>NC_092334.1:599627500-600847500 GCF_046630445.1 Rutidosis leptorrhynchoides
TCTAGAAAACTTCTAAAAGTTCTAATGTTATCCGTAGAAAAAAATCAACTTATTTGTATGTACCGAATACACGTTCAAGGTTTTTTTGAATAATCTTATAAATCTTGTTTTTTTAATTGTAATTAAATTGTTTATTGATATTATCTAGATTTTATTTATTTATTTTTTTCTTTTAAATTTTTTTTAGTAAAGAAAATAACTTATTTATGATGTCATCAAATTAGAGATTTAATAGATATTGTAAAAGAGAATGCAAGGGCTACAAATGGGCTGCCCAAACATTCATGGGCTGTAACTATCAGTAGATAGAAGGGATTATAGCCAAAATGCCCATTCTCAAACAAATTCTTGCGCTGGAGCCAAAAAAATAAAAAAATTTGCCAGGTTGCCCTCGCAAGACGCAAGAAGACTTGCGTCTTGCCCTCGCAAGGCGCAAACTTGCGTCCTTGCGTCTTGTGAGCTTGCGACCTTATCTGATCAGATGTTGAATTTTCAGATAAGATTTAGTAAGATTTCCTAGATTTTTGTCGGATAAGATTTTTACCCTATTTATAGTATGACCATGGAACTTTGATTTCACAGTCTCATAACAATTCCAACCTTGTGCAATTCATTGATTAAAGGCACTTTAAGGTACTAATTTAAGCATTTTCTTCACTAATTTTAGTATTTATTATTTGTGTTAATGATGATTATTTTTAATTATTTTGTTATTTACAGTTAATCTCAGTTAATATCCATGGCCAGAAGAGCTAGAGCTTCATACCGAGTTTCACAAGGAGAGTTAGAACAACAAGTTACTGAAAGACGATGACTATTAGCCGAACGTCCTATTCTTACTGGTGTTTACGTTGCTGTTCAAGGTAGTTTTTCTGTGTACTGGCGGGGAATATATGCTGGAGCTTTTCTCTATCGAGATAATGAGTACTATCCCAGACTTGTTAGGGAATTCTATGCAAACTATGTATTTGATCCACGTAAATTGAAATGTGTTCACGTGAACATGTTTGGTTATTCCTACGATTGGACGTTGGAGGAGTTTGCTGAGATTCTGGATATTCCAGATGGAGATTTCAAGTTTTTCAGTCTTAGCAAGGATGTGAAAAATGCCCCGAGGAGGTCAGCTACAGGAAATTCATTCTCAGCTTCTGAGTTTGTTTCGGGACTATGTAAACCTGATTTTGACATGCCAAACAGTGGTCCTGTCATTATCAGGGAAGAACATATTCAGGACCAGTATCAACAGATAATGACGGTCATCAAGAGGAATGTCATGTTTCGAGATGATGCTGATGTGGAGCTATATGTAACTGAAGTTTTGATTTTGATGTGTTTGCTCGAACAAATCCCAATTAATCTGTCATATGTGGTTGCTAATCGGATGGCGGGATTGCCTGCAGCTGGTGGGAGAGGATTGCCCTATGGCATGTTGTTGAACAACTTCTTTGCTGATGAAGATGAGTTGGTGTATCCCTCTGATCAGGAGGTGTTGAATGCTGAGATTATGTATGCTGCTTAAATTTTATAATTGGGTTGATCATGTAATAAACTAGGTCATAGGGCCTTTTGTACTACTTTCGGGTTAATGAAATATCCTAATGGTATTTTAATTTTAGCCTATCTGTTTTATTGCTCATTTTAATTTCAGTACAAGTTCAAGGACGACGGGAGTAATTTGGTCAATAACTTTTATAAACTTACACTTAAGCACTAGATAAATATTTGTAAACATAGATGGACATATACATTAACAGAAGTTAAACAAATAAAAAAACTCAAACAGCAGCAACATAAAATATTAATCATACTATACGCAAAGACGCAAATCGAACCTTGCGACTGGACGCAAGACGCAAAGTCTTTAGTTCTTGCGAGCTTGCGTCTTTGCGTCTTGCGCTTGTTATTATTAGGTTATAAACCTATTTTCAGCATTCACTTGACACACACACACATACATCCCCAGACGCAGAAAAGCAAAATATGGCAAACCTAGCCAAACGCAAATACGCAAAGCTCCATCATCTTCTCTCTCATTCGAACAGTAGATCGTAACCACCATCACCACCTGCACTACCACCGGTTCATCGTATTCACCACCACCACGTACCAGCATCTACGTCACCAACTACGTCACCATCGTCTTCGGCTGCTTCATTTTAACTAAGAAAGAAATCAAGAAATCAACCTAATAACAACGGCAAATCCGCAGGTTAGTTCTTCCTTCACTATAATGTTAGTTATATGGGAGTTGTATATAAATTTCATATGTTCATATATAAATGTGAAAACATGCACACCTACTGTTCGATGAAATGTCTCTATGATAATCATCATTATTTAACCGTATTCTTGCTTTTTTTTTTTTAATAATGGGGTATATTATCTCTTATTTTGTATAGTTATTTGGTGAAACAACAATTTGTTGCTCATCAAATTAGTTTGACTGTCCAGGCGCAAGGATCATTTTGCGTCTTTGCGTTCCGGACACAATTTGGTCGCAAGACCAAATTTGCGACCTTGCGTACCAATGGTTTAACACGCAAGACCAATCTTGCGCCTTTGCGTATCCTATGCTGATGTTGTTATTGTTAATTTTACAGGGATGGGTTGAAGGTAAACTGACGATGAAGAATAAAATAAGTATTATAGGTGATGTGAAGAAAGTAATGACTGAAAATCAAATAAAAATATTTAAAGAAACGTGTTTTGGTGTATGGTTAGTTCTTGAATACATGGGAAACGATCCCGGACTTGTACATGCAACGCTCCAACGTAAAACTGTACGGCCGGAAAGAATTGATGATGCTAAGTACCCAGAGGAGGAAGATGACATATGGTTTAGATTTAAGCCTAATTTTTCTATTAGATTTGGTCGCCGAGAGTTTTGTCTAGTAACGGGGTTTTTGTTCGGTACCCGTACGGATATGGCACATTACATCCCTAAAGATTATGAAAAAGAGACGGCTCCAATTAGACAACATTTATTTCCGTCCATTAAAGAGAGCACAAACATTTTGATTGGTGATATTGAAAAGAAGCTTCTAAAAAGTAGTCGGGTTGGTATTTCGGACGATGATGTGGTTCGACTAGCAATCATATTAGTTGTAGAGCGAGCTTTTATGGGTAAACAATCTACCCATGTGGTGGACAAGAAGTTCTTATATTTAGTTGAAGATTTTTCAAGTGTTAATAAGTACCCATGGGGGTCTCGTATATGGGAACCGACTTACGAAGCGGTTAATGAAGGGTTTGGTGTTCGGGAAAGCCAATTAGAGAGCGGCAAGGCGTACACTTTGGCGGGATTTATGTGGGCATTTAAGGTAACGACATGTTTGATTTCAAATACTTTTATTATTTAAAGATAATATATATATATTGATATTGTTAAAACAAATGATTCGTAGATTTGGATCCTCGAGGCTTATCGTCGTACCATTAAATCCTTTGTTACAAAAACGAACAAGAATGGAGTACCGAGGGCTCTTTTTGGAAGCGTACAACAGCGGAGACTTTCGGAATCTCTGATTACATTAAACTCTTAGATATTCAGGTTAGTTGCATTTAATTTTTGAAATTACCATTGACTGTTGAAACAGAGAGGATATGGCAAGGACGCAAGACCATTCCTACGTCCTTGCGTCTCTCTTAAGCTTGGAGGCAAGGTTGTACTTGCGGCTTTGCGTACTTGCTACATTGGAGACGCAAACCTATATTTGCGTCCTTGCGTCTCGTTGACCAGAAAAGTTCCAAGTATTTTTTGTAATCTTGCGTATAAAGTCGTGTTTAATTATGCAGGATGATTATCCCAAGAACAAGAAACCTCTACGTGGTCTCTTCCCCACTGATACAGAGAAGGAGTGTCAATGGTGGATTGATAGTGACGCGTTATTTCTTGGAACATTAGTTGAATAGGAGATCCAGCAAGATGAAACCGAAATAATTCCAGAAACTGTAGAGCAGACATATACACAGACACAGACATCAACACATCAAAATACCGAGGTACAAGAATTACATCGTGTGGTAGCGTTGTTGACCGAGCGGGTGGACAAAAGTGAAAAAGAATTTAAAGAGCGGATGGACAAAATTGAAAATGAATTAACCAAATGTAAAAGGAAATTGTCGGAATACGAAGAAAACCCTTTTTCAGAGCAAGAGTATCCGGTATATTTTGAATTTATTAATTATTATTTTTTTCATTTGCATATTTGTTCTCATCTGAATTTATATATTTTTTGTTTTATATTTGTTATTTGCTTAGGACGATACGTATTATGATAAATCTTTCTCTGACAATGAGATTGTCAACCCTTCTCCAATGCAAATACGACGTGGAATAAGAGAAAGACGGCCCACGCGTGCATTAAGGTCCCCGTTTACTTCACCTGAATATAGAAATAGAAAACCAATTGAGAAGGTAAATTTCTGCATTACAATATTATAATAGTGTTTTTTTTTTTTTAAATCCTAAATATTTGTTGTTCTTGATTCACTGATGTGGAGGCAAGGTTAGTCTTGCGTCCTTGCGCTAAGTGGACGCAAGGTTAGTCTTGCGTCCTTGCGCTAGGTGGATGCAAGGTTAGTCTTGCGATTTGCGTCTGTGTTTTTTGTTAACCAGATATCCTGTTTTGCACAGTTGTCCAGACATGTCATTGAGAAAGTGGAAAACATGAATGTGGTCAACCTTGATACAGAAGAGCAATGTGTTGATGAGCAATTGGTTGATCAAAAAGCTGTTGATAGACAACCTGATGATGATATTATGGTAGTTGATAACGTTGCACCTGGTGAAACAGAAGGACCAAAGAATGTAAGTTGTAAGGATGTGAAGGTGTATTTTAAGAGAAAATGGAAGGAAAAGGACTGGGCTAGTGAAGAAGAAATCTGGGCCATGATCGACAGACTTATAAATGATCAAGGTTGTCTTAAACCACCACCAACTGGAGCATGGAGATATCATAGAAAGCATGCACCCCCTGCAAAAGATCCCACGACAATTATACAGAGCAAGCAAGAGACCCGTTGCATGTTCATCTTTCAAAGTGATCATTTCATTTACCTATGTACGGAGTTTTGGATTCGCTTGCTGGGGTTAGGAGAGGCAGGATATTTGGAGAACTTGGTGAGTGTTCATCTTAATTTTGTGTTTATGGCATGAATTAATTTGTGTTAATATCTTAACCTGTCTTCTTAATTTGTAGCACATTGATGGTTGGGCTACATTTCTTTTAAGATATCGTCAGAGATTTCTCCCCAGAGCAAGCCAGATGTTTAACACTCCTGATTTTCCACATGAGGTGGTTAAAGCAAGTTCTCGATGGACGATTATGCCATCTGGATTTCTGGCTCAGCTTGCAAACTTTAAAGAATTTTGGGGATTAAGTCAGAAGGAGAAGGAGGAGAAGTTGAAGCAAAAGGAGGAGAAGTTGAAGCAGGCCAAGGCCAAAGATCCTAATTTCAAAGAAAATGAAGGAATCAGTGCCTTTAGGGAACCAAATTACACGTATATAATTGCTCTTGGGGATGGTAGTGATGAAATGTATCCAGCTTGGTCTTCCTGTGATCAGGTACTTACATTCTAATTATCAATCTGGTGTTGTTTATAATTAGTAATCACAACATGTTTTTTGTAAACTGGAACAGGCGCAAGATAAATATTGCGACCTTGTGTCTGGTAATGTGCTTGGACGCAAGGTAAGTCTTCCGACCTTACGTATCCGTGTAATTTGGACGCAAGGTACATTTTGCGTCCTTGCGTATGGATGGTTTTGTGACTAAACTTTCTTTCTGTTTCAGATCTTGATCTCAGTACACTTTAGACACCCAGAACATTTCTTGCTACTATCATTAAAGTTAGAAGAAATGAAAGTTTATGTGTACGACAGTTTGCCCGGTCTTGCAAGTGAACAGCTACAACATGTTGTCACAATGTTGTGTGAAAACTTGTCCGTCTACTTGCACGCGATTGACTACTATAACAAGACGCCAGAATCACAGCTTGAAGATTACTACCAAAACAATGAGTATGGAGTTGATGATTGAAACTGGGCGTAATGTGCCAGTGTAGGCAGGTGAAATCGGCGACTGTGGTGTTTGGGTGTGCATCCATATGGAGAGACTGGTGTTTGCATGGGAGGGGCTTGATGACATTGGAGATCCAAAAAAGGCTGCACAGGAATATAGGAACTCTAACGTCCTCCCAATAGGGTCTGGAAGGAACGTCACTAATATCAAAACATACCAACATATTATAATAAACGAGAACAATACTAAATGATGAATTTAACTTTAATGAGTACGCAGCGGAAAATGAAATGTTGTTACAATGACAGGAATAACAATATCGTAAATGTTCACATGCAGAAGTAATAAATGCGATATCTCTTGATCCTATGTCCAAGTAGCATCACATAAGCAGTAAGTATAAGATCTTGAATCAAACAGCACCTGAGACAAAACATGCTAAAGTGTCAACCAAAAAGGTTGAGTGAAGTTCATAGGTTTAACAAAAAGTTTGTCGTTGTTTTAGACCACAAGATTTAGTTTGTAAAGTTGATCTCCCGCAGGATCAAAAAGTTATGCTAATGCATGATATTTAAACTAAACTTTCAAGTTTTGCCCCATGAAAAGTTGTGTCTGTCCTTGTCGGTTTAATTTCATTATTAAGTAATACAATGACTTGGTCAAATGTATCGGGGACGTTACTCCCGATAGGCCTACCCCCAATAATTAAGCATGCCGCAGCAATTAAAAATATCACTGTAGGGACTTAGTCGGACATAGCCGGGTATAGCATAGTTTAACAGTTTGGTACTTGTGTCTAAAGTGTAAAAAGTAAAAACAGCATGTGTCTCACCCCAAGTAAAAGTAAGTAAGTTTGCTAGCAATAAAGAGGGGCTATGAATTCACCTTAGTAAGTAGAGAGAGAGTTATTCCTCGGAATAAAGAGTTGAACGAGTGAGCAGGAAAGTCAACCTATTGACATTTAAGAGTAGTTAATTGTTTTGCCCATGTTTAAGTTTAAGTATGTGTTTGTTTTACTAAGTTTCTATTCCTAGTAAGTTACTATTTTTATAAAGTTTTCATTTTTAGAAAGTTTCTTATTTTACTAAGTTTCTATGACTAGAGAGTTTCTACTTTTATCAGTGTTTTCCATTTTAGGATACTTGCCATATTAGATAAGCTTCCAATCACCCCTTTCCCTTCGAATGGCTAATTTAGATCTAGGGGCTTAAGCCATAGGACCCTTTAAATCGGAAATCCAAACCCTCTGCCTAGAATCTCATAGAAACCATTCGTCAAGAAAGTTCGAAGATCTATACATCTCTAATACATATCCCAAAATGTTTTTATGTTACAATATAAGTAGTAGGTTATAGGTGCTAGTAATAGTAATAGTGTATACATGTTATTTATTTTATTTTTAATTGCATATAATTTATAACATTATTTACATGTTTCGGTAAAAATAATAACCGAAGTAAAAAGTAAAAAGTAAAAAGTAAAAAGTAAAAATAATAAAAAGTAAGAAAAGAATACTTACTAGTAGTAATTCTTCAAAGAGAGAATGAGAGAAATTTTGGTGTGAGTTTGAATGAGAAATGAGGGGTATTTATACTTGAAAAAAATTAGATAAAAAGAATAAAATAATTAAAAGAAAAAGAAATATTTTAATTCTTAATGGGATTTTAAAATTAAAAAGTATTAAATGTTAGGTCATGGGATAATGCACAAAATAAAATAATAAAAGTAATTTTTCCATTACAATTTCTAATTAAAAAGTAATTTATTTATTTATTTATTTATTTATTTATTTTTTTCAATTATTTTAAGGATTTTTTTTTTATAAATAAACAAATTGATTTAATGCTTTTCTAAGAATATTTATCAATAATATTTTATTTTATGTTTTTTTTATTTTTTTATTTAATTAATAAATACAAATTTTGCATAAAAATAATAAATAATTCGGTATTTTGTATTTTTAATAATAATTATGATTTTAATTATTAAACTATAGTTTTAGTAAGTTTGTAAATATTATTACATTTATATATAATTAGATTTATTATATAGTTAAATATATAATACATTAACTAAATAATAAAAGTGATACAAAGTTTATATACTTAGTTAAATTATGTCAAATTATATAAATTAATAATATATTATTTATTTAAGCGTACATTGTTGACTAAAAATTACTATTCGATCAATATTTAATTGTATATAACAACCCTTAATACATATAGTCAGACATATAACTCTAGGGTTAATTCAGTAATTTAGAAGTCGAAAAGTGAGGGTTGTTACAGTACCTCCCCGTTAATAAAAACTTCGTCCCGAAGTTTTAGGTAGACTTCTCGGATGCATCAGCGGTTGAGAAGAGATGGGGATATTTCTGTTTCATTTGGTCTTCACGTTCCCAGGTATACTTGGGGTCACGTCGTGAATTCCAACGGATCTTAACAATAGGTATGGTGCTTTGTTTTAAGCGTTTAGCAGATCGGTCCATGACTTCTACGGGTTCCTCTATGAAGTGCATTTTATCATCAATGCGAATGTCATCCAAAGGAATAACGAGAGTGTCATCAGCGAGACACTTTTTAAGATTCGAGACATGAAATACGTTGTGTACGCTGCTAAGTTCAGCAGGTAATTCTAATCGATAAGCCACGGGTCCAATCCTTTCAGTAATCTTGAAGGGTTCAACAAAATGCGGACTTAGTTTGCTTCGTTTACCAAAACGAACGACGCCTTTCCAAGGGGATACTTTCAACATGACTTTGTCACCAACTTGGAATTCCAAATCTTTCTGACCTTTATTAGCATAGCTCTTCTGTCAGCTGCGGGCAGTTTCTATTCGTTTCTTAATCTGAACTATCTTTTCGGTTGTCTCGTGTATGATTTCAGGACCAGTTAACTGTCTGTCCTCTAATTCATCCCAGCACAGTGGGGATCTATATTTTCGTCCGTATAAGGCCTCAAAAGGTGCAGCCTTAATACTTGAGTGGTAACTATTATTGTAAGAGAATTCAACCAAAGGCAAATGTCTATCCCAGCCTTTGCCGAAGTCGATAATACAAGCGCGAAGCATATCTTCCAATGTTTGAATGGTTCGTTCACTTTGACCATCGGTTTGCGGATGATAAGCAGTACTCATGTCGAGTTGAGTTCCAAGAGCAGTTTGTAAGGATTTCCAGAATCTGGAAGTGAATCTACTGTCGCGATCGGATATGATTGATATAGGAACACCATGACGAGAGACAATTTCTTTGATATACAGTTGTGACAATCTCTCCATCTTGTCGGTCTCCTTGATCGGTAAGAAATAAGCAGATTTAGTAAGACGATCTACTATGACCCATATAGTATCATTGCCACTAGAAGTTTTGGGCAATTTAGTAATAAAGTCCATAGCGATACATTCCCACTTCCACTGCGGAATATCGGGTTGTGTCAACAGACCAGAAGGCTTTTGATGTTCAGCCTTGACTTTCAAACAAGTGAGACACTTACTAACATAAGTAGCAATGTCGGCTTTCATATTAGGCCACCAGTAGAATTCCTTCACATCGTGTTACATCTTACTGGAACCCGGATGAATAGAATACCTAGTCTTATGCGCTTCATCCAAGACTAGTTCACGGAGATTATCGAAGCAAGGAACCCAAATTCTATTGCCAAAGTACCGTGTACCATTAGCTTTCACTTGGAGTTGGTTCTCGAAACCGATAGGTCCTTCACCTTCGATAAGTGTTGGTTTAATAGCTTCCAGTTGAGCTTCGCAGATTCGTGATATAAGATTTGATTTGATTTTCAGGTTTAAGACACGAACACGTTTAACATCGTCTTTTCGACTAAGGGCATCAGCAACTACGTTTGCCTTGCCAGGATGATATTCCATCTTACAGTCATAATCGTTCAATAACTCGAGCCATCGACTTTACCTCATATTCAGCTGTTTTTGATCAAAGATGTGTCGAAGACTTTTATGGTCAGTGTACACCGTAAACTGGGTACCATATAGATAATGTCTCCATATCTTTAATGCAAATACCACGGCACCTAACTCAAGGTCGTGTGTGGTATAGTTCTCCTTGTGTTTCTTCAACTGTCTAGATGCGTAGGCAATAACCTTTTCACGTTGCATTAAAACACAACCAAAGCCTTGCTTTGAGGCATCGCAGTAAACAACAAAATCGTCAGTACCTTCAGGTAAAGATAGAATCGGGGTTGTGGTCAACTTCTCTTTTAGAATCTTGAAAGCAGATTCCTGTTCTTCGGACCACTCAAACTTCTTCCCTTTTTGAGTTAGCTTCGTAAGCGGTTTGGCAAGAAGGGAAAAATCCTTTATGAATCTCTGATAATAACCGGCAAGTCCCAAAAATTGACGAATATGCTTCGCAATCTTTGGTATCTCCCAGTTCTGGATAGCGGTAATCTTAGCTGGATCAACATGTATTCCATTACTATCAACAACGTGTCCGAGGAATTGTACGGTTTTGAGCCAAAACTCGCACTTAGAAAACTTAGCGTAGAGTTGTTCCTTTCGTAAGAGTTCAAGAATCACGCGCAGATGTTGCTCATGTTCCTTCTCACTCTTGGAGTAGATCAAAATGTCATCAATGAAAAAAATGATGAATTTATCGAGATAAGGTTTACAGACACGGTTCATGAGATCCATGAAAATGGCAGGAGCATTGGTCAAACCAAAAGGCATGACACAGAATTCATAGTGCCCATAACGAGTGCGAAAAGCAGTCTTAGGAATATCAGATTCCTTGACTCTAAGTTGGTGATATCCGGACCTCAAATCAATCTTTGAATAAACACTTGACCCTTGAAGTTGGTCGAATAGATCATTAATACGTGGCAACGGATAATAGTTCTTGATAGTAAGCTTGTTAAGTTCGCGGTAATCAATGCACATCCTTAACGTACCATCCTTCTTTTTAATAAATAGAATAGGAGCTCCCCATGGGGACGAGCTTGGACGAATGAAACCTTTATCTAATAGTTCTTGGAGCTGGTTGGAAAGTTCCTTCATTTCGGAAGGTGCTAAACGGTATGGTGCTTTAGCAATAGGAGCAGCACCGGGAGCTAAATCAATTTGAAATTTAACTTGTCGAGGAGGTGGAAGACCAGGAAGATCTTCGGGAAACACATCGGGAAAGTCTTTAACCACTGGTACATCTTCAATACACTTCTCTTTCGATTCGATCATCTTAACGTGGGCTAGAATAGCTGGATAACCTTTCATAAGGTGTTTGCGGGTTTTAATACAGGTGATAATATTGAGATTGGAACCACTCTTTTCACCTTGGATGATAAGAGTCTCTCCATTTCCCAATGGAACATGAATGGTTTTATCTTAACACATGATGGCAGCTCTCAATGGACGTAACCAGTCCATTCCAACTACGATGTCAAAATTTCCAAGCTCGACCGGTAAAAGGTCTATCTTAAATTCTTTATCGGCTAAGATTAGGTTGCAGTTTTTATAGATTTTATCGACTTGCATGACCTTTCCATTGGCTACTTCTACTAATCTTTTAGTTTCTAAGGGTTGAGGCTTTTCAGCAAATAGGGTACAAAAATCACTAGACACGTAACTTCTGTCGGCACCAGTATCGAATAAAATAGTTGCATAGAAATTATTGACAAGATACGTACCCGTGATAACTTCATCTTCATCTCGGGCTTCAGCAGCAGTAATAACAAACGCACGACCCTTCGCAGCAGTAGCATTAGCTCCAGTAGCGGGATTATCTTTCTTCTTAGGACAATTCGGACTAATGTGTCCCTTCTCTCCACAAGTATAGCATGTAGGAGGAGCCTTGGCCGGAACAATAGCCTTATCCTTCGGAGGAGTCTTACACGTCTTAGCAACGTGTCCCACTTTCTTACACAACGCACAAACCTCAGTACACTTCCCCGGGTGATGCCTTTCACAACGAATACAGAAAGGATAAGTACCCTTATAATTCGACCTTGTACCATCCGCAGGCTTCTTATTATCATTCTGAGCCGAACCTTGAGATGGCTCAAACTTCCTCTTACCATCATTACCCTTGGTTTCAACTTGCTTATTGGTCGACGCCCTTCTTCTCTTGGCCAACATGAGATTTTGTTCCATGAGAATCACAGCATCCAAAGTAACCTTCTCAGCAGCAATAACATCCCCTTGAACATCCTCGGGAAGACCTTCAATATACCGCTCAATTCTTCTAGCTTCAGTAGGAAACATTTCAGGACATAGAGTAGATAGCTCCAGATAACGATTGGTATAGTTCTCAATGTCAGTACCCTTGACCTTGAGTTCCCAGAACTCAGCTTCAAGTTTCTGAACTTGACTTCGAGGACAGAATTTGTTGACCATCATGCTTTTGAGTTCATCCCATGGAATTGCATTAGCATTATCAATTCCTATGGACTTGGCATGAGCAGTCCACCAAGTTAAAGCATTGCCACCCAATGAGCTAGTGGCATACTTTACTCGATCGTTATCACCACAGTTGCAAATACGAAAAATAGATTCCATCTTCTCGAACCAACGGACTAGTTCGACAGCTTCTTCAGTCCCCTTAAATGCAAGAGGATGACAGTTCGAAAAATCCTTGTAGGAACAAGGTTTCGGTTGAGTATTAGCATGATTAGCTTGGGCGTTGCCTTGGGCGGCAGCGAGTAACTGTTGGAATTGTTCAGTAGTTAACACAACGTTGTTAACGGTAGGTGCAGCTGAACGAACCATGATGTCACTACATAAAAGTGAACATATGTTTGATAAGTTTAACAAGTTATAAGTTTGAGCAATCACAAGTATGAATAAAATAAAGTATTGATATTGCATGATATTAATAAAACACTTTATATTATTAGAACGAGGCATTAAATAAGCCTTTATTACACGATTCGGAAATAGAAATAGTTTAAGGCATAGCCTTTTCATAGACAAGGAATTGGAAAAATAATCTAGGAAATATTAAGATTGAAGTAATCTTCATATTTCTTCTTCTCATCCTCCACCTTCTTCATAAACTCATCAACTTTCTCGTTCCTCGCCTTTTGTTTCTCATGCAGGAACTCGAGATTATCATAAAGGTTAGAAACTTCATTGTTGATTACATGGTACTTGTGGTCCCTTATAGAAAGTTGATTATTCACGCGGTTTTCCTCCATCTTCAATCTAAGGTCAACATCTTCTCGTAGGCAAGAGAGAGATTGCTTCCCCCATCAGGTATTTCTATCACCTTCATACTTCACCAACTTTATCTCTTTCTTTAGTTCAGCATTTTCCTCCATGAGCTTCTTGATCGCTAGGTCTTTTTCCTTCATTTGAAAATCGATCCTTGCAATATGGTGAATTAGGTCATCGGTAGTTTTTTGCAGATTCATGAGCTCGTACTTGGCATCAACTTCATCGTAGAAAGGAGATCGAGATCTTTTCTTTGACGGCCAGTTTCTTCAAAACATTTCCTCTTGTCTTTATTCCTCGGGGTTGGATAGTATTCAGGAGACCCATGTAACTTTAGAGTAGTATTTGGGCTATAATTTGGTGAGGGAGGACCACCAAAGTCATAAGGTGGACTTTGGACTGGTCTTTCTGTGGAAGACCTTTCAGTATCTTTTTCGGTTGGCTTGAAAAGATTCATTTTGGTCGCTTAATGATAATTAGACATCCTAACATTAGGAAGGATATTTTGATTAGAATCTTTAAGTCAAGTTTATTAAAGCATAATCGTTAAGATTATGGGGCAATCCTAAGTGCTTTAATTCTAAGGCAGGAAAGGTTATAGTTTCCTAGATTGCTAAGGCACCCTAGCTAACAAGTAAGGCACACATAAAAATGCAATCCTGGTTCTCTATAACAGCCTGGTTATGCTCTGATACCAATCTGTAACGTCCTCCCAATAGGGTCTGGAAGGAACGTCACTAATATCAAAACATACCATCATATTATAATAAACGAGAACAATACTAAATGATGAATTTAACTTTAATGAGTACGCAGCGGAAAATGAAATGTTGTTACAATGACAGGAATAACAATATCGTAAATGTTCACATGCAGAAGTAATAAATGCGATATCTCTTGATCCTATGTCCAAGTAGCATCACATAAGCAGTAAGTATAAGATCTTGAATCAAACAGCACCTGAGACAAAACATGCTAAAGTGTCAACCAAAAAGGTTGAGTGAAGTTCATAGGTTTAACAAAAAGTTTGTCGTTGTTTTAGACCACAAGATTTAGTTTGTAAAGTTGATCTCCCGCAGGATCAAAAAGTTATGCCAATGCGTGATATTTAAACTAAACGTTCAAGTTTTGCCCCATGACAAGTTGTGTCTGTCCTTGTCGGTTTAATTTCATTATTAAGTAATACAATGACTTGGTCAAATGTATCGGGGACGTTACTCCCGATAGGCCTACCCCCAATAATTAAGCATGCCGCAGCAATTAAAAATATCACTATAGGGACTTAGTCGGACATAGCCGGGTATAGCATAGTTTAACAGTTTGGTACTTGTGTCTAAAGTGTAAAAAGTAAAAACAGCATGTGTCTCACCCCAAGTAAAAGTAAGTAAGTTTGCTAGCAATAAAGAGGGGCTATGAATTCACCTTAGTAAGTAGAGAGAGAGTTATTCCTCGGAATAAATAGTTGAACGAGTGAGCAGGAAAGTCAACCTATTGACATTTAAGAGTAGTTAAGTATTTTGCCCATGTTTAAGTTTAAGTATGTGTTTGTTTTACTAATTTCTATTCCTAGTAAGTTACTATTTTTATAAAGTTTTCATTTTTAGAAAGTTTCTTATTTTACTAAGTTTCTATGACTAGAGAGTTTCTACTTTTATCAGTGTTTTCCATTTTAGGATACTTGCCGTATTAGATAAGCTTCCAATCACCCCTTTCCCTTCGAATGGCTAATTTAGATCTAGGGGCTTGAGCCATAGGACCCTTTAAATCGGAAATCCAAACCCTCTGCCTAGAATCTCATAGAAACCATTCGTCAAGAAAGTTCGAAGATCTATACATCTCTAATACATATCCCAAAATGTTTTTATGTTACAATATAAGTAGTAGGTTATAGGTGCTAGTAATAGTAATAGTGTATACATGTTATTTATTTTATTTTTAATTGCATATAATTTATAACATTATTTACATGTTTCGGTAAAAATAATAACCGAAGTAAAAAGTAAAAAGTAAAAAGTAAAAAGTAAAAATAATAAAAAATAAGAAAAGAATACTTACTAGTAGTAATTCTTCAAAGAGAGAATGAGAGAAATTTTGGTGTGAGTTTGAATGGGAAATGAGGGGTATTTATACTTGAAAAAAATTAGGTAAAAAGAATAAAATAATTAAAAGAAAAAGAAATATTTTAATTCTTAATGAGATTTTAAAATTAAAAAGTATTAAATGTTAGGTCATGGGATAATGCACAAAATAAAATAATAAAAGTAATTTTTCCATTACAATTTTTAATTAAAAAGTAATTTATTTATTTATTTATTTATTTTTTTTTCATTTATTTTAAAGATTTTTTTTATAAATAAACAAATTGATTTAATGCTTTTCCAAGAATATTTGTCAATAATATTTTATTTTATGTTTTTTTATTTATTTTTATTTAATTAATAAATACAAATTTGGCATAAAAATAATAAATAATTCGGTATTTTGTATTTTTAATAATAATTATGATTTTAATTATTAAACTATAGTTTTAGTAAGTTTGTAAATATTATTACATTTATATATAATTAGATTTATTATATAGTTAAATATATAATACATTAACTAAATAATAAAAGTGATACAAAGTTTATATACTTAGTTAAATTATGTCAAATTATATAAATTAATAATATATTATTTATTTAAGCGTACATTGTTGACTAAAAATTACTATTCGGTCAATATTTAATTGTTTATAACAACCCTTAATACATATAGTCAGACATATAACTCTAGGGTTAATTCAGTAATTTAGAAGTCGAAAAGTGAGGGTTGTTATAGGAACAGAATGGCAAGGACGTTCTTCCATGCACGTTTTGATACACTACCGCCACCACCAGAGGAAAAAGATGCGACAAAGAATGCTAAAAAGGTTGCACAGGTTGTATGATTATTATTACTGTTTAAATACTAATTATTTTGTATTACACTTAGTTGTTAAGTTGTGTAATTTTTTGTATAATTAGTAGTCTGGCATGGGCGCAAGATTGAACTTGCGACCTTACGTATGGTTTAATGTTGTCGCAAGGTCTATCTTGCGACCTTGCGTATCTGTACAATTAGTAGTCTGACATAGGCGTAAGATTGAACTTGCGACCTTGCGTATGGTTTAATGTGGTCGCAAGGTCTATCTTGCAACCTTGCGTATCTGTAAAATTAGTAGTCTGACATGGGCGCAAGATTGAACTTGCGACTTTGTGTATGGTTTAATGTGGTAGCAAGGTCTATCTTGCGACCTTGCGTATGCGTCTAAGTATTGTTTTGCGTACGCAAAGGGTGTATTGCGTCTTTGAGTATTTTCTACCAAAACCAAAATATAGATTATCACACATAAAATAGATAAACTTCGAGAATTTATTACAACGATCGATATGACATAAAAAACATACAATATGAAAATAAACAGAAACTTGGAGATTGGTTTACTAATTATCGCTCGCTAGATTGCACATTGCATAAAACTGAGACTGATAAGCATGAAACGCTTCTTTTTCAGTGAGTTTCTCCTTACCCTTCTTCGACTTTGAAGTTGAGGCCGATGTTTTTACTACCCTTTTCGTGGTTGGTTCACCAGTTCGATCAACTGAAGATCTGCACGTATCCCTACTATGACCTGGTTCTTTGCAACGAGTACATGTTCTTACTGTTTTTTCAGTGTCTTCACCCGTTGACGGATGACGTTTTGTTGATTTTGGGCGTCCGGGAGATCTTTTCGGCTTAATGGGAGGATTTACAATTGGTAGGACGTTGGACCCCGGATCCGACCATTCAGACCGATGGGGCAAAGGAAGGATGTGTTCCATATACGTACTTATATAAGTTTCTGTCGTGAACCAATGAGATACAAATTGAGTAACATCAGCTACTCCAAAGAGTCGTGCTGCTCCAATAACATGTCCACATGGTATGCCTGATCCCTGCCACTGCCCACATGAACAAACTTTATCTGCTAGATTAACGAGGCCATTTTTTCGTCCATCGCGCACTTCTACTAGATTGTTTTTCGATGGAATTGCTTGCCATCTTCTTGACTTTTTCGTCCTCTTGGCTAGTTTATGTTCAGCATATGGAGTAACAGTTGAAGTAAGACTACCCGATTGGTTACGATGTTTGAAATACCAATCTTGTACCAAAGCGCGAAAAAATTCCAATAACATGCAAACAGGTAGTATTCGAGCATGTACGGATAGTGCATTAACAGACTCTACACTGTTGCTAGTAAGGTATGAATACCTAACATGTTCAGCTCTACTTCTAGACCATTTGTGGAACCCAACATCACTTAAAATTTTGTAAGACACTTTCAATCTTCTTCGAAATACATTAAGATGATCCTCAAAATCCGACGCACGATAAGCTTTGACCATTTTCCAATAATTCCATTCAAAATATTTGAATTTGTTGGATTTACTTTTAATGCTTGCAAACAAATGACGAGCGCAGAAACAGTGAAATGCTTCGGGGAACACGGTTGAAACACCATGTGCTATTGGCAAACCTCGATCAGAAATAAAAGTAAGCTCTGACATACGATCACCCATTCCACAAGTCATTAAATAGTCTCGTAGGTTGCCCAAAAACCAATCCAAAGACTCGTTTGTCTCGCCGCCAGCAATTCCATAAGCCAATGGCAAAATTCCATTATTGCCATCCATCGCAACAACAACTAAATTTGTACCCAAATATCATGCCTTCAAATGCGCTCCATCGACGATGATTATCGGGCGACAATGTTGAACAAATGATCGAACCTGCAGGAATGAACAATGTTAAAACAAATATTTTTTAATAGATACGCAAGGAACGCAAGGACGCAAACAAATGGTAATAGTGATACTTACAACTACGCCAAGGGAATAATAACACATCAGAAATCTATTTTCTTTGTCTGTGATCAAATTCGTTACGCTTCTGGGGTTGTGAATCTTAATGTTATATAGGTAAATAGGAAGCATTTGGTACGACTCTTCACTACTCCCACGAAGCATCTGTAATGTATGACATTTGGCCATCCATGCTTGATTGTAAGATATGCTGACACCGAATCGGTTGCCTATATCCGCACGTATATCGTTTGCTTTATATTCCCGGTTTGCATATTTGAATGAATCCACAAGCATACTACCCAACACCTTTTTGGTTGCATGTTTATTGTTTCCCATAATTAGTGTGCGTGAGCATGTGTGTACGTTATGCAGTTTTGATGACGTAGGGTTTGGCCCAATTAGGGTCTACGCAATTAACTTAGGCCCCAAGTCAAGTAACCCTAATTCTCATCTATAAATATGGGGCAAAACCTACATCAAGTTCACACGCTCCCAATCGCATAAACCCTCATGCGGTCATTCAATCTCGCCTCTCACTCTCTCAATGAGAGCACGCGGCAGTCATAGCCGGATCTTCTCCTCGATCGTCTTCACGATCGCAACACTAGGGTTTTTACCTACGGGTCTTGTAGGGTTTTTTCTCCCTTTGCCGTCGATAGGGTCCGACTATCGACCGGCGGGCAATTCGTTGGCCACCCTCCCGAGATCATCATCTCGGGTACGGGTTATTCACGGTAACCGGACTGGAGATCAACGACGTTGACGCCTAAAAAAAACCCTTTCGCATTGATGTTCGTGTGTAGGTTTTCCCTTGGAAAAAATATGCATGAACAAGTTTCTTTACCATAAAGTTTTCAGTGAATCGTATTCTGTAAGCACTACATTTCCACTCACAGTTTGGCAACACATATTTAGCGGTGTACCGAGATTTGTCTGACTTTACAGGCTTTATTTGAAAGTTTTCTTCAAGACATTTTGTAAAAAGGGTGTTTATAAACTCTTCTTTGTT
Source organism: Rutidosis leptorrhynchoides (assembly GCF_046630445.1). Lineage (NCBI taxonomy): Eukaryota > Viridiplantae > Streptophyta > Magnoliopsida > Asterales > Asteraceae > Rutidosis > Rutidosis leptorrhynchoides. The sequence continues at coordinate 599,646,573 of NC_092334.1, forward strand.
CAGGAAAGTTTGACGAACTTTTATTAAATCTGACACCCTATACGTGGTTGGTATTTCAGTCGTATGTTCGCGCTCTTCCTCATGCTGACTCAAAAGAGTTGGCATATTCCAGAACGGATCTTGTTTTTCTTCTTCATATTGGAATTCCGCGTCTCCGTCTTTTCCTCCATCTGAATCACTATCTTCGACCAGAGGTACCTCAAATAGGTGGTTTAATTCTTTAATTTTACATACGTTTTCATGACCATAGTTATGCAAATCAAACTCTTCTGTGTTTGGAAGTGGCAATTCAGGTTCTTCCACTTCGAAATTGTTACTTGCGAGGTTTTCTTCGGTATCATGTTGTAGTAACAATTGTTGTGGTTGGTGTTTTGGTGGTTTTGGTGGTTCTGGTTTTTTTGGTGTTTTGGTGGTTTCTTGGTTTTGTTGTAGTAGTGGCTGGTTTGTCGAGTATTTTGTTTCTGGATTTCGTTGTGGCTGATGCATTATTACTCTATCGACAATATAAATATCAATAGGAGCATTTACAATTGCATACTGTAAAAACTCTTGAAAGTCTTCATCATCATCAGTAATATCAAAAACATGATTATTAAAAACGTATCTCATTGAAACAGCTGCATTGGGTGGGAATTCAATCTTTTTAAGAACATTTTTTTAACAATATTCTCCGATTCATTGGTTTTACGGGCGCAATTGGGAGTCTTAACCGAATTCTAAAACAATCTCGTGGCATATATATGGGTATGTTGTTAATGTACTCAAAATAACCCCCACAACATATATTAACAACAAATTTATCATCATTAACACAATTCATAATGACAAAAATTAGTGAAAAAATGGTTAAAATAGTACCTTAACGTGGGTATAAGCTCTGCATTGAAAACTTTTGAAATTCTTATGAGACTGTGATTTCAAAGTCTCAGGGTCAATCTAAATATAGGGACAAAATGTTATTCGTAAAAATCTAGGATATCTGACGAAATCTTATCCACAAAATCGTATTTCTGATCAGATAAGGTCGCAAGCTCGCAAGGACGCAAGCTTGCGCCTTGCGAGGGCAACCTGGCAATTTTTTTTTTTTTTGAGCTCCAGCGCAAGAATTTGTTTGAGAATGGACATTTTGGCTATAATCCCCAGATAGAATGGTTAAGCTCGAGAAGACTATAACTCACAATATATGATTTGTACGAACTTTACTCACTAGACAAAAAAAAATAATAATAAAAAAAATAAAAAAATAAAAAAAAATGACATGTTTTTTGCCATGTGTAAGCCACTGAAGACTTTCGTTTATCATATTCATTTTTTAATGAAATAACGACTTAAGGTACTCGCATTGCGATGAAGTAATATGTTTTCTTTTGCATTTACCAAATTAACTATCATAAATCAATTGTCAAATGTAACAACAAATAATAAACAGTTAAAAGTTAAATTACAACTCATAGCCAAATCTACAGTTAAAAAAGTATTTTATAAATCATATGGTTTAAAAAAGGTGATAAAACTTTTATTAAATAATTTTAGTTTTTTTAAAGATTTATGTTGTTTACTTAATCATTTTTTAACACTAATTTAGATCCAAAAAGTAACACTTGTAGGCAGTTGTAGCATGTGAGTGAGTTAAACAAAAAAGTTTATAAGGGTGAGTTTAATAACACTGAATGATTTAGCGATGAATGGTTCAGAATCTGAATGATTCAAAGACTCTGAATAAAGTTTGTTCTGAATAAAAATAAACTGTTTGATAATAATTTAGAATGAACGATATAAACTGAGTAAAATTACCTTATCAAAGTGTAACATGAATAAAATATTCAATATACTTCTAAGTTAAGTATTCAAGATACGATTTGAGGAGAAAATTTAGGCTATTAATGATTAAGAGAGTGTTTCATCTCTAAATGGTTTAACACTGAATTCTGAACCATTCAGCACCATATATCATTCAGAGGTCAGAAACAAACGCACTGAATGCTGAATGGTTCAGCATTCAGCACTGAACCATTCCATTAAGAAACAAACAAACGCATCCTCAAAAGTAACTACAAGGAATCAAACCAGGCGAGTTACCCAAACACACCATCTTACCACCTGAACTAAATTGTTGACGTTAAATGACGTCAGCAAATACTCTTCACTTTAGTTTGTGTTATTTAGTTTGTGTTATGCAGATAGAAATACCTCAAAATAAAGATTAAAAAGAAACATTTCTTTTTACCACCACCTTACTAATGAAATATATCACATTTCAATCTAAGGTAAGGGTGTGCATGGTAAAATCGGACCAAACTGGCTGTTCTTTCCCGAGGCTCAATTTTTAGTAAAAAGTCGAACCGAGGACCGGATCATTTATGTTCGGTCTGGTCCGGTCTGGTCTAGTTCGGTCCGGACCATTTAGTGTTATTTTTGGGTTCGGTCTGGACCAAAGAGGCATAATGTGGATCGAGGACCAGACCGAAATAGCTCTTCAGAATCGGTTTGATCCGGTACGATCTTTAAGTTTTTTTTTTCTTCCCGCACCATGCACACTATTAAAAAGAGTCAAAACATTTATAATATAGGAAACGGTTCATACATTTTATTCTCCCTATTAATTTTTTTTTTTTTTTTTTTTTACATTTTTCTTCTTATTCTATATGAAGTTTATTACAACCTTTTTTGTAAACTTTAGTAGATTATGTATTTATTTGTAAAATTTTCATTTAATAAAGGATTTGTACCAATCGTTAATATGCGAATGTAATTACGGAGTATTTGTATGGAGTGAAAGCATTTTTCGCAACAATGTGTGATTCATCTCTTATAAAATTCTATATTTAATTAGTTAAATACATGGTCGTCTTATTAGTTTACATAATCATTTTTTATGTATAAAAATGAGCTATTATAAACGTTAAAATGTAAATTTATTCATTACGTACAAAAGATAATGCTATTAAAAAGTTATTATTTTAAATAGCAAAACAAAATAATCATTGTTTCCGGGATCTTTTAATCAAATGAAATTTGACTGAGAGTAATTTGTATCTAACGAAAAAAACTCTAATGTAAGATTCTTTTTGCCTTAGTTGAATTGATATCAAAACACACACACATACACACACAAACACATTTCATTTTTGGTCTATGTTTGATGGGAATTCCAACTAATGTGAATTGCAATGGGTTTTACCACGAATGACACCAATAAGAGTTGAAGTCACACAACAAATCATATAATCATATAAAAACATAATTTCATAAGCAAATTGAAAACATATAACAATGTTACCAAGTGCAAAACCTTCCCGTAGCAAAGCAAGGGCACATCAACACTCGTTACATTCAGTTATGCAAACGAACAAAAATATCTACCTACAAATTAAATAAATGGAAATTAATTTAGTGAATAAAAACATCCATTACTTTGTTAAAACATAAATTATTACTTAACTAACAAAATCGAAACTAATGTCGCTAGTAAGGAGCTAGAAAAATTACAACTACAAAGGATTACTAACCAACCAGTTTAACTGCGAGCTAATTTACTTATAAATTTTAACAATTAAAAGAAGAAAGTCTTATGTTATGGAAGACTTCACTTATCTTGATATTATTGGAGCAGAATGTAATATTGTTTTTCGAGGAGCCAAAGCCGCTAAAGAGTTGAGACAATAATACAATAAAAACAAGATTTAAAGATAAAGATATATTCCCAGAATCAACCCAAGTAAACAGATCTTCAATACAATCGAAGAACCCAAATCCATAGAGGTCCACGTTGATGCTAAAGACCAAACCGAGGTAGCCGTGTTGCTAGAAAGAAAAAATATGATCACGAGACTCACCTCCTACGCCGCAAACAGGGCACAATATAGAGGCAATATCCAACCCACCATGTGTAAGGTTAAAACGTTTTGACAACCTGTCAAAATTAAGTTGACATAACTCTTACCTTAATAGAAATTGCCTTATTCCATCTAGTAATGGTGTTGCGAGTGGGAAGTAAAAGATCATCTAAATTGTACATGTTGTGATGGTCCGTCCTAATCCACATGGACGAAGTCTTCAACATATGGTCTCATTGCGAGGTACTGACCTCTATATGATACGTTTTATAAACGTTGCATTCTTTTAAAGAACAGCTCATTTCAAAATACCAATTGGTATATGTTTTCCAATAATATGAATGACTAATCTGCCATTTACTTAATAACAGTCTTTTTGAACTCGACGACTTGAATGCAACGTCTTTTGAAATATGCCATGAATGACTCCAAGTAATATCTTTAAAATGAGCAAATTCACAGTGGAAGATTTCTTTAATACCTGAGAATAAACATGTTTAAAAGTATCAACCAAAAGGTTAGTGAGTTCATAGGTTTTTCATAAACAATAAAATTATAACGACCCTCATTTTTCCATTCTATATTTTTTCAATATTAAATGCCCAAACAATATAATTAAAACTTAATGATCAAACTTTAATCAACAATTGTTAAGTGTTAAGAGTTAGAAAACATATTAATTAACTTTGTGCAATAATTGACAAGTTAATAAAAGATGAAAATAATAAACTGTTAGTCGACACTCACTGCTAATTAAAATTTATGCATTTATGTAATATTATAACTAATAACCTATAAGTAATAAATAAAAATTGACATTTATATAAATAATAAAACAATTGGGAACTAAATATATACAAGTCATGAATTAGTAAAAAGAAATAATACTTATCATGTAGTAAATGTAAAAATAATAATAGTAATAATAGTAATAATAATGAGACTAAAGAATCTTAAACAATTACATCCTTATGTTGACTAAAAATTAAAATAAAATATATATATAAACTAGTACCACCTATTGTTGACTAAAAATTATAAAACAAAATAAAATCATTAATTAGAACATCCTTATGTTGACTAACACTCTAATACTTGCACTATATAAACTCCTAGTTTCTCATTCACAAATCACACCAAAATCCTCTCAAAAACAATCTCTCCCTCTCCCTCTCTTGTGGTATTCGGATCTTCAAGCTTGTTCTTCGTGTTCTTCAAGAATCTTCAAGGAGTTCTTCAAGATTTTTAAGGCTTTGATCTTCCATCTTCATCGTGTTCATCTTTTCTTTGTTAATTATCTTGAATCTTCAAAGGTATAACATAAACCCTAAACTATTTACATAAACTTTAATCTTTGTTAATTCATATTCATATTATAAACTTGTTATCCATAAACACACCTAGATTTATATATACATATATACATGTAAAAAAATATATATATATTTTTATATATACATATACATATTAAAACCTTAAACCCTAATACTACTTATACTAGTACTTAACATGTATATACTATTACTATTACTAGCACCTATAACCTACTACTTATATTGTAGCACACAAACATTTTGGGATATGTATTAGAGATGTATAGATCTTCGAACTTTCTTGACGAATGGTTTCTACGAGATTCTAGGCAGAGGGTTTGGACTTCCGATTTAAAGGGTCCTATGGCTCAAGCCCCTAGATCTAAATTAGCCATTCGAAGGGAAAGGGGTGATTGGAAGCTTATCTAATACGGCAAGTATCCTAAAATGGAAACACTCATAAAAGTAGAAACTCTCTAGTCATAGAAACTTAGTAAAATAAGAAACTTTCTAAAAATAGAAACTTTATAAAAATAGTAACTTACTAGGAATAGAAACTTAGTAAAACAAACTATACTTAAACACATACTTAAACTTAAACATGGGCAAAACACTTAACTACTCTTAAATGTCAATAGGTTGACTTTCTTGCTCACTCGTTCAACTCTCTATTCTGAGGAATAACTCTCTCTACTTACTAAGGTGAATTCATAGCCCCACTCTTTATTGCTAGCAAACTTATTTAACTTATTTGGGGTGAGACACATGCTGCTTTTACTATTTACAATTTAGACACAAGTACCAACTGCTAAAACTATGCTATACCCGGCTACGTCCGACTAAGTCCCTACAGTGATATTTTTAAGTGCTGCGGCATGCTTATTTATTGGGGGTAGGCCTACCGGGAGTAACGTCCCCGATACATTTGACTCAGTCTTTGTATTACTTGATAATGAAATTTAAACCGACAAGGACAGACACAACTTGTCATGGGGCAAACTTGAACGTTTAGTCTAAATATCACGCACTGGCATAACTTTTGGATCTGCGAGATCTACTTTTTGATCCTGCGGGAGATCAACCTTACAAATTAAATCTTGTGGTCTAAAACAAACGGTCAAACTTATTTGTTAAACCTATGAACTTCACTCAACCTTTTGGTTGACACTTTAGCATGTTTTGTCTCAGGTGCTGTTTGATTCAAGCTCTTATACTTACTGCTTATGTGATGCTACTTGGACATAGGATCAAGAGATATCGCATTTATTACTTCTGCATGTGAACATTTCCATTATTGTTATTCCTATCATTGTAACTACGTTTCATTTTCCGCTGCGTGCTCAATAAAGTTTGTTTTATCATTTAGTATTGTTCTCGTATATTATAATATGTTGGTTGATTTGATATTAAGTCACATTTCACCCAGACCCTAACTGGGGGTGTGACAGATTGGTATCAGAGCAAACCAGGCTGTTATAGAGAACCAGGATTGCATTTTTATGTGTGCCTTACTTGTTAGCTAGGGTGCCTTAGCAATCTAGGAAACTATAACCTTTCCTGCCTTTGACTTAAAGCACTTAGGATTGTCGTATAATCTTAACAATTATGCTTTAATAAACTTGACTCAAAGATTCTAATCAAGGTCTCTTTCCTAATGATAGGATGTCAAGCTCAAACGTTAACAAGCCCAACAAAGCAACTCACAACCCTACCACCGAAGTAGGTGTTGGACACTCTTCAACTTCGAGACCAGTTCGAAGTCCTCTTTATAGTCCTGCTTCACCACCGCTGAATTATAGCCCGAATACTATTTTAGATTCACATGGGTCTCCTCAATACTACCCAACTCCGAGAACCCAAGATAAGGGAAAACGGCATGAAGAAGTTGGTCCATCAAGGAAGAGAGCCCGATCTCCTTTTTATGATGGTCCTAAGTATGAAATCATGAGATTACGAAATGATACCGAGAGAAACATTGGAGGTCTACTTCGCCACATGGAAAGAGTGGATCGTCGAATGAAGAAACTTATGAAAGAAAACGTCGAGCTAAGAAAGGAGTTGCTGATGCTAAAGTGCGAGGAAGAACGCAACACTCGCTGGGGAAAGCAATCACTTGCTTACCTCAAGGAGGATGTTGATGTCCGAATGAAAATGGAGAAAGGTCGAGTCGACGAACAACTTGCCATAAGAGAGTACAACACTAATGCCGTAAACAGTCGTGTTACCAACCTTTATGACAACTTCGAGTATCTCTATGAGAAACAAAAGACGAAAAATGAGAAAGTTGAGGAGTTTATGAAGAAGGTTGGAGACGAAATATGAAGACTACTTCAATCTTAATATTTCCTAGTTATTTTTCCTATTTTCCATCTATGTAAAGGCTGTGCCTTAAACAATTTCTATTTCCGAATCGTGTAATAAAGGCTTATTTAATGCCTCGTTCTAATAATATAAAGTGTTTTATTAATATCATGCGATATCAATACTTTAGTTTATTCATACTTGTGATTACTCAAACTTATAACTTGTTAAACTTATCAAACATATATTCACTTTTATGTAGTGACATCATGGTTCGTCCAGCTGCACCTACCGTTAACAACGTTGTGTTAACTACTGAGCAATTCCAACAGTTACTCGCTGCTGCCCAAGGCAACGCCCAAGCTAATCATGCTAATACTCAACCAAAACCTTGTTCCTACAAGGACTTTACAAACTGTCACCCTCCCGCTTTTAAGGGAAACGAAGAAGCTGTCGAACTAGTTCGTTGGTTCGAAAAGATGGAATCTATTTTCCGTATTTGCAACTGTGGTGATGATGATCGAGTAAAGTATGCCACTAGCTCGTTGGGTGGTAATGCTTTAACTTGGTGGACTGCTTATGCCAAGTCCGTAGGAATTGATAATGCTAATGCAATTCCATGGGACGAACTCAAAAGTATGATGGTCAACAAATTCTGCCCAAGGAGTCAAGTTCAGAAGCTTGAAGCTGAGTTCTGGGAACTCAGGGTCAAGGGTACTGACATTGAGAATTATACCAATCGTTATCTGGAGCTTTCTACTCTATGTCCTGAAATGTTTCCTACTGAAGCTAGAAGAATTGAGCGGTATATTGAAGGTCTTCCCGAGGATGTTCAAGGGAATATTATTGCTGCTGAGAAGGTTACTTTGGATGCTGTGATTCTCATGGCACAAAATCTCATGTTGGCCAAGAGAAGAAGGGCGTCGGCCAATAAGCAAGTTGAAACCAAGGGTAATGATGGTAAGAGGAAGTTTGAGCCGTCTCAAGGTTCAACTCAGAATGTTAGTAAAAAGCTTATGGATAGTACAAGGACGAATTATAGGGGCACTTATCCTTTTTGTGTTCGTTGTGAAAGGCATCACCCGGGGCAGTGCACTGCCACTTGTTCGTTGTGTAAGAAAGTGGGACACGTAGCTAAGACGTGTAGGACTCCTCCAAAGAATAAATCTATTGTTCCTGCCAAAGCTCCTCCTACTTGTTATACTTGTGGGGAAAAGGGACACATTAGTCCAAATTGCCCTAAGAAGAGAGATAATCCTGCTACTGGAGCCAATACTACTGCTGCAAAGGGTCGTGCATTTGTTATTACTGCTGCTGAAGCCCGAGATGAAGATGAGGTCATCACGGGTACGTATCTCGTCAATAATTGCTACGCAACTATTTTATTCGATACTGGTGCCGACCGAAGTTACGTATCTAATGAATTTTGTACCCTATTTACTGAAAAGCCTCAACCCTTAGAAACTAAACGATTAGTAGAAGTAGCCAATGGAAAGATCATGAAAGTTGATAAAATTTATAAAAACTGCAACATAATCTTAGCCAGCAAAGAATTTAAGATAGACCTTTTGCCGGTCGAGCTAGGAAGTTTCGATGTCGTAGTTGGAATGGATTGGTTACGTCCATTAAGAGCTGCGATCATGTGTTACGATAAAACCGTTCATGTTCCATTAGGAAATGGAGAGACTCTTATTATCCAAGGTGAAAAGAGTGGTTCCAATCTCAATATTATCTCCTGTATTAAAACCCGCAAATACCTTATGAAAGGTTATCCAGCTATTCTAGCCCACGTTAATCTGATTGAATCGAAAGAGAAGCGAATTGAAGATGTACCAGTAGTTAAAGACTTTCCCGATGTGTTTCCCGAAGATCTTCCGGGTATTCCACCTCCTCGACAAGTTGAATTCCAAATTGATTTAACTCCTGGTGCTGCTCCTGTTGCTAAAGCACCATACCGTTTAGCACCTTCCGAAATGAAGGAATTATCCAACCAACTCCAAGAACTATTGGATAAAGGTTTCATTCGTCCAAGCTCGTCCCCTTGGGGAGCTCCTATTCTGTTTGTTAAAAAGAAGGATGGTACATTAAGGATGTGCATTGATTACCGCGAACTTAACAAGCTTACTATCAAGAACCGTTATCCGTTGCCACGTATTGATGATCTATTTGACCAACTTCAAGGGTCAAGTGTTTATTCAAAGATTGATTTAAGATCCGGTTATCACCAACTCAAGGTCAAGGAATCCGATATTCCTAAGACTGCTTTTCGCACTCGTTATGGGCACTATGAATTCTGTGTCATGCCTTTTGGTTTAACTAATGCTCCTGCCGTGTTCATGGACCTCATGAATCGTGTTTGTAAACCGTATCTTGACAAATTTGTCATCGTATTCATTGACGACATCTTGATCTATTCGAAGAATGAGAAAGAGCATGAGCAACATTTGCGCATGATTCTTGAACTCTTACGAAAGGAACAACTTTATGCTAAATTTTCTAAGTGCGAGTTTTGGCTCAAAACCGTACAATTTCTCGGACATGTTGTTGATAGAAACGGAATACATGTCGATCCAGCTAAGATTACTGCTATTCAGAACTGGGAGATACCAAAGACTGCAAAGCATATTCGTCAATTTTTGGGACTTGCCGGTTACTATCGAAGGTTTATAAAAGATTTTTCTCTCATTGCCAAACCTCTTACAAAGCTGACTCAAAAAGGGAAGAAATTTGAGTGGTCCGAAGAACAGGAATCTGCTTTCAAGATTCTGAAGGAGAAGTTGACCACAGCCCCGATTCTTTCTTTACCTGAAGGTACCGACGACTTTGTTGTTTACTGCGATGCCTCAAAGCATGGCTTTGGTTGTGTTTTAATGCAACGAGAGAAGGTTATCGCCTATGCATCTAGACAGTTGAAGAAACATGAAGTAAACTATACCACACATGACCTAGAGTTAGGTGCCGTGGTATTTGCATTAAAGATATGGAGACATTATCTCTATGGTAATCACTTTACGGTGTACACTGACCATAAAAGTCTTCGACACATCTTTGATCAAAAACAGCTGAATATGAGGCAAAGTCGATGGCTCGAGACATTGAACGATTATTATTGTGAGCTGAAATATCATCCTGGCAAGGCGAATGTAGTTGCCGATGCCCTTAGTCGAAAAGATGATATTAAACGTGTTCGTGCTTTAAACCTAAAAATCAAATCGAATCTTATTTCACGAATCTGTGAAGCTCAATTGGAAGCTATTAGACCGACACTTATCGAAGGTGAAGGACCTATTGGTTTTGAGAACCAACTTCAAGTGAAAGCTAATGGTACACGGTACTTTGGCAATAGAATCTGGGTTCCTCGTTTTGGTAATCTTCGCGAACTAGTCTTGGATGAAGCACATAAGACTAGATATTCTATCCATCCCGGTTCCAGTAAGATGTATCACGATGTGAAGGAATTCTACTGGTGGCCTAACATGAAAGCCGATATTGCTACTTATGTTAGTAAGTGTCTCACTTGTTTGAAAGTCAAGGCCGAACATCAAAAGCCTTCTGGTCTGTTGACACAACCCGACATTCCGCAGTGGAAGTGGGAAGGTATCACTATGGACTTCGTTACTAAGTTACCTAAGACTTCGAACGGTAACGATACTATTTGGGTCGTAGTTGATCGTCTTACTAAATCTGCACATTTCATACCGATCAAGGAAACTGACAAGATGGAGAGATTAGCACAGCTTTATATTAAAGAAATCGTCTCACGTCATGGTGTTCCTATCTCGATCATTTCTGATCGCGATAGTCGATTTGTTTCTAGATTTTGGAAAACTTTACAATCTGCTCTTGGAACTCAACTCGACATGAGTACAGCTTATCATCCGCAAACCGATGGTCAAAGTGAACGAACCATTCAAACTATGGAGGATATGCTACGTGCTTGTGCAATCGATTTCGGCAAAGGATGGGATAGACATCTACCTTTGGTTGAATTTTCTTATAATAACAGTTATCACTCCAGCATTAAGGCTGCACCTTTTGAAGCTTTATATGGACGAAAGTGTAGATCCCCTTTGTGTTGGGATGAACTTGAGGACAGACATTTAACTGGTCCTGAAATTATTCACGAAACTACCGAAAAGATCGTTCAAATCAAGCAACGTTTAGAAACTGCCCGTAGCCGACAGAAAAGCTATGCCAATAAGAAACGAAAAGACATCGAATACCAAGTTGGAGATAAAGTCGTGTTGAAAGTATCCCCTTGGAAAGGTGTTGTCCGCTTCGGTAAGCGAAGTAAACTCAGTCCACGATATGTTGGACCATTCACAATCACTGAAAGAGTCGGTCCCGTGGCATACCGATTAGAACTGCCAACCGAACTTAGTCAAGTACATGATGTGTTTCATGTCTCAAATCTTAAACGGTGTCTTGCCGATGACACACTCGTTATTCCTCTGGATGATGTCCGCATTGATGAGCAAATGCACTTCGTTGAAGAACCTATAGAAATCATGGAAGGAGAGGTCAAACAAACGCGTAAAAGCAATATACCTATCGTTAAAGTCCGGTGGAATTCGCGTAGAGGCCCCGAATATACCTGGGAACGCAAAGACCATATGAAACGGAAATATCCCCATCTCTTCTCAACTGCTGATGCAAACGAGAAAACTACCTAAAAACTTCGGGACGAAGTTTTCAATAACGGGGAGGTACTATAACGACCCTCATTTTTCCATTCTATATTTTTTCAATATTAAATGCCCAAACAATATAATTAAAACTTAATGATCAAACTTTAATCAACAATTGTTAAGTGTTAAGAGTTAGAAAACATATTAATTAACTTTGTGCAATAATTGACAAGTTAATAAAAGATGAAAATAATAAACTGTTAGTCGACACTCACTGCTAATTAAAATTTATGCATTTATGTAATATTATAACTAATAACCTATAAGTAATAAATAAAAATTGACATTTATATAAATAATAAAACAATTGGGAACTAAATATATACAAGTCATGAATTAGTAAAAAGAAATAATACTTATCATGTAGTAAATGTAAAAATAATAATAGTAATAATAGTAATAATAATGAGACTAAAGAATCTTAAACAATTACATCCTTATGTTGACTAAAAATTAAAATAAAATATATATATAAACTAGTACCACCTATTGTTGACTAAAAATTATAAAACAAAATAAAATCATTAATTAGAACATCCTTATGTTGACTAACACTCTAATACTTGCACTATATAAACTCCTAGTTTCTCATTCACAAATCACACCAAAATCCTCTCAAAAACAATCTCTCCCTCTCCCTCTCTTGTGGTATTCGGATCTTCAAGCTTGTTCTTCGTGTTCTTCAAGAATCTTCAAGGAGTTCTTCAAGATTTTTAAGGCTTTGATCTTCCATCTTCATCGTGTTCATCTTTTCTTTGTTAATTATCTTGAATCTTCAAAGGTATAACATAAACCCTAAACTATTTACATAAACTTTAATCTTTGTTAATTCATATTCATATTATAAACTTGTTATCCATAAACACACCTAGATTTATATATACATATATACATGTAAAAAAATATATATATATTTTTATATATACATATACATATTAAAACCTTAAACCCTAATACTACTTATACTAGTACTTAACATGTATATACTATTACTATTACTAGCACCTATAACCTACTACTTATATTGTAGCACACAAACATTTTGGGATATGTATTAGAGATGTATAGATCTTCGAACTTTCTTGACGAATGGTTTCTACGAGATTCTAGGCAGAGGGTTTGGACTTCCGATTTAAAGGGTCCTATGGCTCAAGCCCCTAGATCTAAATTAGCCATTCGAAGGGAAAGGGGTGATTGGAAGCTTATCTAATACGGCAAGTATCCTAAAATGGAAACACTCATAAAAGTAGAAACTCTCTAGTCATAGAAACTTAGTAAAATAAGAAACTTTCTAAAAATAGAAACTTTATAAAAATAGTAACTTACTAGGAATAGAAACTTAGTAAAACAAACTATACTTAAACACATACTTAAACTTAAACATGGGCAAAACACTTAACTACTCTTAAATGTCAATAGGTTGACTTTCTTGCTCACTCGTTCAACTCTCTATTCTGAGGAATAACTCTCTCTACTTACTAAGGTGAATTCATAGCCCCACTCTTTATTGCTAGCAAACTTATTTAACTTATTTGGGGTGAGACACATGCTGCTTTTACTATTTACAATTTAGACACAAGTACCAACTGCTAAAACTATGCTATACCCGGCTACGTCCGACTAAGTCCCTACAGTGATATTTTTAAGTGCTGCGGCATGCTTATTTATTGGGGGTAGGCCTACCGGGAGTAACGTCCCCGATACATTTGACTCAGTCTTTGTATTACTTGATAATGAAATTTAAACCGACAAGGACAGACACAACTTGTCATGGGGCAAACTTGAACGTTTAGTCTAAATATCACGCACTGGCATAACTTTTGGATCTGCGAGATCTACTTTTTGATCCTGCGGGAGATCAACCTTACAAATTAAATCTTGTGGTCTAAAACAAACGGTCAAACTTATTTGTTAAACCTATGAACTTCACTCAACCTTTTGGTTGACACTTTAGCATGTTTTGTCTCAGGTGCTGTTTGATTCAAGCTCTTATACTTACTGCTTATGTGATGCTACTTGGACATAGGATCAAGAGATATCGCATTTATTACTTCTGCATGTGAACATTTCCATTATTGTTATTCCTATCATTGTAACTACGTTTCATTTTCCGCTGCGTGCTCAATAAAGTTTGTTTTATCATTTAGTATTGTTCTCGTATATTATAATATGTTGGTTGATTTGATATTAAGTCACATTTCACCCAGACCCTAACTGGGGGTGTGACAAAAATTCTGTCATTTTGATAGACCACAAGATTTAAATACAATACACCTATCTCGTGTACGAAACCATTTTTCATAAATGTTTGGCAGAGTAGGTTCGTATCCTTTTCTCCCCCGTAGGTTGCCTTGCGATTTTTAATAACCGTACACATATCTCGTGTACAAAATAACATACACATAACATATGTATAAAAATTATTCTATATATATATATATATATATATATATATATATATATATATATATATATATATATATATATATATATAACCTTGCTTGGTAACCGACCTTAACATATAAAGCGCATCATGAATATCCCCCAAAATAAACAGAACTTTCAGTCTGTAATATACAAGTATTGTCTGTATATATATAAACCTCAAAGTACTAAAGCATCCGTATGCATACGACGATACTGAACAATGCAGGGTTGGCCTCGGATTCACGAACCTATATCATTTATATATATATATATATATATATATATATATATATATATATAAATTTGTTCGATTGCAATTATGTGTGTATATATATATATATAAATGATATAGGTTCGTGAATCCGAGGCCAACCCTGCATTGTTCAGTATCGTCGTATGCATATTTTTACTACAAAATATCGTATCGTGAGTTTCATATGCTCCCTTTTTACTTACTTTTGAAATATATATTTTTGGGACTGAGAATACATGAAATGATTTTATAAATGTTTGACGAGATAGACACAAGCAAAACATTCCTCTAATGAATTATTATACAGACGAGTTGTTCTGTGGATTATTATATCGAATATCGCCCCTGATTATTATAGCTTGGTAACCTAAGAATTAGGGAAATGGCCCCTAATTGACGCGAATCCTAAACGTAGATCTATGGGTACTGACCCGCCCCATCCGGGTTATGGATGCTTTAGTACTTCGAGGTTTATATATATACAGACGATACTTGTATATTACAGACTGAAAGTTCTGTTTATTTTGGGGGATATTCATGATGCGCTTTATATGTTAAGGTCGGTTACCAAACAAGGTTATATATATATATATATATATATATATATATATATATATATATATATATATATATATATATATATATATATATATATATATATATATATATATATATATATATATAGAGAGAGAATGATTTTTATACACAGGTTATGTGTATGTTATTTTGTACACGAGATATGTGTACGGTTATTAAAAATCGCAAGGCAACCTACGGGGGAGAAAAGGATACGAACCTACTCTGCCAAGCATTTATGAAAAATGGTTTCGTACACGAGATAGGTGTATTGTATTTAAATCTTGTGGTCTATCAAAATGACTGAATTTATTGTTTATGATAAACCTATGAACTCACCAACCTTTTGGTTGACACTTTTAAACATGTTTATTCTCAGGTATTGTAACGACCCGTCAAAATCGCTATTGACGCGGCACGTTAATCATTGATTCCACAGTGAGGTTTTGACCTCTATATGATACGTTTTGATAAAATATTGCATTCATTAAAATAAGTGACTTTCTAAACATAGAAAGTTATAAACATGTGGGCGAGTGCTTAGGTATAAGCAAAACCCCGAAATACATAAGTCTTTAATTTACAGGTTGACATCACAGTCCAATTATTTATTACACAACGCAGTTTTATTTTGAATGCAATAAACTTTGTACAAAGCATGAGAGACTCCATGCAGGCAACAAGCACATCACAGCGGAAGCATTCTAAGGACCTGAGAATAAAACATACTAAAAAGTCAACACGAATGTTGGTGAGTTATAGGTTTAATTGCTCGAGTCATAAACATATATAAAGATAGACCACAAGATTTCATCAAAAGTTTATCAATAGATTCTACGTAACAGAGCACCCTGGTAACTCCTATAGTGATAATTACCCCATTCGTTTTAATACACGCAAACCAACGTGTCTTAAACTCAAATAACATACGTCCGTTAAAAGGCTAGCGCTCTAGCTCGGACGGGGATGTCAAGCCCTATGGATCCATATACAATTATTCGCGCCCACCAGTCCATATCCTATGTACTGGCAGCTACTAGTTACCAAAGCTAAGGGATTTTCGGTTTAACTCAGTGTAGAATTTAGTATGTACTTGTGTCTTATTGCGTTTAAATAAATTGCATGTATTCTCAGCCCAAAAATATTTTAAGTATTTAAAAAGGGAGACTATAAACTCATTGTTCAATATTGAGACTCAATATTGTAGACAAATTGTGTAGACGTAATGATGGTAGACGACTGTATGGTTGGCCTTGGATTCAAGAACAATACCCCGAACAATACCCAATATTTCTTTAGCTTAAAGCGGTTTGAAACCCGAATTAAAAACACCCCCGTATATACCTTATTATTATTAAATTTAAATTTAAAATTATAATTATAATATAAATATAAATAAAGATTATAGAAGAAGAAAAAGTGTGAGGATTTACGTCAAGCAAACTGACCTTTTATAATACTTTTGCATTTACTGTAGCTCATGCGATCGCATGAGTTTTCAGTGTTTTTTCCATGCGATCGCATGGCCGCCTTTTCCGTTTTTGTTTGCTAGTTCGTCGACATCAAATAGTGTTTACTGTAGCAAATAATGTTTTAGTGTAGTAAATCACTGTAGCAAAGTCGTTTTCACTGTAGCACTGTAGCAAAATACGGTTTCACTGTAGCAAATAGTGTTTTACTGTAGCAAAGTCATTTTTACTGTAGCAAATAGGGTTTTACTGTAGGAAAGTCGTTTTTACTTGTACATATATATATATATATATACATACATATAATTGTTCATGAATCGTCGAGAGTAATCAAAGGTAATTGTATATATGAAACAGTTCTAAAATTTTGAGACTCAATCTAACAGACTTTGTTTAACGTTTTAAAATAATAAATCGTATAGAGAATTGGTTTAAATAAGTCAAAAAAAAATTCGGGTCATCACAGGTATTAAAGAAATCTTCCACTGTGCATTTGCTCATTTTAAAGATATTACTTGGAGTCATTCATGGCATATTTCAAAAGACGTTGCATTCAAGTCGTCGAGTTCAAAAAGGCTGTTATTAAGTAAATGGCAGATTAGTCATTCATATTATTAGAAAACATATACCAATTGGTATTTTGAAATGAGTTGTCCTTTAAAAGAATGCAACGTTTATAAAACGTATCATATAGAGGTCAGTACCTCGCAATGGGACCAGATGTTGAAGACTTCGTCCAGGTGGATTAGGATGGGCCATCACAGTTGGTATCAGAGCGTTGGTCTTAGCGAACCAGGTCTTGCATTAGTGTGTCTAAATGATAGTTGTTAAGATGCATTAGTGAGTCTGGACTTCGACCGTGTCTGCATGTCAAAAGTTTTGCTTATCATTTCTTGTTGAAAATTTCCTGCTTATCATTCTTAAGTCTAGACACGTTTTTCTGCATTTATTGCATATATAGTGTACAGACGAATTCATATCTTAGCATATCTGTTATTGTAAACTTTGCCTGACATCTTCCGAAGATTCCTCCGTAATCTATGGGATTTTGGTATCATATATACATATGTAAATTATGTATTGAAGGATACCAATCTAAGTCCTATAATCTATTTTATATCGAAATTCATTTCCTTGATAGTACAGGATGGAACTCGCCACTAATTCAAATTCCTCGGATTCCGATAGCTATTCCGACATGGTTATTCACATGAGCTCCGAAGACAGTGTAACCTGAAATGGATCAACCAATCAGCCATCATCAATTCTGGATGAATTGGGGATGGGTTCGTAGTCGACTAAATCAATGGAGACGAAAAGAAAGCGATCCTTTCCATCTACCAAATTTCCCTCTTTGCGAAGAACCTGAAGCACTTACCGGCGAACCAGTCTAAAACATCATATTCACCCTCATTTCCCGAATATCTCGCCATGATTATATACTATCTCAAATACAAAACCTTATTCATCCGCTCGTTCTAACCGTCAACCATCCCGAGGTAATGGAAGATGTCAATGAACTTCGTGCTCGAGTAATGGCTTTGGAGAATATGATGCACAACTTGCAGGCATCACAGGCACCAACAGTACCACCAGCATCAACAGCAGTACCACCAACAACAACATCCGCATCACACATCTCAACACCACAATCTATATCTCGAGCATGATCTTCGTTCTACATATCTTTCTACATCATTTATCTTCTTTCTACATGGCAATTATGTAATCTCTAATGTTTTAGAGATTATGTATTCTAGTTCTAACGGTAAATCAAATGAGATTAATATCATATTGACTCATTAAATTCATGATTACATCTGAAGAAAATATATATGTAAATATATTTTCATAAAAATTATAATTAAAATTATTTTGTACAAACTATTAATGATGAGGATATTTTAACGGGTAGGTAATACCCGAAGAATATTTAGAGTTCACATTAATATGTTACACTGTACATTCTTCAATTCTGATTCAACAGTCATTTACTATTCTACTTACATTTACAGATATACGTATCTGTTCACCGCAGAATAACCATTTTCATTCAAATACAATTTCATATTCGAATTTTGACCGATCATAATCCAAGTCAAGATTTAACATGTGGCATAATGAAGAAATTATTGACAAAATAAAAATTGATTAGAAACAAACTAATTAACTATATGAAATTTTGTTAAGAATCCACGCTAACAATATCCTAGCTAACTGTTCCTATATCCGTTATGACTATTTCCTTATTACATTTTATTTATTGTCATCTTAATTGTCGCAATTTTAATACTCGCAATTTTATTTATTATCATTTAAATACTGTTATTTATTTTACGCACTTTAAATACTGTCATAATATATAGTTATGCAATACGTCGGATAAATTGGGACACATGTACACAATACGTCGAGATTACTTCAAAGACAATAGTTGTACAATGGGTCGCTACACATGTGCCCCGAACAGAGAAGATAGCATTATCATCATCAAAGTTCCAAAACCATTATCTGTCTCGTAACGCAGTTGAAAGTTACAGAGCTCCCTAACCAGTAGCTGCAAATTACAAGAAACATGAGGATCATGCCTCCAATCCTAAGTCAAACCTCATTTTCTGATCTGATCATTGATGTTTCAAGTTGGGTTATTGTCCAATCTGAATAGACTATTAAAGCGATCTTTCAATGGGGTATCTCCCAACCACTTGTCCAACCAAAACTTGGTTGTAGAACCATCACAAACTTGTTTTTTTATATAATGAGTAAGGAGGGTTGAATTAGAGATGAGATCTATGTAATTATCAATTAGAGAACTCCAAATACCATTGTTTTTGAAGCCTTGATCATCCATGTTTGGTTACCATGTGTTGCTTTAATAGGAGTAGCCCAACCGCAATCATCAGGGTCATTAATGTTGGTCCGATTTAGGATCATTAACAACATTATACGAGCAAGATCAAAGACGGAAGAGATAAACACAATGAATCAAAATAAATCACTATAATTGAATAAACGTTGTACTTACATGAATGATTAAATAGAGAAACATCGGTGGCCAGGGGAAGTCGAGCATGATCTCCTCTATCCACAGGATCGCCAAAATGCAGCACTCCCAATTAGGGTTTAGACTCTTATCACTTAACCCTAAAGAACACATAAACTGGTATTTATAGGCAATCTAGACATTAACCCTATTGAGCCTCATTCACACGAATGGGCCGCTAGACATTATGGCCCATCAGTTACATATGCTCCTGTAACTGATCAGTTTCATGCTTATACATCAACTAGGTGTACAATGTTATAATAAACGTTATTCGTCCAGCGACGGCCACACTATTAGATAAAATCACTTTGACTTTGTATTACAGCTAGCATAACCGTGTGTATCTTTTTATAGATAGCATGTATATCATATGTAAAATAGAGATAGTATCCTTACCATGTATGTAGGCTAGGTTGTAATTGAGATATGCTGGAAAAATCTCTATGTATATATATTGAGTCGTGAATATTGAATACACATAATCGATTAATACATTTATCATGGTATCATGCTTAAACTTATAAACCTTTCTTCACTGCATTCTTTTACCATCTACTTATTCTTCATCATCCTTTTCTATTCTTATCTATGGCCAATAAACAACCATATCATCCTGCACTCACAGTCTCCAATATCAAAAACTTAATCCCTATCACTCTAGAACTTGATACGAGCCAGTACAACTCATGGGCAAATCTATTCAAAATTCACTGTCGTGCTTTTGATGTACTCGATCATATCATACCACCAGAAAACAACTCCTCTTCACAACTACAGATGACTCAACCAGTACCCAACTTTGGTCACGATTGGATGCCATTGTCCTTCAATGGATCTTTGGCACCATCTCAAACGATTTACTTAACACCATCATGCGAATTGATGATGAGAATACATCAGCTGTTGCTTGGGCTCGATTGAAGGCAGATTTTCACGACAACAAGAATTCTCGAGCACTCTATCTTCAAAGGCAATTCACCAACATTCGATTGGATGATTTCTCCTCTGTTTCGGCCTATTGTCAGCAATTAAAAGCCCTAGCCGATCAATTAACAAATGTTGGTGATAAAGTGACAGAGGATCGTATGGTTCTTCAATTGATTGCAGGTTTGAACGATAATTATGATACGGTCGGGACATATTTCATACAAGTGGACAAGTTACCTTCTTTTTATGATGCAAGATCCAAACTAATCTTAGAAGAAAACCGTAAACAAAAGCAAACAGCACATAATTCTAGTGCCTTGGACACGGCGTTACTGATCACCACTCCAACCAATCGACCACCACCTACACCGTAAACTTCACAGAATTCTGAACGTCCATATCCTAATCACCGGAATTCAACTTATCGTGGAAGAGGTCGAGGAAACAATGGTTATAGAGGTCTTGGTTCTCGAGGTTGTGGTGGTAGCTATCATCATCGGGGTTTTAATTAACAACACTGGACGAATTTTGCACCATGGAATAATCATCAGCAAGCCCAATGGGCATATCCACCTTGCCCTTATCCCACTTCTCATTGGGCTCGTCCAAATATGCATCAACAAATTCCTCCTTGGACGTTGCTGGAGAATTATTGTAAACACCTCTTGCAATCTTCAGTCAATCTCTGTAGTAATACCATAATCTTATGAATCACAAGTTCCATCAAAATCCTTCCAGAATACATGAAAACCCAAACTTCGAACATCAATGTATTCTGCCCATTGAGTTCGAAATGCTAATCGTCATCGTGTATTTTCTTCAAACTTCATTCATACGTATTAACCATAGTACTAATACAACAAGATTCCCCATGTGAATGAACTCGATCAAATTCTTGATGTTCTAGTCTTCATACAAACCAATAAGCTCGATATCATCAACTGTAAAACTTTCCCCTCTCTTAGTAGTTGCATCCTAATAAACTTTATAAGGCATGTGTCGTCTTCATGACTCAAACATTATAGGAATATAATAGAGGCTTCCATCCCATAACTAAAGATCCCAAATATACCAATAAGTACTCCAATTAATAACCAAGAATGATAAATGTATGATCCTGTGATTGCGTAACAATAACCCAAAACAGATTCCATCCACAAAGTGGAATCAACAAAACGTGAAAGATAAAATATAACGTCGTTGGCCCATAAATAGTCGTATGTTCCGGACAACCCCATAATAATATCTCAAAATGCGAGAGTTTAAGTACTCACCTACTATATAAGTTCAACGGACTAAGGAGGTTGCCCACTAAACTTTATACCTCAATACTTCAGTGTATAACATGAAAGAAAGATTTATGAAAGGTTTGATGTGAAAATATTGAATAATAAACATTAAGGACCTTGGGCAAAAAATTTACGAAAGTTGAGGACCAATGATGTAAAATTTTGATACTTTAGGGACCAAACTTTTAAATTTTTCAAAGTTAGGGGCTGAAAATGAACATTTTAGAAACTTGAGAAAATGACAATGTAAATTATGAAAAATGTTTGAACATTTTGCATTGAAAGTCCCCAGCGTTAACAGTCGTTAGAAAAGTTAACGGAATAAACTAACAGTCGTTAGTTAATTAACTGGGTGGTGGATCTGAACCGGGTGAAAATCCCGGTCGGACCTGGATCAGATTCGGATCAGCTCATGGGCCAATGGTTGGTTCATGGATGAAGGGTTAATGATTAAAGGGTGAAAGAGGTGAGAGGGGTTTAAAGGGTGAAATGGTTGGTTCATGGATGAAGGGTTAATGATTAAAGTTTGAGGCCATATGAACCCTTTTTTGCAGCCCATGAATGTATGGTCAATCGGGAGCATTTGATAATTCTATGTGCGTTCTCTATAAGTCATGCTTCGTAACAATATTTTTAAACATTTGTGTTAGTTTTGAAGGGGATCAGAGTTGAATGGGTTTTTTTCTATGAGTGTATTTGTATGTGGCTGAATTGGATGAGTTTGTTTTCATATTATATATGAAGGTCATGTGGTTAGTTTGATAATAGAAGTTCGTTGACTATTTTCTTGATATATAGTTGGTCGCAGCTCACATATTTTGGTACTGATTACTCTGTTTTAATTTGCTATTTATTTGGACTTAACTTGCAGGTAAGATTCATGAAAATGAGAGAGTGTGAGTTTGATATTATAACAATGGGAAGTTGGTTATTGGTATAATGGAACCATGAAAGAAAGAAATGGCATTAAGGTGCACATTGACTTCTATGTCACTCAAATTTTCATATTTTAGATAATGCGACCAGGACAAGTTCATTTCTAGACAAGTATATTTAGTTTTTCTGTTGTGATTTGAATATAAGTGTATTCATAGGGTTTATGATACTGATTAGTAAAGTGTTATGGTTGTCAATAACACTCTAAGTGTTGTTTTTATTAGTAAAATTTAGAGTTGTTCTGATTTGAATATAAGTGTATTCATAACACTTACAATGTTATGATTTAAAGTGTCGTTTTAATTAGTAAACTGTTAATGTTATGGTTTTCCATATTGTCACTTTGACATGTTTTGGGTAAATTTTGATACTCTGGCTCTAGTTATCGAGTTGAAAGAAAGCGTCGATTTATTAGCGATTTGACTGACTCTTTGAGCCTTAATTAAATTTCAGGCAGAATTTAAAACCCACGGAAATTTGAATTTACCATTTTTCATGGCGTCTCAATTTTATTTTTAGTTTTATTTTATTTTTTATAATTTTTTTTCCTACTTATGGTCGGAGGTCCACTCAGAAGCAATCTCTATCCGTCGAATAGAGAGAGAGGTGACTTTCTCTACTTTTGAGAATGTTTTCACTCTGAGTGAAGAAATGACTTGTCTTTATTCTCGGATAGAGGAAAGATTGTCTACTTCGCTGGCTAACATTTCACACCTGTGAATGCATTGTTTATTCTGCTGGGTTTCAATCTTCAGGTTAGTCTTTCATGGATTCTGGCTACTGTTGGTGAGTTGCATTTTCTTTGTTGTTGTCACACCTGCATATAACATATTGATTTTGATTCAGTTTGTTATTGTCACCTACCATCTGTTGGACAGACAGTTGCCTTACACAATGAGTCTTTTATAGCTTTGTAATGCACATTATTTATTGTTATCTATATTTATATCCATCTTTAAACGTTGCACTATTCAGTTTGTTGTGCTTTCATTGAATGCTTTAGAGAATTTGAAATACGAGCATGTGTTGTAGATGTAGTCCCCAGTCCGTTATTCACCGTAACACCTGTAAGATGTGAATTGGCCCACGATCTTTAGCTATATTCAATGTAGAGTAAATGAGGTAAAAAATCTATTATTGATGTTTAAGTTAGCCAACTTTTGACCATGTACTTAATTATATACTTGCTACTTTTGGTGTCAATATAATAGCTGCGTAAAAATTTTTGCAGGGTTGCGTCTTTACCATATGTTACAAATGTAACAAAAGATGTTCAATTGCGTGCTTAATGTATAACACATATAATCTGTACCAACATTAACGCATTAGTATGCTAATTTTTTAAGTTACCGTGCAACGCACGGGTTGTTAAAGCTAGTATAAATATATAGTCCATAACACTTGGTAATATAACACTTGGTAATTAAAGTGGAAAGCTTGTTAGAATGTAAGTAGCATGAGGTGCCATAACAAACAAAGAGGAAAGCTTGTTAAAATGTAAGTAGCTTGTTGCACGATTTCTTGTCGCTTTAACTTGCACTACAGGAAATATCACCTATAGCGGCGCTAAAATAGCGACACTTTTGGGTATGAAAGCACCGCTGTAGATCTATTGTTGCGCTTTTGTGGTGCTTTTGCGAACGCTACTTAAACCTTGCCGCTTTAGATATTTTGTGGCGCTTTTCAATGAGACCCACATCCTTTTTATTAAAAGATAAAAGAAATTAAATTGGCATTTAGCGGCGCAAATTTATGACGCAACAGGCGCCACAATTAATTTTATATAAATAATTATTAGTTATAAAGAAATTATTATGTGACGAAATTTTAGTGGCGCTAATTTGTGGCGCACATAGCGTCGCTAAAGAGTTAAAAAAAAATTGGCAGCATGTTGCTGTATTTGCTACTGCCAGCCCAGAAATTCCGGGCTTACATCCCTCAAAATCAAAACCTGTTTAACATTCTAAAAAATCGCAATATCAACATAATATAACATCAACAAAAAGTTTAAAGCGTTAAATAGATGTCAAACGCTAACAACATACAAATTAAGCTTAAAGAGTTAAGACTAATTGTTCAAAAGATGACTTAAAGAGTTAACACTAATTGTTCAAAAAAGATTCCAATCGCCACAAACATTTCCAATTTTCAGTTTTCATCTTCCTCCTCGTTGCCAATATATTCCTCCTCCTCGTCATCTTCCTTTTGGCGGAGAGCTTTTTGTAAGAATTGAAATGTTATGCGGGAAACTTTCGGTAGAAAACCTTGGGCAGGTGCAGTTTCATTTGTTGGTGTGATTCATCCATGTGCGATATGGCAAAAATTATTATACCTGGTATGTTAAGGTCAAAGAATGATCTTTAAGCCGAACTAAAACACGTACAAGGCAAAACAAGAAAAATGAAACTGTTTTTAATTTGTACTCCTTAGTTGGTTACATTTGTGTTATATTTCTTCTTTTTTTAGTTTGGCATATGTTTGAGGAAGTTAGTCCTACGTCCACAACAAGTTAATGTAATCGTTAAGTAACTTATGTTATATGGATTTTGAAGTGTGAATAGAAAGAACGACGTTGTAGTAGATTATTATTTTCAATTAACTAAATATCTAATATATAATATGTGAAAAAATCAGAGCAAAAAAAAAAAAAAAAAAAATCAACTAGTAATACTAATGTAAATTAATTTTCGACGGATCATTAATAAAAATATAAATAAAAAGTGATAAGCATATGGTGTGATAGTGTGTACGTGCCGCAATATAACTACTAAAATATAATATTACTATTAAATACTATTTTTTTTGTTTTTGTTTTTACCCTTTAGCGGCGTTGGTGTGCCACAAAATGGCGCCACAATAGAGTTGGCGGGAAATTTTTTTCATCTGGAGGGAAAAATTAAAAGGAAAAAACAAAAAGAATATACATTAAGTGGCAATTTTTGTGCGCCGCAAAATAGTTGACGGGTCTTTTTTTCACCACTTTATTTTTTGAAATAAAAAATAAATTCACTAAATCAAATGCGGCGCGTGTAGCGCCACAAAAAGCGCCACAGAAGGTAATGTTTGACCAAAATTGAGTGCTCGTTGAAAATTTTGTCTTTTAGCGGCGCTTTTGGAGCGCCACAATAGGTATACGTCGCTCTGTTCTCATTTTTTTGGTAGTGTTGCAAGTTTACAAGTCCAAAACAATGGCTTAGGTTTAGGTATTACGTTCTACGAGTTAGCAAGAGCTTAACAATTTCTGAAACACAAAGTTGACTTAAAATGTATGTTTTACTTTGTTGTGTTATATATTCAAGAAAATAACTTTAATTGTATCTTCGTTCTATTTAAAGTTATTTAATCTTCCTAATTGAATTAAATATGAATTAAGTTTACTTTATTGTCTTATATATCAAGAAAATAACATAAAATATATTATACTGTTTTCTAATAATTTAAAATTACAAAAATGATTAAAAATGAAATTTCATTTTGTTGTGTTACATATTCAAGAAAATAACATAAAATATACTGTATCATTTTTCTTTTTCTTTTTTTATTCTTTCCCGTTGACTTACTACTAGGTAGAGCTGTAACTAATGCATTGTCTATATATAACTCTCTCAAGTCTCCTGTTTCATTCAACCATCAATTTTGGATTTTGTTTCACAACCAAAAAATTTAAAAATGTGGCACGTAACTTTGTGTGTTTTAGCTCTAGTTGTGGTTAGTTTTACTCATTGGATTTACAGGTGGAGGAACCCAAAATGCAATAGCAAACTTCCTCCGGGTTCAATGGGTTGGCCGCTAATTGGAGAAACGTTACAGTTTATCGCTCCTAACCGAACTAATTGGGACGTACATCCCTTCATCGAGAAGAGGATGAGAAGGTCATTTTTAATTCTTTATATTTTTGGTTGTAATGTAATAAAACGTTTGAATATATAGTGACATTGTGATATCTATTGCAGATATGGATCGGTATTTCGAACTAATATCATTGGGCTGAATGTTATAGTATCGACTGATTCAGATCTTAACCATAAGATCTTCCAACAAGAGAACCAATTCCAAGGTTGGTTCCCTGATAGCATGAGAAAGGTACTTGGAGACCAGAATTTAAGTACTTCACATGGGGCCCTGCATAAGTATCTCAAGAACATGGTTGTAACTCTAGTTGGTTCAGGGACACTTATGCCTGTACTTTCAGATGTTGAAAATTCAGCAAAAAGAAATTTACAGAGGTGGGCTACTCAAGGCATAGTAGAACTCAATGATGCAACTGCAGATGTAAGTATCTATATACATATATTCAAGGTGATCGGCCGCTCAGGCCCATGATTTTTAGGGGCTCAATTTTTTTATACGTA
The DNA here is from genome assembly GCF_046630445.1 of Rutidosis leptorrhynchoides. Taxonomy (NCBI): domain Eukaryota; kingdom Viridiplantae; phylum Streptophyta; class Magnoliopsida; order Asterales; family Asteraceae; genus Rutidosis; species Rutidosis leptorrhynchoides. The sequence goes on from NC_092334.1 coordinate 599,673,986, forward strand.
GAGATACAATTAGAGATTTGAGAAACATGAGAAGTATGAAAACATAATTGAAGCAGCGAATACGAAACACAATAGGTCCAAAAACAACAATCAAAGGCCCCATAAAAAAGAAATCAAAGTCCATCAGCACTCTAGCAAGACTTGGAGGGCTTTTTTAAATATAACTTTTATTACTACTTGGGGCCTAAGGGCCTTTTTTCCGTCTTGTTCTAGGCCTCTAAATTCTCGGGACTGGCCCTGATTCTAGTATTTAATTAACCAATTCTTATGATGTATTTTATGGTGTTTACAGCTGGTATTCGGATTCAATGCAAAAAAGCTGATAAGTTATGATATTGAAAATTCATCAGAGAATTTAAGGGATGAGTATGCATATTTTGTAAAGGGTATGATGGCATTCCCTATTGCAATTCCCGGAACATCTTACTACAAATGTCTACAGGTACCTTTATAATTAATCTTTTTTCACATGTACGTGCAAACAATATCGTCTTCAAAGAAAATATAATAATCAAACTTTAATGAAATTAATTATCAGGGAAGAAAGAAGGTTAAGAAGATGCTAAAGAATATGCTAGATGAGAGACGTAAAAACCCGAATAAGTCCAACAATGACTTCTTTGATTATGTGATAGAAGAACTGAAGCAAGATGATACAATAATTACAGAGGAAATATCATTAAACTTGATGTATATTCTTTTGTTTGCTAGCTATGAAACAACATCCACTGCCATGTTAGTAACCATCAAGCTTCTCACAGACAATCCTCTCGCTTTGAAGGAGTTAACAGTATGTGAATGATTAGATATATCCAATAATTTATAGACGATTTAGTTTCTTAAAACATGAAACGTATACGTTGTCAATTTTTTAACAAACACATTTTGCTACTTGATGCAGGAAGAACATGAAAAAATTATAAGAGAGCGTGAAAACCCTGACTCCGGACTTACATGGCAAGAATATAAGTCAATGACATTCACCTTTAAGGTAATTACGCCCATATGAAAAAACTTAATATGTAGTAATAAAAAAATCAAATACTATATAAATACTTTAATAACTACATTACGCTACAGGGCTTTTCAGGAAGGCAACATCAGATTTCAAGTTCAAAGGAAATTAACTAATTAACAATACACTTTTTTTTATTTTACTTTTCCAAAGTATACATTTCTCGTAATAGCATATTGATATCACGAGTTACTTAATACAGACTACACTATTCCGGCTGGTTGGGTGGTAATGGCGTGTCCTCCAGCTGTCCATTTAGACCCTGCCAATTACAAAGATCCAATTGACTTTAATCCATGGCGATGGGAGGTAATCGTTCACCAGAAACACAAAATATACAACGTCATAAACATTTATAAATACAATTTTTTGTTATAAGTAGGACAAGGATTTGAAAAATGCTTCCAAGACGTACATGGCTTTTGGAGGTGGCCAGAGGTTTTGTGTAGGCGCAGAATTTGCTAAACTACAGATTGCTGTTTTCCTTCATCACCTGGTGACCAAATATCGGTAAGCATGAATAAATAGTATATGTTTTATTTGGGAATTTAAGAAACGGGGAACTAGAGATACTTACAAAATTCATTTCACTTTCTAATTAAGGTGGAAACTAATCAAAGGAGGTGAAATGGTACGAAGACCAAGCTTACTATTTCCGAACGGGTTTTATGTTGAGTTCGTTGAAAAAGACAAACAGAACTAATATCCGACATCTGCATCATCTACTTATCCCAATAATCCTTATTGTAGCTTTCATTTGAATAAAGAGATATTGAGGGATCTTGTGGTTTATGTTTTACCTCTCCATATGGAGGATCATCAATATAAACATGTTATCCTTTTAATGGAATGTAATATGTAATATATTAATATTAATTTTAATATAAGAGTGTCATGCCTTTTCAATACTTATATTAATTGTTGTTAGGAATTTTACAAGCTCAGTAAATTTACCAAGTACCACAACTATATAAACTTATGAGGTTCACTTTAAAACCAATTGGTAATAAAGGGAGTAGTCCACAAGCTTATATATTTCCCTTAGAAATTATCTCCCTCTTACGTGGGATTGAGTTTGCACCCCAACAATCATCCCCTCAAACCTAAGACCACATCACCTACCCTCCCCTTCAACAATACTATTTACAAGGACCTGTCTTTTATATCACCATCTTAGAGCTCTCGGTGCCCCCCGTCCCTTCCCTCACCGTCCACACAAAATCGACGCCGGCCCACCGTTGGCCGACACCGATTCGCCGTCGCCACCGTCGAAATTCGGCGTCGATTTACAACTTCGAGCCATCGACGCTGCAAAAATATGACCGTTTTTGTTTTTTTTTTTGTTTTTTTTTTTTTGAATTCAAATTCCAACGGCCACTTTTTTTTTCTTTTTTTTTATTCCATCTTTCAAACACATTTTATACACTTCATACCACTTCTTTCTTCCATACCACTTCTTTCTTTCTTTCATTCTCAACTATTTTTCTTTCTAAATCAAACACAATACCATGAATCAAAACTCCAACAATGACGAGAACCCTCTTAGTCACAATTGGAATTGGTCCGAATTTAACGAAGTATTTCTCGAAGAAGATCAACCAACACAATCTCAAGTACCACAAACTCAAATGTCACCCGAGGAATACGCGAAAGGTAAAGAAAAGGTTGGAGAAGGCGGACATTCAAAGCGAAACACACCGACGGGCATCATTCAAAATTTGTGGAACGAGTTTGACGAGTTAAGGTTGGCGGAAAGTTGGGTGAACACATCCGAAGATGGAATTGACGGAAACGCACGGACGGGTATTATTATAATTATTATTATTACTGTTTATGATTATTATTACTATATTATTATGATGATGATTATTATTATTACTATATTATTATTATTATTATTATTATTATTATTATTATTATTATTATTGTTTACTGTTATTGTTATTGTTGGTATGATTATTGTTATTGTTATAATTGTTGGTATTGTTATTATGTTTATGATTATGATTATGATTATGATATATTGTTATGAGTTAATACGTAATGTTGTGGCACGAATCGGTTATTGGTATTGTTAATGATTATTGTTATGATTTAGGAGCATCATTTTGGCAATTGGTGTGGCACGACTATCACACACGAAGACCACCTTTTGATCGAACAAAAGATGCGTTGTCATCAAAGTGGACAAAGTTGAATGTCGATTGCAACAAGTTTAATGGTATTGTGAATCGTATGAAAAATGAAAGAAGGAGTGGAGAAAATGATATGATGTTTCGTGATAGGTGTGACGAGATGTTTAAAGTAGAGACCGGGAAAAGGTTCTATAGTCATCGGGCGCGGAACTTTTTGAAAAACAAGCCAAAGTGGCTTCATCCGGATCCGGTTGTAATTGGTACTCGAAATAAGAGACGGGAACCACGCGTGGAAGAGGTGGCGGCTAATATGCTGATTGATTTGAATGAAGACTCTACTACAAACGCAAGCTCAAACCCTAACCCGAACCAAGAAATGTATGGTCTTGATCGTTTGCCACGTCCACCGGGTAAGCCAAGAAAGTCAAGGAAAAAGAGTAGTGATTCCACACCGTCGAACTCATCCCGTGAATCGTTGCATCAATCAATTGCGTTAAACCATGACGTTGTAACCGAAGAGAAAAAAAGTATTACCAAAAGAAGCAAGTGGAGTTGGAAATGAGGACGTTGGCGATTAATATGACCGAGGAGGACGAGGAGATCATTGAGATGCAAAAGGCGATGATCCGACGCGAGGCGAAGAAGCGCTTTCAAGAGGCGCAACAAATGGATTCGGATTAGGGATTTTTATTTGTAATCGAATATGTAATAGAATATTTGTCATGTTTGGATATTTAATGTTTGTTTTTTAGGATTTTAATGTTTGTTTTTTATTAAATAAATGTTGTTTAGAATTTTAATGTTTGTGTTTTATTAAATAATTGTTTGCTTGTGTTTAAATTTATGTCTCTAATTTTTTAGATATAAAAAAATATAAAATAAAAAATAAAAAAATTTAACACTGAAAAATGGACACTGAAAATGGACACTGTGGACACCCTCACCCAACAGCCAGTCAGTCAATCTCAGTGTCCAAATGGACACTAAAAATTGACACTGAAGAGGACCACGGGCACCTCGTGCTCTTATACCGCCAGTCGCTTTTCTTCAATTTTATTTCACTAACGGGACACGCCTCTTGAACTACTCACCGTATCAAGTGTAATTTCAATATAAGGCACCATGGCTCCATTATTGTTGGCAAACCGATGGTACATCTTCCACATTATAATTGAGCTCACCTTTGCTCTAATACCACTTGTTTGGAATTTTACTAGCCCAATTGATTTACCAAGAACCACAACTATATAACTTTTTGAGGTTCCACTCTAAAATAGGGGCGGATCCACCCTATAGGCACTGGTAGCACGTGCTACCAGTGGATCTTGGTGGTGAAAAGTAATACGTTGAAGAAATTGAATAAAGAAAGTACCAATCTTTAATGGAGGATTTGGGGACTGGAGCAGTAGGGAAGAGTAAGACTTCGATACGAGTATATGAGTATAGGAGTATAAGCCAATTAGGCTATTAAGCAAAAGAAAAATGCCGAAGTTCAATTCAAAAAATAGAAGCTGTTATAATAATAATAATAATATAGATATGGATAGTCAATTTTGGTGTATACATATAGTCAATTTTGGTACACAAAGTATGTATTTTTATATTGAGATTTTAGGCTATAAATACTCATGAATGCAAGCATTAAACTTGCACCATTTCACACACTTACAAAGTGTTTCTTTCTTTCTCCATTATCATCTTTGTTCTTACACTTCATTATTAGTATTCTGAATCAAGAATCAAATCACTAAAGGTAGTTATAAGCCTACTGAATTATAACATCAAGAATCAAACCACTAAAGGTAGTTATAAGCCTACTGAATTATAACATCAAGAATCAAACCACTAAAGGTAGTTATAAGCCTACTGAATTATAACACGTTATCAGCACGATAATCTTAATACTAAATATGGTTGGCTCTGCCACCAAAATGATATATGGTCGGTTATACCACCAAAATGATATATGGTCGGTTATACCACCAAAATGATATATGGTCGGTTATACCACCAGAATGATATAGGTCGGTTATACCACCTGAAAAAATATATGGTCGACACTGTCGCCAAATTTTCATTTATGTTTACTAATATTTATATTTTTGTTATATAACATTTATTTATGATTGCTTACACATGGTCGACACTGTCACCTACTTATCATTTATGTTATATTAAATTTATGTTTAATGTTTATATACTTATGAATATAAATTGACTCTAATTTATCATGATGTTTGTTTTAATTTTTGATAATAGAAAATGTCGAATCTGGAAAAGCTTAAATTTACTCCTTTAGAATCAACTGGAAACAACTACATGCCATGGGTTATAAAAGTAAAAATGCATCTTAAATCAATGGGCATTCTTGAAACCATAAATGAAAACAACACTTGTTCTGAAAAAGAACAAGCTACGGCATGTTGCTTTATTCATCAACATATTGATGAATGCTTACAAAATAATTATGTGACTGTAGAAGATCCCCATGTTTTATGGGAAGGTCTCAAAAGCAGATTCAATAATCAAAGAGAAATTTTACTTCCAGCTGCAATGGAACAATGGAGAACATTAAGGTTCCAAGACTTTAAGAAAGTAAATGAATACAGCTCAGCTCTGTATAATACATGTTCACAACTTAAATTCTGTGGACATGAAATTAGTGATGCAGACATGATGGAGAAAACTTTCTCCACAATGAATGCTGCAAACATCACAGTGCAAAGAAATTTGAGAATGCTAAAGTTCAAAACATATCCTGAACTTAATTCATATCTCTTAGTTGCAGAGCAAAATGATGAGCTATTAATGAAAAATCAGCAATCCCGTCCTACTGGTACACTTGCAATCCCTGAAGCAAATACTGCAAATAATTATAAACAGGGACAAGGACGCGGGCAAGGTCGTGGTTATAATAACCATCACCATCATCATGCCAAAAGCCATAACTATGGTAGAAACCATCCTTATGGTAATGGTAATGGGCGTGGACGTGGTCGTGGTCGTGGCCGTGGTGGTCAAAGAAATAGTAATCCACGAAAATATAAATATCAACCACAAAACAAGCCCATTAAACAAGATGTTGAAGAAAATTCTTCTAAAAATTCTGAAGAATCTTGCTACAGATGTGGTAGAATGGGCCACTGGGCTAATACTTGCCGAACATCTAAACATCTTGTTAAGATGTATCAGGATTCGCTGAAAGGTAAAGAAAAGGAAGTAAATTTTGTGGATAATATTGATCCAACAGTCACTGAGAAACCATCTGATTTATATGAAGATTTCTTGAATGTTTAATTTGTGTGTCTTTTGAAAAATAAACGATTTAATATCGTCTGTCTTTGTCATTATGTTTGCTAAATGTTTCAGTACTATCTATTTGCGTTTAAAATATTGTGTAATATTAATGTACTCACTATTTATTTCTTATATATGAAGTTCAATATGAATTTTGCTGGAATACAACATCAATCAAGTGGTGGAGATCTCTGTATAGCAGACAGTGGAACTACACACACTATACTTAAATCCGAGAAATATTTTATTGATCTAAAACCAACGGAAGGAACTATACATACAATATCAGGACCTGCTAACTTGATAAAAGGGATAGGAAAGGCAAATTTCATACTACCAAATGGTACAAAATTTTTAATAAATGATGCCTTATTTTCTCCCAAATCAAGCAGAAATTTATTGAGTTTCTCCGACATATACCTTAACGGGTATGATTATCAGTCAGTGACAACAGAAAATGAGAAATATTTAAGTATCACTGACAAGAGTCATGTGGTTGAAAAACTGCCAAGACTTAGTTCTGGATTACATTATACACATATAAATGTACCAGAAATACATATGGTAGTTAACGAAAAATATATTGATCCTGGTGTATTCAGTTTATGGCATAACAGATTAGGCCATCCAGGATCAACAATGATGAAAAGGATTATTGAATGTACTCATGGACATCCACTAAAGGATAGAAAAATCCATCATGATACAATGGTTCCATGTACATCTTGCTCTCTTGGAAAATTGATAACTAGACCCTCACCACTTAAGGTTGAGAAAGAATCACCAATGTTTCTTGAAAGAATTCAAGGTGATATATGTGGACCAATTCATCCACCATGTGGACCATTTAGATATTTCATGGTTCTAATAGACGCATCTAGCAGATGGTCTCATGTTTGTCTGTTATCAAGCCGTAATGTGGCATTTGCAAAATTTCTTGCCCAAATTATTAAATTGAGAGCTCATTTTCCTGATTACACCATTAAAAGGGTGAGACTTGATAATGCTGGTGAATTTACATCTCAAGCATTTAATGACTATTGCATGTCTATAGGAATTGTTGTTGAACATTCTGTTGCTCATGTGCATACACAAAATGGTTTAGCCGAGTCATTGATTAAACGTTTACAGTTAATCGCTAGACCATTGATAATGAGAACAAAACTCCCTGTATCTATATGGGGTCATGCAATTTTACATGCTGCTGCATTGATTCGCATCAGACCAAGTGCAAGTCATAAATATTCCCCCCTACAACTTGCTTTTGGTCAAGAGCCAAATATTTCCCATCTTAGAACATTTGGTTGTGCAGTGTATGTTCCAATTGCGACACCACAACGTACAAAAATGGGTCCTCAAAGGAGGTTGGGAATATATGTTGGATATGAAACATCTTCAATATTAAGGTATATTGAACCTATGACAGGTGACGTTTTTACAGCACGTTTTGCTGATTGTCATTTTAATGAAACATTGTTCCCTAGATTAGGGGGAGAAATGAAAAATAAAGAAAATGATGTTTCATGGTGTGAACCTCAATTAAAGTATCTTGATCCTCGCACAAAAGAATGCGAGACAGAAGTTCAAAAGATAATGCATATACAAGAACTTGCAAATCAATTGCCTGATGCATTTACAGATACAAAAACGGTGACAAAATCATATATACCAGCAGTAAATACTCCAGCTCGAATTGAAATTCCAAAAGCTGGCAATAACGTCACTCATGAATCTTTGCCACGTCAGAAACGTGGAAGACCAATCGGTTCAAAGGATAAAAATCCTCGAAAAAGAAAATCAGCTGATAATGAAGTAAAAGAAAGTGTTCAAGAAGAACCACAAATCAGTACTCCTACTGCAGAGGAGATTGATGATGTCAATACAGAAATTGCAATCAATTATGCATATTCAAAAATATTATGGAACCGAAATGAAATGAAAAATCTTGATGAGAAATTTTCATTTAATGTTGCATATGACATCATGAATAATGATGATGATCCAGAACCAACATCTATGGTTGAATGTCAAAATAGACATGATTGGGCTCAATGGAAAGAAGCAATACGAGCTGAATTAGAATCACTCAATAAAAGAAAAGTTTTCGGATCCATCATTCTCACTCCTAAAGATGTGAAACCTGTAGGATACAGATGGATTTTTGTCCGAAAAAGAAATGAGAAAAATGAAGTTACAAGGTATAAAGCTAGACTTGTAGCTCAAGGTTTTTCTCAAAGACCGGGAATTGATTATGAAGAAACTTATTCTCCTGTTATGGATGCAATTACTTTTAGGTACTTAATCAGTCTGGCAGTTTCTAAAAATTTAGAAATGCATCTCATGGATGTTGTGACTGCTTATCTATATGGATCACTTGATAGTGATATATATATGAAGATACCTGAAGGATTTAAGGTACCAGAAGCATCAAATGCAAAACCCAAAGAAATGTATTCGATTAAATTACAAAGATCTTTATATGGGTTAAAACAATCGGGACGTATGTGGTATAACCGATTAAGTGATTACTTGATAAGCAAAGGGTATACAAATAATCTTACTTGCCCTTGTGTTTTCATTAAGAAAACAACATCCGGATATGTGATCATAGCTGTTTATGTTGATGATCTTAACATCATAGGTACAAATAAAGAGATCCATGAAGCCATTCAACTTCTAAAGAAAGAATTTGAAATGAAAGATCTCGGAAAAACCAAGTATTGCCTTGGTTTACAAATTGAGCATATGCCTAATGGTTTACTTGTACATCAAACAACATATACTGAAAAGATTTTGAAACGTTTCAATATGGACAAGGCAAAACCATTAAGTACTCCTATGGTTGTTAGATCACTCAATGTTGAAGCTGATCCATTTCGTCCATGTGAAGATCAAGAAGACATTCTTGGACCAGAAGTACCATATCTTAGTGCAATTGGAGCTCTTATGTATCTTACAAATTGTACAAGACCTGACATTTCTTTTGCAGTTAATTTGTTGGCAAGGTTCAGCTCTGCTCCTACCAAAAGACACTGGAATGGGATCAAACACATATTTCGATACCTTCGAGGAACTACTGATTTAGGATTATTTTATTCTAACGAATCAAAACAAGATTTGGTTGGTTATGCAGATGCAGGTTATTTATCTGATCCACATAAAGCTAAATCTCAAACTGGATATGTATTCCTAAATGGAGGTACTGCAATATCATGGCGTTCTCAAAAACAAACACTTGTTGCTACATCGTCAAATCATGCCGAAGTGATTGCATTACATGAAGCTACTCGAGAATGTTTTTGGTTGAGATCAATGACACAACTCATTACTGATTCTTGTGGACTAGAACGCGATAAAAGTCCAACAACTATCTATGAAGATAATGCAGCTTGCATAGCACAGATGAAAGAAGGGTATATCAAAAGTGACCGAACAAAACACATACCACCTAGATTCTTCTCATACACTCAAAATCTCATTAAGGACAACCAGATTGAAATGAGATATGTGCAATCTAGCAAAAACTCTGCTGATCTTTTCACGAAAGCACTTCCAACTGCTATTTTCAGAACACACGTTCATAACATTGGCATGAGACATGTTCAAAAGATGTAACAGCTGAAGCGATATCTACTTGAGGGGGAGTCAACTCCATGCTGCACTCTTTTTCCCTTAGCTAAAGTTTTTTCCCACTGGGTTTTCTTTAGCAAGGTTTTTAACGAGGCAGTAATTTATAGTTGATCTTCAACAAAATAAAATTGCTATCCAAGGGGGAGTGTTATAATAATAATAATAATATAGATATGGATAGTCAATTTTGGTGTATACATATAGTCAATTTTGGTACACAAAGTATGTATTTTTATATTGAGATTTTAGGCTATAAATACTCATGAATGCAAGCATTAAACTTGCACCATTTCACACACTTACAAAGTGTTTCTTTCTTTCTCCATTATCATCTTTGTTCTTACACTTCATTATTAGTATTCTGAATCAAGAATCAAATCACTAAAGGTAGTTATAAGCCTACTGAATTATAACATCAAGAATCAAACCACTAAAGGTAGTTATAAGCCTACTGAATTATAACATCAAGAATCAAACCACTAAAGGTAGTTATAAGCCTACTGAATTATAACAGAAGCCAGATTTATTAAATGGAAATTAATTAATAATGGTAGAATAATGACTCCGTAGGTAGAATAATATATAATGCTTCCATCTTATTCAATTAAATTGTTGATATATATCTATAGTCCCTATTATTTGTTATAATATCACTATATCACTATATACATTAAAAGAGAGTCTCGATTAGCTAATAATTATTTTCAAAATCTCCTTAATTACCGTTAGATTAGAAAATTACGTCATAATACCCCTTGATCCAACGGTCCTTAATCATCCACTTAAAATATTAGCTAATAAATCATTCTTAATCAATATTATACCCTTAATACCCTTAAAGAAAGAAAAAAACTACGCGGACCAACACCCGCTAAAATATCCATACATCGAATACGCCTTCATTCACCAGTTTCAAAGACTTAAAAAACAAATCTAGGGTTACGCAAATACACATTCGAATCAGTTGAAAGAGCTAAATTCAGGTGAATTAGGGCGGTTTATGAATGATCAAAAAAAGAAAGAAAGGCATCAGTTTTCAAGCATCCATTTTCTTAAATTGAAATCTGAAATTTGGCATGTGCAAGTAATCGATTTATTTGGTTTTATGAATTATGGTTTTATTTAGGCTTTTTAATAGCTTTAATTCAATAAGGTAAGTATTTTTATGAATTAGGGTTTTTATTGTTTTTTTTTTTTTTTTGAATTAATTCTTCATATTTTCTTAATTCTTGATTAGGGACGATGAAGTCGTGATTCTGAATTAGTGACGATGAAGTCGAATAGCTTCATTATGAATTAGGAAATTATTTTTTTGAATTAGGGGTTTTTATGAATAGGGTTTTTTTTTTAATTAATTCTTTCATATCTTCTATTTTTAAAATTCTGGATTTCATGGACTCAGATACGATTTATTTTTGCCTTTTTCAATTGCGAAGTTGGTTTTGCCTAATAATTCGATTTTGAATATGTTTTGTTTATGATTTCACTTTTATTTTTCTTATTCGCAAATCTATGCCAGATGGCCTTTGAAGATGGAATACCATGAAGCTGTGCAAGAATATATCATATATATCATAATGGTAAGCAGAAGGCTTTTTAAGATTAAATTCTTTCGGTTGTGCCATTTGTGCAGCTACACAAATTGTATGTGTTTGATTTCTTTTCCCCTTTTTAAGATAATGGTAAGCAGTAGGCTTTTAAGATTAAATTGTATGTGTTTGATTTTTTTTCCCTTTTATTTTGTGCAAGAATATATCATATATATCATAATGGTAAGCAAAAGGCTTTTTAAGATTAAATTCTTTTTGTTGTGCCATTTGTGCAGCTACACAAATTGTATGTGTTTGATTTCTTTCCCCCTTTTAAGATAACGGTAAGCAGTAGGCTTTTAAGATTAAATTGTATGTGTTTGATTTTTTTTCCCTTTTATTTTCTTTTCTTGATTTTGCAATATGATATTTTCTACCATAGGTTTTTTAAAGGTTATATTTGTTTCCTTCATATGCTAAAGGTCTTTTGGTATTGGTCTTGGAAGCTGAGGTTCTAATTTAAAAGTGTAATATATCTTTTATAAGTAGATATTTACATACGAATATATCTTTTATAAGTGGATATTTCAGTCCATTTACATAGGAATGGGTTAATTTGGGTTGTATTTTATCTTCAACTGGTTAAATGGTTCGACAGAGATACTGATTGGTTAATGATCAATTAAATGCATATTCCTTCTCGGGCTTTGTGCTTCAAGTTTGAGACTAAGAGGTTTTACTCTCATAGTCATAGATATACAGTTACGACGACTTCATCATATAGAATCATAATTCTAGAGAAACAATGTTTCATGCATCTAAGTGGTCTTTTTTGTTTGTTTTTAATGATCGAAGTCTTGAATTGTGAGATGTGATATGTTACAGAATTTAAATGTTATTTTTTGCATCATAGTTTTTCATCACTCACCCTCTTAATCACCGGGTGTGAATTAAATTTGACGTGTATACATATGCATAGTATTATTGATAGGAAGTCCCTCTTTATATGCTTTAGAGGTTTAATGCTTTTTGCACTCAACATGCGTTTGGCCTGTTTTGAACTTTCTTAGATTTATTTTTCGAAGACCAGCCCTACAAACACTGATTACAAATTGGTCTTAGAAGCCTTGCTATCAACAAATGTATGAGCTGGTCAGCTTTTTTATTTGTTGATGTTGTGTAACAACCCGTCCTAATCCTCCTGGACGAAGTCATCAACATTTAGTTCCATTGCAATGATCGATTCCAAGATATGACCTTAACATGAGCAAATGCACAGCGGAAGACTTAATTCGTACCTGAGAATAACATGCTTTAAAAAGTCAACATAAAGTTGGTGAGATATATAGGTTTGATACTAGCAGCGTTATAACAATGGACCACAAGATTTCATATGTAAACATTTAAATAAAAATATTCTAAGTGGTTGAGCACTTGGTAACCATACTTAACAATTAATCACGTCGCATATTCCCTTTAATATGAAATCTTACTACACTGTACCAAGTGTAGTCACGAAACGAAGTACTGTGCAACCGTTGAATACTGGTCGTCCAGTCCGGTTGGGGTTGTCAAGCCCGATAGATCTATCAACAGGATTCGCGTTTACAATACCGCTGTAAATATTAGTTACCAAGCTACAGGGAAGTATGCCAGTGGTACAACTCAACGTAGAATATATATTTTTCAGTTACTTGTGTCCATAACGTAAAACATAAAATACATGTATTCTCATCCCGAAATATTTAGAGTTTAAAAGTGGGACTATATACTCACCTAATGTATTTTGTAGTAAAAATACATATAGCATCATTTAACATGTGCAAGGTTGGCCTTCGATTCACGAACCTATATCAGTGATATGTATATTAATACATATACTTGTAATCAAACAAATGAATCTTAAGTTATATTAACTAATAATTCAAATACCTTTTTTTATATATTTTAAATAGGTAATATTTATTATAAGAATGTTAATATAGTCATGTTATATGTATTAAATGTAATTTTTATATAACTTAATAGTCATTCAATAAGATAATATTAATGATAAAAATTTGTATTATTTTATAATAATAATAATAATAGTAAATATACTTAATAATGATTGTAATCATAATCATATAATAATAAATTTTAATAATGATAATAATTATAATGTTATTAGTAATATTAATAAGGATATAAAAAAATGATATCTTAACCATGAATTATACAATAATAATAATGATAATAATAATAACGGTAGAAAAAATGTTAATTTTAAATAAATAATAATTTTAATAAAAATGATATTTTTAAAATATCAATTCTTATAATGATAATACTTCCTAAGAATCTTAATAATACTAATAATAATAATAAATAAATAATAATAATAATAATAATAATAAAAATAAATAAAAATAACAAAATTTGTAAAACTACCTCACAAGCTTTAAAAAAATACGCAGCCCATGCCCGGGTTCGAACTTGGGACCTCTCGGTTACACAACAAACTCCTAACCATACATCCAGTTCCATTTTTCTTGAATTATATACACATAAAATACATATACCCCGTATCTGTTTTCCTTTCTTCTTCTCAATCAGTATCATTATCGACCAAGGATCAAAACTGGTTACTAACAGTTTATTATTCTGGTTTTCATATCTTTATATGAGACAGCAACAACAATAAATTGATTGAGTTTGATTTCTTAACAGCAATAAAAAAAATAAAAAAAATCTGTATCAGACTCGATGAACACCCCATCGAACTCATATTCTGTTTTTAAAATTAAGAGGGTTTTAGACCGAAATTTCTATATAGGATTAGCTTGAAATCCTTCCTAAAAACCTTCTCCATGCTTAATTGATCTCAAAACACCAACATGACTTCGAATTTTAAAAAAAAAAAAAAAATTGACTGTTTGACTTCTGAAATTCGTCTTCATTTTATCTAATTAAAATCTGAAATTATGCGTATACAATCACGACATAAATAAGAAAAGATTTGAATTCTTACTTTTCCTCAATTTACTCCGGATTAGATCGAGTGCTAAATGGGTTTTGAGTGTATACCGATCGACAGGAAATATATATATATTTTTTTTTTAACATCTGTTTTTAATCTTGCAGATCGATATACCTATTGTGATTAAATGATTGATTCTGTATTTGGAATGGGTATGGCGACATCTCTTCACGAGAAGAACAGATACCAAAAAAATAAAAAAAACAGATAAGTTAAGAAATCAGATAATACGCTTGATAATTTGACTCTATATATAATACTAATATTTACTATTAATATATAAATATAATTTTTTTTAATAATAATAAAAAAAATACTGATTTGTTAATAACAATACATGATATTTATTTGTATTTTAATAGAAATGAAAATTTTATAGTAATTTTAATAATAGATTTAGTATTAATGATATTACTAATTATAATAAAATTTAGTACCTATATTATTGAAAATAATTAATAAAAATAATGATATTAATGATAATACTAATACTAATTATTTTTATAATATTTATATTACCAATAAGTAATGATATCAGTTATAAAATTGATAATAATAATAATGATAATAATACTATTTGTATTATTTATGTTTATAATAATACTTATAAAGATAGTAAACATATTACTAATTAAATTTTACTATCAATGCTGTTAATTAAAATATTTAAACTTAAGTATATATTTACTACTTTATTAATGTTGACAATTTATGTTATCAAATAAGTATATATCGTAAATACATATATTGTTCGTCAATCGTCAGGCTTGGTCAAGAGAGTAACTAATTATCCAGATATAGATTTCTGACTTTCTAGACTCAACATTAGGGTTTTTGCTTATCGTGTCGGAAACATATAAAGTTTAGAGTTTAAATTTGGTCGGAAATTTCCGGGTCGTTACAGTACCCACCCGTTAAAGAAATTTCGTCCCCGAAATTTAGTAGAGGTTGTCATAAATAACAATAGAAATGTTTTCATGACGAATATGAGGTAATAATAGAGTTTTATCATTATTGGAGGATATGGATAAAACGATTCGATCATGTGAAGCGCACGAGTGAAGCTATCACAAAGGAATGAAATGAGTAATATGGAATAATTTTGACCAATGTCATAGTCATGATTGATTTCCGGATTTTAAGGGAGTTATGGAAAATCTTTCGTAGTAAGATTTAGTTCTTCGGCGATCTTTGATTTAATGCGGCAAATCTGTTTTGATTTCTTTGTCGGATCTTTCACTATAAAACTACGTTCTTCGTTTTCCTTATTTCCATATCCCACTTCTTCTACTTTCTCCTTATTTCTACCTTAAGACATTCGTCAAAATGCCTCATCCCATTCTAATTCTTGATACACTCTTAATTTTCACATCCGTTATTCTTCTATTTCATCTATCATCGGAGGATTTTATTTACTTCTACCATTATCTTGGGGTTATAATGTTTTTAATCTTCACGTGCCTTTACGTGGCAATACGTATTGATATGCACGGTTTGTAGTTTCAGGGTTGTTGTTAGGTTTTATATCTTCCCTTATATTTCGATGTTTCTACTCTTGTCTTCTGTAATCATTGTCATCCACAGTTAATGCTCTCGCTTATTTGCTGTGGCTTATGCTCCTATTCTATTTTGGAGCTCCATTCTTTCATTTCCTCTTCCCGTCCTTGAATAATGATCCGGAATTTGTAAGCATGAAATTTGAAATGAACATAGCTAATGCTTTTAGAAAGAAATGGTAATAGGACGAGTTCGATTTGTCAAATTACCAGAATATCCTAGAAAAGATAGAACTATCAAGACGATATGTTCCTAATACATTTGGGGATTGGATAGAATGTAAGAGTCGTGTAACATGGCACATGATGACGGTACTGTGAATCATCACATTCCATTAGAAACGCAACATGACTTACTGTAATATAATGAAGTTGATCAAGTTTCATTATATTATACTAATTCACGCATCAGTTCCCAATACTGCTTCAAAACATTCATATTTTAAACTTGAAGATTTCAGAATTTAGAAACTAACACAGTTTCTTTTATGTTGTAACGCAGATATTACGGGGAGATAGATGATTGCAGATAGGAATAGTTGTGAAAATATCTTTAGAAATATGGAGAATATGTATAGCGGAAAATATGAAAATATCTTATAATATCTAAGATAAGATGATGATGAATAATATTATCTGAAAAAGTTTAGAATAAGGAGTAGGGTTCATACTGACGGTTTCAACAGACACTGAATCATTTGCATTATTTGAAGGCAGGTTCATTCCTTGTATTTGTTCTTTGTTTCCTTCACGATTAGCTCAATCCATTTTTCAGCACTAAATTTTCTATCGAGCGTTCCTAACATTCCCTTCTTTATCATCAAACTTTTGGCCATTTAGGCCATCTAAAATTTTACTGTTTCCTCTGCATTTAATGCAGTCATATCCGAATCGTCGATTATCAATCCGAGGTGTTTTTGGGCGAATTGTGTTTTTAGATGATTAAATGCTGATGATAACATGGCGGAGTATGAAAGGTTCCCGATAACGATGAGGAAAACCAATCGTATATATCAAAGTTATAATAAGACTTATTCGAATGAAAGGTCGAAGTTGTTCTGCTGAAGCTGTGACAAAATTGGCTACTTTGAAAAGGAATCGTA
The DNA here is from genome assembly GCF_046630445.1 of Rutidosis leptorrhynchoides. Lineage (NCBI taxonomy): Eukaryota > Viridiplantae > Streptophyta > Magnoliopsida > Asterales > Asteraceae > Rutidosis > Rutidosis leptorrhynchoides. Next base: position 599,691,270 of record NC_092334.1, read on the forward strand.
AGGTTGTTTTTGCTAATAAATGCTAAAGAATTCGCCGCGGTACGTGTTAAACTATGACTTTGGGTTCAAGAGTTTTTCATGTGTATAGATCTTTTCTTCAGTAGATGAAGTGCGGTCGGTTCAACTTCTCGATTGAGGTATTTTCAAGAATCCTGATAGGTTTGTACGCGGATTGTAAACGTCGAGATACAAATGAGGTTTAGGATGAAATCAAGTGGCAAACTTGAAGAATTGTTTAGTTTCATATGTTATAATCAATATTTTAATTCATTTTAATTGTCCAAAGTTAGCAGTCCAATAGTCTAGTTGTCCACTAGTCCAATATATTCATATATAATTTAATATATAATATTCGAATTAATTAATACGTATCGTGACCCGTGTACCGGTCTCAGTGTCGATCACAACTCAAAGTATATATATTATTTGAGAATCAACCTCAACCCTGTATAGCTAACTCCCGCATTACTGCATATAGAGTGTCTATGGTTATTCCAAATAATATATACAGATGCGTCGATATGATATGTCAAAACCTTGTATACGTGTCCCGATATTTAAAGGGCGTAAAATAAATAACAGAAATTAGATGACGATAAATTAAATGCGTAAAGTAAATAACAGAAATTAAATGACGGTAAATAAAATTGCGATAATTAAATTGCGATAAATAAAATGTAATCAGTTAGCTAGGAACAGTTAGCTGGAACAGTTAGCGTAGATTCTTAACAAAATTTCAATTAGTTAATTCGTTTGTTTCTAACAAATTTTATTTTGTCCAATGTTTTCTTCATTATGCCACTTGTTGGATTCTGATAAGTCAAAATCCAAATATGAAATGGAACGAAAATGGATTCTGTGGTGAACGGATACGTATATCTATGGATACAAGTAGGATAATGACTGACTGTTGAATCAGAGTCGAAGAATGTACCGTGTAGCTGATTAATGTGAAATCTAAATATTCCTCGGGTATTACCTACCCGTTAAAATATTTTCACCATTAACAGTTTGTACAAAAGAATTTTAATTACAATCTTTATGAAAATATACTTGCATATATATTTTCTTCAGATGTAATCATGGATTTAATGAGTCAATAAGATATTAAACTCATTTGATTTACCGTTAATACTAGATTACATAATCTCTAAAACTTTAGAAATTACATAATCGCCATGTCGAGCGAAGATAATCGATGTAGAATGATGATTATACTCGAGGTGCAGAATGAGATGGTGAGGCATGGATTGTTGAAAATTGGGTTATTGGTGGTACTGGTACCGTTGGTGTTGAAGCTGGTGATGTTACTGGTGTTGGTGATACTGCTGGTGCTTGCAAATTGTGTACCGTGCCCTCTAAAGTTAACACTCGAGCTCGGAGTTCTTTAACTTCTTCTACTAACCCTGGTTGGTTATCATTGTGAGGTAAAGGTCGGATATCTTCTCTAGTTCCGTTAATGGTAGCCTCAAGACGAAAAATTCTTGCAAAAAGGGTATAAACGGTGTTGCGAACAGGTTCGCCGGTGAGCGGGTCGAGCACTCCGACGTTAGGTGGTAAGTTCGGCTCGTGATATGGAGTACCTTCTTCATTTCTCCATAGGGTAAGTATTTCGCGAACCCATCCCCACTTTCTAAAAAAATCACGATAGTTGATCGGTTGGTGCGCTCCCGTCACGCTATCTTCGGAGTCAGAAGAACTTGGTCGATTCGTAGAGGCCATCGTACGCGATCACAGAAAAGATTTTTGGTATGAAAAGCTTAGTGACAGCAAATAATAGTTGGATGGTATTCTCAATGCATAATATGCATAGATATATATAGTACCAGGATCCCTTAAATTACGGAGAAATTTACGGAAGATATTAAGCAAAGTCTATCGTAATAGATACGCTAAGATATAAATTTGTCTATACACTATCTATGCAATAAAGGCAGTAAGGCATGTCTAGACTTAAGAATGGTAAGCAGGCAATTCCCTAAGGATGATAAGTAGATGATTTCCGACTAGAAATGATAAGCAAAACTTTTGACATGTAGACACGGTCAAAGTCCAGACTCATTAATGTATCCTAACAACTACTAGTCAGACACACTAATGCAAGACCTGGTTCGCTAAGACCAAAGCTCTGATACCAACTGTAACAACCCGTCCTAATCCTCCTGGACGAAGTCATCAACATTTAGTTCCATTGCAATGATCGATTCCAAGATATGACCTTAACATGAGCAAATGCACAGCGGAAGACTTAATTCGTACCTGAGAATAACATGCTTTAAAAAGTCAACATAAAGTTGGTGAGATATATAGGTTTGATACTAGCAGCGTTATAACAATGGACCACAAGATTTCATATGTAAACATTTAAATAAAAATATTCTAAGTGGTTGAGCACTTGGTAACCATACTTAACAATTAATCACGTCGCATATTCCCTTTAATATGAAATCTTACTACACTGTACCAAGTGTAGTCACGAAACGAAGTACTGTGCAACCGTTGAATACTGGTCGTCCAGTCCGGTTGGGGTTGTCAAGCCCGATAGATCTATCAACAGGATTCGCGTTTACAATACCGCTGTAAATATTAGTTACCAAGCTACAGGGAAGTATGCCAGTGGTACAACTCAACGTAGAATATATATTTTTCAGTTACTTGTGTCCATAACGTAAAACATAAAATACATGTATTCTCATCCCGAAATATTTAGAGTTTAAAAGTGGGACTATATACTCACCTAATGTATTTTGTAGTAAAAATACATATAGCATCATTTAACATGTGCAAGGTTGGCCTTCGATTCACGAACCTATATCAGTGATATGTATATTAATACATATACTTGTAATCAAACAAATGAATCTTAAGTTATATTAACTAATAATTCAAATACCTTTTTTTTTATATATTTTAAATAGGTAATATTTATTATAAGAATGTTAATATAGTCATGTTATATGTATTAAATGTAATTTTTATATAACTTAATAGTCATTCAATAAGATAATATTAATGATAAAAATTTGTATTATTTTATAATAATAATAATAATAGTAAATATACTTAATAATGATTGTAATCATAATCATATAATAATAAATTTTAATAATGATAATAATTATAATGTTATTAGTAATATTAATAAGGATATAAAAAAATGATATCTTAACCATGAATTATACAATAATAATAATGATAATAATAATAACGGTAGAAAAAAATGTTAATTTTAAATAAATAATAATTTTAATAAAAATGATATTTTTAAAATATCAATTCTTATAATGATAATACTTCCTAAGAATCTTAATAATACTAATAATAATAATAAATAATAATAATAATAATAATAATAATAATAAAAATAAATAAAAATAACAAAATTTGTAAAACTACCTCACAAGCTTTAAAAAAATACGCAGCCCATGCCCGGGTTCGAACTTGGGACCTCTCGGTTACACAACAAACTCCTAACCATACATCCAGTTCCATTTTTCTTGAATTATATACACATAAAATACATATACCCCGTATCTGTTTTCCTTTCTTCTTCTCAATCAGTATCATTATCGACCAAGGATCAAAACTGGTTACTAACAGTTTATTATTCTGGTTTTCATATCTTTATATGAGACAGCAACAACAATAAATTGATTGAGTTTGATTTCTTAACAGCAATAAAAAAAATCTGTATCAGACTCGATGAACACCCCATCGAACTCATATTCTGTTTTTAAAATTAAGAGGGTTTTAGACCGAAATTTCTATATAGGATTAGCTTGAAATCCTTCCTAAAAACCTTCTCCATGCTTAATTGATCTCAAAACACCAACATGACTTCGAATTTTAAAAAAAAAAAAAAATTGACTGTTTGACTTCTGAAATTCGTCTTCATTTTATCTAATTAAAATCTGAAATTATGCGTATACAATCACGACATAAATAAGAAAAGATTTGAATTCTTACTTTTCCTCAATTTACTCCGGATTAGATCGAGTGCTAAATGGGTTTTGAGTGTATACCGATCGACAGGAAATATATATATATATTTTTTTTTAACATCTGTTTTTAATCTTGCAGATCGATATACCTATTGTGATTAAATGATTGATTCTGTATTTGGAATGGGTATGGCGACATCTCTTCACGAGAAGAACAGATACCAAAAAAATAAAAAAAATAGATAAGTTAAGAAATCAGATAATACGCTTGATAATTTGACTCTATATATAATACTAATATTTACTATTAATATATAAATATAATTTTTTTTAATAATAATAAAAAAAATACTGATTTGTTAATAACAATACATGATATTTATTTGTATTTTAATAGAAATGAAAATTTTATAGTAATTTTAATAATAGATTTAGTATTAATGATATTACTAATTATAATAAAATTTAGTACCTATATTATTGAAAATAATTAATAAAAATAATGATATTAATGATAATACTAATACTAATTATTTTTATAATATTTATATTACCAATAAGTAATGATATCAGTTATAAAATTGATAATAATAATAATGATAATAATACTATTTGTATTATTTATGTTTATAATAATACTTATAAAGATAGTAAACATATTACTAATTAAATTTTACTATCAATGCTGTTAATTAAAATATTTAAACTTAAGTATATATTTACTACTTTATTAATGTTGACAATTTATGTTATCAAATAAGTATATATCGTAAATACATATATTGTTCGTCAATCGTCAGGCTTGGTCAAGAGAGTAACTAATTATCCAGATATAGATTTCTGACTTTCTAGACTCAACATTAGGGTTTTTGCTTATCGTGTCGGAAACATATAAAGTTTAGAGTTTAAATTTGGTCGGAAATTTTCGGGTCGTTACATGTTGTGTCTCTAATTGTTTATGCTATATCGTTGTTGATTTGCTCAGAACATCTTGCAGCTTTACAATGAACAGTTAAATAAAGATGGGCAAATGGAGAATATGTTGCAGTGGAGGCACTATATTGCTCAAAACTTCGTAAAGTTACTTTAATGATCTTCCATTCATCAATGTCAGTAAGCATAACAGACAACCATACATTCTCCTAGAGGTAAAATTGGCTTAAAAGTAGAAACATATATATACTTTATCATATATAAATATTGAATTCTTCATCTGGATCATATGTAGCTTTGTTCCTTGGTCTCCTTACAACTTTATACGAAGTCCCTCACTAATCTGTTGCGGGAATTTCGACACTATTAGTAACCCGATAAATGATCTTAGAAGTACCTATACTTCTTTCTCTATTTTTTTCGCACTTTTTAAATTTTACTTGATAGTTGATATGTTGAATTTTGTTAACTCTGGTCTATTAGGTGATGGTATTATATAGTTAAATGACTAATTAATATAGTTCTGTTTCAACTTCGATTGTATTTTTATTTTTGATACAATTCTTTTAATAATATATCTAAATTTTAATATATATACTTTAATATTAAGTTATGTTTTAGTCAAATTGTTTTATTCGTGAGTCAAGACAGTCAACTTAAATGTGTTAAATTCAAGATTTTTTTGGGATTAAACTTGTTCATTGAATTGAATTCGTGTTCAATCCCTTGTATGCAAAGAGTATCTGTTGTAAATATGATATAGTATCACAATTGCAATACACAAATTAGCTTAATCATGTTAATTAAATGTTTTAAAAGAAAGTTGTTCTGCCAATGAACTTTTTTTTATTGGGAGTGAAAATTGGTAACATGTGAAGCATAGGATGAATCTAATCATGATCTAATGCAGTTTAATGTCTTTGCAAATATCTTGAAATTTTAAACTTAAAATTAAACTTTTCAATGTTAGTCCTTTTGTGTAGTTCTTTTCGTATGCTTCGTAATTTTGTAATTTTTGAAAAGACACATCTCTTCCCTGACGTCAAACCAACAAAAATTAAGGGCTTTTTAACTGCTATTCTTCTTCACCAATAATCAAATCAAAAACTCTTATTTGATCTTTAGTAAGAACGAGGAAAAAAAACTCGCGCTTCGCTGCTGGGCTTTTGGGTGACCTTGGACCTGTTTATCATGCTTCGTTTTTCGCAAACTTTTTATTATTATAGCTGCTTCATCCGATAGCAGTATTTCATTACCCACTACCTCATTTATAAGAAAATGGGTACAATAGACACCTATAGCTTTATTCTTTTTCAGTTTTCACCTCCTTCTGTGTGTGGGCAGCTTCATTCAAATTTCAACATGTTTAGGGTTAATGGGGGCTCTTCTCATAGGGATCCCTGTTAAAAGTATCTCATTATGGGTCGAATTTTCTACTGTATATGTGATTTGGGTCATGTTTGTTACTGCTTACTTATATCGGGTCAAAAATGCTTTTGGATAACATCTATGGGTCAGAGTGCACAATGCAGTTAGTTTTTGGGTCATTGGTGTTTTTGGTACAACTCTAATTATATATACTTATAGTACAAACTAGATTCATTTTGACAACTAATATAAGCTTAATGGATAAAAAGGATTCACGTTGAGAGTAAATGATTTAAGGTTAAGGAATTGCTATTTACGGTTTAATCTTAAGATTTTAGATATGTTTTAGGGTTTAGGTTTTAGGAATTAGTGTATAGGGTGTACGGTTTAGTGTTTAGGGTTTAGGCTTTAGAATTTAGGGTAAAAAGTTTAGGGTTTTACGGTTTATGGTTTAGTGTTTTATGATTTATGGTTTATGATTTATGGTTTAGTGTTTAGGGTTTACATATAGGGTTTAGGGTTAATGGTTTAGTGTATAGGGTATAGGTTTTAGAGCATAGGGTTTAGTGTTTAGATTTTAGGGTTTAGGGTATAGTGTTTAGGGTTTAAGGTTTAGTGTGTAAGGTTAAGGGTTTAAGGTTTACATATAGGGTTTAGGGTTTAGAGTTTAGTGTGTAGGGTTTAGGGTTTAGAGTTTAGGGTTTAAGGTTTAGTGTTTAGTGTTTAGGGTTTAGCGTTAGTGTTTAGGGTTTAGTGTGTATGGTTTAGGGTTTAGTGTTTAGGGGTTAGGGTTAAGTGTTTAGGGTTTAGGATTTAGTGTTTAGGGTTTAATGTTTAGGGTTTAGGGTTTATTATGTATGATTTAGGGTTAAGTGTTTAGGGTTTAGGATTTATGGTTTAGGGTTTAGAGTTTAGTGTATAGGGTTTAGGGTGTAGGGTATAGCGTTGGTGGTTTAGAGTTTAGGTTTGGTTTAGATTTTAGAGATTAGGGTTTAGATATAGGGTTTGGGGTTTAGAGTTTTGTGTTTAGGGTTTAGGGTTTGGGGTTTATTGTTTACACTAAACCCTAAACCCTAAACACTAAACCCTAAACCATAAATCCTAAACCCTAATATGGTTTATTATAAAGGGTTTTTAGTGATTTAGTGACAAGTTCAAATATTTCCTCCATTATCAGCTTTATAAAAATTTGGCCGTGGTTTATATGATGAACAACGGCTCATTTGGTTAACATTAGCTTCAATCACAATAATAGCTTATTCTATTTCGATTATTATGCACATGTTCATTGTACCATTATTCTAAATTTTCTCCCATATGTTTTAGTAGCTTGCTGTAGTTGCAAGAGGAATAGACGAGTCTATATTGTGCTATCATGTTGTTGACACTGTTGTTCAGGTACACAAGCAATCATATATGACGATGTCGTTTTGTGACATAACTTTGGGCTATATGTTCAGCGTATATGGATGTGGATTCTCAGGTGCATTATTTACCGACTCATACCCATAATCTTCCAGCATAGATGAGGGCCTTTGGTCGTTTTGCAAGTCCAGTCCTCCACCTGCCTCAATCCACACGGTACTCTTTTATAATTGTAGTTGCTTATGCTTATTACAGTTGCATTCGTTATGTTAGTTGTGTATTATGTTTATGTCAATGTCAATGTTTTGTATATGTTCCCCTTCTATTTTTTCAGCTTTAATAACTGATGTTGTGGTGTTTTGAGTGCTTTATTGTATAGGGCTTTGTTTTATTACGTTCTGCATCAGTTAAACGCTTAACTGTTTCATTGTTTTACTGTTGTTTTGTTTATGTATGTTGCTCTTATGGTATTTCATTTATTACTATTTTGGTAATGATTGTGAATAATAATAAGATATCTTTCTTATTTTTTTCACACTCACGGTAATACGTGTATATAGTAATGTACCACTAAAGGTACTTAGACCACTGCAATGACCATATTATTATTAACTGGCTTTAAAGAGGCACTTAGGGCGGGTTATGTAATGAGCCAAAACTGACTATCTTTAGAGCAGGTCGAAATGGTCGGGTCAGTTCATTTTTGTGAGTAAAAAGTGTTTGTTGCATTGGATTTAATTACATTGATACGTTTCTTGAGATGTCAAAATTACAGTAACGGATATAAAATATATGCTAATCAGGTGTGAACAAGAACTTTTAGTAATCACCAATCTGTCACCTGTAGAGACCCGTCCTAATCCATCCGGACAAAGTCCATACCAATTATAAACGATTCACAACAGTTGATTTCATCGCGAGGTACTTGACCTCTATATGATACATTTTACAAACATTGCATTCGTTTTTGAAAAGACAATATTTCATTACATCGAAGGTTGACAGCATGCATACCATTTTATAATATATCCACTATAATTGACTTAATAATAAACTTGATGAACTCAACGACTCGAATGCAACATCTTTTGAAAGATGCCATACATGACTCCAAGTAATATTTCTAGAATGAGCAAATGCACAGCGGAAGATTTCTTTCATACCTGAGAATAAACATGCTTTAAAGTGTCAACCAAAAGGTTGGTGAGTTCATTAGTTTAGCATAAATAATCATTTCCATCATTTTAATAGACCACAAGATTTGCATTTCTCATAAATATACGTCCCATGCATAGAGACAAAAATAATCATTCATATGGATTGAACACCTGGTAACCGACATTAACAAGATGCATATAAGAATATCCCCTATCGTTCCGGGAAATCCATCGGATATAATATAAAACAACATCGAAGTACTAAAGCATCCGGTACGTTGGATGGGGTTCGTCAGGCTCATAGATCTATCTTTAGGATTCGCGTCAATTAGGGTGTCTGTTCCCTAATTCTTAGATTACCAGACTTAATAAAAAGGGGCATATTCGATTTTGATAATTCAACCATATAATGTAGTTTCGATTACTTGTGTCTATTTCGTAAAACAGTTATAAAAGCAGCGCATGTATTCTCAGTCCCAAAAATATATATTGCAAAAGCATTTAAAAAGGGAGTAATGAAACTCGCCTAATGTATTTTGTAGTAAAAATACATATGACTATATTGAACAACTGAACAATGCAGGGTTGGCCTCGAATTCACGAACCTATATCATTTATATATATTAATACACATATTTGAAATCGAACCATTGTATATTATATATATGAATTTATTAGTTATGTCATATTTATATTAATAATGTGTATATGTTTTCATATTTTCATTTTGTATATAAAAATATAAATTTTATTATGTTATAAGTATTAAATATATATATATATATATTAATATATATCATTTGTTTGAAAATTAGTATTAGTAATTATAATAATACTAAAATAATATTAAATATGGTAAAATTATAATACTTTTAATACTTAAGTTTTCTAATAGAAGTAATAATGTTAATATTTCTATTAGTGATAATACTAATAATGATATTAATGATAATGATAATACTTTTAATCATGTTAGTGGTAATAATAATAATGATCTTAATATTAATATTAATGATGATAATACTAATAATGATAATATTAGTAATAATACTTATGTTCATTAAAATTGATAATAACACTAATAATAACATGTTTTATTTTCATAAATCTACTAATTATAATAATCATTATAATAATATTAATAATTGTGACAACCCAAACCAACCACCACTAAACCTCGTTAAATTTTAGCTAAAAAAAAATTTTGCTGGCAGACTGTTTGCGCGCCGCGCGCCCCGGCTTGCGCGCCGCGCAAAAGCTGGCTGTTGCCGGTTGCCTTTAATGCGAAAAAGATGAGCGACTTCCCGACACATTTAGCCAAAACGCTTTTAACCGTACATTAATATATGTAAAACTAGCACATAACTAAGGTTTGAGCGAGTTTTACAAAGTGGGGCCCACACGTGCCCAAATTGCCACTAAGTGTAAGAATACAAGTTTAATACAAATTAGAGTTTCGACCACAAAAGTTTAATTGCCAAACGACACAACGAGCATGGTGTTTGGGGTTAAACTACCCAAGTCTCGGTCAAAATCCAAGCCAAAACCAAAAGCGCTTCTTAATCATCGAAGCGGGAAACTCAATCCAAGGTAATGCCCTTACCCTTATCCACACACGAACCTATAAAAAGGTAAACAACGAGAGGGTAAGCAAAGCTTAGTGAGCACAATAATTATACATACACATATATAATCTACTTACTTGCATCACTTACACAACATCATACTCGGTTTAACAATTCGACAATCATGCAACAATATTATGCATATACCATAAACCGCAAATCCACAAGTAGCTAATAATACAAAAGCATACGATTCATAAATAAATACTTTCAATACATAACTCACGCAACCTTGGTTAACCAATTCGAACAAGGGAAACGGTACATACAAGACCGTTGGAGTTCATAACATCCGTTAGTGCTACTTAATCAACGCGTAGTCACTAATCCCCCGGATGATGTCTTAAACAACGCGACTCACTCACCCTTTACAATGTGGCGTCTTAAACAACGCGACGATTCCACATGCCATTCAATACGATGGATGGTGTCTTAAACAACGCGACATCCACTCCATTACATTGTGGTGTCTTAAACAACGCGACATCCACTTCTTTACCATGTGGTGTCTTAAACAACGCGACATCCACTTCTTTACAATGTGGTGTCTTAAGCAACGCGACAATGCCACATTCATACGACACAAATAAATACATTATATACACATACGCATAATTATTCCACTCACCTTATGCCTTCGGTGATTATTAAACCAAGCTTGAGTTCCGAGGTAACGTACCTATTTTCACAAGCATATAATCAATCAACTTGGTCTAATCTTACAACCCACACCCTCCTAGGTCATCTTGACCCATTTGGACACTTAACCCTAAATTGGGTCATTTTCACCAAAAACCCTAACGCTTGGCACTCAAGGCCTTCCTACACATTAGATTACTAGGTTTTATCATAAAACACAACCATTTACCAACCTTGGTCCAATTTTGACCCATTTGACTCAATAAAAGTCAATACACCCATTTTGGGTCATTTATACCCAAATCACACCCATTTACTCTTCCTTAAGGTGTTCTAACAAATTATTAGCCAATTAGGGTTTCATGACAACAATTAATACTTTTAAAACCCTAGCTAACCCATTATTGAGCCTACATGACCCAATTTACCCAAGAACACCCAATTTACCCAAAAATGGGTCTTAATGTTCATCTTCACACAAACCCTAACCCATACACGAAATCAAAACAAGAATTGAAAGTTAAGGCATACCACAACTATCAAAATGTAACGAATGACGAGATGAACAACTTTAGAACTTGGACTTTAGCAAGAAACCCTCTTCTTCCTCTTCAAAGTGAGCTTTCCCTCTCTAAAACTCACTCTCTCACTAAAATAAATTGGGAGGTGATAAGGTTGGTGAACAAGGGAGTAAATGAGCTCCCAAACTACTGAACCAAGCATTAAACTCGGCCTTGATGTGAATTTACCAAAATACCCACGTTTAAATTTAAATAAAAACAAGGAATAGCTGGCAGCCGCGTTGCGCGGCGCGCTCCTCATCTGCGCGGCGCGCAGACCCCAGTTCAGCAATGATTTTCCCCTTTTTAAATGTATGAAACATGAACTCCACAACTCTAGTCATATAATTACACATACAAACATTATGTACAATAATTACACGGGTCTTACAATAATACTTATATCAATATCAATATTAATAATAATAATAATAATAATAATAATAATAATAGTAATTGTTAATATTAATAATACTAATGTTACTCAATGATATTATTTAGTAATATATATAAAAAAATTTATAGTAACATTAATCATATTATTTATTTTAACATAGCTACAACAAATATTAATATTTATAACAATAATAATAATAATAATAATAATAATAATAATGATAATAATAATAATAATAATAATAATGATGATGATGATTATAATTCTAATAATTATAATAACAATAATAAACATAATAATAACAATAATAATGATAATAAACATAATAATAATAACTAATAATAATAATTATAGAAATAAAATAAGTGTATACCCCTTTAGTAGCTTTTTGTAAAAAGAAATGTCCTTGACCGGGCTCGAACCTGAGACCTCCCATTTCTCAACACCACTCCTTAACCATTCTACTATACACGTTTTTCCTGATATCATCTATGTTTAAATAAATATAATCCATTTTATATTTTCCTTCCATTCATCTTCTTCATAAAAAAATCCATCGATTCAATCAAACTTAATAACTATCAGAAACGAATTTATAGTCTTGTTTATAACTTGTAACAACAATAAAATCATAAAATTTAATCTTGAAATAAATATAAAAAATAAAAAAAATTACAGAAACAGCAACATGTGCTGTCGCTACAGTTTTTTTTAAAAAAAATTGATTTTTCATATCGTTACGTTATAGACCAAGATCACAACATGAAATACATTGTAATTTATGTTTAGAAACTATTAGAATCGTCAATTTAGCTGGAAACATCAAAACAAACGCGAATTTCGCAATGAACGATTTGTTTGACTTTTTGACAATAAACTTTGACTCCAAAATTAAGATTCGATATTAAAAATTGAGATTGGAAACTTTGCATATAGTTTGGTTAAGGGATTCCTAACATAACTGCAATTTTAGATTTACAAAATATTTTTGAATTCGATTTTTGACCAAAAAGGTGAGTTACAGGGGAAACCGAAGGGTTCTCTTTTATAAAAAAAAAATTCTATTTTTTCCCAATTTATGCTTGCAGTAGACGAATTTTATAGAGTGCAAGTGGTTGATTGAAACTGTGATATGAATGATTGTGAGGATACTTGTAGCATTCGATTAATTTATGGCTAAAAGGTGTTGACACAAGCATTTAAATCAGAATAAGAAACAAGCAATAAAAAAAAAAATAAATAAAGTAGATTAAGACACACAACTGATTCGTACCAATTATCTGACATAAATTTTGTTTTGTTTCTTGAATGTATTGACAGGTTAGAATAAGGAGAAGAAAATTTGGAAAGGTAGATAAGGATTCCTAACAAGTTTTGCACAATTTTGACATATTAATTAATATTAATAATAATAATATCAATAGTACTAATAATAATAAGTAAAATAATGTTAATTATAATAAAAATGATAATAATAATAATAATATTATTGGTTATAATAATAATGATTTCATGATAAAGGTAATAATAATATCTGATAATAATACAAATCATAATTAAGACATAACAAGTTATATGTATCAAATTTCATATCTATATTTTTATATTACAAATAATAATGTTAATAATACATATATTAATTTTAATGAAAGTAATAAGTTATAATATTAATATAACCTTTATCTTAACTTGTAATTAAATATATTAATATTATGATTTATTAATTATGCATTATTTAATAATTATATAACATATATATACAATAACCTACATTTAATATTTAATATAATACCATATCCACATAACTATCATTTATATAGAAATCGTATATATATATATATATATATATATATATATATATATATATATATATATATATATAGCTTCTTTTTAAATTACTTAATTATTTTGTATCCTATTTTACATATTTATTCCTAATGGTTAATTTATATTTTAAATATTCAAGTTAATATACATATACTTACATTTATATATACATATTTATTTACAATCTTTCGTGAATCTTCGGGAATAGTCAAAGGTCAATTGAGTATATGAACATCGTTTCAAATTTTTTTCTAGACTCAACATTACATACTTCGCTTATCGTATCGGAAACATATAAAGATTAAGTTTAAATTTGGTCAAAAATCTCCGGGTCGTCACAGTACCTACCCGTTAAAGAAATTTTGTCCCGAAATTTGAGTGAGGTCGTCATGGCTAACAATAAAAATGTTTTCCTGGCGAATATGGGTGGTAAATAGAGTTTTATCATTACCGAGTAATTTAGATTAAACGATTCGGTTACTTGAAGCGTATGAGTGAAGCTATCGCAAAGGATTGAAATAGGAAAAGTAAAGATTCGTCTTAACTTTTGACAGAGTCCGGGTTGAATTTTGAAAATAAGGTTCTTCTTAAGTTTTGTCATTGTCTTGGTTGAATTCCGGAATTCAATGGATTTAAAGAAAATCTTCGGAATCTAAAAGATTTGATTCTTCGGCGAGTAAGGAAATTAAGATCTCTATAATTAAATACGGTGATCTGCCTCGATTACTCTGTCTGATATTTCCATTATAAATTAACTTCTTCCGTTCCATTATTTTTATCATTCCTATACTTAATTCCTAAATTCAAAAGATTATGAAAATGTTTAATCCAGTTCTAATCGTTATTCTCATTTTGAATATCGCAATGATCATCCTTCTTTTTCAACTCCCACCGGAAGAATCTGTTTATTTCTACTATGCTCTAGTGATTATTGTATTTATAATCCTCCCGTATCTTTATATTGCTATACGCACTGATATCCACGGTTTGTAATTTCTGCGTTGTTGTTGGGTTTTATATCTTCCCTTATATTTCAATGTCCCTGCTTCTGTCTCCTATAATCATTGCCATCCACGGTTAATGCTCTATCTTATTTGCTGCGATTTATACTCCTTTTTTATTTTGGAGCTTCGTGCTTTTGTTTTCTTTTCGCAAGTAATGGTTCAGAATTCGTATGTATGGTGTTCCGAATGAACTTAATGTTCTAAACAAGGAAGAAAGTAATAGCACAATTTGATTTATCAATTTACCAGAATTCAAGGAAAAGATAGGACTATAAAAAATATGTTCTTGATATGTTTATAGATTAGACAGAATGTAAGGGTCGTGTAACATGGCACATGATGACGTTTTGATCTGTGAATCATCACGTTCCATTAAAAACTCAGCATGACTTACTGTAATATAATCACATTGATCAAGTGTCATTATATTATACTAACTCATGCATCAGTTCCCAACATTACTTCAATAACATTCGTATTTTAAGCTCGAAAGTTTACAGAATATAGAAACTAACAGTTTCTATATGATGTAACACTGATAGCACGAAGAGATTAAAGATTTCAGATAAGAATAATTATGAAAATATCTTCATAATACGGAGGATATTTATAATGAAAGATACGATGATATCTTGGAATTTATAATATCGAAGGATGGTGAAGAAAATTTGTCCGCAAGAGTTTGGAGTCAGAAGCAAGGTATTCGCTAAAGATTTCATCAAAAACAGAATCATCAGGATTCTTAATGTACAAATTTTGTTCCTTGTGATTTGTTCAGAGACTCCTTCGTAGTTTGCTCAATCAGTTTTTTTTAGTTCCAACTTTTCTGAGCTTTTCCAACATACTATTCTTTATCATCAAACTTCCGATGATTAAGGTCGTTTACGCTTGTCTACGGTTTCTGCGGATTCATTCAGCTTTTTCAACATTCAGAGTATTGAATTGCAGACTGGGTGCTTTTCAGAATTTCAGAATGAAAGATCATAATTCTAAGAGATAAAGGTTATATGTATACATATAACTGTTGATGTAGAAACGTTGTGAAATTCGAAATACTGATTGCTGATATCCGGTAATTGGTATGGCAGTTCTCGTTATCAGATGCGAATAAGTACATGATAGAGTTTAACGAACAAATATAATGGTTGTTCGGAGAGACTTAGGCCAATGAGTAATGAAATTGCTGGTAAGTTTACTGCTAATGTGATGGAACATAAACGGTTCCCTGATGACGATGTCGAAAGGCAAACTTATATATCGAGGTTATAATAAGGCTAATTCGAATGAAAAGTCGAAGTTGATTTGTTGGAGCTGTGACAAAATTGGCTAATTTGAAAAAGAATTACAATGTTATTTTCGGTAATAACAATGCCAAAGAAGCTAGCACAGATACGTGTTAAACGTTTACTTAGGTTCCGAGTGTTTTCAGGTGCATAACTATCTGCATCAATCTTTTCTTCCGTAGATGAAGTGCGGTTGGTTCATCCTATCGATTGAGGTGTTTTCAAGAATCATGAAGGGTTTGAACGCAGATTGTAATCGTCTGTAAAGACCCGTCCTAATCCATTCGGACGAAGTCCATATCGATTATAAACGATTCACAACAGTTGATTACATCGCGAGGTACTTGACCTCTATATGATACATTTTACAAACATTGCATTCGTTTTGAAAAGACAATCTTTCATTACATCTAAAGTTGACGACATGCATACCATTTCATAACATATCTTACTATAATTGATTTAATAATAATCTTGATGAACTCAACGACTCGAATGCAACGTCTTTTGAAATATGTCATGAATGACTCCAATTAATATCTCTAAGATGAGCAAAAGCACAGCGGAAGATTTCTTTCGTACCTGAGAATAAACATGCTTTAAAGTGTCAACCAAAAGGTTGGTGAGTTCATTAGTTTAACATAAATAATCATTTCATAATTTTAATAGACCACAAGATTTCATATTTCCATTTTTCATAAACATACGTCCCATGCATAGAGACAAAAATATCATTCATATGGATTAAACACCTAGTAACCGACATTCACAATATGCATATAAGAATATCCCCATCATTCCGGGATCCTCCTTCGGACATGATATAAATTTTGAAGTACTAAAGCATCCGGTACTTTGGATGGGGCTTGTTGGTCCCGATAGATCTATCTTTAGAGTTCGCGTCAATTAGGGTGTCTGTTCCCTAATTCTTATATTACCAGACTTAATAAAAAGGGACATATTCGATTTCGATAATTCAACCATAGAATGTAGTTTCAATTACTTGTGTCTATTTCGTCAAACATTTATAAAAGCAGCGCATGTATTCTCAGTCCCAAAAATATATATTGCAAAAGCATTTAAAAAGGGAGTAATGAAACTCACGCATATAAATATTGTAAAATAGTTATTAAAACATTGCATGTATTCTCAACCCAAAAATATATATAAAAAGGGAATAATGAAACTCACCATACTGTATTTCGTAGTAAAAATACATATAACATCATTGAACAAGTGTAAGGTTGGCCTCGGATTCACGAACCTATATTATTTGTGTATTCATTAATATATAATCGTAATCGAATAAATATATATTTTATTATTAGTGATATAATTTTTATATTAATAACTTATTTATTTCATTAAATATATTCATTTCATATATATAAGGATATTTATATAGTTAAGTTATGTGTATTAAATATATTTTTATATAATATCGTTTGTTTGTTAAGTTAATGATAATACTAAAATAATGATATTAGTAACATTAATAATATTAATGAAATTGTTAGTTTTAATAAAATGCAAAATTTAAGGTTGGTAGATTTTTAATAAACTAGGAACTGATAATATCAAATAAAATGATACTTTTAATATAACAATCCTACTTATTAATGAAAATTTTGATAATAATAATTATTTTAATAATAATGATAATTATACTAAAATATTAATTTAACCGTAATGGTCCCAAATTTAACCTTAATGATAATACTAATAATAATACAAATAATAATACTACTGATAATAATAATAACTAAAATAATAATTTTTACTACTAGTGTAGTTTTGATAATAATATTAGTAATAATAATAATAATAATAATAATAATAATAATAATAATAATAATAATAATAATAATAATAATAATAACAATAATAATAACCATAACTGTAATTGTACACACGATAATGATAATAATTGATAACTAATACCTTTTATAGTAAAAATAATAATAGCCACAATACTTAATGATAATACTAGTAACCACAATAATGATAATATTATTAATCAGCTTAATGATATTTATAATATTTATACTACTTATATAATTGATAATAATGTAAATTATATTAATATAGTTCATAATATCCATAATAAAAATCAACATGATAACCATAACCATAACTAATAATAATAATAATAATAATAATAATAATAATAATAATAATAATAATAATAATAATAATAATAATAATAATAATAATAATAATAATAATAATAATAATAATAATAATAATAATAATAATAATAATAATAGAAAGAACATGAGACTACCTTAAAGGAGGCCTTAAAAATAAAATGTCCATGCCAGGAATCGAACTTGAGACCCCTTGCTAACCCGATACACCCATAAACCGTCGATCTATCTATTTTCTTTCTGATATAAACCCAACCCAAATATTTATAAACCCGTTTTCTGTTGTTCATCTTCTTCCCAACTCATAAACCAAATCGACTAAGGCTTGATTCAATCATCACCATAACATATTGGATTCATATTTGTATTTATACCTTTAACAGAAATCTTATGTGGTTGTTGAAATTATTTAAAACAACGAAAATAAAAAAAAAATAAAAAGAAAACAAACCCATCAGATACCGACGGGGTCTTATGAACTCCAAATCGAACTCGAATTTTGTGAAGGTTTTAGCCTATACTTATAACATGAAATAGATTATAAATCTCTTCTAAAAACTTTCCGAATCCTTAATTTAGCTTGAATCATTATACAGAAATCAAATTTTTCAATGAACACAATTGTTGACTTTTGGAAACGTAACTTTGACTCTCAAATTCGATCACGATATGAAAAATTGGAAGTTGAATCTTTCCAGATAGTTTGAATGAAAGGTTTCTGACATATCTGCATTTATAGAATTTAAAATTTGATTCGCAAGCGAGTGATGGGCAAAAAAACACACGTACAGGGCAGTCACCTGTTTTACTTGAACTGTGACTCGATTTTTCAGCTTAATTTCAATTAATTAAGATTTGTTAGAGGGTGCTGTGATTTGGAAGTGATTATATGAAGTCGTATGATATCTAAAATCAACTGGAACTATTTAATTTATAGCCAATTTAATCGATGGAGAATAATTGATCAGATAAGGGGGAAAAATGAAAATAAAATTAGACAACGATGCCTAACAGATTTTGGCTGTTATCCAGACATATAGGATTCGATTTGTACCAGATAGCAGATATGAAACAAATTAGGAAACAGTCTGATTGCTACTTGTAACAAATTGTTACTAGTTTTCCTTTATTTAGATTATATAGTAAATATTAATAATTAAAATATATTATTAATAATTAATAATAATTATTATATTAATAGTAATAATAAATAATATGGATACTAAAAAAATAATCATATTATTAATGTTAATAATAATAAAAGATATTATTTCCTAACAAATATTAATAATAACACTAATGGTTATTTATTAATAATTATAGTAATATTATATAAAAAAATGTAATAATAATATTATTCTTAATACTAATAATTATATTTATATTATTAATGATAATAATAATATTAGTAATAATATAACACTTTATATATATATCAACTTTCATATTTATATCATAATATTATTAATACTGATATTTATTCTAATAACTATTATTATGACAACTATATTTTATCTTGTTTTAATATATATATATATATATATATATATATATATATATATATATATATATATATATATATATATATATATATATATATATATATATACTTTTACTTATGTAATTTTTAAATAAAAACTAAATATAATAACCTTTATTAAATAATTACATAATACAATATTTTAATTATACTTAGAATTATATATATGTAAATGAGTAATAGTATATAGTTATATATATGATAGTAACTTATCTACTTTATTTATTATTTTATATTTTTAATTCCAATTGATTAAATTGTATTTATTATTTCAAATTATATATACACTTTTGTTTATGTTTATTTATATATATAGATTTATATACTTATATATATATACACACTTATTCATGTATCTATATATTTATTTATAGCCAATTGTTCGTGAATCCTCGGGAATAGTTAAAAGGTAATTCATTAAATGAATATAGATTTCAAAGCTTTCGAGACTTCACATTACAGATTTTTTTTGCTTATCGTGTCGGAAACATATAAAGTTTAAAGTTTAAATTTGGTCGGAAATTCCCGGGTCATCACAGTACCTACCCGTTAAAGAAATTTCGTCCCGAAATTTGATCGAGGGCGTCATGGATAACAGTAAGAATATTTTTATGACAAATATGAGTTGATAAATAGAGTTTTATCATCATTGAGTAATATGGATAAAACCATTTGATTTTGTGAAGAGTACGAGTGAAGCTATCACCAAAGAGTGGAATGAGTAGGTATAGATTCGTCATATCTTTTGACGTAGATAGGATTGATTGCTGGAGTTCAAGAGATTTGGAGAAAAAACTTCGTAATAAGATTTGATTCTTCGGTAATCAAGGAAATTAGGATCCGCTTTAAATGCGATCATCTGTTTTGATTGCTCTGTCGGATATTTTACTATAAATCCACCCCCTTCTTTTCCTTATTTTCCATATCTCACATCTTCTATTCCTTCTCCTCAATTCATACTTTAAAACATTCGTCAATATGCTCCATCCCATTTTGATCCTTGATATACTTCTAACTTTCATATCTGTCATTCTTCTCTTTCATCTACCACCGGACGATTTTATTTACTTCTACTATTATCTTGGGGTTATAGTGTTATTAATTTTCCGGTGCCTTTACGTTGCAATACGTATTGATATGCACGGTTTGTAATTTATGGTTTGTTGTCGAGCTTTATATTTCCTTTTATAATTCGGAGCTCTTTACTTTTTTATTCTCTTCTCGACTCTAAGTACAACAAGTAATGTTCTAGAATTCGCAGGTATGGAGTTTCGACTGAACATGACTAATGTTCTACGAGAGAGAATGTTATAGCACGATCTTGGTTGATTAAATTACCAGGATTCAAGGAAAAATATAGAACTTATCAAGAAGATATATTCTTGATATGTTTGGAGATTGGATAGAATGTAAGAGTCGTGTAAATGGCACATGATGACGGTATGTTCTGTGAATCATCACGTTCCATTAGAAACTCAGCATGAATTACTGTAATATAATCACGTTGATCAAGTGTCATTATATTATACTAACTCATGCATCAGTTCCCAACACTACTTCAAAACATTCATATTTTAAATTTAGATTTTTCAGAATTTAGAAACTAACACAGTTTCTTTTATGCAGATATTGCGAAGAGATAAATGGTTTCAGATAGGAATAGTTATGAAAATATCTTCAGAAATATGGAGGATATTTATAATGAAAGATACGATGATATCTTGGAATTTCTGAATTAAATTGTGATGAAGAAATTCATTCACGATGATTTAGAGCGATTAAGGAGCAAAGTATTCGTTAAAGATTTCATCAGAAACAGAATCATCGGGATTCTTTTATGTACAAGTTTATTCCTTGTTCAGAGTCTCTTTCATGATTTGTTCAATTCATTCTTCAGTATCAAAATCTTTGAGTTTTTCCAACACTCCATTCTTTATCATCAATCTTTTTTACTGTTAAGGCAGTCTTCAGTTTTCACTGCTTCATCAGCTTTTTCAAAACTAAGGAAACTGATTCATAAGCTAAAGCGCTTTTCAGATATTCAGAATTGAAATTCGTAATTCCAGGAGATAGAAGTTATATATATATATATATATATATATATATATATATATATATATATATATATATACACATTTATATATATATATATATATATATATTGTTGTCGTAGAATCGCTGAGAATTTAGAGATTATCGATTGATGTCTTCCGGTACTTGGTATGGTAATTATCGTTACAAGATACCGATGAGTTCATGATAAGACTTCAATATATAAATATATATTGAGTTCATGATAAGACTTCAATAGATAAATATATATTGAGTTCATGATAAGACTTCAATAGATAAATATATATTGAGTTCATGACAAGACTTCAATAGATAAATATATTGATTTGTCGTAGAGATTTAAGCCAAGGAGCAACGAGGTTGCTGGTACATCTGCTGGTAATACGATAGAATATAAAAGGTTCCCCGATAACAACAAAAGAGAACGCATATAAATCAAAGTTATAATAAGGTTGTTTTGAACGAAAAGTCGAAGTTGACTTGCTGGAGCTGTGACAAAATTGGCTAATTCTAGAAAGGAATTGTAAAGCTGTTTTCGGTAATAACACGCCAAAGGAGCTAGCATAGATAGGTGTTAAACGTTTACTCAGGTTCTGAGAGTTTTCAGGTGCATAACTATATACATCAATCTTTCTTTCGTAGATGATGTGCGGTTGGTTCATCCTCTCGATTGAGGTGTTTTCAAAAATCATGAAAGGTTTGAACGCAGATTATAATTGTCAAGATACAAATGAGGTTTAAGATGAAATCAAGTGGCAAACTTGAAGAATTGTTTAGTTTTATATGTTATAGTCAATATTTTAATTCATTTTAATTGTCCAATATTGGTAGTCCACAGTTGATAGTCCACAGTTAGCAATTCAATAATTCATATATAGTTTAATATAATATTCGAATTAATTAATGCGTATCGTGACCCGTATTCGTCTCAGACTCGATCACAACTCAAACTATATATATTATTGTAGAAT
Organism: Rutidosis leptorrhynchoides; assembly: GCF_046630445.1. Lineage (NCBI taxonomy): Eukaryota > Viridiplantae > Streptophyta > Magnoliopsida > Asterales > Asteraceae > Rutidosis > Rutidosis leptorrhynchoides. Next base: position 599,714,100 of record NC_092334.1, read on the forward strand.
CAACCTCAACCCTGTATAGCTAACTCCAACATTACTGCATATAAAGTGTCTATGGTTATTCCAAATAATATATATAGATGCGTCGATATGACATGTCAAAACCTTGTATACGTGTCCCGATATTTAAAGTGCTTAAAATAAATAACAGAAATTAAATGACGATAAATAAAGTGCGTAAAATAAATAACAGAATGTAAATGACAATAAATAAAATTGCGAGAATTAAATTGCGATAAAATAAATTGCGATAAAATAAATTGCGATAATTAAATGTACAATAAGGAATTAACAGTTATCTAGGAACAGTTAGCTAGGATTTTGTTAGCGTGGATTCTTAACAAAATTTATCATAGTTAATTTGTTTGTTTCTAACAATTTTTTTTTCCCAATGTTTTCTTCATTATGCCACTTGTTGGATTCTGATAGATCAAAATCCAAGTATGAAATTGAATGAAAATGGTTATTTTGTGGTGAACGGATTTGTATATCGGTGGACGTAAGTAGGATGGTAAACGACTGTTGAATCAGCTTCGAAGAATGTACAGTGTAAATTATTAATGTGAAATCTGAATACTCCTAGGGTATTACCTACCCGTTAAAATATTTTCACCATTAACAGTTTGTACGAAAGAATTTTTAATTACAATCTTTATGAAAACATATATACATATATATTTTCTTCAGATGTAATCATGGATTTAATGAGTCAATATGATATTAGACTCATTTGATTTACCGTTAGAATAAGAATATATAATCTCTAAAACATTAGAGATTATATAATCGCCATGTCGAACGAAGATAAATAATGTAGAACGATTCTTGGAACGATAATTATACTCGAGGTACAGAATGAGATGTTGAGGCATGGATTGTTGATGGTACAGGTGCTGTTACTGATGGTACTGTTGGTGCCGGTGATGTTGTTGAAGCTCGTACATTTTGCACCATATTTTCCAAGGCTACAACTCGGGTGCGAAGCTCGTTAACTTCTTTTATTATACCGGGATGATTGTCGATCGGAACAAGCGGATGAATAAGTTTTAGAATTTTGAGATAGTATATAATCATGGCGAGATATTCGGGAAATGATGGTGAAATTGGTGTTTCGGACTGGTTCGCCAGTAAGTGCTTCAGGTTCTTCGCCAATAGGTGAATTCGGTTGGTGGAAGAGATCGCCTTCTTCGCATCTCTATTGATTAAGTCGACTACGAATGTAACACCCTAGGCAAATCCCACATCGCCCACGGACATGAGTGATCATAGGATTATAAGGTAATACTCACGCTTAAATGACACAACGCGTTTTGGGATCACAGGCTGAGTAAAAGTGCGAGTACGTTATGGTTAAGCGTGCTCGGGCGAGAGCACTACCAGGATGGGTGACCTCCTGGGAAAGTGCTTATCGTGTGTGGTCGCCAAGAAAAAGCCGTGCTCCTGCGGGCAAAGCGGACAATATTGTGGTCATGTTAAGCTGGGGTGTTACAGAATGGTATCAGAGCCACTCATGTGATGTTGGGGGTGGTGGGGCAAACCTCATCGAGGACGATGAGTCCCTGAGGGGGGGTGAATGTAACACCCTAGGCAAATCCCACATCGCCCACGGACATGAGTGATCATGGGATTATAAGGTAATACTCACGCTTAAATGACACAACGCGTTTTGGGATCACAGGCTGAGTAAAAGTGCGAGTACGTTATGGTTAAGCGTGCTCGGGCGAGAGCACTACCAGGATGGGTGACCTCCTGGGAAAGTGCTTATCGTGTGTGGTCGCCAAGAAAAAGCCGTGCTCCTGCGGGCAAAGCGGACAATATTGTGGTCATGTTAAGCTGGGGTGTTACAACGAACCCATTAGATGAATTGGGGATGGATGATTGGTTGATTCATTCTGGTTATACTGCTTTCGGAGTTCGAGTGGAAATCCATATCGGAATAGCTGTCGGAATAACTATCGGAATAACTATCGGGATCTGAGGGACTCGAACTGGTTGAGGGATTCATTTCGTACAATCAGATGATGGATTTTCGATACGAATAGATTATAGGATGTAGAATAGTACCCTACAATACATAATTTACATATGCGTATATAATACTAAAATCCCATAAGTTACGGAGGAATCCACGGAAGTTGTCAGGCAAAGTCTACAGTAACAGATATGCTAAGATATGAATTAGCAGATACACTAAGATACGAATTTTTGTGTATACACTATTCATGCAATCATTACAGTAGGATGTGTCTAGACTAAGAATGATAAGCAGGTAATTTTCTAAGGATGATAAGCAGATGATTTCCGACTAGAAATGATAAGCCAAACTTTTTGACATGCAGACACGGTCGAAGTCCAGACTCACTAATGCATCTAAACAACTACTAGTTAGACACTCTAATGCAAGACCTGGTTCGCTAAGACCACCGCTCTGATACCAACTGTAAAGACCCGTCCTAATCCATCCGGACGAAGTCCATATCGATTATAAACGATTCACAATAGTTGATTACATCGCGAGGTACTTGACCTCTATATGATACATTTTACAAACATTGCATTCGTTTTGAAAAGACAAACTTTCATTACATCTAAAGTTGACGACATGCATACCATTTCATAACATATCTTACTATAATTGATTTAATAATAATATTGATGAACTCAACGACTCGAATGCAACGTCTTTTGAAATATGTCATGAATGACTCCAATTAATATCTCTAAGATGAGCAAAAGCACAGCGGAAGATTTCTTTCGTACATGAGAATAAACATGCTTTAAAGTGTCAACCAAAAGGTTGGTGAGTTCATTAGTTTAACATAAATAATCATTTCATAATTTTAATAGACCACAAGATTTCATATTTCCATTTATCATAAACATACGTCCCATGCATAGAGACAAAAATATCATTCATATGGATTGAACACCTGGTAACCGACATTCACAATATGCATATAAGAATATCCCCATCATTCCGGGATCCTCCTTCGGACATGATATAAATTTCGAAGTACTAAAGCATCCGGTACTTTGGATGGGGCTTGTTAGGCCCGATAGATCTATCTTTAGAGTTCGCGTCAATTAGGGTGTCTGTTCCCTAATTCTTAGATTACCAGACTTAATAAAAAGGGGCATATTCGATTTCGATAATTCAACCATAGAATGTAGTTTCGATTACTTGTGTCTATTTCGTCAAACATTTATAAAAGTAGCGCATGTATTCTCAGTCCCAAAAATATATATTACAAAAGCATTTAAAAAGGGAGTAATGAAACTCACGCATATAAATATTGTAAAATAGTTAATAAAACATTGCTTGTATTCTCAGCCCAAAAATATATATAAAAAGGGAATAATGAAACTCACCATATTGTATTTCGTAGTAAAAATACATATAACATCATTGAACAAGTGTAAGGTTGGCCTCGGATTCACGAACCTATATTATTTGTGTATTCATTAATATATAATCGTAATCTAATAAATATACATTTTATTATTAGTGATATAATTTTTATATTAATAACTTATTTATTTCATTAAATATATTCATTTCATATATATAAGGATATTTATATAGTTAAGTTATGTGTATTAAATATATTTTTATATAATATCGTTTGTTTGTTAAGTTAATGATAATACTAAAATAATGATATTAGTAACATTAATAATATTAATGAAATTGTTAGCTTTAATAAAATGCAAATTTTAAGGTTGGTAGATTTTTAATAAAATTGGAACTGATAATATCAAATAAAATGATACTTTTAATATAACAATCCTACTTATTAATGAAAATTTTGATAATAATAATTATTTTAATAATAATGATGATTATACTAAAATATTGATTTAACCATAATGGTCCCAAATTTAACCTTAATGATAATACTAATAATAATACAAATTATAATACTACTGATAATAATAATAACTAAAATAATAATTTTTACTAGTAGTGTAGTTTTGATAATAATATTAGTAATAACAATAATAATAATAATAATAATAATAATAATAATAATAATAATAATAATAATAATAATAATAATAATAATAATAATAATAATAATAATAATAATAATAATAATAATAATAATAACCATAACTGTAATTGTACTCATGATAATGATAATAATTGATAACTAATACCTTTTATAGTAAAAATAATAATAGCCACAATACTTAATGATAATACTAGTAACCACAATAATGATAATATTATTAATCAGCTTAATAATATTTATAATATTTATAATATTTATACTACTTATATAATTGATAATAATGTAAATTATATTAATATAGTTCATAATATCCATAATAAAAATCAACATGATAACCATAACCATAACTAATAATAATAATAATAATAATAATAATAATAATAATAATAATAATAATAATAATAATAATAATAATAATAATAATAATAATAATAATAATAGAAAGAACATGAGACAACCTTAAAGGAGGCCTTAAAAAAAAATGTCCATGCCAGGAATCGAACTTGAGACCCCTTGCTAACCCGATACACCCATAAACTGTCGATCTATCTGTTTTCTTTCTGATATAAACCCAAACCAAATATTTATAAACCCGTTTTCTGTTGTTCATCTTCTTCCCAACTCATAAACCAAATCGACTAAGACTTGATTCAATCATCACCATAACATATTGGATTCATTTTTGTATTTATACCTTTAACAGAAATCTTATGTGGTTGTTGAAATTATTTAAAACAACGAAAAAAAATAATAAAAAGAAAACAAACCCATCAGATACCGACGGGGTCTTACGAACTCCAAATCGAACTCGAATTTTGTGAAGGTTTTAGCCTATACTTATAACATGAAATAGATTATAAATCTCTTCTAAAAACTTTCTGAATCCTTAATTTAGCTTGAATCATTATACAGAAATCAAATTTTTCAATGAACACAATTGTTGACTTTTGAAAACGTAACTTTGACTCTCAAATTCGATCACGATATGAAAAATTGGAAGTTGAATCTTTCCAGATAGTTTGAATGAAAGGTTTCTAACATATCTGCATTTATAGAATTTAAAATTTGATTCGTAAGCGAGTGATGGGCAAAAAAACACACGTACAGGGCAGTCACCTGTTTTACTTGAACTGTGACTCGATTTTTCAGCTTAATTTCAATTAATTAAGATTTGTTAGAGGGTGCTGTGATTTGGAAGTGATTATATGAAGTCGTATGATATCTAAAATCAACTGGAACTATTTAATTTATAGCCAATTTAATCGATGGAGAATAATTGATCAGATAAGGGAAAAAAATGAAAATAAAATTAGACAACGATGCCTAACAGATTTTGGATGTTATCCAGACATATAGGATTCGATTTGTACCAGATAGCAGATATGAAACAAATTAGGAAACAGTCTGATTGCTACTTGTAACAAATTGGTACCAGTTTTCCTTTATTTAGATTATATAGTAAATATTAATAATTAAAATATATTATTAATAATAATAATAATTATATTAATAGTAATAATAAATAATATGGATAATAATAATAATAATAATAATAATCATATTATTAATGTTAATAATAATAAAAGATATTATTTCCTAACAAATATTAATAATAACACTAATGGTTATTTATTAATAATTATAGTAATATTATATAAAAAAAAATGTAATAATAATATTATTCTTAATACTAATAATTATATTTATATTATTAATTATAATAATAATATTAGTAATAATATAACACTTTATATATATATATCAACTTTCATATTTATATCATAATATTATTAATACTGATATTTATTCTAATAACTATTATTATGACAAGTATATTTTATCTTGTTTTAATATATATATATATATATATATATATATATATATATATATATATACGTTTACTTATGTAATTTTTAAATAAAAACTAAATATAATAACCTTTATTAAATAATTACATAATACAATTTTTAATTATACTTAGAATTATATATATGTAAATGAGTAATAGTATATAGTTATATATATGATAGTAACTTATCTACTTTATTTATTATTTTATATTTTTAATTCCAATTGATTAAATTGTATTTATTATTTCAAATTATATATACACTTTTGTTTATGTTTGTTTATATATATATATAGATTTATATACTTGTATATATATATACACACTTATTCACGTATCTATATATTTATTTGTAGCCAATTGTTCGTGAATCCTCGGGAATAGTCAAAAGGTAATTCATTAAATGAATATAGATTTCAAAGCTTTCGAGACTTCACATTACAGATTTTTTTTGCTTATCGTGTCGGAAACATATAAAGTTTAAAGTTTAAATTTGGTCGGAAATTCCCGGGTCATCACATCGTCAAGATACAATTGAGGTTTAAGATGAAATCAAGTGGCAAACTTGAAGAATTATTTAGTTTTATATGTTATAATCAATATTTTAATTCATTTTAATTGTCCAATGTTGATAGTCCTCAGTTGATAGTCCATAGTTAGCAATTCAATAATTCATATATATTTATATATATAATATTCAGATTAATACGTATCGTGACCCTTGTACATGTCTCAGACTCGATCACAACTCAAAGTATATATTATTGTAGAATCAACCTCAACCCTGTATAGAGAACTCGATCATTACTGCATATAGAGTGTCTATGGTTATTCCAAATAATATATATATGCGTCGATATGATATGTCAAAACCTTGTATACGTGTCCCGATATTTAAAGTGCGTAAAATAAATACAGAAAAATAAATGACGATAAATAAAATGCGTAAAGTAAATAACAGAAATTAAATGACGATAAATAAAATTGTGATAATTAAATTGCGATAAATAAACTGTGATAAATAAAATGTAATCAGTTAGCTAGGAACAGTTAGCTAGGATTTTGTTAGCTTGGATTCTTAACAAAATTTTCTCATGGTTAATTTGTTTGTTTCTAACAAATTTTATTTTGTCAAATGTTTTCTTCATTATGCCACTTGTTGGATTCCGATAAATCAAAATCCAAATATGAAATTGGATGAATATGGTTATTCTGTGGTGAACGGATTTGTATATCGGTGGATGTAAGTAAGATAGTAAACGACTGTTGAATCAGCTTCGAAGAATGTACATTGTAACTTATTAATGTGAAATTTGAATATTCCTCGGGTATTACCTACCCGTTAAAATATTTTCACAATTAACACTTTGTACGAAAGAATTTTTAGTTACAATCTTTATGAAAACATATATACATATATATTTTCTTCAGATGTAATCATGGATTCATTGAGTTAATATGATATTAAACTCATTTGGTTTACCGTTATAATTAGAATACATAATCTCTAAAACATTTAGAGATTACTTAATCGCCATGAAGAACGAAGATGATCGATGTAGAACGATACGTAGAACGATGATTATACTCGAGGTACAGAATGAGATGTTGAGGCATGGATTGTTGATGGTACTGGTGCTGTTATTGATGGTACTGTTGGTGCCGGTGATGTTGCTGAAGCTGGTAAATTTTGCGCCATATTCTCCAAATTGATTACTCGAGCGCGAAGTTCATTGATTTCTTCTATTATTTCGGAATGATTTGTCGGTCGGAACGAGAGGATGAATAAGGTTTAGAATTGTGGATAGAATATAATCATGTCGAGCTACTCTGGAAATGAGGGTGAAAATGGTGTTTTGGATTGATTCACCGGTAAGTGCTTCGGGTTATTCGTCAAGAGGGCAATTTGGTTGGTGGAAAAGATCGCCTTCTTCGCGTCTCCATTGATTAAGTCGACTACGAACCCATCTCCAATTCATCCAGAATAAATGATGGCTAATTGGTTGATTCATTCCGGTTATACTGCTTTCAGAGCTCGAGTGGAAATCCATATCGGAATAGCTGTCGGAATAACTATCGGAATAGCTATCAAAATCTGAGGGACTCGAACTGGTTGAGGGATTCATCTCGTACGATTAAATGAAGTATTTTTTATAAGAAATAGATTATAGGATGTAGATTAGTACCCTTCAATACATAATTTACATATGCATATATAATACTAAAATCCAATAAGTTACGGAAGAATCTACGGAAGCTGTCAGGCAAAGGTAACAATAATAGATACGTTAAGATATGAATTTTGTCTATACACTATTCATGCAGTCAATGCAGTAAAACGTGTCTAGACTAAGAATAATGAGCAGGTAATCTCCTAAGGATGATAAGCAAATGATTTTTGACAAAATGATAAGCAAAACTTTTGACATGCAGACACGGTCAAAGTCCAGACTCACTAATGCATCCTAACGACTATCAGTTAGACACACTAATGCAAGACCTGGTTCGCTAAGACCACCGCTCTGATACTAACTATAGAGACCCGTCCTAATCCATCCGGACGAAGTCCATACCGATTATAAACGATTCACAACAGTTGATTTCATCGCGAGGTACTTGACCTCTATATGATACATTTTACAAACATTGCATTAGTTTTTGAAAAGACAATCTTTCATTACATCGAAGGTTGACAGCATGCATACCATTTTATAATATATCCACTATAATTGACTTAATAATAAACTTGATGAACTCAACGACTCGAATGCAACATCTTTTGAAAGATGCCATACATGACTCCGAGTAATATTTCTAGAATGAGCAAATGCACAGCGAAAGATTTCTTTCGTACCTGAGAATAAACATGCTTTAAAGTGTCAACCAAAAGGTTGGTGAGTTCATTAGTTTAACATAAATAATCATTTCCATTATTTTAATAGACCACAAGATTTGCATTTCTCATAAATATACGTCCCATGCATAGAGACACAAATAATCATTCATATGGATTGAACACCTGGTAACCGACATTAACAAGATGCATATAAGAATATCCCCTATCATTCCAGGAAATCCATCGGACATAATATAAAACAACATCGAAGTACTAAAGCATCCGGTACGTTGGATGGGGTTCGTCAGGCCCATAGATCTATCTTTAAGATTCGCGTCAATTAGGGTGTCTGTTCCCTAATTCTTAGATTACCAGACTTAATAAAAAGGGGCATATTCGATTTCGATAATTCAACCATATAATGTAGTTTCGATTACTTGTGTCTATTTCGTAAAACAGTTATAAAAGCAGCGCATGTATTCTCAGTCCCAAATATATATATTGCAAAAGCATTTAAAAGGGAGTAATGAAACTCACCTAATGTATTTTGTAGTAAAAATACATATGACTATATTGAACAACTGAACAATGCAGGGTTGGCCTCGAATTCACGAACCTATATCATTTATATATATTAATACACATATTTGAAATCGAACCATTGTATATTATATATATGAATTTATTAATTATGTCATATTTATATTAATAATGTGTATATGTTTTCATATTTTCATTTTTTATATAAAAATATAAATTTTATTATGTTATAAGTATTAAATAAATATATATATTAATATATATCATTTGTTTGAAAATTAGTAATTATAATAATACTAAAATAATATTAAATATGGTAAAATTATAATACTTTTAATACTTAAGTTTTCTAATAGAAGTAATAATGTTAATATTTCTATTAGTGATAATACTAATAATGATACTAATGATAATACTTTTAATCATGTTAGTGGTAATAATAATAATGGTCTTAATATTAATATTAATGATGATAATACTAATAATGATAATATTAGTAATAATACTTATGTTCATTAAAATTGATAATAACACTAATAATAACATGTTTTATTTTCATAAATCCACTAATTATAATAATCATAATAATAATATTAATAATACTTATATCAATATCAATAATAATAATAATAATAATAAAAATAGTAATTGTTAATATTAATAATACTACTGTTACTCAATGATATTATTTAGTAATATATAAAAAAATGATAATAACATTAATCATATTATTTATTTTAACATAGCTACAACAAATATTAATATTCATAACAATAATAATAATAATAATAATAATAATAATAATAATAATAATAATAATAATAATAATAATGATGATTATAATTCTAATAATTATAATAACAATAATAATGATAATAAACATAATAATAATAACTAATAATAATAATAATTATAGAAATAAAATAAGTGTATACACCTTTAGTAGCTTTTTGTAAAAAGAAATGTCCTGGACCGGGCTCGAACCCGAGACCTCCCGTTTCTCAACACCACTCCTTAACCATTCTACTATACACGTTTTTCCTGATATCATCTATGTTTAAATAAATATAACCCGTTTTATATTTTCCTTCCATTCCTCTTCTTCATAAAAAAATCCATCGATTCAATCAAACTTAATAACTATCAGAAACGAATTTATAGTCTTGTTTATAACTTGTAACAATAATAAAATCATAAAATGTGATCTTGAAATAAAAAAAAATACAGAAACAGCAACCTGTGCTGTCGTTACAGTTTTTTTTTTTTTTTTTAAATTTGATTTTTCATATCGTTACGTTATAGACCAAGATCACAACATGAAATACATTGTAATTTATGTTTAGAAACTATTAGAATCGTCAATTTAGCTGGAAACATCAAAACAAATGCGAATTTCGCGATGAACGATTTGTTTGACTTTTTGACAATAAACTTTGACTCCAAAATTAAGATTCGATATTAAAAATTGAGATTTGAAACTTTGCATATAGTTTGGTTAAGGGATTCGTAACATAACTGCAATTTTAGATTTACAAAATATTTTCGAATTCGATTTTTGACCAAAAAGGTGAGTTACAGGGGAAACTGACTGTGAAGACCCGCCCTAATCCATCCGGACGAAGTCCATATCGATTATAAACGATTCACAACAGTTGATTACATCGCGAGGTACTTGACCTCTATATGATACATTTTACAAACATTGCATTCGTTTTTGAAAAGACAATCTTTCATTACATCGAAAGTTAACGGCATGCATACCATTTCATAATACATCTAACTATAATTGACTTAATAATAATCTTGATGAACTCAACGACTCGAATGCAACGTCTTTTGAAATATGTCATGAATGACTCCAAGTAATGTCTCTAATATGAGCTAATGCACAGCGGAAGATTTCTTTCATACCTGAGAATAAACATGCTTTCAAGTGTCAACTAAAAGGTTGGTGAGTTCATTAGTTTAACATAAATAATCATTTTCATCATTTTAATAGACCACAAGATTTTCATTTTTCCATTTCTCATAAACATACGTCCCATGCATAGAGACAAAAATATCATTCATATGGATTGAACACCTGGTAACCGACATTCACAATATGCATATTAGAATATCCCCATCATTCCGGGATCCTCCTTCGGACATGATATAAATTTCAAAGTACTAAAGCATCCGGTACTTTGGATGGGGCTTGTTGGGCCCGATAGATCTATCTTTAGAGTTCGCGTCAATTAGGGTGTCTGTTCCCTAATTCTTAGATTACCAGACTTAATAAAAAGGGCATATTCAATTTCGATAATTCAACCATATAATGTAGTTTCAATTACTTGTGTCTATTTCGTAAAACATTTATAAAAATTGCGCATGTATTCTCAGCCCAAAAATATAAAGGGTAAAAAAGGCAAATGAAACTCACCTAATGTATTTTGTAGTAAAAATACATAGAACGACATTGAACAAGTAAAGGGTTGGCCTCAGATTCACGAACCTATAATATTTGTATATTTATTAATATACATAATTGAAATCGAACAAATATATATATATATATATATATATATATATATATATATATATATATATATATATATATAATTTTTAATTATATCCTTTTTGTATTAATAGTATATATATAGGTTTTCATATATTCATTTTGTATATAACAATATTAATTTTTGTTATGTTATATATATTAATTATAACATTAATAATAACACTAACAATCATGACAATAATATTATTATTAATAATAATAATAATAATAGTAATAATAATAATAATAATAATAATAATAATAATAATAATAATAATAATAATAATAATAATAATAGTATTAATAATGAAGTAATAATAATAAAAATAACTACCTCAAAGAATTTGGCCTAAAAAAATAATGCCCATGCCCGGGATCGAACCCGCAATCTCTCGTTGACCAACACAATACCCAAACCATTGCACTGCCTATTAATTTCCTGAATTAATCCCCACGTTTATTTATTTTATCCTGTAACTACTTGTCTTCTCAAATAAAATCCCATCTAAACATCTTCATCATCATCAATCTATCAATTATCATCCTCATTGTTATCCAATTTATCATCATTTATTATCTTTTATTAACATCATCATGATCATTAGCTAAATCATGAATTCATAATCATAATCATACACGTTAATACTCATCTCATCATCTAATATCATAACCATTATCATAACCATTTCCATCGTGACTCATATCATTATCTATCATATTAACCCTGGATTCCTTATATCGTCCCATTAATCTCGTTGGTTAGTAACAGAATTGGAAACAAAAGGAGGAACAGAAAAAAAAAACACGCAGCTGATATTTTCTTCATTTCTTTTGTTCGGCCCACCAGAAACATAACAGGATTCAGCCCAGAGTACAATTAAATCTCGGCCCAAGCAGGGACACGACCCAAGTTGCTAATCGATGGATCCAATTTCTTTTGATACATTAATATTTGAACGGAAAATAAATATGGACGTATTGGAACCCTCGTCTTTCCTTGCATACCCCATCGGTCCACAATAGAATATCATGATTTGTTTAATAGTTTAGAATTGGTAGTACTTTAGACCAAGATTTAAGGAGTGTGTGTTTGGTCAAGTTAGTGGGGCATGTAACATGAATGTGGAATTATCTTTAATTAAAGGTTGTCGGCCATCAAGGAAGGCCATCAAGGAAACTCATCTCATTATTCCTATTAAATATCAAATGGTTTTAGTGGTAGCCATTTAAACAAAAAAAAAAACTTACATATATGCTGTAGTTGTAAGAAACCCATGTTGCAGCAGTGTGGTTAACGAAACAGAAAGAGGACAGAAAGCTAAACAGTAGCAGCTATAGGAATCGTGAAGGAAAAAAAATATGGGAGAGAGGTGGTGACCGACGAAGGTTATGGTTGATTGTTCATAATAAGGTTCGAAGTATAACAGGTAATAATTGTGTTTGGGTCGTGGTTTTGATAAGGATTTTGACAGCAAAGCTTAAACATGCTCTCGGCCCAATGACACAAAAATGGTTTTTTTACGATTAAAACAGGAGAATGGAGAGATATAGCTATAGAGAGAGAAGAGAGAGAATAGGTGGCGTTCATGGTTCCATTCGAACAAGAATAGAAGGAAAAAGAGAAAGTGTAGTATTGGTGATCTAAATGGGTTTTTGGTTTACGAGTTTGTGTTTGAAACCGAAGATAAGTAGCAGTAGTCGCCGTTCGATCGATGGTGTTTTAATGGTGTGTGCGATGGTACATTAAGTTGATCGAGCATAAATAAGAATAGAAATGTGATTTGGCCGTATGGAGTCAGAAAGGAGAAGGGAAAGAAGAATTTTTTTGTTGATGATTGAATACCTCTCCATATGTATACTATATGTGTTATACAGAGATGTAGTTAAGGACATATTAGATTATAGAAAGTAGAGAATAGATAGATATTAATAGATGTTGATGGCTAACAGAAATTGTTTGTATTAGTGATAATGAAATCAGTTGTTGTTTTTGAGATGGTGTCGACAGGTTCATCAATCAGGAGTAGTAAAGTAAAGTAAAACTTCGAATGAAATGGCTAACGGAATTTGTCTGTTTACCTGTGATTATAATTGTTTTACAATCAAATCAGAGACAGGAAATATAGAAATTGATTGTGATGTATAACAATATCGTACAAATTTGGTAAATCAATTACGATTTAAAAGCAACTTGAATGATTCCCAATCCAAATTTATGATTTTATCTCACTACTTTAATAATTAATTATAATTATATTAAAATACTAATATTAATAATAATTAATAATAATAATAATAATATTAATAATTAATAATAATCGTAATAATAATAAGAGTAATAATAAGTTACAATAATAATAATTTTGGTGAATTTGATAATAATTATATTATTAATTAATAATAAAAATGACATATTATAAATTATGTAATTTTGACTAATATAATAATGTATATTAATTATTTAATATTTATAAATTATATATATATATTACAACACACATATAATAACATTTATGTGGAGAATTCATATACATATGTTTTCAAATTACTATATCTATAATTATGTTTTATCAAATTTTATTACATAGATATGTATATTAATTATATGTATTGAAACAAATACATTCGCGTAAAGTATTATACATTTAATTCTTTGTTAACGTTTTCAAGTCATAACATACACACACACACACACACACACACACACACACATATATATATATATATATATATATAATCATATCCGTTCATATAATGGTTCGTGAATCATTGGAATTTGGTCGAGGTTAAATAAATGTATGAACATGGTTTAAAATTATTGAGATTTAACTTAATAAACTTTGCTTATCATGTCGGAAACATATAAAGATTAAAGTTTAAATTTGGTCGGAAATTCCCGGGTCGTCACAGTACCTACCCGTTAAAGAAATTTCGTCCCGAAATTTGAGTGAGGTCGTCATTGCTAACAATAAAAATGTTTTCATGACGAATATGAGATGATAAATAGAGTTTTATCATCCTTGAGTAATATGGTTTAAATGATTAGATTAATCGAATCGTATGAATGAAGCTATCACAAAAGATCGAGATGAAGAAATGGAGATTTTCCATAACTTTTGACATTGCCGAGATTGAATTCCGGGATTCAAGGGATTTAAAGAAAATCTTCGAAATCTGAGAGATTTGATTCTTCGGCGAATAAGGAGATTAAGATCTCTATAATTAAATACGGTGATCTGCCTCGATTACTCTGTCTGATATTTCCATTATAAATTAAACTCTTCCGTTCCATTATTCTCACCATTTCTATACTTTCTTTCTTAGTTCATACATTTAAAAGATTGTGAAAATGCTTAGTCCGGTTCTAATCCTTGATATTTTCCTAATTATCATTTCTGTCATCCTTCTTTTCAACCTTCACCAGAAGAATCTGTTTACTTCTACTATTAACTTGGGGTGATACTATTCTTAATTATACCGTATCTTCGTATTGTTATTCGTATTAATATCCATGGTTTGTAACCTCTGTGTTGTTATTGGGTTTTATATTTTCTCTTATATTTTAGAGCTCTTTGTCTTTTTATTCTCCTCTCGACTCCTAGTAAAGCGAGCAACGGTCCATAATTCATAAATATGAATTTCGAAATGAACATAGTTAATGTTCTAAGGAAGGAATGGTAATAGCACGATCTTGATTCGTCAAATTACCAGAATATCTGGGAAAGATAGAACTATCAAGAAAATATGTTATTGATATGTTTATATATCAGATAAAATGTAAGAGTTGTGTAACATGGCACATGATGACGTTATAATCTGTGAATCATCATGTCCCATTTAGAAACTCAGCATGACTTACTGTAATATAATCACGTTGATCAAGTGTCATTATATTATACTAACTCATGCATCAATTTCTAACACTACTTCAAAATCATTCATAATTCAAACTCGAATTTTAAAGGAATTTAGAACTAAAGTAGTTTCCCTTATGATGTAATATAGATAGCACTAAGAGATAAATAATTTCGGACGAGAATATTTATGAAAATATCTTCAGAAATATCGAAGGTATTTATGATGATATTTTGGAATTTCTAAGTACGATGGTTGATGAAGAAAATTTGTTCGCAAGAGTTTGGAGTCAGAAGCAAGGTATTCACTAAAGATTTCATCAGAAACAGAATCATCAGGATTCTTAATGTACAAGTTTAGTACTTGTGATCTGTTCAGAGACTCCTTCGTAGTTTACTCAATCAGTTTCTCAGTTTCAAACTTTTTCTGAGCTTTGCCAACATACAATTCTTTATCATCAAACTTCCGATGATTAATGTCGTTTACGGTTGTCTACGGTTTCTGCTGCTTCATTCAGCTTTTTCAATATTTAGAGTATTGATTTGTAGACTGAGTGCTTTTTTTAGAATTTCAGAATGAAAGATCATAATTCTAAGAGGTAAATGTTATACATATAGCTGTTGATGTAGATATGCTGTGAGTTTTCAAAGTACTGATTGCTGATTCCCGGTAATTGGTATGGCAATTCTCGTTATAAGGTGCGGATGAGTACATGATAGGGTTTCAATGAATATAATGATTTTTCGGAAACTCAAAGATCAATAAAGTTACTGGTAAGTTACTGCTAATGTGGCGGAATATAAGAGGTTCTCCGGTAATGATGATGAAAGGCAACTTATATATCATGATTATAATAAGGCTAATCCGAATGAAAACTTGAAGTTGATTTGCTGGAGCTGCGACAAATTTGGCTAATTTGAAATGGAATTGCATCGTTATTTTTGAAAATAACAATGTCAAAGGTGCTATTACAAATACGTGTTAAACGTTTACTCAATTCCGAGTGTTTTCAGGTGCGTAACTATATGCATCAATCTTTTCTTCTGTAGATTAAATGCGGTTGGTTCATCCTCTCGATTGAGGTGTTTTCAAGAATCAGGAAAGGTTTGAACGCAGATTGTAATCGTCAAGATACAACTGAGGTTTAAGATGAAATCAAGTGGCAAACTTGAAGAGATGTTTAGTTTCATATGTTATAATCAATATTTTAATTCATTTTAATTGTCCAATATTGGTAGTCCACAGTTGATAGTCCACAGTTAGCACTTCAATAATTTAATATGCAATATTCGAATTAATTAATATGTATCGTGACCCGTGTACTTGTCTCAGACTCGATCACAACTCAAACTATATATATTATTGTAGAATCAACTTCAACCCTGTATAGAGAACTCGATCATTACTGCATATAGAGTGTCTATGGTTATTCCAAATAATATATATAGATGCGTAGATATGATATGTCAAAATCTTGTATACGTGTCCCGATATTTAAAGTGCGTAAAATAATAACAAAAATTAAATGACGATAAATAAAATTGCGAGAATTAAAATTGCGATAAATAAAATGCGATAAATAAATTGCGATAAATAAAAGGTAATACGGAATTAACAGTTAGCTAGGAATAGTTAGCGTGGATTCTTAACAAAATTTCTCATAGTAAATTTGTTTGTTTCTAACAAATTTTATTTTGTCCAATGTTTTCTTCATTATGCCACTTGTTGAATTTTGATAAATCAAAATCCAAATATGAAATTGAATGAAAGTGGTTATTCTGTGGTGAACGGATTTGTATATCGGTGAATGTAAGTAGGATAGTAAACGACTGTTGAATCAGCTTCGAAGGATGTACAGTGTAACTTATTAATGAGAAATCTGAATATTCCTCGGGTATTACCTACCCGTTAAAATATTTTCACAATTAACACTTTGTACGAAAGAATTTTTAATTACAATCTTTAGGAAAACATATATACATATATATTTTCTTCAGATGTAATCATGGATTCATTGAGTTAATATGATATTAAACTCATTTGGTTTACCGTTAGAACTAGAATACATAATCTCTAAAACATTTAGAGATTACTTAATCATCATGAAGACGAAGATAATTGATGCAGAACGATACGTAGAACGATGATTATACTCGAGGTATAGAATGAGATGTTGAGGCATGGTTTGTTGATGGTACTGGCGCTGTCAGCACCGATGTTGGTGGTACTGTTGGTGCCGGTGATGTTGCTGAAGCTGGTACGTTTTGCACCATATTCTCCAAATTGATTACTCGAGCGCGAAGTTCGCTAACTTCTTCTATTATTCCGGGATGATTGTCGGTCGGAACGAGGGGATGAATAAGGGTTAGAATTGTGGATAGAATATAATCGTGGCGAGATATTCTGGAAATAAGAGAGAAAATAGTATTACGAACAGGTTCGCCGTTAAGTGCTTCAGGTTCATCGCCAAGAGATGAATTCGATTGATGGAAAGGATCGCCTTCTTCTCGTCTCCATTGATTAAGTCGATTACGAACCCATCAGATGAATTGAGGATGGATGATTGGTTGATTCATTCTGGAGACGCTGCTTTCGAAGCTTAGATGCAACTCCATATCGGAATAGCTGTCGGAATCCGAGGAATTCGAACTGGTTGAGGGATTCATCTCGTACGATCAGATGAAGGATTTTTCGGTAGGAAATAGATTATAGGATGTAGATTAGTACCATGAAATACATAATTTACATATGCATATATAATACTAAAATCCCATAAGTTACGGAGAAATCTACGGAAGCTGTCAGGCAAAGGTAACAATAACAGATACGCTAAGATATGAATTTATCTATACATTGTCTATGCAATAGAGGCAGTAAGACGTGTCTAGACTAAGAGTGCTAAGCAAGTGATTCCCTAAGAATGATAAGCAGGCAATTTTCGACACGAAATGATAAGCAAAACTTTTGACATGCAGACACGGTCGAAGTCCAGACTCACTAATGCATCTTAACAACTATCAGTTATACACACTAATGCAAGACCTGGTTCGCTAAGACCACCGCTCTGATACCAACTGTGAAGACCCGTCCTAATCCATCCGGACGAAGTCCATATCGATTATAAACGATTCACAACAGTTGATTACATCGCGAGGTACTTGACCTCTATATGATACATTTTACAAACATTGCATTCGTTTTTGAAAAGACAATCTTTCATTACATCGAAAGTTAACGGCATGCATACCATTTCATAATACATCTAACTATAATTGACTTAATAATAATCTTGATGAACTCAACGACTCGAATGCAACGTCTTTTGAAATATGTCATGAATGACTCCAAGTAATGTCTCTAATATGAGCTAATGCACAGCGGAAGATTTCTTTCATACCTGAGAATAAACATGCTTTCAAGTGTCAACTAAAAGGTTGGTGAGTTCATTAGTTTAACATAAATAATCATTTTCATCATTTTAATAGACCACAAGATTTTCATTTTTCCATTTCTCATAAACATACGTCCCATGCATAGAGACAAAAATATCATTCATATGGATTGAACACCTGGTAACCGACATTCACAATATGCATATTAGAATATCCCCATCATTCCGGGATCCTCCTTCGGACATGATATAAATTTCAAAGTACTAAAGCATCCGGTACTTTGGATGGGGCTTGTTGGGCCCGATAGATCTATCTTTAGAGTTCGCGTCAATTAGGGTGTCTGTTCCCTAATTCTTAGATTACCAGACTTAATAAAAAGGGCATATTCAAATTCGATAATTCAACCATATAATGTAGTTTCAATTACTTGTGTCTATTTCGTAAAACATTTATAAAAATTGCGCATGTATTCTCAGCCCAAAAATATAAAGGGTAAAAAAGGCAAATGAAACTCACCTAATGTATTTTGTAGTAAAAATACATAGAACGACATTGAACAAGTAAAGGGTTGGCCTCAGATTCACGAACCTATAATATTTGTATATTTATTAATATACATAATTGAAATCGAACAATATATATATATATATATATATATATATATATATATATATATATATATATATATATAATTTTTAATTATATCCTTTTTGTATTAATAGTATATATATAGGTTTTCATATATTCATTTTGTATATAACAATATTAATTTTTGTTATGTTATATATATTAATTATAACATTAATAATAACACTAACAATCATGACAATAATATTATTATTAATAATAATAATAATAATAGTAATAATAATAATAATAATAATAATAATAATAATAATAATAATAATAATAATAATAATAATAATAGTATTAATAATGAAGTAATAATAATAAAAATAACTACCTCAAAGAATTTGGCCTAAAAAAATAATGCCCATGCCCGGGATCGAACCCGCAATCTCTCGTTGACCAACACAATACCCAAACCATTGCACTGCCTATTAATTTCCTGAATTAATCCCCACGTTTATTTATTTTATCCTGTAACTACTTGTCTTCTCAAATAAAATCCCATCTAAACATCTTCATCATCATCAATCTATCAATTATCATCCTCATTGTTATCCAATTTATCATCATTTATTATCTTTTATTAACATCATCATGATCATTAGCTAAATCATGAATTCATAATCATAATCATACACGTTAATACTCATCTCATCATCTAATATCATAACCATTATCATAACCATTTCCATCGTGACTCATATCATTATCTATCATATTAACCCTGGATTCCTTATATCGTCCCATTAATCTCGTTGGTTAGTAACAGAATTGGAAACAAAAGGAGGAACAGAAAAAAAAAACACGCAGCTGATATTTTCTTCATTTCTTTTGTTCGGCCCACCAGAAACATAACAGGATTCAGCCCAGAGTACAATTAAATCTCGGCCCAAGCAGGGACACGACCCAAGTTGCTAATCGATGGATCCAATTTCTTTTGATACATTAATATTTGAACGGAAAATAAATATGGACGTATTGGAACCCTCGTCTTTCCTTGCATACCCCATCGGTCCACAAGAGAATATCATGATTTGTTTAATAGTTTAGAATTGGTAGTACTTTAGACCAAGATTTAAGGAGTGTGTGTTTGGTCAAGTTAGTGGGGCATGTAACATGAATGTGGAATTATCTTTAATTAAAGGTTGTCGGCCATCAAGGAAACTCATCTCATTGTTCCTATTAAATATCAAATGGTTTTAGTGGTAGCCATTTAAACAAAAAAAAAAACTTACATATATGCTGTAGTTGTAAGAAACCCATGTTGCAGCAGTGTGGTTAACGAAACAGAAAGAGGACAGAAAGCTAAACAGTAGCAGCTATAGGAATCGTGAAGGAAAAAAAATATGGGAGAGAGGTGGTGACTGACGAAGGTTATGGTTGATTGTTCATAATAAGGTTCGAAGTATAACAGGTAATAATTGTGTTTGGGTCGTGGTTTTGATAAGGATTTTGAATGCAAAGCTTAAACATGCTCTCGGCCCAATGACACAAAAATGGTTTTTTTTACGATTAAAACAGGAGAATGGAGAGATATAGCTAGAGAGAGAAGAGAGAGAATAGGTGGCGTTCATGGTTCCATTCGAACAAGAATAGAAGGAAAAAGAGAAAGTGTAGTATTGGTGATCTAAATGGGTTTTTGGTTTACGAGTTTGTGTTTGAAACCGAAGATAAGTAGCAGTAGTCGCCGTTCGATCGATGGTGTTTTGATGGTGTGTGCGATGGTACATTAAGTTGATCGAGCATAAATAAGAATAGAAATGTGATTTGGGCGTATGGAGTCAGAAAGGAGAAGGGAAAGAAGAATTTTTTTGTTGATGATTGAATACCTATCCATATGTATACTATATGTGTTATACAGAGATGTAGTTAAGGACATATTAGATTATAGAAAGTAGAGAATAGATAGATATTGATAGATGTTGATGGCTAACAGAAATTGTTTGTATTAGTGATAATGAAATCAGTTGTTGTTTTTGAGATGGTGTCGACAGGTTCATCAATCAGGAGTAGTAAAGTAAAGTAAAACTTCGAATGAAATGGCTAACGGAATTTGTCTGTTTACCTGTGATTATAATTGTTTTACAATCAAATCAGAGACAGGAAATATAGAAATTGATTGTGATGTATAACAATTTCTTACAAATTTGGTAAATCAATTACGATTTAAAAGCAACTTGAATGATTCCCAATCCAAATTTATGATTTTATCTCACTACTTTAATAATTAATTATAATTATATTAAAATACTAATATTAATAATAATTAATAATAATAATAATAATAATAATAATATTAATAATTAATAATAATCGTAATAATAATAAGAGTAATAATAAGTTACAATAATAATAATTTTGGTGAATTTGATAATAATTATATTATTAATTAATAATAAAAATGACATATTATAAATTACGTAATTTTGACTAATATAATAATGTATATTAATTATTTAATATTTATAAATTATATATATATATTACAACACACATATAATAACATTTATGTGTAGAATTCATATACATATAGTAACATCACCATCAGCCCGTAGTATGATATTGTCCGCTTTGGACACAAGCCGATCACCGACGGGCTACCCGCGCACGAGTACAACCCCGGATCGCACTTCTACCTCACGGATTTGCTTCTCGGGTAAACACCCTCAAAACGCGTCATACCAGAAGAGGTATCCACACCCTTATAAGGAGTGCTTTGTTTTCCTCTCCCACCGATGTGGGACGAGTCTGTTACAACTCTCCCCCCCTTCGGGACACTGCGTCCCCGCAGTGCACATCGATGCGGGCCCCAGCTCTGATACCATAAGTTACATCACCATCAGCCCGTAGTATGATATTGTCCGCTTTGGACACAAGCCGATCACCGACGGGCTACCCGCGCACGAGTACAACCCCGGATCGCACTTCTACCTCACGGATTTGCTTCTCGGGTAAACACCCTCAAAACGCGTCATACCAGAAGAGGTATCCACACCCTTATAAGGAGTGCTTTGTTTTCCTCTCCCACCGATGTGGGACGAGTCTGTTACACATATGTTTTCAAATTACTATATCTATAATTATGTTTTATCAAATTTTATTACATAGATATGTATATTAATTATATGTATTGAAACAAATACGTTCGCGTAAAGTATTATACATTTAATTCTTTGTTAACGTTTTCAAGTCATAACACACACACACACACACACACACACACACACACACACACACACACATATATATATATATATATATATATATATATATATATATATATATATATATATATATATATATATATATATATATATATATATATATATATATATATATATATATATATATATATAATCATATCCGTTCATATAATGGTTCGTGAATCATTGGAATTTGGTCGAGGTTAAATAAATGTATGAACATGGTTTAAAATTATTGAGATTTAACTTAATAAACTTTGCTTATCATGTCGAAAACATATAAAGATTAAAGTTTAAATTTGGTCAGAAATTCCAGGGTCGTCACACCGACGGGTTCTCTTTTATAAAAAAAAATCGGTTTTTTCCCAATTTATGCTTGCAGTAGATGAATTTTATAGAGTGCAAGTGGTTGATTGAAACTGTGATATGAATGATTGTGAGGATACTTGTAGCATTCGATTAATTTATGGCTAAAAGGTGTTGACATAAGCATTTAAATCAGAATAAGAAACAAGCAATA
Source organism: Rutidosis leptorrhynchoides (assembly GCF_046630445.1). Taxonomy (NCBI): domain Eukaryota; kingdom Viridiplantae; phylum Streptophyta; class Magnoliopsida; order Asterales; family Asteraceae; genus Rutidosis; species Rutidosis leptorrhynchoides. The sequence continues at coordinate 599,737,474 of NC_092334.1, forward strand.
AAAACAAAAAAAATAAAGTAGATTAAGACACACAACTGATTCGTACCAATTATCTGACATAAATTTTGTTTTGTTTCTTGAATGTATTGACAGGTTAGAATAAGGAGAAGAAAATTTGGAAAGGTAGATAAGGATTCCTAACAAGTTTTGCACAATTTTGACATATTAATTAATATTAATAATAATAATATCAATAGTACTAATAATAATAAGTATTATATTAATAATAATGATACAAATAAATAATGTTAATTATAATAAAAATGATAATAATAATAATAATAATATTATTGGTTATAATAATAATGATTTCATGATAAAGGTAATAATAATATCTGATAATAATACAAATCATAATTAAGACATAACAAGTTATATGAATCAAATTTCATATCTATATTTTTACATTACAAATAATAATGTTAATAATACATATATTAATTTTAATGAAAGTAATAAGTTATAATATTAATATAACCTTTATCTTAATTTGTAATTAAATATATTAATATTATGATTTATTAATTATGCAATATTTAATAATTATATAACATATATATACGATAACCTACATTTAATATTTAATATAATACCATATCCACATAACTATCATTTATATAGAAATCATATTCATATATATATATATATATATATATATATATATATATATATATATATATATATATATATATATATATATATATATATAGCTTCTTTTTAAATTACTTAATTATTTTGTATCCTATTTTACATATTTATTCCTAATGGTTAATTTATATTTTAAATATTCAAGTTAATATACATATACTTACATTTATATATACATATTTATTTACAAACAATCTTTCGTGAATCTTCGGGAATAGTCAAAGGTCAATTGAGTATATGAACATCGTTTCAAATTTTTTCTAGACTCAACATTACATACTTCGTTTATCGTATCGGAAACATATAAAGATTAAGTTTAAATTTGGTCGAAAATCTTCGGGTCGTCACATCACCAAACACAAAGAACAACTCTGAAGGTTGAAACTCTAAAGGTAATATGGAAATATTAAATAAAGAATAATCTGAAAATTCTTCAATAAAAAGATAATTTATACAAAACAAACAATCATCTTACGGATTTCTCACTATTGCAGATTTACGATCATTACTGCACCGGCGTGGAATCTCGGCTGGATTGTAGGGGATAATTCCAGTTACAGCTTGCTTCAACACCCTTAAACATAAGGTACCTGAATTCTATTTATAGACTTTTATTGTAACTTATCTTTTTATTGTACACACAGTTAATGATCTTCTGAAAAGTATGCGAAATGATACTTCTTTTGGGCATTATCCAACATATATACATGCTTCAAAACTGTCCTACCTCACAAACAACTATATATAAAGTACATATAATTGTGTTTTTTAATATGTTAAACTATATTAGTGTGTTTAATGGGACACATATATCTATTAACTGTCTTTTGCTATATACTCAACAAAGAGATACTTATGTTATACATTCAGATTGTAACATTGGTTAGATTTTACATTTCATGTCCATAGAAAAGAAAACATGCAGTCTACAACTACTAAGTCAGCTCGTCGTAAAAGATGACTATCCTTAATAATTTGCTTATTGATTGATTATTGGCGTATGTTGTTCTAATTTCAGGGGCTTTTCTGCTTGGTTGGAACCGTATCAAATTGTAGTTGGTGGGTCAAAAGTATCGAGTAAAATTGATATACTCAAGGCATTATTAGAGAAGGTTAACATCTTTGATGCAATTGTTGTTCCCTTTATATTTGTAGTATAGATGGCGGAAGCTAAGCACTTATCCTTGAAATACTGGCCAAGTACATAAAACAATATGACAAGCAAGTTGAGAAAAACATAACAAAAAAAAAAAAAATACATTATCAACTTATGCAAATATAGACGTCGAACCTATTAGCGGATACAAACCGTTGATTACTACTACTTTTGAATTAAGTCCGTTTTTTTTAACAAAGTTTGTTTATTTATATTTTTACACATTTGAACTTTTGAAACGTTATATTATTTATTTTTGTTATCATGTTTGAAGATTGTCTTAAAATATCATCATTTCATATAAACCGCGAAATCGCGGATCTTTAACTAGTACTGAATAAAATGCTTCCATCTTATTCAATTAAATTGTTGATATATATAGTCCCTATTATTTGTTATAATATACTGAATAAATGAAATAGTGTAGAGATATTGTATGGATGATCAATATTGTTACCCGTTGATAATACTATGTTTTTACCCTAAGCTAGTGTATAGTTTTAGTATAAATAGAACATGAATGCAACCTTAGAACTTGCACAATTTCTTATACTTAAACAAGTGTTTACTTCTTGCTCTTCCTTAACTTCTATTCTAATCTTATGTTAGACTAATAAAATGATGTCATAAAAAACATTTATCAAGTTATAGAAAAAATCAAAAAGAAAAAAGAAAAAAGGAGAGGTTATTCAATTTCCTTTTTGAATTATTTTTTAGAGGTTTTATTAATTAATATTAATAAAAAAGGGAAAAAGAAAAAATATAAAAAAAAATATATGTACACACAGTCCAGCTTTTTGCATCGGTATAATATTTGCTTGCACTAATTGATTTCTCTCTTATCAAGAATTCAAATTAATACTCAAACCCTTCTTCATCTCCCATCTTATCAAACCCTTCACAATCTAAAAAAAACACACAGCTTCTCTTCTTCTCTCTTTCTCTTCTTAAATTTCTTCTTCATCCGACCTAAACCCTAATTTATAACCGTGACTGCGTGGCTGCTACCTTCTGCATCTTTCATCGACCACCATCACCATTGCCGCTGATGTTGCTGCACTTACCACCATCGTTTCCTCTGCTACTACCACTGTCCTCGCTGCCGCTGCTGCTATCACTTACCACCATTTTTATATGCTCATTTTGAAGAAGAACGAACCAGAAACATAGAGAGAGAGACGTGAGTTTAGTGAGAGAAAGCTTGGATGCTTCAATTTTTGGAGGAATTGGAAGCTAGGGTTTTGAGAAATCGCAATTGGGGCTTAACCTAACGCCATGAAGGTGAATTTTCTGCATTTCATCACCATCTTCATCCCTCAAAGATTTGGTAAGAACCCTAATCTTTGACTTTTGTTAGTAAGATTTTGATATTGAGTGATTTTGAGTGTATAACAATTGATACACACCAGTTATAAGCATTTGAAGTATAACAACTGATGCAGGTGCTTAAGAATGAAGATTAATAGTCATTTGAAAGTGCATAAAATGTGTTTGGGCTAAGTGAAAGTCCAGCTGCGATTATTACATGAAGTTAAGGACCTAAGTGAAGGTCCAGCTGCAATTATTACAATTTCAATGGTAAAATTTCTTAATATTGACTTATTTTGTTAGTTATGATTGATTCTTTATGATTTATGCTTTTATTTTGTATTTGTTCTTCATTGTTACTGCTTATTTATTGTACAATCATAAAGATTGGAGTGTATTGTGGGTGGGTTCTGTGATTTGGGAACTTGGGTTACAACTAAAATGTCTCAAAGAAGTGTCTCAAACTTAATTGTAAGTATTTTTTTTGGTAATTAGTACTCATTTGGTAATTAGTTGCAAGTATTCTTTTGGTAATTAGTTGTTTCACATTGTTCCGGTTGTTTAATTTTATCTATATTTGACTTGGATGTGGTTCTTATCTAACAGTTTATAATGAAAAGTTAGAAGGTGGAAGATGGTTTTGAGCATTGTCCTTGATGCATGTATTATTTTGGTAATTAGTTGTTCCATATTGTCTTGGATGTACATACATTATTATTTTGTTAGTGAGCTTCATTAAGATCTTTTCATTTCTCTAAGCTTCATTAAGTTTTTTCGGTTCCACATTGCGTCACTTTTATGGTTTTTTTATATCTAAATTTATGTTTATTTTCTTTGCAGTGGCTGCCACTGTTGCCAGATATTATTAGTTCATTACAATGAACTTGCGAATGCTGGAATCACAATGTGTCATGAGGATGGTGTAATTCATATACATTTGATAATTTATGTTATGCTATCAAGAAAGAAAATTTGCTTAAAATCTAACTTAAATTTGAAAGTTATCTAACTTTTGAATGTGGCTCCATCCAGGCTTATGTAAAACACAGATTTGCTTAACTGGACCGTAGCCTTAAATGCGACGGTTTTTGAAATGCTACTATGAAAAGAATGCTTACAGGTAGCTTGAACATGCACTTAGACCATGTTTTTGGAGGAATCTATTTTCGTCTTAGGATAATGTTATATGGTAATTTCATTATTTTGCTCAGTCACATTGTTTTTGAATGCAAAGTTCTTTGTGATTTAATCCTCTTACCTTTCTTATTTCTCTCACCGTGGTACATTTCTTTTAGATCTAAAACACTTTGAATGTATAAATAAATCTAAACATTTTGAATGTGTGGTTCGTATAGTTAGTAGGTTATTGGGGTCAGTTTGTATGGGTTAAGCGTGGTTGTGTTTCTTCAACCTTAGGGAAATTAATGCATTGTACTATATGTATAGAAAATATTATGTTCATAATAGATGACGTTTACAGCTGAATTTACTTTACTATATACATATTTAGTTTATCTTCATAACTTGGATCATATATTAAGTTTATGTTCTTAAAGATGACATATTTGTTTGTGTTTTGTATGGCCTTCTCTATTTTCTATTTTGATCCATGTTCTGTTTTTACCCATTTACATTAGACCCATTTAGTCATCTTATTTATGAAATTTGTAAGTAGTGCAATTTTTTTTTTTCTGCAGGTAAATCGAGTTTGGCTAATTCAATTTTTATGACCTTTATCCATTTTCTATTTTGATCCATGTTCTCCTTTTGTTATTTTTTGACTTAATCTTCATATTGCATAGAAGCATTCATTTATTTTGTTGTAATTTTGCAGGGTTAGATTGTGCATGATTATGTATCAAACACTTAATAATGATGTGAATAAAGGAAGGATAGACATCTACTTGGTGTTCGATGAAATGACGGAATAAATTGGGTTATAGGTAAAAATTTGTAAATTATACTGTAAATCTACAAATGATAGGATGATGTGTTAAATGGAATGTTGCTTAAAATGGATTTGGTTATTGTAGAAGAATGATGGATATGGAGTAAGGTATGGGTAAAATGATTAGATCATCAGAAAGTGTCAGTTTCTTCATCTACACTTTGCAAATTTATACATGTTCGTTAGTCATATTAGAGTGCTCTCACTTTCAAGTGTTTTAGTGACCTCCTCCTTTGTTGTTGTCAAAGTCGCAAGAAACTAGCATGTTGTTGATTATAGAGGTATATTTGTTGTAGTGTTGATTCCATAATTTGTCATAAATACTCATATGATCCACTAGCATGTTGTTGATTATAGAGGTATATTATAATATAATGTAATTTTTATGTAAATATTTTTTTAATTATTCTTTTTAGTAAACCGGTTTCTTTAAATTCCCGTGAATCCACGGGTCCTTGCGCTAGTTCTAATTTTATATACTTAAGTAATATCTGGAAAGATTAGGCCACTAATAGATTTTAACGACAACTAAATCACAACATTCTAATAATAATAATAATAATAATTATTATTATTATTATGTGAAATGACTAAATTCATAAATATGCCACTGTTCTAAAACCAATTGCTAATAAAGGGAGTAATCCACAAGCTTATATGTTTCCTTTGAAATTTTGCTCCCTCCTATGTGGGATTTGATTTGCAACCAACAATTTTACATAAGTTGATAGTTAACAACCACTTATAATAATATCAAAGACTGATGAGTAATTTGATTGATAATTGATACGGTTACAATGGAGAATGGAACATAATATATATACCTAGCATAGTACAACAACTACAGAGATTATACAAGTTAATAGGAGAGTAAGTTAAAGGCTCCATAATATGTGGAGTTGTAGTTAAGCACGTGCATGTTATACATCACTAATATGCCCCATTAAGATGGTGGTACCGTCATTAACTCCAATCTTGGAGCGAAAGCGAAGGAAAGGTTGGCGTGGAAGCGGCTTGGTTAGAGTATCAGCTAGTTGATATTTGTTGCAAATGTGATGAGCTTAAAGTGTACCATTTTGGATATGTTTTCGAACAAAAATGGTAGTCAAGGGCGATATGCTTCATTCGGCTATGAAAGACCGGATTGGCACACAAGTAGGTAGCACCAGTATTGTCAGAAAAGAGCGAAGTAACATGCAACTGAGGAACTCCCAATTCAATGCCTAAATCTCGAACCCACAAAATTTCAGAAGTCGCGTTGGCAATGGCTTTGTATTCAGCTTCGATGGATGAACGAGAAACCGATTTATGACGGGTTGACTTCCAGGAGATGATATTAGCACCAAGATATAGTATGTAACTTTTTGGTAAAAAGTGTAGATTGGCAGGGACACTTTAGCCCTGTGTTGCCTTTGACAACCCATACCGCCCACCCCACAAGGACTAAGTATGCCGGGTGAAACTCCTCCCCCCAATACCCATATTCATTTGTTCCTCCCAAGTTAGAGTCACTAAAAGCTTGTAAAGATTATGGTTGATGTCACTAATAAAAAGTGTAGGGGTGTATTGGCGCAATCTAATGGTGAAGAACTACCCAAAATTTTTTTTTAGAAGTCAAGGACCATAGTATTGTACTCTACCCCAAATCAACAGTCTTCGCGCCAAGCAAGATCACACTTGTTCTTACCTTCCAGTGTTCCGCCTTCTTCTTTGGGATTATTTTGACTAAAAGGTATAATTTTGGATCAACTTTGTAGAATACGCATGCATGAGTTTTGTGAAACAAGTATAACTAGTCTTTGGAAGGCTGGTTTCATCCATGTCAACATGCACCACACTTCCCAACACCAGTTTAACCACTTGTTTTGCACTTTTTAGAAACGGAATCACTTTTTCAGAGCCATCATGAAACTGGCGTTGCCAATGAAGGTATTTCGTATGCCCGAGAGACATTAAATTAATGTGGCTAATGTGTTATGATCCAAGTTGGGTCATACCCAATAACAAGCTTACCGACACCTTATACGTATTTAATCTTAACGATTGGATCATTAAATAAATACGCAACACTTGAATTTTAGAAAATGGTTTCTAAAATAATATTACTTGATATATATATATATATATATATATATATATATATATATATAAATTATGGAATAATTTATATATAAATGATTTAATTATTTATAGGTTAAATAATTAATTATTTTATGTTACATTTTATAAATTAATTTTATAAAATAATGTACACATAAAAATAATGTGCAAGTTTTATAAATTTATTTTATAAAAGTTTAATTTTATAAAATTTAAATTTATATAAAATGAAAGTGGTATGGGAGGATGTAGCTTGCATGAATTTTCATTGGCTACTTTTAAAGTTGCTTTTACTATTCTATATGAATGCACCTACTCATCTTTTGTTACTTACTTGCACACACATTCAATAATCAAGTTACTAGAAAAACTCTCTCTTCCTTTCCTTTTTCTTGGCCGAAATATTTGAGTAGGGAGGAAGGGTTCTTGAGATTTTTTTTAGCTCATATTCAAGTGTCTAAAAATCCTAACTACTCCTTGGTGGTGTTGGTTCAAAAGCTTGGGGTATTACACACTTGAGGCTTCAAGTTAGAGGCTCTATTCTTCATCATCTTCATCATCATATTTTGGATAAACCCTCAACTAGCTTGAGGAGGTAAAAACTCTAAACCCACTTTTAATTTGTAAGTATATTTCATAGCTTGATCCTTTCTTGGGATTTAACTTTAAAATGGTTAAAGTTTAACAAGTTTTAAATCGGTTTTTATGCTTCCGCTTTGAATGATTCTTAAAATGGTTTAAGTGTTTTGAGACTTGTTAAATCCCAACAATGGTATCTGGAGCCGAAGTTCATGGAATATGCTTCAAGATGTTCTTTTAAACCCACTTTACTTTGCATTTTATAAACAGGCATGAATGTAAAATGTCAAAAAATTTGGGTTTTGGGTGGGTTCCTTTTTTGGCCGAATTTTGGAGACCCAAAATGGGTTTGGGTTCTTCCATTTTTGGTCATGTTTGTTTGCATGTTGATGTTCACAATCTTATCCTTGACCTTGTGTTTGGTTGCATGCTTGTTTGGTTGAGTATTTATTTATTTGGTATGTAATATATATTTATTCATTTGGCATGTAATATTATTTATTCATTTGGTTATGTAATTTATTTTATATTTGACATGTAAAATAGATTAGGTTATATTTTTATTTTCTAGAGAAAAATGTATTAGGATATATTTTTTAGTAAAAAGAATGAAGATGCACAAGATGGAGCAAAGGAAGAACACATGCATTTGGATGCAAGATTTACTGGGAGATGTAAAATTTCCTACTTTGTGTTATGACCCATTAACCGGTGACATTTGTTTTCGGCTAAATAAATGTCCACCAAAAGGCTTGATTGTGAACATATTATTTTGCATGTGTGGTTGTTTATTTGTTTGATTATGGATTGTATGTTTGGTTGCTACAACAAATCGACAAAACAAAACTATAATTGGTTAAATTGGAAATTATTAACCACATGCAAAGAGCAAAACTTTAATTTAATTGGTTAAATTAAAATGGCTAAAAGGATTTAATAATTGGTTATTAAGACATAATAAAATGGTTTATTTTCAAAGTAATAAAATTGGCTTTATTACAAGACATGAAAATCTTTTCATAAGTACCACACACTAAATGCATGTTAGTGTATGGTATAAAAGTTTTCTTAAACTAGAAATTATGAAAACTTAAAATCCCTTTTATTTACAAGGTAAACAAGTTTAATGCCATCCTTTTGTGTGACACTTAGGCATATTAGGGAACTCATGATGGGATAAAGGTCACCTAACCATTATGAGCAAACTAATATGATTAAGGTGAATTTCGCATGCTTGTGGTATAAATGTAACCTAACCACTTGTATGTTAAGTTTACATGTCTACACAAGTAGGACGACTTGATTTGAGAATCATGAACTTAGGGTCACCGAAGCATGAGGAACAAATAGGCGTTGATGGGATAAATATGCCATGCAAAAGGATTGCATGATCCCATACCTTAGGAGTTGTAAAGGGATTGCAATTGTCATATAAATGACTACCTAGCTAAATCAAATAACGGGATAAAGGTCACCTAACCGGAATTTGGTTTATCGTTGGATTCTAAGATTTAATATATCAATTGGATTTAAAAGGGTATTGATTGTTAAATTAAGAATGATACTTAAACAAACTTTGTTAAATTTTGTAGATGGCCGCCAATAACAACAACATTCCAAATGCACCAATCAACTTTAATAACCTATCCTTAAGGTCCTTACTCGAAAAGGAAAAACTCAACCATACGAATTTCATGGATTGGTACCGCAATCTAAGAATTGTCCTCAAGCTTGAGGATAGGGCGTATGTGTTAGAGGACCCCATTCCCGACCAACCCGAGGAGGATGATGCCGAAGGTATGGCATATTGGGAGAAATATTGCGCCGATTCGGTGCAAGTTTCTTGCCTCATGCTTGGGACCATGGTCCTCGAACTCCAAAAGGACTTCGAGCATCATAGTGCATATGACATGATCACACAATTGAAGGAGATGTTCCTTCAACAAGCTCGTGTCGAGCGCTTTGAAACGGTTCGAGCACTTCATGCATGTTGAATGGATGACTCTCAATCCGTTTCATCTTTTGTCCTTCAGATGAAAAGACTAATTGATTGATTACACCGTCTAAATTGCAACGTGTCTAATGAATTAGCCGCAGACCTTATTCTCAACTCATTGTCAAAAAGGTTTGACACATTCGTGATGAATTACAACATGAATGGTTGGGATAAGAGCATTGGTGAGTTGCATGCAATGCTTAGGACGGCCGAATCATGCATGGGTAAAGGGCTTCACCCGTGCTTATGATCAATCAAGGTGGGTCCAAGAACAATTCCACTTCTAAGCCAAAGGTGGCTAAGAGGAAAGGACCGGCCTACCAAGGCAAGGGTAAGGGAAAAGGGAAGATGGTTACCCCAACCAACAAAAACAATAAGCAAAAGGTTGCCGGTCAAGCTAACCTCAAGGAAGATCGGTGTTTTGGTTGCGGTGAAATGGGTCACTGGAAACGCAACTGCCCGATCTACCTAAAGGAGTTGAAAGAAAAGAGGGATGCAGGACAAACCTCAGGTAATGTATATATGGTATACATTAAGCTTATTATTACTTCTTCTAATACATGGGTATTAGACACAGGATGTGGAACTCATATTTACAATTCTTTGCAGGGGTTCAAAAGAAGTAAACAAGGAGCAGGAACAAAAAGTCTCTTCATGGGAAATGGTGCAAAGGTGCACGTAGAAGCTTAAGGAGACTTTGTTTTAAAGCTACAAACTGGGTTGGAGCTTGTTTTGAAAGATGTTTTGTATGCTCCTGATTTAACTCGAAACATTATTTCTATTTCCTATTTCCTGTTTAAGACAATGTGGTTTTGATTTTAATTTTATTGATGATGATATCCATGTTTTTTTAGATAATGTGTTCTATTTTAAGGCTTCGCCTTTGAATGGTATTTATGAATTGGTTCATGATGACACATCAATAAATAGCTCAATGTTCCATGCAAACACCAAGAAACTCAAAAGGGATTTGAGTGATTCCTACTTATGGCATTGTCACCTTGGTCACATAAATAAGAACCGAATGCATACACTTCAAAAGAATGGTCTTTTGAAATCTAGTGAGCTAGACTCATTTGATGTATGTGAATCTTGTTTACAAGGCAAAATGACAAAAGCACCTTTCAAAGGGACCTATGAAAGGGCTAAAGACTTATTGGGATTAATACATTCGGATGTATGTGGACCCTTTAAGCCCATGACAAGGAATGGTGAAAGATACTTCTTTACTTTCATTGATGACTTCAGTCGTTTCGGATATGTCTACTTGTTAAAACATAAGGACGAAACTTTTGAGGCATTCAAAGAGTATCAAAACGAAGTACAAAATCAACTCAACAAGACAATCAAGGTACTTCGTACCGATAGACGAGGTGAATACCTAAGTGATGCCTTCCAAGATCATCTTAAAAGTTGTGGGGATTATCTCGCAACTCACTCCTCCTAGAACACCCCAACTTAATGGAGTTTTCGTAAGGAGGAACCGAACCCTAATGGATATGGCTCGATCTATGATGGCAAGAAGCTCGTTACCTCTATCATTTTGGGGTTATTGTCTATGCTCCGCAGCTCGTATTTTAATTATGGCCCCAACCAAGAAAGTGGAATGAACTCCTCATGAGATGTGGTTTGGAAAACCTCCTTCTCTATCATACTTGAAAGTATGGGGATGTGAAGCTTATCCTAAGCGCTCCGTCACTAATAAGCTGAATGCTCGATCCACGAAGTGTATCTTCATAGGATATCCCGAGGATGATATGAGATACTATTTATATGATCCAACCGAGCAAAATGTATTTGTTGCTCGAAAGGCAGAATTCCTTGAAACTAAGTTCCTAATGGAAGGTAATAGTGAAAGGAAGATAGATCTTGAAGAGGTTCGAGATCAAGTAGATGATGCACAATTGGTTGACACTAGCACTCAACATGAAAATGTTGAGAACGATCAAATGGATGATCAAAGTGTACAAGACGTTCGCAGATCTGGTAGGATTAGTAATCCTCCTGAGAGATATGGGTTTCTCATGGATGGTTGCTATGTGGTTGATTTGGATGAACCAACAAACTACCAAGATGCTTTATCAAGGATTGATAAAGATAAATGGCAGGAAGCCATGAACGCTGAGATGCAATCCATGTATGACAACCAAGTTTGGGAACTTGTTGTACAACCTACTAGCTCCAGGCTAGTTGATTGTAAATGGCTTTTCAAGAAGAAAACCGACATACATGGAAACTTGGATACATACAAAGCTAGACTTGTAGCAAAAGGTTTCACTCAAACTCAAGGGGTTGACTATGATGAAACTTTTTTACCTGTGGCAATGCTAAAGTCTATTAGGATATTATTTTCCATTGCTGCTCGTTATGATTATGAAATATGACAAATGGATGTCAAGACCGCTTTCCTAAATGGATATCTTGAGGAAGATGTCTATATGGTTCAGCCTGAAGGTTTTGTTGATCCGAAATACCCTAAAAAGTTATGCAAGTTAAAGAAGTCAATCTACGGATTGAAACAAGCATCTAGAGTGTGGAATCATTGTTTTAATGAGGAGGCCAAGAAATTTGGCTTCATTAAAAATGGTGATGAAGCTTGTGTATACAAGAAAGCTAGTGGGAGCACTATCATGTTCCTTGTACTATATGTGGATGATATATTGTTATTTGGAAATAATATTCTGGCAATGCAAGGTGTTAAAACTTGGCTAAGTAGATGCTTCTCCATTAAAGATCTTGGAGAAGCACAATATGTTTTGGGGATTGGGATCTATAGAGATAGATTCAAGAAATTGATAGGTTTGAATCAAAATGCATACATTGAAAAGGTCTTGAAAAGGTTCAAGATGGAGAACTCTAAGAAAGGTTTGGTACCTATTCAAAGAGGAACGCTCCTTAGTTCATCTCAGTGCCCCACCACGAAAGATGAACATGAGAGAATGAAGAATGTCCCATATGCGTCTGCTATTGGGTCAATCATGTATGCAATGATATGCACTAGACCAGATGTGTCATGTGCTCTTAGCTTGACAAGTAGATACCAGAATAACCCTGGAAATAGTCATTAGATTGCAGTTAAAAGTATATTGAAATACCTTAGGACGACTAAGGATATGTTTCTAATATATGGGTCTGGTGAGGAGGAACTCGCTGTAAAAGGTTACGTGGATGCGAGTTTCCAAACTGATCGAGATGATTCTCGATCACAATCCGGTTATGTCTTCACGTTAAATGGAGGTGCGGTCTCTTGGAAGAGTTCAAAACAGGATATTGTTGCATTATCCACTACAGAGTCGGAGTACATTGCAGCTTCATTGGTAGCTCAGGAAGCTGCATGGATGAAGAAATTTATCGACGACTTAGGAGTAGTCCCTTCCATTCAGGGCCCTCTTGAGATCTTTTGTGACAACGAGGGTGCGATTGCTCAAATTAAGGAACCTTGTGCTCACCAAAAGACCCGTCACATTGAGCGGAGATTCAACTACATAAGGGATGAAGTTGAAAAGGGAAAGATATGTATTCGCAAAGTTCACACAGATCTTAATATAGCGGATCCACTCACGAAACTCTTATATGGGGCAAAACATCAAGAGCATGTTAGTGCATTAGGGCTTCGATATTCTAGTGATTGGTTGTGATCTGTTTTATGTATTGTAACGGAATGAAGTGGTTCAAACTCATTAATATAATTATGGTGTTAATTTATTAATCTTGAGTCATGTTCCTATTTTGCATATTTTATCCATGAATAAGTAATTATTCTAAATTTCGTAGTTGATCACATTTGTGGGAATAAGTGTGAGGTCTAAACTATTATGAACTTGGATTGGTATACATTCACAGGATGAATGTGGGGCAAGGTTACAACCAAGGTTCATAGATATTTGTGGGATACAAATATTGGAAGACCCGCCCTCAAGATTTACTTAATGGAGCCTTTGTGGTTGATCATATGTAATCTTGAGTAAAGGCGAATATCATTGTATCCTCTGACCTGAGATACATATTGGGTTCGGATATTTACCAAGTATTGTGCCTTGATTCTTTCCTTCGCTATTCTGAAATATGGTAGTTCATAAGGAAGAGCTCAGGTATAATACAAGGTATATATTTAGGACGTATGTAGTCAATATGGAATTTGTCCCTCTTATTCGTTGAGAGTCAGATGTCTAAGGCCTGATAAAGTTAAATCTAGAAGAGAGTGATCACTCTGTATCTATTGAGTTTAACATGACATCTAGGACAAAATGATGTGATGAAAGATTCACCTATTCATGTTCGAGTTGGGATCTCGAAAGGGATGATGTTATTGAATGGCACAAAGTCATAACATATTGGGGGTGATGGACGGTCGTTAGGTGGTATCCATCACTTGCATTAATTACTTATGTTTCTCGTGCAAGTGGGAGATTGAAGGTATTTCGTATGCCCGAGAGACATATTAAATTAATGTGGCTAATGTGTTATGATCCAAGTCGGGTTATACCCAATAACAAGCTTACTGACACCTTATACGTATTTAATCTTAACGATTGGATCATTAAATAAATACGCGACACTTGAATTTTAGAAATGGTTTCTAAAATAATATTACTTGATATATATATATATATATATATATATATATATATATATATATATATATATATATATATATATATATATATATATATATATATATATATATATAAATTATGGAATAATTTATATATAAAGGATTTAATTATTTATAGGTTAAATAATTAATTATTTTATGTTACATTTTATAAATTGGTTTTATAAAATAATGTACGTATAAAAATAACTTGCAAGTTTTATAAATTTATTTTATAAAAGTTTAATTTTATAAAATTTAAATTTATATAAAATGAAAGTGGCATGGGAGGATGGAGCTTGCATGAATTTTCATTGGCTACTTTTAAAGTTGCTTTTACTACTCCATATGAATGCACCTACCCATCTTTTGTTACTTACTTGCACACACATTCAATAATCAAGTTACTAGAAAAACTCTCTCTTCCTTTCCTTTTTCTTGGCCGAAATATTTGAGTAGGGAGGAAGGGTTCTTTGAGTTTTTTTAGCTCATATTCAAGTGTCTAAAAATCCTAACTACTCCTTAGTGGTGTTGGTTCAAAAGCTTGAGGTATTACACACTTGAGGCTTCAAGTTAGAGGCTCTATTCTTCATCATCTTCATCATCATATTTTGGATAAACCCTCAACTAGCTTGAGGAGGTAAAAACTCTAAAGCCACTTTTAGTTTGTAAGTATATTTCATAGCTTGATCCTTTCTTGGGATTTAACTTTAAAATGGTTAAAGTTTAACAAGTTTTAAATCGGTTTTTATGCTTCCGCTTTGAATGATTCTTAAAATGGTTTAAGTGTGTTAAGACTTGTTAAATCCCAACAGCCAAAGCCATTTCCTGACAACTTTAAATTCTCCATTCAACACCTAACCACCTCTACATTATTGCATGGTTGACTCAATTCTACGTGGCCACCAAGTGGCTAACCTGGCGTTATCTAGACCAGTTTACCAACATTGTTATAACCAGCATTTAGACATTTGGTTATGCTCACAACTTCCACAATCTCTACTCCGTTGCTCAAGAATTCGACATATACCACCACACTTTGTAACTTATTAGTAATCAACATTAATGGCACAATGTAACATCCTCAGATCGAGCATAGAAGTAAGATGACCTTTTTGCCCTTAGGCATAATTGTGTGGTCAATTATGCTTTTATCTTAATTTAATGTTTAGTGTTATTTTATAATTTGGTTAAGACTAGTTTGTGACAAGGGTCACAGAATAGGTTCGTTTATTTAATTTGGACTCCGTTAGGGCAGTCAAATTAAGTAGGAAAGATTTTAGATAACTGGTAAATACTCGTGTGTGATGGGGTATAGTATTTAGCTTAAATATATAAGCTTGTGACCTGCCTTCTCTCTTATTTTTTTTGAACCTTCCAAACACCCCGTACCTAACACTTTCACCACTTAAAAACCCTAATATCTATATCTTGAATTGGTGCTTGAATTGTGTTTAAAACCAATTTCCTTGTGTCATTGTGGGTCTATCAAGGAAAGAATTGCGTGATTTCATGTCTAAATCAGTGTTTTATTTGGGTTTGAAGTTAGGTTTTTGTTAAAGGTGATTTTGGTATCATAATGCTTAAATTGATGTTGTTTTGGCTCAAAACTTGTGGGTTATACTTCTATATGTTTTGTGTACAAGTTATAAGAGGTTTTAAGGTCAAAAACAGGTCCAAGATTGAGATTGGGTGATTTTGGTTCAAAACTCGTCAGTTTCTGCTGCTGCTGCACGATCAACACAACCGTATAGTTGCAGCTTGCAACTGCACGGGTACATGGTGCAACCGTACGGGTGCATGTGCAACCGTACGGATGCAGTGGTGTTGGTGCAACCGGGCAGAATGTGTGTAACCGTACGAATGCATGATGTAACCGTACGGATAGACTTGCAACCGTACAGATGCATGTGCAACCGTACGGGTGTAGATCAGAACTGCAGAGTTGTTTAATTTAGTTGTTTTCTAGCCGTTATGTTGTCCGCGTGACTTATGATAATCAGGATGTAAATTCTGAAAATGCATAAGTGTTAGAAGGATTTTTAGAGACACTTTTGTTTCTGATTTGCTGTAGTGTGCTGTTTTGTGCTAACGGACAGAAACTAACATGGTTTGCCTTATGTTCAGGTGATAAGGATAAGGAAGCCGCTCAGTGATAGATTATCTAAGCTAGTTGCTGGTATTCGGTGAGTGGGTCTATCTCCGGATATAGTATTAAGTAGCTGATACGCTACTTGTTCAGACTCTTTATTCTTATGTTTATATCCAGTACGATTGCCATGTATAGTTAGATATTGCCATGCTAGTTAGGACGATTGCATGACTGATTATCTGTGATCTTATGTGTGCACTGTTAGTTGGACACCAACCGAGGTAGCAAGGTTGGGAACCCACCGAGGCAGCAGGGTAGGGTTGATGTGAGGTTGACCGTGGTAGCCTGGTTGGGTCTTGATGTTACTGATTGTTCAGTATAGCATCGAAGGACGCATGTGTTGCGTCTGGACAGTTATGCAGTGGATTCAGTAAAGCGGACTATCGGTAGACTGTAGCCTGATCAGCTAAGTCGTGTGCTCGTATAAGCCGCAGGTCCTCATATTGTCAGTTGTTGTTATATATTAGTTCAGGACGTTAGCATATTTGTGACCTTTGCATGTTCAGTTGCTTATGCTTGATCTATTAGATAGTATCCATTCACTTAGCAGTTGTGCTAATTCCCCCACATTTTCACCCCTTGCAGGTTTAGGTACTGCTGATTAGGATGGGTGTTGCGGACGGGTTGAAGACATGTTTGACATTATGCTGAACTCTGATGTTTTCTAATTTAATGATGTTTTCATGTAATACCGTTGTTGTATAAAGTGGTTTGTAAACAATGATATGTAAACGTTAACTATGGATATTTTGGTAATTAAATGCATTTCCGCAGTGAAAAAAAAATCAGGGTGTTACAACTTGGTATCATA
Organism: Rutidosis leptorrhynchoides; assembly: GCF_046630445.1. NCBI lineage: Eukaryota > Viridiplantae > Streptophyta > Magnoliopsida > Asterales > Asteraceae > Rutidosis > Rutidosis leptorrhynchoides. The sequence goes on from NC_092334.1 coordinate 599,754,766, forward strand.
GCGTGGTTTAGCTGCAAGTACGTGCGCGTATTTGTTCTTAAACCCCGAATTAAGTCAAACATGTCAGTGGGATGGGGGCTAAGTGAATGTAGGATGCTTGTGCATGTTAATGTTTAGTAAACTAGCAGTTATCCACTAAGCTTTTGTGCGAGTGTTTTTGTGACGATCGCTCCAAATCCATATGGACGAACACGTCATTCATCGATTTCATTGCGAGGTATTTGACCTCTATATGATACGTTTTGTAAACATTGCATTCTTTTGAAAAGGCACACCATAAATGAATATTTAAATCAAAGGTTTTCAACATCTGATGATTTCTACATATAGACAATCACCGTAATATAATAGTTTACAATAATACTTCCGTTGACTATGCAGTCAAAATAAGATAGATGGTGTTGATTTGTGAATGCAACGTTTTCTCGAATAAAGCATGTATGACTTCATGCACATATCTTGTATAACATATAAGAAAACAGCGGAAGACTTCTAGGAACCTGAGAATAAACATGTTAACAAGTGTCAACACAAAGGTTGGTGAGTTCATAGTTTTAGTGTTTCGCATAATCTGTATATAAAGGTAGACCACAAGATTTCAGTTGTTTCATCCAGAAACGTTTATCAAAATATTCTACAAGATTGAGCACCCTGGTAACTAAACTTTAACGTCTACATAACAAGTACCCCTGTTTTAACATACATGCAACCAACATATACAATACACGCAATCCAACATGTACTAAACTCAAATAGCATACGTCTATTTTATAGTTCAGGCTAGGGTTTCTATACCTGGAACAGACGGGGATGTCAAGCCCTATGGATCCATATACAACTATTCACGCCTACCAGTTCTTATAACTGGCAGCTACTAGTTACCAAAGCTAAGGGATTTTCGGTTCAAACTCGGTGTAGAATTTAGTATGTACTTGTATCCATTGCGTTTAAAATAAAGTGCATGTATTCTCAGCCCAAAAATATAGATTTCAAAAGCAATCTAAAAGGGAGCATATAAAACTCACCTTAGCAGCATATAAAGTCGTTCACCGAAATATGACCGAAACTCGGATTACCAAATAACCGTAGATCTCAACCTAGAGAACATATGTTGGTCAATAAATGTCTATCAAGCTAGGTCAGGTCATAGTGTATCACAATCCTAATGCTCGAGATCGACATACAAAAGTTATTAAAAGTCATTTCAAAAAGTCAATCTGTCTCAATACTATAGTTGAATGATCATGGCAATCGAAACATTTTAACATTTCACATAGTTTTCCAATGTTTTTAAAATTAGATTATAGTTTTTATAAGGCTTTAAAATATGATAAAACAATCAATTTTGACAATTGTTCAACAAAACGATACGTGTCTTATATAAGGATTCGTTTACTCGGCTGGTAGTATTCAAAAAATCCACTTTATCAATCGTATTAATAAGTTGCTTAAATATCAATTGCAGATTCAAAAGCAATTTCAATTAATGTTAATCATAATTCAGTTGATCATAACTTTTAATTCGTTCACCGAAATTACACGATTTCTAAATGAAAAGTTATTGATTTTTCGCCTGCTTTCCAATGACATGCATATCATATACCTTTTATCAGTAATATATGTATTTAATTCGTGATTTATCATAAATTGTTTAACGACGAAATTTAGCATACAAGCATGCATAAACATATATACTCGAGCACTAGACATGGATACACTTATTAATATATAAAAGATAAGATATGAATGCTCACGTATCAATATTGAGATTCAATATTGCAGGAAAGTACGTAGACCCAACAGAGATGATAAACACTAGGTTTGACTTGCGAACAGTACCCATAACCTCCATAGCTATAACCCATAATTTCCTTAGCTCTATGCCGCTCGAAAACTTGTTTTGAAAGTGACACGCTCATGACCTCGTCGTAGTATTTTATTTATAATACTAATAATAATAATAATAATGCAACTTAATAATAATACTAAGATTAATAATAATAATAATCTTAATAATAATAATAATAATAATAATAATAATAATAATAATAATAATAATAATAATAATAATAATAATAATAATAATAATAATAATAATTTTTATATATATTGAGAGAGAGTCGAGAGATAGTTATGAGGAATAAATCAGAAACAGAAATCGAGCGAATTTATACTACTTTGCCTATCCCAGCCCTCCATGCGATCGCATGGTTTTTGGGCATCATGGCCATGCGATCGCATGGCCCTCTGATCCAGCTCACACTCGTTTGACGTTTTGCTTGTCGACATATTATTTAATTACAAATATAATATAATTAATTTATATAATTAATTATATATTATATTAAATTCACGTGCATAGTGGACTTGTAATTTTCTTTTCGATGACTCGTACGTTGTCACTCGACTAATGTCCCGGTTCTGGTTTTTCGAACGTCATTTCGTACGCTGAGAAAACTTGTACTTTATGTTTCGTGACTCGTACCTTTGTCAAAATATAGTCTTAAATTATCCCTAAATTATTCCACTCGAAATATAACTTATACATTTGAGTGTTTTGGTCAATTACTTCTATAAATCATCTTCTCATTATCAAAGTATATATAGTTTTAAATCAAAACGTTTTATAACCAAGTTAATATATATATATATATATATATATATATATATATATATATATATATATATATATATATATATATATATATATATATATATATCCTATATTCATAAACACGTTTTAAAATACATATCGCAAGTTATTCATATAATTAATTCTTAACAATTAATATTCTAACTTATCATACATATTCAAATTACGTTATTTAAACAAAACATATTAACAATCAATTCTATAATATCTAAAAACATTTTCACACATTTGAAACACAATCAATTGAATATTATGCAGTTTAGTTTTCCACTAACTTTTATCTAACTTTCGTCATCAAACACTTTACCATTTATTCCGAATACCATTAAAAAGGAACGATTTCTCAAATCAACGTGGACCTCACAACATAGACCCGTAATAATATCATAATCCTTAAGGGACTCAATAAATATCTTTTAATTCAATCGTTTGGCATAATCTTTTAACTCCGTAGTTAAATATATCAATCAGATAATCAAACCAATAAGTTTAATGCACAGTATCATATACTCAACACTTTTTTACGTTTTCAAGTTATAGTATATGTATCTATTTACATATAATTGTTCGCGAATCGTTGAGAACAATCGAAGGGTAATTGAATAGTTCAAAATTTTGAGATTCAACTTCATAGACTTTGCTTATCGTGTCAGATATATTAATTCAATTATAGAATTTGGTTCAAAATAAGTCGAAATTTTTAGGGTCATCACAGTACCTACCCGTTAAAGAAATTTCGTCCCAAAATTTAAGTGGGGTCGTCATGGCTAACAATAAAAATGTTTTCGTGACGAATATGAGTTGACAAATAGAATTTTATCACCGTTGAATAATATGGATAAAATAATCCGATTACTCAAAGCGTATGAGAGAAGTTATCGTAAAAGAGTGAAATGAAGGAATAGAGATTTGTCTTAACTTTTGACGTATTAACGATTGATTTCCAGAATTTAAGGAATAGAAAATCTTCATAATCTAAATAAGATTTGATTCTTCGAGAATTAAGGAGATTAAGATCTTCTTTAATTAGATGCGGTCACCTGCCTCGATTGCTTTTTCTGTTATTTTGCTATAAATTAACATCTTCCGTTTCATTTTTTTTACCACTCCTATAATCTTCTTCCTTATTTCATACATCCCAATAGATTGTGAAAATGCTTAATCCAATTCTAATTCTTGATATTTTCCTGGCTATCGTATCATTCATTCTTTTTTTTCATCTGCCACCAGAGGAGGTTATTTTCTTCTACTATTACCTTGGGGTTATAGTGTTTTTCATTCTCTCGTGTCTTTATATTGCTATACGCATTGATATACACGGTTTGTAATTTCGGGGTTGTTTTCGGGCTTTATATTTTCCATTTTATTTCGGAGCTTCATGCTTTCATTTTCTCTTCCCGACTTTAAGTCAAGCGAATAATGGTCCAGAATTCGTAGCTATATATTTCGGAATGAACATAGTTAATGTTCTAAGAAAGAAATTGTAATGGCACGATCTTGATTTGTCAAATTACCAGAATATCTGGAAAAGACCGAATCATCAAGAAAAATATTTTCTTGATATGTTTAGCGGTTAAATAGAATGAAAGAGTTATGTAACATGGTTCATGATGAGGGTATGATCTGTGAACCTTTATCACGTTCCATTAGAAACTCAGTATGACTTACTATAATATAATCACGTTGATCAAGTGTCATTATATTATACTAACTCATGCTTCAGTTTCCAACATTACTTCAAAAATATTCATATTTTAAATTTGAATTTTTCAGAATTTAGAAATTAACACAATTTCTTTTATATTGTAACGCAGATATTGCGAAGAGATGACTGATTCCAGATAAGAATAGTTATGAAATATCTTCAGAAATATCGAGGATATTTATAATGAAAGATACGATGATATCTTAGAACATAGTGTGATGAAGAAATTCATTCAATATGATGTAGAGCAACTTAAGGAGTAAGGTATTCGCTAAAGACTTCATCAGAAACAGAATCATCAGGATTCTTTAAATACAGAGTTTGGTCCTTGTATTTGTCCTTGGTCTCCTTTATGGTCTGCTCAATCCATTTTCCAGTTCCAAACTTTCTCTTTTTCTGTGCTTTTCCAACACACTACTCTTTATCATCAAACTTTCAACTGTTAAAGTCATTTACAGTTTTTGCTGCTTCATCAGCATTTTTCCAAAATTCGAAGAACTAGTTTTGCAGTTTGGGGTATTTTTTAGAAACTTCACATTCGGAGTAAGTGAGTCTAGGAAATAGACATTATATATATATATATATATATATATATATATATATATATATATATATATATCTGTTGGCGTGGAATTGCTGCGAAATTCAAAATACTGATTGCTAATTCCCGGTAGTTGGTATGGTAATTATTGTTACAAGATGTGGATGAGTACATGATAGGGTTTCAATGAGTATAATGATTTTTCGGAGGGTCAAGGATTAATGAAGTTGTTGGTAAATTTACTGCTAATGTGGTGGGACATGAAAGGTTCCCCAGTAACAAGAACGTATATATTAAAGTTATAATAAGGTTAATCTGAAAAGTCGAAGTTGACTGGTTGGAAGTGTGGTAAAGCTGGATACTTTGAAAAGGGATTGAAAGATTATTTTCGGTAATAATAATACTAAAGGATCTTTCACAGTTTTGAAGTCAAAGTATAGCTTTGAAAGATGTAGAGACCTAAGAATGATGTCACAGGTTCAGAGTTATGACTTAGATTCTGATCCGTCAATATCAGAATATATAATTGAATTTGTATGAAAACAATTGTATATCGTTGTGAGCATTGTTAATAATTTTTGAATCAAAGTTGAAGAATGTACAGTATAACATATTAATTGTGAACTTATATATTTCCCGAATATTACCTACCCGTTAAAGATTTCACAATTAATACTTTGTATAAAAGAATTTTTATTACCGTTTTTATGAAAATATATGTATGTATATTTTCTTCAGATGTAATACAGATTTAATGAGTTAATATCATATTAAGCTCATTTGATTTTTGGCTTGACTTAGAAATGATTAATCTCTAAAACATTAAAGATTACTTAATCTTTACGGAGTATTTCACTATTGAAATCAATACTTCATTATTTATTCTTATTGATATTCCTTGGTGAAGGATGTTGGTACTCGTGGAATTTTTGTGAACCTTACAAGGCACATATGACGTTTTCTGGAAAGTTTTGAGTACATCGAAAATGAAAATGTAAAATCAATTATGTAATTGAATAATACACTTGGTTTATTAGGAAATGGAATTCATTGAGTTGAAACAGAGATTGTAGTTAACGATGGTTAAGTCGTTAAAGAAGGATGTACATCATAGCATATTAGTAATATGAATTAACCGAGTAATATTTACCCCTTAAAATTCGTATGTAATAGCTTTAGTACGGAAAGATATATTATGGTTTCAAAATTTATATATATAATATATATAAATTCTTTGGAAATAGTGAGTTAATACTTCATAACTCATTATTACAATATACCCATTAGTGATTGTGATGTCGATATCGTCGGTGGTTATGGATCTGGTGAAGCTTGTGGTGTTATAGGTGTTGCTGGTGGTGGTGATAATGATGGTGAACGCCAGTGGTACTTCTGGTGGTGCTTGTATAACAAGTCTAGCTTGTAAATCACGTACCATTCCTGTCAAGGTTTCTATTCTTCCTTTTATCATCTCTATTCATCTGATTTACAGTTAGAACTGGGATAAATAATCTCTAAAATTTTAGAGATTACATAATCGCTGTAGGATATTTCTCCGATGAAGTTATGAATTCATACTTCATCGTTTGTTGTTGTTGATACTCCTTGGTATCTATGGTGCGTATGATGTTAAAATAAATTTTCGTAATTTTAAGAAATTTAGATAAGAAGTAGAGAAAATTCTAAGTCCTAAAAACTAGAATAGCGAGAAATAAGAAAGAAAAAGAGCGCGTCGAAAAAGGTCAAAAAAGAAAAGATCAAAAAATAAAAGGCGTCGAGAAAATAAGAAATAATAAAAAAAAATGACTTATAGAACTTAAAAACACTCGACTAACCCAACCTTATTACTATCACTAACTTAAAATTATAATCGCAAATTGAGATTACTAATTGGAATGATAATTGATACATAGGTAAAAGGCGTCTAAAAATATTAAAGCTTACAAGTAAAACTATATCCCAAATGGCAATATCTTAAAAAGGTACTAAAACTTAAAAAGGCGTCGCAAAATTCTAAATCACCTAAATCTTAGTCTAAAGAAAAAGCACTTAAGAGATTTTACGGCAAAGCCTAAAAATCTAGAAATAAAAATAACTATGGCAATAACTATGAATTAAAACTAAATACGAGCGAAAAATACAAATATTACGCTAAAAAGAATTATAAAAAAATAAAATATAAAGATATACTAAAAGTTGTAAAAAGTACAATTTTTATAAAAATATTATTTTTATATTATTTATTTTATAAAACTATTAATTTTAAAATTTAATTAAACTAATTAAACTAAATATATAAATTAAATATAAAAACTAATAACTAATTAAATAATAAAACCTAATTAGGGTTTATTAAATAATAACAATAATACACCGTAATTAATGCAGTTAGGGTTTCCTGTTGGTGTGTCAGACACTCTCATGCGATCGCATGAGTTTATGCCTTCGGGCTCATGCGATCGCATGAGCCAGGATTTTGGGCCAGGTTACGGGCTGCTACAGTAGCAGGCCCGAGAGTTTATTTTATTATTTTTTTTATTTAGCGTTGCACTTCCGGCTTTTAAGCAAGAAAGTTCCCCGGCAGCGGCGCCAAAAATACTTGATGTTAAAGCTAAGGGGTATAAAATATTATTAAATTTTACAAGAAAAAACTATTAAATACGATACAATTTTACACAAGATATTTATTTATTTATAGAATGGATATACTTAAACCTTGCTACAACACTTATAGGCAGTGTACCTAATCGTACAGTAGTGTAGTTTTTAGTAAGTCCGGTTCGTTCCACAGGGAATCTTTTAATCAAAGCTTAACGCTATATTAGTTTTAATTTATAAAAATACAAATATATATAAAAGTAATATTATTATTTTAAAGGGGGGTTTTTACCGTTTAATGACCGGTTTGTCGATTTTAAAACTTTAGTCGCAGTTAAAACAAAATGTAAAATATTAAATAAATAAAAGACTTAATTTAAAGCGTAAAGTAAATAACAATAATGAAATTGCGATAAATAAAAGTGCGATAAAATAAACTTGCGATAATTAAAAAGTACGATAATTAAAAGTGCAATTAAATACAATAACAATAATTAAAAGTGCTATAATTAGAAGTGCAATTAAATATAAAATAAAGAAAATTAAATATGAAATAAAAGAATTATGCTTATTTAAACTTCCGTAATTATGATGTTTGACGTGTTGATTTTAGTTTTATGCCCATGGGTTAATTGTCCTTTGTCCTGGATTATTTAATATGTCCGTCTGGTTTTTGTCCATAACAGTCCATCAGTCATAAATATAAAGTGCGAGTGTCCTCGTCAAATTATCCTTATACCCGAAGTTAAATATTCCAACTAATTGGGGACTTAAACTGTAACAAGATTTTAATACTTTGTTTAATAATTACACCAGGATGTCGACTGAATGTAACCCAAGGTTTTAATACTTTGTTATCAATTATGCCAAGTGTCCTTGTACATAATTTCACCCCTGTTTTAATAATTCTAGTGGCTATTAATCCATTCCCGTGTCCGGTTAAATGAACGATTATTCGTACATATAAATACCCCGCCCATCGTGTCCGATCGAGTGTATATGGTTATTTATAGGGACGTTCAATTGTAAATCTTTATATTAAAATTAACAAACTATCATTTAGTTAAACAAATATAAAGCCCATTAATAGCCCATAGTCTAATTTCCACAAGTGTCGTTCTTTTGTCCAAACCCCAATTATGGTACAAAGCCCAATTACCCAATTTTAATATTTTTAGCCCAACATCATGATTACTTCGGATTAAATAAGCATAATAATAACTTAGCTACGAGACATTAAATTAAAAAGGTTGAACATAACTTACAATGATTAAAAATAGCGTAGCGTTACACGGACAGAATTTCGACTTACACCCTTACAACATTCGTTAACACACCCTTATTATTAGGATTTAAAATTAAAATTAAAATTAAAATTAAAATATAAATTATATATACATATACTACGTTTGAGTGAAGAATAAAAAGATGTGTTTTGTGTTACACCAAAGCTCGATTTTTATAGGCATGTGGGCTGGAACTGTGCACCATGCGATCGTATGGATTTATGCCTTCCAGGCCATGCAATCGCATGGCCAGCTGGGGAGACTCAAAAGTTTTTTGTTTTTTTATGCCGACGGTTTTTAAATATAATATAATATATATATTAATTTTAATAATTAATTATATATTATATTATATTCATGTGCATAGTTGACTTGAAATTTTTAGTCCGTTGCGTCGAGCGTTGAGAGTTGACTCTGGTCCCGGTTCCGGATTTTCGAACGTCCTTGCGAATAATTTAATATCTTGTACTTTGCGTTTTGAATCTTGTACTCTTGTAATTTTGAGACGTTTCTTATCAATAATTGGAACCTTATTGTTTGTATTTTGTACTTTTGAGCTTTTTGGTCGTTTGCGTCTTCAATTCGTCGAATCTGTCTTTTGTCTTCACCTTTTATTATTTAAACGAATATCACTTGTAAATAGAACAATTGCAACTAAAAGCTTGTCTTTCTTGAGGAATAATGCTATGAAATATATGTTCGTTTTCAGCATTATCAAATATTCCCACACTTGAGCGTTGCTTGTCCTCAAGCAATATAGTCTTGAAATACAAAAATCACTTCTTTATTCTTCACACTTTGTACATCAGTGATTTCAATACGGCGGTATAAACAATGGTAGTAACGATGTGGTTTACAGTCTCACATGACTTATGAAAATTTAGATCCTTTAGGAAATTGGATCTTTATGAAAACATTTATTTTTTTTATTTTTATTTTTTGAAAATTAAATCTAGCTTTTACCCTAGATAAGTTTTTCGGAATAACCCTTCACCGGTGTTTGCAAAATATTTTTGTGGGTTTGGTGGGTTTCAGATTTGAAAATTTTAGCTCAAAACTTGCGGTTTTGTGTCACCCACTTGCTAACCTTGTATTGGGAAAGCAACACGTCCAGTATACTTGCTCTGTATATTACCTTTTGGTAAACTACCGTCCAGTTGTAAAGGAAAGCATTGAACAAGCAACTGTTAAGGCAATGTCCCCTGACATGCTTTTGATTATGGTCTATAATGTGTCGGACGCAATTACTATCCTTGGTAGGAGCAATAGTAAAGCTCACCCTTATGATTTTTCGGTCTGGCACAAGGTCCTGTCTTTGACCATGCTATGCAACCACCGTTCTTACGGTTGACACCCGATTTGGTTCAGGTGACCTAATGAATTCCAGGTGAATTCCTAGGATTTTACGTTCAATGGTAATGAACGCATTGAAAATGGGTTTTCAGAAAACAAATTGGTTTGTAATTTTATCAAAATATTTTCTCGTTCAAGCTCGAGTTTAGATATCATTGAATTCCATGAGTTTGTAATTCTCAATCTTTAAGCTCAATCTCTAGGATTGAGTAATATCAGTCTTAAAAGCTGATTTTTGATCTTTAAAGGAGATTATCCTTTCTGGGCATCTGATTTATTAGTCTTATCAAGCTAATTTGCACGGTGCTCCCCCATTGTACGAGATAAATCCTTCTCATGGTTAGGATAAATCTGACCACTTGACGACCCTGTTTTATACTGAGGTCCGTGGATTTTCTGCTGATTTTAGAGATGACTTTTCTAGATTTTTCATCAACCTACAGCTGGTCTGGACGACAACTTCATGACCTAAATCAAGAAGCGCGTTTCTTTTTCGAAAGACTTTACTTCCTTTTAATGATGGAATTGATTCATCGTGTTGATCCATCTCTTCTTTTCTTTCATCGGGTAAAACAGTTTAGTTTAGTCCAAAGCAAAAGTATCTTCAATTATTTATTACAGAAATATGTGACATATGTTTAAGATAACTTGGTAATTTTTTCCACACTTGGCTTTTATTTTCCTTTTTATTGTCCTCTATTCCATTTTAAATGAATTTTAACATTTTGGTTTGTTTATCAATTTATGTCCTCTCCGAGGTAACAATAATTTCGGTGTTAACACCTAGTTTTATCGTTCATAAATATGTATAAACATGATTTTGAGTTCATTTAATTGAAAATTTTGAAAATTTTTACTAGAATTGGGTAGTCGGTATATAAGACTAGGGCTGTTCTTTTTTATCAGAGAGCACTAGATTCTAATACAACTACTACTTTACTAGTATTTCTAATGGTAACCAAGTGTTTAAAGTAAAAAAATTTAATAATCCGAAAGAATTTAACCCCTTCCCACACTTAAGATCTTGCAATGCCCTCATTTGCAAGAAATCAGTAACAATTTAAATTATTGAGGGTGATTAGCGTAGAAAAATGATTAAATTTTACCAAAGTTTCCAAACATATTGGCGTTTGTTTGCTGAATGATAAATGGTGCATATCATTTGTTCATTCCGTCTGTTGTTACATCACATTTATTTGTCATCTTGTCGTCAAAATTAGTAGCTTTTGCTGAACTTAATGCCAGTCTTTGAAAATGCGCTATTTTACCCTGTTTTGTACAATTTACAATATACATACATACAAATATAAACATGCATGGCAATTTGAAATGGGACTTAATATCCCACTTTCAAATCCTAAATGTGAAATATTAGTACACAATAATAATAAAAATTATAAAAATTACATAAGTATATTCAATAACATAAGTTTAAACATGAATAAGTAAAAAGATAAAAACATAAAAATCATATAAATAACCAAATGGAACCAAATCAGTCTGGATAGGGGTTCCAGTTCATCTCATCAGGTGGGTTCCATTGTTGGTTATAGGTGTTCTGATAGGCTTGGTTATAGTCATACCAGTTAAAGGGTGGTCGGATATCGGGGCTGTGTGGCGAAAAATGAGCAGGTCGAGTAGGTACATAGTTATTTGGTACCTGATATGATAGCTGGCTCATGATTTGGTGCTGATGAACTACCCAGCTATCGTGTTGGTGTCGCCTATAATCCTCGTATACTCGCTCGGAGTTCCACTGCTCGTACATACTATGTCTGGCCGCGTTCGTCATTGCTTCCTCATCTATACGAACGTGGACGTCAAGAATAGCATCTCGAAAGACATCCCTAATGTCTTCCGCCTCCTCCATTTCCTCGTCTGAGCCTCTCTCTACCTGAGGATGAGATCCCTCATAGGGTACTGCCTGGTTACGTCTACTTTTCAATACCTTAGCACCCACATAAACTTTCAATCCTAAGGGCTCAACCTGTTCTCTACAAAGCTGTAATGGACCCCCTTGGTTCCTATCAACACCTAAATACTCTCCAATGAGAGTAACAAAAATACCTCCTCCTATTATACTCCCGTCCTGCATTCCCTCTACCATTTTAGATAAATAAAAAGCAACACAGTAAGGGATATTGACAAAGCTTCTAGGATCCCGAATACACTTTAGGTAGAATAAATCATGTAAGGTAATTTTTTCTTTATTGTGACCTCTCTGTGTAATTGAGTTAGCCAAAAATCTATGAATAATACGAAGCTCGGCTCTGTCAATATGTGTATAGGAGTGTCCTCCTGCTCGTGTAAAAACATCAAAATGTGACATACGCCTCCAAATGGCGTCATCGTCAAAGTTACTATCTACCCTTTCACCATAATGAATCAAATTTGTACAATCGGGTAATAGCAACTCACCAGGAGTATATATCTGTAAGGCCCTGGCCATGTCCAGCATGGACATTCTGTACATCCTACCGCCAAGGATAAACCTAAGAAATCTTCTATCATCTATTCTAACTATATTTGTATCAAGTGATACAGTACTCATCAACTCAACACACCATTCCTTATATACAGGTCTACGAATGGTGAAAAGACGTTCCCAATCTGTAAAAGAAGAACTGCCATACCTTTGTACCAAAAGCTGTCTAACACGGTCAGCTAGATGTACCGTTTCCAAAGGGGCCCAATCGATTACCCTTGGCACCTCTACATTTTTTGTTACCAATTTGAATTTGTTCCTTTGATATGTCTCGTAATCTCTCCATCTCCTATCAAATCTCAGATTAGGATGCAGAGTGTGCTCAGGAATCGTTGGGAATTCTACTGGCGGCCTCATTGGGAATACTATGAATTCATCAACAAACTGTACCAGATCATAATAAGGTACGTGCTGATCAGGCAGTTGTTGTTGTTCCTGTTGTGGTTGTTGTTCGTGTTGCATTTCTGGTTCTGGTTCTGGTTCTGGTGCTGGTGCTGGTCATCTAGATGATGATGCTCCTGAACCTCCAGTATCGGCTTTCTGCAAAACACATTAAACACAAAATTTGTGCATCCAAATATGCATTAGTGTTAGCAAAATAACAACTTAAAACAATCACTATAACATGTTAAATCAAAATTAAACTTATACACATTTTCACAATTTTTCACAATTCTACATTTTTCAAATAAGCACATATGAAAATGTATACAAAATTCATAAGCATTTAACTCAAATAACATGTTAAAATAGTCATTACTAATAATTAAACAAGTCTCAAATGGCAAATATATCAAATTAATCAAGTTCATGAATTTTGGACTTAAAAAGTCCACTTTAATCTCTAAAAATCATGTTTATGATCAATGTTTGGATCATTTAACTATCTAAACATGTTACACTACTCAATTTAGCAATAATTCATGACAAAAATCGGCCATAACCTGTTTATATCAAAAAGCCCCAAATTGCTCAAGAACACAAACCCTAGATTTCTAAATTTTTTGAAGTTTTTGGCTTCAAATCATGTTAAATAGCATCAATCTAGGTTATACATGCATAAAATACTAACAATTTAACACTAATTACACTAGAAATTAACAAAATTGCATTAGGTAAAAAATTGGTAATTATCACAAAAACTAGGGATTTATAGAGTTTAGGGGTGTAATTTTTACCATTTTGCTGAAGAATGAGAATCTAGGCATGATTAGAGCAAGAAAAATGACGAATTACGGTGGAAAATTGCGAATTTTAGAGGTGATTTTTGGGTTGGTTCGTATATGTGTGTGTGTTTTTTGTGCAGAACAGCGAGCTGTTCTTTTTATCAAACTAGCCTGGAATCCAGCCTCATGCGATCGCATGAGGTTGAAGAGTAAACCCCATGCGATCGCATGGGGTTCCGGGTACAGTACTTTCAGGTTGTTTTTTTTTTATATAAAACCTTATTCTTAATAAAACATAAAATTAATAAAATTTTAAAAATTTGTTTCTTTTTAGGATGAGGGCGTTTCGGATCGATGTCCTAGTCTGTCCCTCGACAAAATTTTTAAAATTTGTCAAATCAAAGCGCGGTTTTAAAAGTAAAGATTTTTGGATTTTTTAATGTTTTTGGCATACTTTAATTCAATAAGATTAAAAATAATGATAATAAAAGTTCTCGTCCCTCCCTCGGGTAAAGCAATTTCGGTTCAACGACCTAGTCTTCAACTCACGACGAATTTTAAAAATCATATTTTTAACTTAGCGAAATAAAGTAAATTTTTGTTTTTAAATTCACACCAAACTTAAATTTAAAATGCATAAAATTAAAAATTCATATTAAACTTAATTAAAAATTCATATTATAAATTTACACCAAACTTATATTATATTTTTGTTTTTATACATACAAACTTATATTAAAAAGATTAATTTTTCAAATATTTACAAACTTAAATATATTGATTTTACAAAGTTCAAAATATTAATTTAATATTTATATATTAATTTTAAAAACATGGTAAAAAATAAAATTAAAAATCTTTTTGGCTTTTATCCCACTTTAATCAATCAAATATTATCAAAAATATGCGCCCCTCTTTTCGGTAAAGTAATTTTGGTTCCATGACCTAATTTAACTCATGACGAATTTTTGAAATATTTTGGGTTGATTGATTAAAGATATTTATACCTTAAGAATAAACGTTAAATTTCGCAGTGATGTAATAAATTTTTGAATGATATCAATAATTTCGATCGCCAAACCTAATTTTATTGAATACCAATTTAATACTTTATAGCGAACAAATTAGCGTTTATTATCAAAAGGTTAAAAATAAAAATAAAAAATAAAAACTGTACAGACTTACCTGTGAGATAGTATTCTTAGTGATACGATCTATCCCATTCATAAGATAGTCGGTTTAATTGATTTTCCATGGCTACATAGGTGTAACCTCGAGCATTCAGTGTTTTTTCTTCTAAACATATGAACGGTCCGTCTCTGCATAAAATAACAAATTCGGTGTTTGAATAGGTTTGATTATTTGAACATTTACCTCCATGTGACCATTTTCCGCATTTGTGACATCTTTCAAGGTGTCGTGCTCTTCTTTTCGCTGCAAATTTTGATTTTCCTTTACCAAATTGTAACTTATTATCTTCGCATCTGGATTCTTTTCTTACTCCGTCCAATCTTTCTCTGATTACTGATACTAGATCACTCGGAAGTGTCATTATTACGTTTAGTGATCAAAGCGTGTAGCATTAGACCATGGTTTAGTTCACAGGCAGTCTTTATTTCCTAAAAAAAATAAAAATTTAGAATGGGGGGAGAAGACTAGTTCTTTAGGGTCTGCTAGGGAAAGACCATTCGGGTTCCATTTTCGGGAACTACACGAAAACAGAAAATCTAACTCTAACAGAAATACATATTATCCTTTAAAGACTTGATTCTCCCCACACTTAGTTAGCCGTGGTATCGAAATTGTGATTAACTTCATTGTCGATTTCCATTGGACTATCTATGTAGTGTTTAACTCTGTGACCATTAACTTTAAATTCAATTCCATTTGAATTTATTAATTCTATCGTTCCGTATGGAAAAACTCTTTTGACTATGAATGGTCCAGACCATCTTGATTTCAATTTTACAGGAAATAGCTTGAATCGTGAATTGAAAAGAAGAACTCTGTCTCCTTCTCTAAATTCTTTTGAAGTTCTGATTCTTTTATCATGCCATTTCTTCGTTCTTTCTTTATAGATTAATGAATTTTCGTATGCTTCATGTCTTAATTCTTCTAATTCATTTAGTTGACTTAACCGTAGACGTCCAGCTTCATGTAAATCAAGATTACATGTCTTCAAAGCCCAAAATGCTTTGTGTTCAATTTTTACTGGAAGATGACATGCTTTTCCATAAACGAGTCTAAAAGGTGTGGTTCCAATTGGAGTTTTGTAGGCTGTTCTAAAAGCCCAGAGTGCATCCTCCAATTTAATGGACCATTCCTTCGGATTTGATCCTACGGTTTTTTCTCTAGAATACGTTTTAAAGCTCGGTTGGTATTTTCAACTTGTCCACTTGTCTGTGGATGATAAGCGGTGGAGATTTTATGAGTTACTCCATATCTTTTAAGAACTTTCTCAAGTTGATTATTACAAAAATGAGTTCCCCGATCACTTATTAAAGCTTTCGGTGTTCCAAACCTTGCAAAAAGATGTTTTAAAAAGTTGACTACAACTCGTGCATCGTTAGTTGGGAGAGCTTGTGCTTCCGCCCATTTAGATACATAATCAATGGCTACGAGAATGTAGAGATTATTATGAGATTTTGGAAATGGACCCATAAAGTCAATACCCCAAATGTCAAATACTTCACATACTTGAATGACATTTTGTGGCATTTCATCACGTTGACTTATTTTTCCAGCCCTTTGACAAGCATCACGGGATTTGCAAAGAAGGTGTGCGTCTTTGTAAATTGTAGGCCAATAGAATCCAGCATCATAAACTTTTCTTGCTGTTAGTTGAGGCCCATAGTGCCCTCCTGTTGGTCCTGTGTGACAATGGTTTAAAATTTTACTAGCTTCATCTCCGAATACACATCGGCGTATTATTTCATCTGGACAACTTTTAAACAGATGTGGATCTTCCCAGAAATAGTGTTTTATATCACTGAAGAATTTCTTTCGTTTTTGGTACGATAATCCTTTTTCAAGGAATCCACATACTAAATAGTTTGCATAGTCTGCAAACCATGAAATTTCATTATAATCTATCTTCAATAGATATTCATCAGGAAAGTTGTCTTGTATGGCCGATTCATTTAGAACTTCTAATTCAGGATTTTCAAGACGAGAAAGATGATCAGCGGCGAGATTTTCTGCTCCTCTTTTATCTCGGATTTCAATATCGAACTCTTGTAAGAGTAAGATCCAACGGATTAATCTTGGTTTGGCATCTTGTTTCAAAAATAGGTATCTAAGAGCAGAATGGTCGGTATAGACCACCATTTTAGCTAGAACGAGATATGATCGAAATTTGTCAAAAGCAAATACAATAGCAAGGAGTTCTTTTTCAGTAGTTGTGTAATTCGTTTGTGCTCCTTGTAACGTCTTACTAGCATAATATATAGGTTGAAATCGTTTTTCAATTCTTTGTCCTAAAAAGGCTCCCATTGCAAAATCACTTGCATCGCACATTAGTTCAAACGGTAGATTTCAATTTGGTGTTATCATGATCAGCGCATTAGTGAGTTTCTCTTTAAGAATATTAAAAGATTTGATGCATTCATCTGAAAAGATGAATGGAGCATCTTTTTCTAGGAGTTTATTCATAGGAGTGGCAATTTTAGAAAAATCTTTTATGAAACGTCGGTAAAAACCGGCATGCCCTAGAAAACTCCTAACTCCTCTAACATTGGTGGGATGTGGAAGTTTAGCAATTACATCTACTTTAGCTCTATCCACTTCAATTCCTTCTTTTGAAATTTTATGTCCAAGAACGATGCCTTCTTTAACCATGAAATGGCATTTCTCCCAATTAAGTATTAGATTTGATTGTTCGCATCTAATAAGCATTTGTTCAAGATTAACTAGACATGATTCAAATGTATCACCGAAGACTGAAAAGTCATCCATGAAAACTTCCATGCATTCTTCTATCATGTCGTGAAAAATCGCCATCATGCACCTTTGAAAGGTTGCAGGGGCATTGCAAAGTCCAAATGGCATGCGTTTGTAAGCAAAAGTACCATAAGGGCACGTGAACGTGGTTTTCTCTTGATCTTCGGGTGCTATTGGAATTTGAAAATATCCGGAAAATCCATCAAGAAAACAATAGTAACTGTTTCCGGCTAATCTTTCCAACATTTGATCAATAAAAGGTAAGGGAAAGTGATCTTTTCTGGTGGCGTCATTTAATTTTCTATAATCAATACAAACACGCCATCCTGTTATAGTCCTAGTAGGAATAAGCTCATTTTTTTCATTTGTAATGACAGTCATGCCACCCTTCTTAGGCACGCATTGAACTGGGCTTACCCATGGACTATCAAAGATTGGATAAATTAAACCTGCATCTAGCAGTTTAATAATTTCTTTTTTAACTACATCTTGCATATTCGGATTTAGTCTTCGTTGGCGTTGCACATACGTTTTATGACCTTATTCCATAAGGATTTTATGTGTGCAATACGAAGGACTTATTCCTTTAATATCATGAATCTTCCATGCAATGGCTGGTTTATGAGCTTTCAACACAGAAATGAGTTGTGATTTTTCATTTTCAGTAAGAGAAGACGATATTATTAAAGGTTGCAAAAGACGTGAGACGGGGTCGAGAAGGTCGGGTCCTAAAAAGGTCGAGACGTTCGAGACGGGGTCGAGACGGGGGTCGAGACGGACGTTGACCAAAGTTGACTTTTAAATATATAAATATAAAAATGCATATATGTACACATATTTTATAGCTAAAAACTTTAATTGATTAATTTGTACCCATAATTGCTACCATCGTTAATTTAATACAAAAATTTCAAACTAAAATACTATATATTTCACCGATTTTACCGATTTTCTGACTTTTCTGAATTTTGACCGACTTTGACCTGATTTTTTTCAACTTTGACCCGAATTTTGACCGTTGACTGTCATATTAGACGGTTTTCTTCGAGACGGGACGGGTTAGTCACCAAACCGTCGAGACGGGCGTCGCAACGGCTCGAGACGGGGTGTTTTGCAACAGAGATATTATTACAGGTAATTCAGATTCACCATGTAAATAAGCGTATTCCAAATCGTTTGGAAGTGGCTTTAACTCTAATGTCGGAGGTTCTTCTATCGATGATTTATATCGATATCTGTCTTCTTCTTTTAGCATTTGAATTTCTTCTGTTGTTGGTTCATATCCATTAGCTATTAGTGTAGCTAACATTTCAGCTTCATCAATTGGTTCATTACCTTCTCCTAAAGAACATTCTCCTGTTCCTTGTAATTCTGGAAATTCTTCTAACAATTCTGCATGTGAATCTATAGTTTGAATATAATAACATGTATCATCTGCAGATTGCGGTTGTTGCATTGCTTTATCAACTGAAAAGGTAACACTCTCTTTCTCTATAGTTAGGGTCAATTTCTTACCGAACACGTCTATCATTGCTTTAGCCGTGTTTAAGAATGGTCTTCCTAATATGAGAGGAACTTGAGAATCTTCTTCCATGTCCAGAACAACAAAATCTACTGGAAATACTAAAGTACCAACTTTAACTAGCATATTCTCCATTATCCCTTTAGGATATTTTATTGATCGATTGGCTAGTTGTATGCTTATTCTTGTTGGTTTCAATTCTCCAAGTTCTAGTTTAGCGTATAGTGAATACGGCATTAAATTTATACTAGCACCTAAGTCTGCCAATGCTTCTATTGAACTAAGACTACCCAGAAAACATGGAATTGTGAAACTTCCTGGATCAGATAGTTTTTCTGGTATCTTATTCAACAGCACTGCTGAACAATTAGCATTCATAGTAACGGTCGAGAGTTCTTCCATTTTCTTTCTATTTGAGATTAGATCTTTCAAGAATTTAGCATATCTAGGCATTCCTGAAATCACGTCAATGAAAGGAAGATTTAGATTTATCTGTTTAAACATATCCAAGAATTTGGATTGCTCGGCTTCAAGTTTCTCTTTTTTCATTTTACTCGGATAAGGAAGTGGTGGTTGGTATGGTTTAACATAAGGTTTAGCCTTAACTGTGTTATTTTCATTAACCTTTTTAACTACCGGTTCTTTTTCCTTATCTTGATCAGGTTGTGGTTCTTGTGGAGTAGGAATAGCTTCATCAGAAGTTACATGTATTTCAGGTGGTTTAAGTGTTGTACCACTTCTTGTGGTAATGGCTTTAGCTGTTTCATTCCAGGGGGTTTGCATTTGTATCACTAGGTAAACTTCCCGGTTTTCTTTCACCTATTAACCTTGCTAGGTTACTTACTTCTTGTTCCAAGTTTTGAATAGAAGCTTGTTGATTTCTAAATGCTTGAGCATTTTGTTCATTAGTTTGTTTCTGAGATGTGAAAAACTGCGTTTGAGTTTCAACCAGCTTCGTCATCATATCTTCTAAATTCGGCTTTTTATCATCGGTTTGTGGTGGTTTGTTTTGAAAATTAGGTCTTTGCCGGTTGTAAGTATTATTGGATACTTGTTGATTGCTAGGACCTTGTTGGTTGTTGTATGGAATATTTCGGTTATAATTCTGGTTTTGATTGTAGATCGGTCTTGGCGGTTGATAATTATTCTGATAATTATTTCCAGGCCTTTGGTTTAGATATGAAATATTCTCTCTTTGTTCCATTGTTAGTTCAATACTAAGACAATCTTTTGTCAAATATGGTCCTCCACACTGCTCACAACTAATTCGTATTGAGTGTATATCTTTAGTCATCTTTTTCATTCGTCTCTCGACAGCATCTATCTTTACGGAAATGGAATCTAAGTCATGGCTAGAATCGGCTCTAGCTGCTTTAGATTATCTAGCGATATCTTTTTCTTGGTGCCACTCATGTGAGTGGGAAGCAGTGTTATCAATAATTTTATAAGCATCAGTTTCGTTTTTCTTCATAATAGAACCACCAGCTGCTATGTCGATGTCTTTCCTTGTAGTGATGTCGCATCCTTGGTAGAATATTTGTACTATTTGACAGGTGTCTAAACCATGTTGCGGACATCCTCTTAATAACTTTCCAAATCTTGTCCACGCCTCATATAGAGTTTCATTCGGCTTCTGTGTGAACGTAACAATTTCTCCTTGAAGTCTTACGGCTTTAGATGCCAGAAAGAATTGTTTAAGAAATTTTTCAACTAAAACGTCCCATCTATCAATCGCCCCTTCAGGTAACGATTCCAACCAATCTTTGGCTTCTCCCTTTAAAGTCCAGGGAAATAACATGAGATATATCTGTTCATCCTCCACTTCTCGGATTTTAAATAGAGTGCAGATCCTATTAAAGGTACGAAGATGTTCATTTGGATCTTCCTTCGGCGCACCACTAAATTGGCATTGATTAGTCACCATATGTAGAATTTGTCCTTTGATTTCATAATCTGGCGCATTAATGTCAGGATGAGTAATTATGTGACCTTGGCCAGTACATTTAGCTCTCATTCGGTCTTCCATACTTAAAGGTTCCAGATTCTCCATAATTGAATTTGTTGAATCGGAATCACTAGAGGATTCTGATTTAATGGTTCGTTCCTCAACAATCTCTGTTTGAATGATTGGTGGTTCCGGAGGAAAATTCTCCGGATTCTCAATTGTGAGGTCGGGTTCAAAAAATGGATTATCAGAAATTTGAACTGGAGTACTTGGTCAACTGGATGACGATTCTAAAGAAAAATCAACGGCGGTAATATTAGCTAGATGTCTTGATCGAGTTACAGGTGGTGAACGTACAAAAGATGGTGAACGTCTTGCTCGGTGCATTCACTGAATATCCTATTAGTTTTTAAAAGGAAAGAAAAATTATATAAGTTATCCAATTAATAGACTTTTCTGATTTTGCCCACGTTTCGAATAGCCAAAAGATGCAGCAGAGGGGCAGGATTCGTTTGGTCTCAATATAATTGAGTACTGTTTTGCTCCAATAACCCGGTCCACGTACAAATCCAACTATTACTACGAACCAGAAAATTTTGATGTCTATCAATTTAACCACTTAAAATAAATTTTCGTAATTTTATGAAATTTAGATAAGAAGTAGAGAAAATTCTAAGTCCTAAAAACTAGAATAGCGAGAAATAAGAAAGAAAAAGAGCGCATCGAAAAAGGTCGAAAAAGAAAAGATCGAAAAATAAAAGGAGTCGAAAAATAAGAAATAATAAAAAAAATGACTTATAGAACTTAAAAACACTCGACTAACCCAACCTTATTACTATCACTAACTTAAAATTATAATCGCAAATTGAGATTACTAATTGGAATGATAATTGACACATAGGTAAAAGGCGTCTAAAAATATTAAAGCTTACAAGTAAAACTATATCCCAAATGGCAATATCTTAAAAAGGTACTAAAACTTAAAAAGGCGTCGCAAAACTCTAAATCACCTAAATCTTAGTCTAAAGAAAAAGCACTTAAGGGATTTTACGGCAAAGCCTAAAAATCTAGAAATAAAAATAACTATAGCAAAAACTATGAATTAAAACTAAATACGAGCGAAAAATACAAATATTACGCTAAAAAGAATTATAAAAAAATAAAATATAAAAATATACAAAAAGTTGTAAAAAGTACAATTTTTATAAAAATATTATTTTTATATTATTTATTTTATAAAACTATTAATTTTAAAATTTAATTAAACTAATTAAACTAAATATATAAATTAAATATAAAAACTAATAACTAATTAAATAATAAAACCTAATTAGGGTTTATTAAATAATAATAATAATACACCGTAATTAATGCAGTTAGGGTTTCCTGTTGGCGTGTCAGACACTCTCATGCGATCGCATGAGTTTATGCCTTCGGGTTCATGCGATCGCATGAGAAAGGATTTTGGGCCAGGTTACGGGCTGCTACAGTAGCAGGCCCGAGAGTTTATTTTATTTTTTTTTATTTAGCGTTGCGCTTCCGGCTTTTAAGCAAGAAAGTTCCCCGGCACCGGCGCCAAAAATACTTGATGTTAAAGCTAAGGGGTATAAAATACTATTAAATTTTACAAGGAAAAACTATTAAATACGATACAATTTTACACAAGATATTTATTTATTTATAGAATGGATATACTTAAACCTTGCTACAACACTTATAGGCAGTGTACCTAATCGTACAGTAGTGTAGTTTTTAGTAAGTCCGGTTCGTTCCACAGGGAATTTTTTAATCAAAGCTTAACGCTATATTAGTTTTAATTTAT
Source organism: Rutidosis leptorrhynchoides (assembly GCF_046630445.1). Taxonomy (NCBI): domain Eukaryota; kingdom Viridiplantae; phylum Streptophyta; class Magnoliopsida; order Asterales; family Asteraceae; genus Rutidosis; species Rutidosis leptorrhynchoides. The sequence goes on from NC_092334.1 coordinate 599,777,781, forward strand.
AAAAATACAAATATATATAAAAGTAATATTATTATTTTAAAGGGGGTTTTTACCGTTTAATGACCGGTTTGTCGATTTTAAAACTTTAGTCGCAGTTAAAACAAAATGTAAAATATTAAATAAATAAAAGACTTAATTTAAAGCGTAAGTAAATAACGATAATGAAATTGCGATAAATAAAAGTGCGATAAAATAAACTTGCGATAATTAAAAAGTACGATAATTAAAAGTGCAATTAAATACAATAACAATAATTAAAAGTGCTATAATTAGAAGTGCAATTAAATATAGAATAAAGAAAATTAAATATGAAATAAAAGAATTATGCTTATTTAAACTTTCGTAATTAAGATGTTTGACGTGTTGATTTTAGTTTTATGCCCATGGGTTAATTGTCCTTTGTCCTGGATTATTTAATATGTCCGTCTGGTTTTTGTCCATAACAGTCCATCAGTCATAAATATAAAGTGCGAGTGTCCTCGTCAAATTATCCTTATATCCGAAGTTAAATATTCCAACTAATTGGGGACTTAAACTGTAACAAGATTTTAATACTTTGTTTAATAATTACACCAGGATGTCGACTGAACGTAACCCAAGGTTTTAATACTTTGTTATCAATTATGCCAAGTGTCCTTGTACATAATTTCACCCCTGTTTTAATAATTCTAGTGGCTATTAATCCATTCCCGTGTCCGGTTAAATGAACGATTATTCGTACATATAAATACCCCGCCCAACGTGTCCGATCGAGTATATATGGTTATTTATAGGGACATTCAATTGTAAATCTTTATATTAAAATTAACAAACTATCATTTAGTTAAACAAATATAAAGCCCATTAATAGCCCATAGTCTAATTTCCACAAGTGTCGTTCTTTTGTCCAAACCCCAATTATGGTATAAAGCCCAATTACCCAATTTTAATATTTTTAGCCCAACATCATGATTACTTCGGATTAAATAAGCATAATAATAACTTAGCTACGAGACATTAAATTAAAAAAGGTTGAACATAACTTACAATGATTAAAAATAGCGTAGCGTTACAAGGACAGAATTTCGACTTACACCCTTACAACATTCGCTAATACACCCTTATTATTAGAATTTAAAATTAAAATTAAAATATAAATTATATATACATATACTACGTTTGAGTGAAGAAGAAAAAGATGTGTTTTGTGTTACACCAAAGCTCGATTATTATAGGCATGTGGGCTGAAACTGTGCATCATGCGATCGTATGGATTTATGCCTTCCAGGCCATGCGATCGCATGGCCAGCTGGGGAGACTCAAAAGTCTTTGTTTTTTTATGCCGACGGTTTTTAAATATAATATAATATATATATTAATTTTAAGAATTAATTATATATTATATTATATTCATGTGCATAGTTGACTTGAAATTTTTAGTCCGTTGCGTCGAGCGTTGAGAGTTGACTCTGGTCCCGGTTCCAGATTTTCGAACGTCCTTGCGAATAATTTAATATCTTGTACTTTGCGTTTTGAATCTTGTACTCTTGTAATTTTGAGACGTTTCTTATCAATAATTGGAACCTTATTGATTGTATTTTGTACTTTTGAGCTTTTTGGTCGTTTGCAATCTGTCTTTTGTCTTCACCTTTTATTATTTAAACGAATATCACTTGTAAATAGAACAATTGCAACTAAAAGCTTGTCTTTCTTGAGGAATAATGCTATGAAATATATGTTCGTTTTCAGCATTATCAACGAACACGTCATTCATCGATTTCATTGCGAGGTATTTGACCTCTATATGATACGTTTTGTAAATATTGCATTCTTTTGAAAAGGCACACCATAAATGAATATTTAAATCAAAGGTTTTCGACATCTGATTATTTCTACATATAGACAATCACCGTAATATAATAGTTTACAATAATACTTCCGTTGACTATGCAGTCAAAGTAAGATAGATGGTGTTGATTTGTGAATGCAACGTTTTCTCGAATAAAGCATGTAAGACTCCATGAACATATCTTGTATAACATATAAGCAAACAGCGGAAGACTTCTAGGAACCTGAGAATAAACATGCTAACAAGTGTCAACACAAAGGTTGGTGAGTTCATAGTTTTAGTGTTTCGCATAATCAGTATATAAAGGTAGACCACAAGATTTCAGTTGTTTCATCCAGAAACGTTTATCAAAATATTCTACAAGATTGAGCACCCTGGTAACTAAACTTTAACATCTATATAATAAGTACCCCTGTTTTAACATACATGCAACCAACATATACAATACATGCAATCCAACATGTACTAAACTCAAATAGCATACGTCTATTTTATAGTTCAGGCTAGGGTTTCTATACCTGGAACAGACGGGGATGTCAAGCCCTATGGATCCATATACAACTATTCGCACCCACCAGTTCTTATAACTGGCAGCTACTAGTTACCAAAGCTAAGGGATTTTCGGTTCAAACTCGGTGTAGAATTTAGTATGTACTTGTATCCATTGCGTTTAAAATAAAGTGCATGTATTCTCAGCCCAAAAATATAGATTTCAAAAGCAATTTAAAAGGGAGCATATGAAACTCACCTTAGCAGCATATAAAGTCGTTCACCGAAATATGACCGAAACTCGGATTACCAAATAACCGTAGATCTCAACCTAGAGAACATATGTTGGTCAATAAATGTCTATCAAGCTAGGTCAGGTCATAGTGTATCACAATCCTAATGCTCGAGATCGACATACAAAAGTTATTAAAAGTCATTTCAAAAAGTCAATCTATCTCAATACTATAGTTGAATGATCATGGCAATCGAAATATTTTAACATTTCACATAGTTTCCCAATGTTTGTAAAATTAGATTATAGTTTTTATAAGGCTTTAAAATATGATAAAACAATCAATTTTGACAATTGTTCAACAAAATGATACGTATCTTATATAAGGATTCGTTTACTCGACTGGTAATATTCAAAAAATCCACTTTATCAATCTTATTAATAAGTTGCTTAAATATCAATTGCAGATTTAAAAGCAATTTCAATTAATGTTAATCATAATTTAGTTGATCATAACTTTTAATTCGTTCACCGAAATTACGCGATTTCTAAATGAAAAGTTATTGATTTTTCTTCAGCTTTCCAACGACATGCATATCATATACCTTTTATCATTAATATATGTATTTAATTCGTGATTTATCATAAATTGTTTAACGACGAAATTTAGCATACAAGCATGCATAAATATATATACTCGAGCACTAGACATGGATACACTTATTAATATATAAAAGATAATATATGAATGCTCACGTATCAATATTGAGATTCAATATTGCAGGAAAGTACGTAGAAGCAACAGAGATGATAAACACTAGGTTTGACTCGCGAACAGTACCCATAACCTCCATAGCTATAACCCATAATTTCCTTAGCTCTATCCCGCTCGAAAGCTTGTTTTGAAAGTGACACGCTCATGACCTCGTCGTAGTATTTTATGTATAATACTAATAATAATAATGCAACTTAATAATAACACTAAGATTAATAATAATCTTAATAATAATAATAATAATAATAATAATAATAATAATAATAATAATAATAGTAATAATAATAATAATAATAATAATAATAATAATAATAATAATAATAATAATAATAATAATAATTTATATATATATTGAGAGGGAGTCGAGAGATAGTTGTGAGGAATGAATCAGAAACAGAAATCGAGCGAATTTATACTACTTTGCATGTCCCAGCCCTCCATGCGATCGCATGGTTTTTGGGCATCATGGCCATGCGATCGCATGGCCCTCTGATCCAGCTCACACTCGTTTGACGTTTTGCTTGTTGACATATTATTTAATTATAAATATAATATAATTAATTTATATAATTAATTATATATTATATTAAATTCACGTGCATAGTGGACTTGTAATTTTCTTTCCGATGACTCGTACGTTGTCACTCGACTAATGTCCAGGTTTCGGTTTTTCGAACGTCCTTTCGTATGCTGAGAAAACTTGTACTTTATGTTTCGTGACTCGTACCTTTGTCAAAATATAGTCTTAAATTATCCCTAAATTATTCCACTCGAAATATAACTTATACATTTGAGTGTTTTGGTCAATTACTTCTATAAATCATCTTCTCGTTATCAGAGTATATATAGTTTTAAATCAAAACGTTTTATAACCAAGTTAATATATATATATATATATCCTATATTCATAAACACGTTTTAAAATACATATCGCAAGTTATTCATATAATTAATTCTTAACAATTAATATTCTAACTTATCATACATATTCAAATTACGTTATTTAAACAAAACATATTAACAATCAATTCTATAATATCTAAAAACATTTTCACACATTTGAAACACAATCAATTGAATATTATGCAGTTTAGTTTTCCACTAACTTTTATCTAACTTTCGTCATCAAACACTTTACCATTTATTCCGAATACCATTAAAAGGAACGATTTCTCAAATCAACGTGGACCTCACAACAGAGACCCGTAATAATATCATAATCCTTAAGGGACTCAATAAATATCTTTTAATTCAATCGTTTGGCATAGTCTTTTAACTCCGTAGTTAAATATATCAATCAGATAATCAAACCAATAAGTTTAATGCATAGTATCATATACTTAACACTTTGTTACGTTTTCAAGTTATAGTATATGTATCTATTTACATATAATTGTTCGCGAATCATTGAGAACAATCGAAGGGTAATTGAATAGTTTAAAATTTTGAGATTCAACTTCATAGACTTTGCTTATCGTGTCAGATATATTAATTCAATTATAGAATTTGGTTCAAAATAAGTCAAAATTTTCCGGGTCATCACAGTTTTGTAGCACAGATGGCAGATAACAGAGATGTGAATGCTACGAACCCGATCCACCCCGGAACGTTCAGTGCTCCAGATGTGTAGGATGAGGCAGAGGTTTATGATGCCAATTATGTGCATGAGCTTGAAAGTAAGTTTAAGGAAGCTAAGGAAAAGATAGCTGAGCTTGAGTTAGCTAGACAGTCGGGTAATGAGGATACACCATCAGGTTTTGCCACTGCACAGTCGCATACTGTACCACAGATAAACCAGAACCAGTACCAATATCCATTACAGAACCAATTCCCTCAGCATGTCATGCCACCACAGAACTATTACCAATATTAAAACCCAATGATGATGAACCAAGTTCAGCCACCCATATATCAACAATCATTTCCACAACAGCAATTTCAACAACAATACCAGCCACCAAGTGCTTGAATACTCTACCTTGAGCTTATTGTCCTCGTTTCTGGGACGGTACTGCTCGTTCATCAAGTGCTTGAATGCTGACCACGGTAGTGCGTAAGCAGCATCTTGTCCCACTTATTCTAGATAGGTATTCCACCATGTTAACGCAATACATGTGAAGGTATGCGTGGCGTACATCACCCTATCTTCTTCAGTACATTTACTTATGACAAACACCGATTCAACCTTCTCGGTCCACCGTTTCAATCCAATTGGTCCTTCGGTTCCATCAAATTCCAAAGGTTTGCAGGCAGTAAATTCTTTGTAGGAGCATCCTACACGATTTCTAGTGGCGTTAGTTGCATTGCTAGATTCAGAGTTATTATTGTTATTTTGCATTGCAGCCTTACTGCAGCTATGTTGGCAGCAAGAAAAACACGGAAGTCTTCCTCGCTCGTGTTCAAGTTCTGACGAGTAGTCGGTGCCATTTCCTCCAAAAATAGCCAAAAGAATTAAGTTAATCATATAGAATATTAAGAGTAGCCAATAGTATTTCGTAGCATAATATGAACTCATTTATAAAAGCTTTTTCTTCATATTAGCGTTTTATAAGTCTTAATACGGGTAGTACCTACCCGTTAAGTTCATACTTAGTAGCTAATATACAATTCAACTACTACAATTCTATATGAAAAACTGGTAATAATATTTCGCGTTCAAACTTTTATACAATATTTTACAAACTTACTAATTTACATATAGCATGAAATATAGCACACAATAACTTTAATACAAGGCAGTTGCGAAGAAAATTCTAGTTAATACGCAAGTTGTTCAGCAAAGGCAATAAAGACACGTAATTCATAAGTCCAGAAACAAGTCATGCATTCGGGTTTTACTAGTATTTTTTCCCATCCTTGGTCTTGTGGAAAATAACCGTTGTGACCATTGGCTAGGCAGCATGTTGTAACGTTTTCAAAAGGACGGGGGTTACGTAATGCCCAACAGCCCCGTAATAATCTAAAAATCTTATTTCTCACCCCAACTACTGAATCCGTCACTTGTGGGAATGTTTTATTTAGTAGTTGCAATCCTATGTTCTTTTTCTTGATTTGATGAGAAGCGAACATTACTAACTCGTAGACATAACATGCTTCTTTATGTTGCATGTTTGAAGCCCTTTCTAAAGAACGAAGTCCTATGTTGGGATAGGTAGAGTCAAAATAGGCTCTCAACCCATAGCGTAAAATTGCATTTAGGTTCCCCGCATTTAATGTCTTAAAGAAAACACGGCGTAACTTAAAGTCTCCCCAATGTGATATACCCCATCTTTCAAAGGAAAGCCTTTTATAAACTAAGGCATGCTTGGAACGTCTTTCAAATGTTCGGCAAACTAATTTTGCCGTAAATAATTATGCCGATGAATTCTGACCGACTCTAGACAAGATTTCATCAATCATATCCCCTGGTAGTTCTTCTAAAATTTTTGTTTGTCTATCCTTAACGTCCATTGTGTGTTTTATACTGTAAAATAGACAAGGATTAGATTTGTAAAAGATAACTAACAAACAATACAAGCAATTTTTACATATAACATAAAATACAAGCACGTTACAATACATATATTACACAACATGATTACAATTCTTTATTCCAACTCACTCGTTTCTTCCTCCTCGGACTTGGTTCGTTTCGCTAATTTCCTAGGGATATATGGTGCTCCTCTAATACGAGCCGTCGTTTTCAAAAATGGTTTAGAAAAACCTGGTGGCTTAGATGTTCCCGGGTTATAGTGAAAGTTTAAGAAATATGGGTGTTTACGGTACACCTCATCAGGGTATCTCATGTTAACATAGAGGTCATCGGGGTTGGAATTAGGTTTCTCTATTTTGATGCCTTTTTCCTTATTATTTTCTTTTGCCTTTTAAATTTGGGTCGGGGTAATATCTATAACATCATCGGAATCCTCGTCGGGATCCGATTCATCAGAAAATTGATAATTTTCCCAATATTTTGCTTCCTTGGCGGAAACACCATTGACCATTATTAACTTTGGTCCATTGGTTGAAGATTTTCTTTTATTTATCTTTTTTCTGTGGTTCCTAATATTTCCTCCTCCGGAACCTCTTCTTCCAGTTCCTCTTCTTCCGGTTCCTCTTCGGGAATTTATGAATCTTCCCAAAATATATTCGACTCTTCATTATTATTAGGTGAGTCGATGGGATTTGTACTAGAGTTAGACATCTATCACACAATATCAAATACGTTAAGAGATTAATATATCACATAATATTTACATGTTAACAATATATAGTTTCCAACAAAATTGTTAAGCAATCGTTTTTCAAATAAACACGGTCTAAGTCCAGACTCACTAATGCATCCTAATGAACTCGATAAGACACACTAATGCAGATTTATGGTTCTCTAAGACCAACGCTCGGATACCAACTGAAATGTCCCGTTCATAATGATTATAAACGTTCCATATTAATTAATTTCTTTGCGAGGTTTTGACCTCTATATGAGACGTTTTTCAAAGACTGCATTCATTTTTAAAAACAAACCATAGCATTTATTTTATTGACAAGGTTTAAAGGACACAACCTAGATTACCAAGATATGATAATCTGAAAAATATCACACTTACACACTACCATTACATAATGGTTTACAATATTAATATGTTACAATAAAGTATGTTCTCGAATGCAGTTTTTAAACAATATTATACAAGCATGGACTCCAAATCTTGTCCTTAATTTAGTATGCAACAGCGGAAGCTCTTAACAATCACCTGAGAATAAACATGCTTAAAACGTCAACAAAAAATGTTGGTGAGTTATAGGTTTAACCTATATATTTATCAATTCGTATTAATAGACCACAAGATTTCATATTTTCATTTCTTGTAAACAACATGCATGCATATAGCAATCTGCATAAAAATCATTCATATGATGAACACCTGGTAACCGACATTAACAAGATGCATATAAGATTATCCCCATCATTCCGGGACATCCTTCGGACATGATAAAAAAACTCGAAGTACTAAAGCATCCGCAACCATGGATGGGGTTTGTTAGGCCCAATAGATCTATCTTTAGGATTCGCGTCAATTAGGGGCCAGTTCCCTAATTCTTAGGCTACCAAGCAAAAAGGGGCATATTTGACTTCGATCATTCACCCATAGAATGTAGTTTCGATTTCTTGTGTCTATTTCGTAAAATATTTATAAAACTGCATGTATTCTTATCCCAAAAATATTAGATTTTAAAAGTGGGACTATAACTCACTTTCACAGATTTTTACTTCGCCGAAATTTAAGACTTGGCCACGGGTCGATTCACGAACCTATAACAAATATATACATATATGTCAAAGTATGATCGAAATATATTCACAACATTTTTTATTACGTTTTAATGATTTAAGTTTGTTAAGTTAGCGGTCCAACGTTAGTAATCTACAACTAGTAGTCCACAGTTAGATGTACAGAAATAAATCAATATATATTATCTCGAATCAATCCACGACCCAGTGTATACAAGTCTCAGGCTAGATCACAACTCAAAGTATATATATTATTTTGGAATCAACCTCAACCCTGTATAGCTAACTCTAGCATTACTGCATATAGAGTGTCTATGGTTGTTCCCAAATAATATATATGGATGGGTCGATATGATATGTCAAAACATTGTATATCTAATGCTCCGTCCTAATTCATCTGGACGAATACATTACATTTGGTTACATCGCGAGGTATTTGACCTCTATATGATACATTTTACAAACATTGCATTCGTTTTTTAAAAAAAATCTTTCTTTACATCGAAAGTTGACGGCATGCATACTATTTCATAATATATCCACTATAATTAACTTAATAATAATCTTGATGAACTCAACGACTCGAATGCAACGTCTTTTAAAATATGTCATGAATGACTCCAAGTAATATCTTTAAAATGAGCAAATGCACAGCGGAAGATTTCTTTCATACCTGAGAATAAACATGCTTTTAAGTGTCAACCAAAAGGTTGGTGAGTTCATTAGTTTATCATAAACAATCATTTCCATTATTTTAATCGACCACAAGATTTCATTTTTCATAAACATCATTCTCATATCAGGCATTTCGCAAACTGCATAGAGATAAAAATCATTCATATGGTGAACACCTGGTAACCGACATTAACAAGATGCATATAGAATATCCCCATCATTCCGGGACACCCATCGGACATGATAAAATCGAAGTACTAAAGCATTCCAAATTCCAGAATGGGGCTTGTTGGGCCCAATAGATCTATCTTTAGGATTCGCGTCAATTAGGGTATCTGTTCCCTAATTCTTAGGCTACCAAGCTAAAAGGGTGATATTTGATTCGATAATCCAACCATAGAATGTAATTTTCGAGTACTTGTGTCTATTTCGTAAAACAGTTATAAAAGCAGCGCATGTATTCCCAGTCCCAAGATATATATATTGCAAAAGTATTTAAAAAGGGAACAAATAAAACTCACTTAATGTATTTTGTAGTAAAAATACATATGACGATATTGAACAATGCAAGGTTGGCCTTGAATTCACGAACCTATATCAAGTATATGTATTAACACATATTGTGACACCGCTAAATTTTTTATTTTTTTTAAATACGTGGCGGAAGCATAATATTAATTAAATACGATATCAACAATTTACAAACCGATGTCACGTGTCATTAAAACAAATTACATATTAACAGGAAAAGACGTAAATACATTCTGTTATCAAAAGTACACGGTTCATATTCCAAAAGACCACATCAGAGTTAACCCTGTCAAACATAACATCGCCATGCCCGTCTTCTCCCCAAAATACCACATTTACAAAAGCTAATAACCTGCAGGGAGGAGATGGAGGGGAATTAGTACGAAGCTAAGTGAGTACGACTAACTACAGGCCATAGCATACACAAGTGTTATACTAATCATGTCACATAGTCTAACACACAAACATCACCCAAATGCCGTCTACAGAGACTCTGGCGGCTCGGCCAAACCATTAACCACCAGCTTATCGGACTGGGGCTTACCAGAAGTTCCTCCACCAGCGTATGTATATACATAATCCACACACGACGGACGAGTCATTCACATATATATACACCACGGCTGTCTAGGCTACTACAGAGGAACCCAACCCGCAGGTTGATCTCTCCTACCGAGGCTACCACACAATAGGGATGCACTGGGCTCCAGCAGATAAGCATCAACTAACATGCAGTCATCACAAAAACTAACTAACCACAACAATAAGTATATCTAACAAGCATGGCAATCATAATATAACATGCTTCTATATACTATATTTTCCAGTTAGTCCCACTCACCAAATACCAGCAAACGAGAAGGTGTTCAGCTATCTAATCACTGAACCTTCTCTTTCTCCTTTTCTCATGAGAAATACATATACACAAGTTAGTTTATGTCCATTAACACCAAATAACCAGTACAGAAAATTTTGTATCAAAAACTGTCCGCTAAATTTTTTTTGCTTAACACTTATGCATTTTCAAAATTTACAGCATAATCATCAAAATACAAACGGGCAGCATAACGGCTAGAAATCAACACCTGGTAAAATATTTCACTGCCAAAGACACTCGGTCGACTGTCATAGACAGTCGACCTACTGTCTACACTCACTCGGCCGAGTGTCTAGTCACTCAGTCGATGGTCTCTCACAGACACACTCGGCCGTGGGTCTTACACACTCGGTCGATTGTCGAGACGGTCGGTCGAGTGTCTCGACACACTCGGCCGACTGTGTTTATCTGCAGAAGCTGAAGCCAAAGTGATGGGTTTCAACCAAAAATCTACCAATTCTTGCTCTAAAGCTCGATTATGACCTCAAAACTGACCAAATCAAAGACACTAAACATGTAGAAACATAAACCCACAAGATTTGGACTCAATCAACATCAAATCTAACCACTTTGACCCAAAATACATACTTTATAAAAACTAACACAAAACCTCCATTTTCTTGAAGATTAAAGCATGAAAAGCTTTGAATCTTACCTTGTTAGAATCAGTAAATCACAAGGAACACAAAGATGTAAATGATTCGAGCTCTAAAACAAGGATTAGAAATTAGGAAAGTACGGGAGTGATTTGGGAAGGAACTGAAAAATGCAAGAGAGAGACTGCCTAAGTCATCTAATGTGGGTTTAATTCCCACACTGTGTGACACACGGGTATTTATCAGTTATCTGATATCTTTCGTACATCATTTGGCAACCCAAATGAAGTCCAAATTAAATAAACAAACCTGTTATGTGACCCTTGTCACGAACTGGTCCTAACCACATCATTATTTAATAACGAACATTAAATAAAAATAAAAGCATATAATAACACAATACTAACTTAAGGGCACTTTAGTAATCTTACATCTAGGCCCGATTGAGGATGTTACAAATCTACCCCCCTAAGAAGATTCCGTCCTCGGAATCTGGTCAAGGTCAAACAACTGGGGATAGCGCGCCCTCATTAACTCCTCGGTTTCCCATGTCAGGTTGGAACCTAAACTGTGCTGCCATTCCACTAATACCATAGGAATCTGTTTCTTTCTTAGCTTGGTGACCTTCTTGTCCACTATTCTAATCGGTTCTTCAACTAACTTCTTGTTTAAGTCCACTTTCAAATCCTTCAGAGGAAGAATCAAACTTCCGTCGTCTACTTTACACTTCCTTAAATAACACACATTGAACGTGTCGTGAATTCCTACTAACTCTGAAGGAAGATCTAAAATTACCGTTTGATCATTTAAAATCTCAATGATTGGAAACGGTCCAATAAACCTCGGTGCTAGCTTACCACGTTTACCAAATCGGATCACTCCCTTCCACGGTGAAACTTTTAAGTATACACGATCACCTACATTAAATGTTACCGGACGTCTGCGCGGATCAGCATACATCTTTTGTCGGTCTCTGGCTGCTTTCAATTTCTCACGTGCAATTTCGACCTTTTTTGCGGTTATCTGAACAATTTCAGGACCTGCAAATTGTTTCTCACCTGCTTCTAACCAACACGTAGGAGTTCTGCACTTGCAACCATACAACATTTCATACGGCGGCATTCCGATACTCGAATGATACGAATTGTTGTAAGCAAACTCTATCAATGGAAGATGCGAATCCCAAGAACCACCATATTCTAAGACACACGCTCTCAACATGTCTTCTAATGTTTGAATCGTTCGTTCACTCTGACCGTCTGTATGTGGGTGATAAGCTGTACTAAGATTCACACGCGTACCCAGATTCTGCTGCAAACTGTTCCAGAAGTTAGATACAAATCTAGTATCTCGGTCAGAAACTATAGACCACGGTACACCATGTCGACTAACTATCTCTTTTAAGTACAACTCTGGCAAATCACTTAGTGAAGCGGTTTCACGTGTAGCTAAAAAGTGAGCACTCTTTGTTAAACGATCCACTATCACCCAGATCATGTCATGACCTTTCTGGGTTCGGGGTAACTTGGTTACAAAATCCATCGTTATATGATCCCATTTCCACTGAGGAATTTCTAACTGTCGTAGAGATCCATACGGTTTCTGATGTTTTGCCTTAACTTGCGCACAAATATGACATTTCTCAACAAAACCTGCAACATCTGTCTTCATTGTTGGCCACTAATACAATGTTTTCAAGTCTCTATACATCTTAGTACTACCTGGATGCACTGATAATCTCGATTTATGCGCTTCAGTAAGGATTAAATCCCTCAAATCTCCAAGCATAGGCACCCAAATTCGATCTTTATAGGTCTTTAATCCTCTAGAATCATTGCATAGGTCAAATTTTCTTTTAGTCATTTGTTCAGTCTTTAGGTTTTCGTCATTCAAAGCTACTAACTGAACGGTTTTCAGTCGATCAATCAAGTCTGAAACTATCTCAATTCTCATAAATCTAACATTTTTGACTGTTTTCTTGCGACTCAGAGCATCTGCGACCACATTTGCTTTACCCGGATGGTATTTAATCTCACAGTCATAGTCTTTAATCAATTCTAAACATCAACGTTGACGCATATTTAATTCTTTCTGAGAAAATATATATTGAAGACTCTTGTGATCTGTATAGATTTCACAATGCATACCATACAAATAGTGTCTCCAAAGCTTCAAAGCAAACACAACTGCAGTTAACTCTAAATCATGAGTAGGGTAGTTTCGTTCATGATTTTTCAACTGTCGTGAAGCATACGCTATGACTTTATTTCTTTACATCAAAACAAAACCCAGACTTGCACGTGACGCATCACAGTAGACCACAAAATCTTATGTTCCCTCTGGTAAAGCTAAAACCGGCGCTTGACATAACAACAGTTTGAGAGTCTGAAAAGCCTTTTATTGTTCATCAATCCATCGAAAGGCTACATCTTTTCTGGTTAACTTATTCAACGGACCTGCCATTTTAGAAAAATCTTTAATAAATCTGCGGTAATAACCTGCTAAACCCAGAAAACTCTTAATTTCTGTCAGCGTTTTCAGCGAGTTCCAATTCATTACAGCTTCTATCTTAGACTGATCTACTTTGATACCCTATTCACAAATCACATGACCCAGAAACTGTACTTCCCGCAGCCAAAATTCACATTTAGAAAAACTTAGCGTACAACTGTTCCTGTTTCAGGAGCTCTAACACCAACCTCAGATGCGTAGCATGATCTTTCTCTGTTTTCGAATATATCAAGATATCATCTATGAAGACAATCACAAACTTGTCAAGATATTGACGACATACCCAGTTTATTAAATCCATAAACACTGCTGGCACGTTTGTTAACCCGAATGGCATAACTAAAAATTCATAATGACCATATCTAGTTCTAAACGTTGTTTTCGGTATATCGTTCTCTGCAACACGCACCTGATGATACCCTGAACGTAAATCAATCTTTGAAAAGTAGGAAGCACCCTGTAACTGATTGAATAAATCATCTATTCTCGGTATCGGATACTTATTCTTTATTGTTCTCTTGTTCAAGTCGCGGTAATCTATACACATTCTAAGCGACCCATCTTTCTTTTTCACAAACAACATAGGAGCACCCCCACGGTGAAGAACTTGGTCGAATAAACCCTTTGTCTAACAGTTCCTGAATCTGAGACATCATTTCTCGGATTTCTGATGGAGCTAATCTGTAAGGAGCTTTTGCAACTGGTGTAGCACCTGGAACCAAATCAATTTTATACTCTACTTCACGTACTGGAGGTAACCCTAGTAGATCATCTGGAAACACTTCGGGAAATTCTGACACAACAGGAATATCAGTCACCTGTTTCTTTTCTTTCTTAACATCGATCACGTAGGCAAAGAATGAATCACACCCTTTCGATATTGCCTTCTGAGCTTTCATTAGGGAAACCATAGGGAAGTTAAGTCCACTGCGCTCTCCCCTAGCTATCACTCGGGATCTATCAGCCAAACGGAAAGAAATCATCTTCTTATCACACTTAATATTAGCCCTATTAGCTCTTAACCAATTCATGCCTATGACTACATCAAAGCTAGGTATAGGCATCAATAAACAGGTTAAAGGAAAGGAATGGCCGTAGATTTCGATGGTAATTCCAGACACAGATGATGTGCATGGAACCATTTTACCATCAGCTACTTCTATTCCCAAAGGCTCATTTAACATCCTAACAGACAACTTCAACTTATCACAGAAGCCTAAGGACATAAAAGATCGATTCGCTCCAGAATCAAATAACACACGAGCTGGTAAGGAATTAACTAAGAACATACCGGTAATGACGTCATCGGTAGCGGTTGCAGCATCTATCGTCATCTGAAATGCCCTTGCCTCTGCTGTTGGAGGATTCTTTCTCTTCTGCCTGGCAGTAGAAGCAGAAGATCCCCCAGAAGTTACTGACCTCGCCCCTGACCCTGCCCCAGAACCGGCTCTTGACGCAGATGGACAATTCGCTGATCTATGTCCTTCTTGATGGCAAATCCAACAAACATTAGACTTAAAAGAACAAGCTGTTGATTCATGACCTAACACTCCACATTTCAAACACCTTCTGGTCATTGGAGAACACGGACCGACATGGGTCGACTTACAAACATTGCACCAATCGGACTGACTAGAACCCGATCCACTTATACCAGATTTAATTTTCTGTTTAAACCAGCCTGACTTTTTACCACGAAAACTAGATTGCTTACTCGACTGCTGAGTCAACTGTCCACCTTATTGACTTTCCCCCAAAAGATCCACCCATTGAACTTTCTCTTTTCGCTGCCATTATATCACCTTCAGTAACCTTAGCCATCTCATGAGCCTGTGCCAAGGTTGTTGCAAATCTCGCAACTGTTCTGTACTCCGGCTTAATCATCCGCATGAAATGCTGAATTTTATCCTTTTCAGTCGGTACCCATTGTTGAACAAACCTTAACTTCGATGTAAAATCTTTGAAAACTTCATCAATAGTCATACTTTCTGTCATCTTCATACTCAAAAACTCAGTTTTCAATCTCTCCATTTCATACTCAGAACAATACTGCTCACGAACCTTAGCAGCAAATTGTTCCCAGGTAATCTGGCTGATCTGTTCTTTGGGTAAATATGCAGTAATAGAATCCCACCATTCCATTGCTTCACCCTTGAGAAGCCTACTAGCAAATAGCACCATGGATTCAGGCTCACAAAACACGCTTCTAATGCTCTCTCCACTTCTTTCAGCCAATTCGGGATCATTGTAGGGTTTGTGTGACCGCTGTACTCAGGAGGTTTGCAGTCTAAAAACTGTTTATAGGTACACTTCTTTCTGGTCTCGGGAATTTGAAATGGGTATATTATTTGATTTGAAATTACATGGTTACACGAAAATGGCATTTGGAGGTTTTGATAGGTGTTTTGCGAAAACTGCGATTGGGAACTGCCTCCGGCTTGAGTATAAAAGTTAGGAGGAAAGGTTGTGTTCAACGCAGTGGTATTAGGGTTCCATTGCGCCCGTTATTGTTCTAGTTCCTTAATTTTCTCTTGGGCTTCTAGTAGTCGACTCTGAAGGTTTATAACTTCATGTGAGGTTTCATCTTCCGATGACACATGTCCATCCTCATCGGGAGCTCGAAAGGTTCCAGTTCCAGGGACAGCGGGGCCAGTAACGTTTGCTTCATTATCTGCCATTACTGCACTACCACAACACTCACACCAAGGCTTAGTATAAACTCTGTTAGTACTAACAACTAACACATAACCTATCCTAATACTTACTTAACCCATCCCCAGCATGTTATGTTTGACATGACTCTACTAAGTTTGGGAACATGACATTTAGATCACAATGCGCATGCTGCCAAACTAAGCTTTGATACCAACTTGTGACACCGCAAAAAAAAAAATTTAAATACGTGGCGGAAGCATAATATTAATTAAATACGATATCAACAATTGTACAAACCGATGTCACGTGTCATTAAAACAAATTACATATTAACAGGAAAACACATAAATACATTCTGTTATCAAAAGTACACGGTTCATATTTCAAAAGACCACATCAGAGTTAACCCTGTCAAACATAACATCGCCATGCCCGTTTTCTCCCCAAAATGCGACATTTACAAAAGCTAATAACCTGCAGGGAGGAGATGGAGGGGAATTAGCACGAAGCTAAGTGAGTATGACTAACTACAAGCCATAGCATACACAAGTGTTATACTAATCATGTCACATAGTCTAATACACAAACATCACCCAAGTGCCGTCTACAGAGACTCTGGCGGCTCGACCAAACCATTAACCACCAGCTGATCGGACTGGGGCTTACCAGAAGTTCCTCCACCAGCGTATGTATATACATAATCCACACACGACGGACGCGTCATTCACATATATATACACCACGGCTGTCTAGGCTACCACAGAGGAACCCAACCCGCAGGTTGATCTCTCCTACCGAGGCTACCACACAATAGGGACGCACTGGGGTCCAGCAGACAAGCATCAACTAACATGCAGTCATCACAAGAACTAACTAACCACAACAATAAGTATATCTAACAAGCATGGCAATCATAATATAACATGCTTCTATATACTATATTCTCCAGTTAGTCCCACTCACCAAATACCAGCAAACGAGAAGTTGTTCAGCTATCTAATCACTGAACCTTCTCTTTCTCCTTTTCTCCTGAGAAATACATATAGACAAGTTAGTTTATGTCCATTAACACCAAATAACCAGTACAGAAAATTTTGTATCAAAAACTATCCGCTAAATTTTTTTTGCTTAACCTTATGCATTTTCAAAATTTACATCATAATCATCAAAATACAAACGGGAAGCATAATGGCTAGAAATCAACACTTGGTAAAATATTTCACTGCCAAAGACACTCGGTCGACTGTCATAGACAGTCGGTCGACTGTCATAGACAGTCGGTCGACTGTCTACACTCACTCGGCCGAGTGTCTAGTTACTCGGTCGATGGTCTCTCACAGACACACTCGGCCGTGGGTCTTACACACTCGGTCGATTGTCGAGTCGGTCAGTCGAGTGTCTCGACACACTCGACCGACTGTGTTTATCTGCAGAAGCTGAATCCAAAGTGACGGGTTTCACCTAAAATCTACCAATTCTTGCTCTAAAGCTCGATTATGACCTCAAAACTGACCAAATCAAAGACACTAAACATGTAGAAACATAAACCCACAAGATTTGGACTCAAACAACATCAAATCTAACCACTTTGACCCAAAATACACACTTTATGAAAACTAACACAAAAACTCTATTTTCTTGAAGATTAAAGCATGAAAAGCTATGAATCTTACCTTGTTAGAATCAGTAAATCACAAGGAACACAAAGATGTAAATGATTCGAGCTCTAAAACAAGGATTAGAAATTAGGGTTTGATTGTAGGTGAAAGGAAGGTACGGGAGTGTTTTGGGAAGGATCTGGAAAATGCAAGAGAGAGACTGCCTAAGTCATCTAAAGTGGGTTTAATTCCTACACTGTGTGACATACGGGTATTTATCAGTTATCTGATATCTTTCGTACATCATTTGGCAAACCAAATGAAGTCCAAATTAAATAAACACACATGTTCTGTGACCCTTGTCACGAACTGGTCCTAACCACATCATTATTTAATAACGAACATTAAATAAAAATAAAAGCATATAATAACACAATACTAACTTAAGGGCACTTTAGTAATCTTACATATAGGCCCGATTGAGGATGTTACACATATAATAATATTCACACAAATTTATACATATATTTATTAGTGATAAAACTTCTATATTAATAACTTATAGGTTTCATTGTTTAATTAAATATATTCATTTTGTATATTTTAAATAAGTAAAATATTAATATAGTTAAGTTATGGTAATTAAATACATTTTTATATAAAGATCATTTATTTGTTAAATTAATAATTGTAATAATACTAGATTAAGGATAATAATAACAATGATAGTTAATAATAGTAATAATATAAATGTTAATTTTTAAAATGATAATTTTAATAATAACTTTAATAAAAAAAATTTACTAACAAGATTCTTTTAATAATAATATAGTTGTAATAATAATAATGATACTAGTAGTAAAAATGATAATAATACTAATAAGATAATTGTAAAAATAATAATTTTTAATATTAACAATACTAATAATGATGATAAAAATGTTATTAATAATAATAATACTTATAATAATAATAATAATGATAATAAAGATAATAATACTTAATGCTTAATAATAGTAGTAGTAGTAGTAATAATAATAATAATAATAATAATAATAATAATAATAATAATAATAATAATAATAATAATAATAATAATAATAATAATAATAATAATAATGGTAACTATAATCATAATCATAATAATAGTAATAAATGATACATACTACTTGTATAAGCAATAATAATAATAATAATAATAATAATAATAATAATAATAATAATAATAATAATAATAATAATAATAATAATAATAATAACAATAACAATAACAATAACAATAAAAATAAAAATAATAATAATAATAGTAATAATAATAATAATAATAATAATAATAATAATAATAATAATAATAATAATAATAATAATAATAATAATTAAGATTAAGTTTACTACCTTTAAAAGGTGAGTTCCAAAAAAAAATGCCTCAATCTAGGCTCGAACCCACAACCTCTTGCCCACCCTCTAACGCCCTTAACCACTGAGCTACTCGTTCATTTCCGTTTTAATTATCACCTTTTAACATTTTAACTAAATTTCGGTTGTTGGGTGACCAAAAGATATGGCTCTCGGACCAACAAAGAAACCAGCGGCCCAACTTGTAATTTAATTTTAGCAGCCCAATTAGAGTGATCCTAGTAGCCCTATATATACCCTAATCTAGTTACGAGCTTGCCAGGAGAAAAGAGGGAACATAAATAAAACGAAACCAGTCTTCGATTCCCAACAACGTCATTCATTACCATTCGTGATTCATCATCATAATCTTCTGTTCATCATCTTCTCAATTTCATCGTCATCATCATCGTTTATTTCATTTTTGCTGTTCATCATCTCCTTCCCTAAGTGAGTTTCGATGGTAGTTATAATTTGAAGGTGGTTGTTGATCAGAAACATAACTAGGAACAAAACGTAATCGAGTAGGTGGATGGTGTTTGTTTTTACGGCTAAAACAGAAAATAATAAGTGGGTTTCGTTGGTTTTAATGGTGATCAATATGATGGGTTTCGGTATCAATGGTGTTTTTGAAACAGAAGGACAGAATTAATAACAGCAGCTACTGCATCATCTAAATCTCATATCATCTTTTCATTGTTTATTATCTTCTTCAATTGAATAACACGCAGGTGCTGCAACATCTTTGGTTGAGGTTAACGGTGGTGATGGTTTACGAACAAATTAAGAGAGAGGGATGGATAGAGAGAGACAAAGGTGGTGATGGAGAGTGAATTTTGGTGGCGGTTGCAACAGTACAGAAATGAAGGTATTAGAGTAGTAGCACTTTTAACTTAAACGATGGTGTTTGATGATTGTGATTGTCATTTGGTTTTTATGAGAGAGAAAAGAGAGAGTGAGGTAGTGAGTGGTGTTCGATGGTGGTCGTGGTGGCGATGATGGTGGAGGATGGTCTCGTTTGATGGTTTAATGGTGGTGATAGCACGGTAGTGTTAATGACTTAACCGAGCAAGAATTATGAAAAAAAAATAAAGAGAAGGCGAGAGTGAGGGATGGTGACTAGCGGTGGTTGGCGATGATGAAGGTGGCTGTATGGTGGTGGTCCGGCTGCAGGAGGAGGTGGCGTAGGTTCCCGGTGGTCATGAAGGAGAAGAAGATGAATTAAGAATGATGGATGATCAAGTGTAATGTTGTATGTAATATATGCATAAATATATAAACTAGATATTAATTAAAAATCAAAACCAATAGTGCACCTAATTATATATTTCATTCACGGGTATAGTTAAACTATTACCTGCCGACAGTTTTTACGGAGCGTGTCCATTGCTAACAGTTAACGTATAAAATTGTTCCTAAAGATCCCAAATTTTTAAATTAAGACCATTTATTTATTCTGGTCATTTCCTGTTTGAAACCTGATCAAAAAGGTTCGATAATTATTTATTTTCTGTTCCAATTTATATGTACGGAGTACAAAAACTTAGTTTGAAAAGGTAAAAAAAATATTTATCAAAACTATTATCTTTTTAATCAAATTTTAGAACAACTTTTATTTTTAAACTTCATATATATATATTAGACCTATTTTAAAAATAATTAAACGTCATCCGAAAGTTACAGACATTTACCATTTAAACTCAAAATTAATTATATTTAATATACACTATATATATATATATATATATAAACAGTTTTAAATAACAAAATTTACTAAGCAAATAATTATATATTAAATAATTAAATTAAATATAACAATATATATATACAAGAAATATACATATAAAATAATAGTTTTTTTTATTACAATGTATTTTATTGTACATATTTGTTTATAACAATAAATATATATATAATAGTTTATTAATGTTCATGTTATTATATATATTATACATATATTTATATATACACATTTTTATATATATCTACATATTTACAAGCAATGGTTCGTGAATCATCGGGGACAGTCATAGGTCACATGAATATATGAAAACAATTCAAAAATTTTGAGACTCAACTTACAGACTTTTCTTATCGTGTCAAAATCATATAAAGATTAAGTTTAAATTTGGTCAGAAATTTCCGGGTCGTCACAGTACTTACCCGTTAAAGAAATTTCGTTCCGAAATTTGATTGGGATGGTCATGGATGACCATAAGTATGTTTTCATGACTCATATGAGCTGGTAAATAGAGTTTTATTACTGTTGAGTAATATGGATGAGATAATTCGATTACTCGAAGAGTACGAGTGAAGTTATCACAAAGGAGTGAGATAAAGATTTAACTTTTAACGTAGTCACGGTTGATTTCCGGAATTCAAGGGATTAAAGAAAATCTTCGAAATCTATAAGATCTGATTCTTTGGCGAAATAAGGAAATTAAGATTTCTATAATTAAATACGGTGATCTGCCTCAATTACTCTGTCAGATATTTCACTATAAATTCATTCCCTTCGCTTCCTTATTTCCTACACTACCATCTTCTATACTTTCTTTTCCAATTCATATTTCTACAACATTCATCAATATGCTCCATCCGGTTCTAATTCTCGATATACTTCTAACTTTCATATCTGTCATTCTTCTGTTTCACCTGCCGCCAGAAGAATCTATTTACTTCTACTATATTCTGGGTTTTATAGTGTTTTTAGTTCTTCCGTGTCTTTATATTGCTATATGCATTGATATATATATATATATATATATATATTAAATATATATATATATATATATATATATATATATATATATATATATATATATATATATATATATATATATATATGGTTTATAATTTCTTGATTGATGTTGGGCTTTATATCTTCCCTTATATTTCAAAGTCCCCGCTTCTGTCTCCTATAATCATTGTCATCTACAGTTAATGCTCTCTCCTATTTGCTGCAATTTATACACCCATTTCTATTTCGGAGTTTCCTTCTTTCGTTTCCTCTTCTTGCGATTACACACTGCTTGCAATGGTCCAGAATTCGCAGATATGAATTTTGGAAGTTAATGTTCTTAAGAAGGAAATCGTAATGGCACGATTTTGATTTGTCTTCTCGCTCTGAATTTCGGAATGAACATTAAAATTAAGTTTAATTACCAGAATATTTGTCACACCCCCAAATTAGGGCCTAGGGTATTTGTGACTAATTATATCAAATCACAGTTGTATAAACGAGAACGACTCTATATGAGACGTTTTGAATAAAACATTTATTAATAAAACAGCGGAAGCATTAAAAGTTTTACATCAAATTTAAACTGAAATAATAATAATAGTCTTAATGCAAAGTAAATGTAATGAAATGAAGACTCCATGTAGCAGCATTCAATTCATCAGGTAGCAATCATGGCAATCATCTTATTCGTCACCTGAGACAAAACATGCTTAAAGTGTCAACCAAAAAGGTTGGTGAGTTCATTAGTTTATCAAAATCAATCATTTCCGTTATAATAATAGGCCACAAGATTTCAGTTTCATAAATATCCGTACACTAGCAAGTGTATAAAAGCATTCTATAAGTTGTAGGCACCCGGTAACAAGCCTTAACGTTCATGTTTTACCCTCTGAAGTACACCAGATCAGGTGTGTTTAAAATAACCTCGAAGTACTAAAGCATCCCATAGTCAGGATGGGGTTTGTCAGACCCAATAGATCTATCTTTAGGATTCGCGCCTACCGTACATAGACAAGTAGTTTAATGTTACCAAGCTAAGGGTATATTTCTGGTTTAAACCCACATAGAATTAGTTTTAGTACTTATGCCTATTTCGTAAAACATTTATAAATCAGCGCATGTATTCTCAGCCCAAAAATATATATAAAGAGGGAGCAAATGAAACTCACCTTAAATAGCAGTTGAAGTATTCCACGCAAGAAAGGAAAGTAAAGCAAGTAAGTGACCGAGATATCAACTAGAAGTAGTTCTTTAAGAGAGGAATGAGAGATTAAGTGTAAGTTTGAAATGAGAAATGTATGTGGTATTTATAGTTGAAAATGTTAGGTAAAAAAAAAATTAAAATAAAATAAGTAAATCTTAAAAGTTAAAATAAGAAAAATTATTTTGTATTTTTATTAAAAGTAAATATTAAAAGTTAAAATAAGAAAAAGTAGTTTGTATTTTTATTAAAAGTAAAATCTTAAAAGTTAAAATAAGAAAAATTAGTTTGTATTTTTATTAAAAGTAAAATCTTAAAAGTTAAAATAAGAAAAAGTATTTTGTATTTTTATTAAAAGTAAATTTTAAAAGTTAAAATAAGAAAAAGTAGTTTGTATTTTTATTAAAAGTAAAATCTTAAAAGTTAAAATAAGAAAAAGTAGTTTGTATTTTTATTAAAAGTAAAATCTTAAAAGTTAAAATAAGAAAAAGTATTTTGTATTTTTATTAAAAGTAAATCTTAAAAGTTAAAATAAGAAAAAGTAGTTTGTATTTTTATTAAAAGTAAAATCATAAAAGTTAAAATAAGAAAAAGTAGTTTGTATTTTTATTAAAAGTAAAATCTTAAAAGTTAAAATAAGAAAAAGTATTTTGTATTTTTATTAAAAGTAAATCTTAAAAGTTAAAATAAGAAAAAGTAGTTTGTATTTTTATTAAAAGTAAAATCATAAAAGTTAAAATAAGAAAAAGTAGTTTGTATTTTTATTAAAAGTAAAATCTTAAAAGTTAAAATAAAAAAAATATTTTGTATTTTTATTAAAAGTAAATCTTAAAAGTTAAAATAAGAAAAAGTAGTTTGTATTTTTATTAAAAGTAAATCTTAAAAGTTAAAATAATAAAAAGTAGTTTGTATTTTTATTAAAAGTAAATCTTAAAAGTTAAAATAAGAAAAAGTAGTTTGTATTTTTATTAAAAGTAAATATTAAAATAAAAGTAGTTTGTATTTTTATTAAAAGTAAATCTTAAAAGAAAAAGTAGTTTGTATTTTTGTATTTATTTATTAAAAGTAGATATAGTTTTGATTTTTTTTTTTTTTGTATAAAATTCTAAAAAAAAATTTGTTTAATATATTTCTAAGAACATTTAACATTTTATTTCTATATTTGTTTAATTATTAAATACGAATTTTAGATAAAATTTATTATTATATTTAGTTTTTATAAAAATTAAAATTTATGATTATTAATTTATTGTTTTTATTAGTTTTATAAATGTTATAATATTATGTATTATTTAGTTAATTATATATTCTATTAACTAAATAACAAAAGTAATATAAATATTATATATATATTCATTGATGTAATTATGTTATATTATATATCATAATCTTATTTATAATATTTATAATTATATTATTTATTTTAAGCGTACGTTTATTCGGTCAACGTTAAATTTATTCGTATATAACAACTCTAGGTATTTTAGTAAAATCGGAAGTCGAAAAGTGAGGGTTGTTATAGTACCTACCCGTTAAAAGAAATTTCGTCCCGAAATTTAGTTTTTGCCATCAATCAGCGTTGTTCGTACCTAAACGAGGATATTTACGTTTTATCTGGTCTTCACGTTCCCAGGTAGGTTCGGGGCCTTTCGTGAATTCCAACGGATAGAATATTGTTCTGTTTCATGCATTTAAATAATACGAACCCTAATTTCTTACAGGTTCTTCTATAAAGTGCATTTTATCATTAATGCAGAGGTTATCTAAAGGATTAATAAGAGTGTCATTTGACTAGGTTATCCTCAAAAGGGATGATGGTGTTATACGAGCATTTTAGTAAACTGAACACATGAAATGTGTTATGAATAGTATTGAGCTTATTTAAAACTTTGAGTGTTTATGTCACAATATTAGGGTAGACAAAACAGAGAGTAGTTCATGAAAATTATAGTCATGAAGTTTGATAGAGATCATCATTGTTAACAACAAGAATATTGTAATGATGAATATAAGTTGAAAAAATAAAGTTTTATCACTACTGAATAATATGGATAAAACGATTTGATTATAGGAAGCGTATAAACGAAGCTATTGTAAAAGAGTGAATGAGAAATTAAATGTTCGCCTTAACTTTTGACGTAGTCACGATTGATTTTTGGAATTCAAGGGATTAAAGGAAATCTTCGTAATCCATAAGATTTGATTCTCCGATAATTAAGGAATTTGAAATTTTCTTTGATTAAATGAGGTGAATTGCTTCAATTGCTGTGTTTGGAATTTTGCTATAAATTAGCTTCTTCCGTTTCATTATCTTCACCACTTCTATACTTTCTTCCTCAATTCATACTTACAAAGATTGTGAGAATGCTCCATCCAGTTCTTATCCTGGATATTTTTCTGACTATCATTTCAGTCATTCTTCTTTTTCATTTACCACTAGAGGAATTTGTTTTCTTCTACTATTACCTTGGGGTTATAGTGTTTTTAATTCTCCCATGTCTTTACGTTGCAATACGTATTGATATACACGGTTTGTAATTTCGGTATCGTTATCGGGCTACATATTTTCCCTTATATGTCGGAGCTCTTTGCCTTTTTATTCTCCTCTCGACTCTAAGTAAAGCGAGTAATGGTCCAGAATTTGTAGGTATGAAGTTTCGAATGGACCTACTGTTCTAAGCGTAATATCACGATTTGATTTGGTAAATTACCAGAATTACTGAGGATAGAACTATCAAGAATATATTTGCTTGATATGTTCAGAGATTAAGTAGAATGTAAGAGTCGTGTAACATGGCAAATGATGATTATAAAGTCTATGAATCATCATCTGCCATTAAAAATTTAGCATGACTTACTGTAATATAATCATGTTGGCCTGACGTCATTATATTATACTAACTCATGCTTCAATTCTCAACACTACTTCAAATCATTCAAAATTTGAATTTAAATTTTACGGAATATAGAAACTTAAACAGTTTTCCTTTATGATGTAATAAAGATATTGTAAAGAGATAATTAATTGCGGACAAGAATCGTTATGAAAATATCTTTAGAAATATCGAGGATATTTATAACGAAAGATATGATGATATTTTAGAATTTCTAAAATCGATGGATAATGAAGAAATTCTTCTGTAAGGATTTAGAATGCATAAAAAGATCTTCTGTGATTTCCTTCAGAAATCGAATCATCTAGATTCTTTGGTTATAGGTTTAGTCCTTGGGATTTGTCCTTGGTCTCCTTCATGTTTTGCTCAATCCGTCTTTCAATACCAGATATTCTTTTGAGCTTTTCCAACACACAATTCTTTATTATCAAGCTTCTGGTCATTAAGGCCATCTACAGCTTTTGCTGCTTCATCAGCATTCTCAAGGTTAACTGATCTGAATCATTGATTATCAATCTGATATGTTTTCAAGGATTTTGAAGAATGTACAATGTAATATATTAATGTGAATGTTAGATATTTCTTGGGTATTACCTACCCGTTAAAATATTTTCACAATTAACAGTTTGTACAAAAGAATTTTTAAATACAATCTTTATGAAAATATACATACATATATATTTTCCTCAGATGTAATTATGGATTTAATAAGTTAATATAATATTAAACTCATTTGATTTACGGTTGAAACGAGAATAAATAATCTCCAAAACTTTAGAGATTACATAATCGTCGCGAAATATTTCTTTAATGAAGTTATGAATCAATACTTCATCGTTCATTGTTATTAATATACCTCAGTAAATGATGTTGATGCTCGTGGATTTCTTGTGAAATTCATAAGGCACAAATGATGTTTTCGAGAAATTTTCGAGTAAATCGAAAAATAGGAGTGTAAAATCACACATGCATTTGAATAATACACTTAGTTTATTATGAAATGGAGTTTATTGTACTGAAGCAGTGATTAATGATTGTTAAGTCATTAACGAAGGATGTACATCATAGCGTATTAGTGATATGAATTAACCAAGTAGTACATACTAGTTAAGATTCACACGTAATAGTTTAGTACGAAAAGATTTATTATTGTTCCAAACCATATATATATAAAGTATACATATATAATTCTTCAGGAAGAATGAGTCAATACATCTTAACTCATTATTACTAATATTCCTTAGTATCTATGGGCGTATGATGTCGATGTTTGAGGTACCGATTATGATGTTGAGACGTGGGATGCTGATGTTGTTGTTGGTGAAGCTGATGCTGTTGGTGGTGATGCTGATAGTACTGGTGGTGCTGGTGCTGCTGTTGGTGCTGCTTGTGGTACTTGGTTAGTAAGTGTGAGCCTAGCTACCAAATCGCGTACTATTTCCTCCAGGGTTTCTACTTTACGCTCGAGTCTATGGATTTGTTCTACCCATTCCTCTGTAAGGTTTGTCAATTCTTGATATTTAGTTCGAAGTCTTCTAACTTCTTCTAATAACCCTTTCTGGTTAGAATTCGAGAGTAGAGGACGAATATTGTCGTTGGTTACATCGAGTCGACCTTCGAGGCGGAAAATCCTTGCGAAAAGAGTGAAAACGGTATTGCGAACAGGTTCGCCAGTAAGAGGATCGAGTACTCCGACGTTTGGTGGTAAGTTTGGCTCGTGATAAGGAGTACCTTCTTCATTTCTCCATAGGATGAGTATTTCACGAACCCATCCCCATTTTCTAAAGAAATCACGGTAATTGATCGGTGAGTGTGCTCCTGTCACGCTATCTTTGGAGCTAGAAGAACTTGAGGAATTAGGTGAGAAATCCATATTATGTGTTTGGAATAGGGTTTGATATGAAATGGGTGTTGAATATTGAATGATATATTCATCTCCTTGAATACGTATATATAGCACAAAGATTTCCGTAATTTACGGAGGAAATTTAGGAAAAGTGTTAGACAAGGTCTATTGGGAATAGATATGCTAAGATATGATTTGTCTATACTCTAATAATGGCAGTATGACGTGTCGAGATTATAAAATGATAAGTATGTAATCTAATAATCTTTCGATTAAAGACTTTCAATTCGTATACTGTGATAACCCAATGACATTTCCCGGTTCGCAAACCGATGCATAAAGGCATAAGGCATATAGGTTCGTGATATAACAGGGAGTTATATACGTTTGAGTATAAATTATAGGAGTTTCAAAAATCTTGGATAATATTTCATGTAATACATATGTAATACACAAAACCAGGATAGATGACTAGGTGAGTTGTTCTTAATAAGTTCACCACTTATTAAGTGCGTAAGTGACTAAGTGTTGTATGATCACTATAGTCAGGTTTGATATTGTGCACCATACCCAAACATCTATGCCACCGCCGAGTCACTTGAATGATCAATTGTTACCGGTTGGCCCAGGAATTCTCGACCAAAATCTAAGTTTGGCATTCGAAATCCACAAGCGTCCCATAGTGGTACCAAGGATCACCCTAGGCCTTAAGTAGCGTTGACGTTCGAGTAATTTCACATTATCGTGTATGTTATAATCTTAAGATTTAAGTATAGTTTCTAAGGTATAGTGTAGCATTTATCAATTAAAGGCAACAATTAAAGGCACTATGGTCAAGGAAAGTTGTAGTCCTACATTGCTAAGGTACCTAATTGTATAAGGCACACATAAAATGCAATCCTGGTTCTCTACAACAACCTGCTCTGATACCAATCTGTCACACCCCCAAATTAGGGCCTAGGGTATTTGTGACTAATTATATCAAATCACAGTTGTATAAACGAGAACGACTCTATATGAGACGTTTTGAATAAAACATTTATTAATAAAACAGCGGAAGCATTAAAAGTTTTACATCAAATTTAAACTGAAATAATAATAATAGTCTTAATGCAAAGTAAATGTAATGAAATGAAGACTCCATGTAGCAGCATTCAATTCATCAGGTAGCAATCATGGCAATCATCTTATTCGTCACCTGAGACAAAACATGCTTAAAGTGTCAACCAAAAAGGTTGGTGAGTTCATTAGTTTATCAAAATCAATCATTTCCGTTATAATAATAGGCCACAAGATTTCAGTTTCATAAATATCCGTACACTAGCAAGTGTATAAAAGCATTCTATAAGTTGTAGGCACCCGGTAACAAGCCTTAACGTTCATGTTTTACCCTCTGAAGTACACCAGATCAGGTGTGTTTAAAATAACCTCGAAGTACTAAAGCATCCCATAGTCAGGATGGGGTTTGTCAGACCCAATAGATCTATCTTTAGGATTCGCGCCTACCGTACATAGACAAGTAGTTTAATGTTACCAAGCTAAGGGTATATTTCTGGTTTAAACCCACATAGAATTAGTTTTAGTACTTATGCCTATTTCGTAAAACATTTATAAATCAGCGCATGTATTCTCAGCCCAAAAATATATATAAAGAGGGAGCAAATGAAACTCACCTTAAATAGCAGTTGAAGTATTCCACGCAAGAAAGGAAAGTAAAGCAAGTAAGTGACCGAGATATCAACTAGAAGTAGTTCTTTAAGAGAGGAATGAGAGATTAAGTGTAAGTTTGAAATGAGAAATGTATGTGGTATTTATAGTTGAAAATGTTAGGTAAAAAAAAAATTAAAATAAAATAAGTAAATCTTAAAAGTTAAAATAAGAAAAATTATTTTGTATTTTTATTAAAAGTAAATATTAAAAGTTAAAATAAGAAAAAGTAGTTTGTATTTTTATTAAAAGTAAAATCTTAAAAGTTAAAATAAGAAAAATTAGTTTGTATTTTTATTAAAAGTAAAATCTTAAAAGTTAAAATAAGAAAAAGTATTTTGTATTTTTATTAAAAGTAAATTTTAAAAGTTAAAATAAGAAAAAGTAGTTTGTATTTTTATTAAAAGTAAAATCTTAAAAGTTAAAATAAGAAAAAGTAGTTTGTATTTTTATTAAAAGTAAAATCTTAAAAGTTAAAATAAGAAAAAGTATTTTGTATTTTTATTAAAAGTAAATCTTAAAAGTTAAAATAAGAAAAAGTAGTTTGTATTTTTATTAAAAGTAAAATCATAAAAGTTAAAATAAGAAAAAGTAGTTTGTATTTTTATTAAAAGTAAAATCTTAAAAGTTAAAATAAGAAAAAGTATTTTGTATTTTTATTAAAAGTAAATCTTAAAAGTTAAAATAAGAAAAAGTAGTTTGTATTTTTATTAAAAGTAAAATCATAAAAGTTAAAATAAGAAAAAGTAGTTTGTATTTTTATTAAAAGTAAAATCTTAAAAGTTAAAATAAAAAAAATATTTTGTATTTTTATTAAAAGTAAATCTTAAAAGTTAAAATAAGAAAAAGTAGTTTGTATTTTTATTAAAAGTAAATCTTAAAAGTTAAAATAATAAAAAGTAGTTTGTATTTTTATTAAAAGTAAATCTTAAAAGTTAAAATAAGAAAAAGTAGTTTGTATTTTTATTAAAAGTAAATCTTAAAATAAAAGTAGTTTGTATTTTTATTAAAAGTAAATCTTAAAAGAAAAAGTAGTTTGTATTTTTGTATTTATTTATTAAAAGTAGATATAGTTTTGATTTTTTTTTTTGTATAAAATTCTAAAAAAAAATTTGTTTAATATATTTCTAAGAACATTTAATATTTTATTTCTATATTTGTTTAATTATTAAATACGAATTTTAGATAAAATTTATTATTATATTTAGTTTTTATAAAAATTAAAATTTATGATTATTAATTTATTGTTTTTATTAGTTTTATAAATGTTATAATATTATGTATTATTTAGTTAATTATATATTCTATTAACTAAATAACAAAAGTAATATAAATATTATATATATATTCATTGATGTAATTATGTTATATTATATATCATAATCTTATTTATAATATTTATAATTATATTATTTATTTTAAGCGTACGTTTATTCGGTCAACGTTAAATTTATTCGTATATAACAACTCTAGGTATTTTAGTAAAATCGGAAGTCGAAAAGTGAGGGTTGTTATAATATTCCGAAAAAGACCGAATCATCAAGAAAATATTTTCTTGATATTTTAGAGGTTAAATAGAATACAAGAGTCGTGTATCATGTCACATGATGACGGTATGGTCTGTGAATCATCACGTTCCATTAGAAACTCAGCATGACTTACAGTAATATAATCACGTTGATCAAGTGTCATTATATTATACTAACTCATGCTTCAGTTCCCAATACTACTTCAAAAACATTCATAGTTTAAACTCGAAAGTTTACAGAATATAGAAACTTACTGTTTCTTATATGATGTAACACTGATAGCACGAAGAGATTAATGATTTCAGATAAGAATAGTTATGAAAATATCTTCAGAAATATGGAGGATATTTATAATGAAAGATATGATGATATCTTAGAATTCTTCAATCAAAATGTGATGAAACAATTCATTCACAATGATTTAGAACAACTAAGGAGCAAGGTATTCGCTAAATATTTCATCAGAATCAGAATCATCAGGATTCTTTATGTACAAGTTTAGACCTTATGATTTGTTTCAGAGTCTCCTTCATGGTTTACTTAATTCGTTATTATCAAACTTTTGACTGTTAAGACAGTCTCCAGTTTTCACTGCTTCATCAGCTTTTTCAAAACTCAGGAAACTGATTCAAAGGCTAAAGCGCTTTTCATAAATTCAGAATTGAAGTGCGTGAATCCAGGAGATAGAAGTTATATATATATACATATATATATATATATATATATACATATATATATATATATATACATATATATATATATATACATATATATATATATACATATATATACATATATATATATAATTGCTGTCATAGAATCGCTGAGAATTTCGAGATTATCGGTTGATGCCTCCCGGTATTTGGTATAGTAATTATCATTACAAGATGCCGATGAGTTCATGATAAGACTTTAATAGATAAATATAGTGATTTGTCGGAGAGATTTAAACCAAAGAGCAACGAGGTTGCTGGTACTTCTACTGGTAATATGGTGGGATATAAACGGTTCCCCGGTAACAATAAAAGAGCACACGTATATATCAAGGTTATAATAAGGTTGTTTCGAACGAAAGTTGAAATTAACTTGCTGAAGCTGTGACAAAATTTGATACTTTGGAAAGGGATTGTAAAGTTATTTTCAGTAATAACAATGCCAAAGGAGCTAGCACAGATACGTGTGAAACGTTTACTCAGTTTTCGAGAGTTTTTCAGGTGCATAACTATATGCATAAATCTTTTCTTCCGTAGATGAAGTGCGGTTTGTTCATCCTCTCGATTGAGGTGTTTTCAAGAATTATGAAAGGTTTGAATGCAGATTGTAATTGTCGAGATACAAATGAGGTTTAAGATGAAATCAAGTGGCAAACTTGAAGAATTGTTTAGTTTCATATGTTATAATCAATATTTTAATTTATTTTAATTGTCCAATATTATTAGTTCACAGTCGATAGTCCACAGTTAACAGTCCAATAATTCATATATAGTTTAATATATAATATTCGAATTAATTAATACGTGTCGTGACCCGTTACATGTCTCAGACTCGATCACAACTCAAAGTATATATATTATTATAAAATCCACTTCAACCCTGTATAGCTAACTCGATCATTACTACATATAGAGTGTCTATGGTGATTTCAAATAATATATATAGATGCGTCGATATGATATGTCAAAACCTTGTATACGTGTCCCGATATTTAAAGTGCGTAAAATAGATAACAGAAATTAAATGACAGTAAATAAAATTGCGAGAATTAAAATTGCGATAAATAAAATGTAATACGGAATTAACAGTTAGCTAGGAACAGTTAGCTAGGATTTTGTTAGCGTGGTTTCTTAACAAAATTTCTCATAGTTAATTTGTTTCTTTCTAACAAATTTTATTTTGTCCAATGTTTTCTTCATTATGCCACTTGTTGGATTCTGATAGGTCAAAATCCAAATATGAAATTGAATGAAAATGGTTATTCTGCGGTGAACGGATACGTATATCTTGTGGATGTAAGTAGGATAGTAAATGACTGTTGAACCAGATTCGAAGAATGTACAGTGTAACTTATTAATGTGAAATCTGAATATTCCTCGGGTATTACCTACCCGTTAAAAAATTTTCACCATTAACAGTTTGTACTAAAGAATTTTTAATTACAATCTTTATGAAAATATACTTATATATATATTTTCTTCAGATGTAATCATGAGTTTAATGAGTTAATATGATATTAAACTCATTTGATTTACCGTTAGAACTAGAATATATAATCTCTAAAACATTAGAAATTACATAATCGTCATGCAGAACGAAGATAAATGATGCAGAACGATTCATAGAACGATAATAAGCGACGTAGAACAAGATGTAGAACGAAGATTATGCTCGAGGTATAGTTTGTGATGTTGAGGCGTGTGTTGCGGATATTGTTGTTGGTGGTACAGGTACCGTTGGTGCTGATGTTGGTGGTGCTTGTAAGTTATGCACCATATTCTCCAAATTGATTACTCGAGAGCGAAGCTCGTTGACTTCTTCAATTACTCCAGGATGATTGTCGGTTAGGACGAGTGGATGAATAAGGTTTAGAATAGTGGATATTATGTAATCGTTGCGAGCTATTCTGGAAAATACGGTGAAAATGGTGTTTCGGACTGGTTTGCCGGTAAGTGCTTCAGATTCTTCGCCAAGAGGGAAAAGCGGTGGATGGAAGGGATCGCCTTCTTCGCGTCTCCATTGATTAAGTGGACTACGAACCCATCAGATGAATTGGGTATGGCTGATTGGTTGATTCATTCTGGTGACGCTGCTTTTGGAGCTTAGGTGAACATCCATGTCGGAATAGCTGTCGAAATTCGAGGGACTTGAACTAGTGACGAGCTCCATTTTGTACGATTTAGTAAAGGATTTTTCGATAAGAATTAGATTATAGGATGTAGATTAGTACCCTGTAAAACATAATTTACATATGCATATATAATACTAAAATCCCATAAGTTACGGAGGAATCTACGGAAGCTGTTAGGCAAAGGTAACAATAACAGATATGCTAAGATATGAATTTATCTATACACTGTCTATGCAATAGAGGCAGTAAGATGTGTCTAGACTTTAAGGATGATAAGCAAATAATTTTCGCCACTAAATGATAAGCAAAACTTTTGACATGCAGACACGGTCGAAGTCCAGACTCACTAATGTATCCTAACGACTATCAGTTAGACACACTAATGCAGACCTGGTTTGCTAAGACCACTGCTCTGATACCAACTCTAATGCCCCGTCCTAATCCATTTGGACGAATACATTACATGTGGTTACATCGCGAGGTATTTGACCTCTATATGATGCATTTTACAAACATTGCATTCGTTTTTAAAAGAAAATCTTTCTTTACATCGAAAGTTGACGGCATGCATACCATTTCATAATATATCCACTATAATTAACTTAATAATAATCTTGATGAACTCAACGACTCGAATGCAACGTCTTTTGAAATATGTCATGAATGACTCCAAGTAATATCTTTAAAATGAGCAAATGCACAGCGGAAGATTTCTTTCATACCTGAGAATAAACATGCTTTAAAGTGTCAACCAAAAGGTTGGTGAGTTCATTAGTTTATCATAAACAATCATTTCCATTATTTTAATAGACCACAAGATTTCATTTTTCATAAACATCATTCTCATATCAGGCATTTCGCAAACTGCATAGAGATAAAAATCATTCATATGGTGAACACCTGGTAACCGACATTAACAAGATTCATATAGAATATCCCCATCATTCTGGGACACCCATTGGACATGATAAAATCGAAGTACTAAAGCATTCCAAATTCCATAATGGGGCTTGTTGGGCCCAATAGATCTATCTTTAGGATTCACGTCAATTAGGGTGTCTGTTCCCTAATTCTTAGGCTACAAAGCTAAAAGGGTGATATTCGATTCGATAATCCAACCATAGAATGTAATTTTCGAGTACTTGTGTCTATTTCGTAAAACAGTTATAAAAGCAGCGCATGTATTCTCAGTCCCAAAATATATATATTGCAAAAGCATTTAAAAAGGGAGCAAATGAAACTCACTTAATGTATTTTGTAGTAAAAATACATATGACGATATTGAACAATGCAAGGTTGGCCTTGGATTCACGAACCTATATCAAGTATATGTATTAACACATATAATAATATTCACACAAATTTATACATATATTTATTAGTGATAAAACTTCTATATTAATAACTTATAGGTTTCATTGTTTAATTAAATATATTCATTTTGTATATTTTAAATAAGTAAAATATTAATATAGTTAAGTTATGGTTATTAAATATATTTTTATATAAAGATCATTTATTTGTTAAATTAATAATTGTAATAATACTAGATTAAGGATAATAATAACAATGATAGTTAATAATAGTAATAATATAAATGTTAATTTTTAAAATGATAATTTTAATAATAACTTTAATAAAAAAATTTACTAACAAGATTCTTTTAATAATAATATAGTTGTAATAATAATAATGATACTAGTAGTAAAAATGATAATAATACTAATAAGATAATTGTAAAAATAATAATTTTTAATATTAACAATACTAATAATGATGATAAAAATGTTATTAATAATAATAATTCTTATAATAATAATAATAATAATAATGATAATAAAGATAATAATACTTAATGCTTAATAATAGTAATAATAATAATAATAATAATAATAATAATAATAATAATAATAATAATAATAATAATGGTAACTATAATCATAATCATAATAATAATAAATGATACCTACTACTTGTATTAGAAATAAAAATAATAATAATAATAATAATAATAGTTATAATACTAATAACAATAACAATAACAATAATAATAATAATAATAATAACAATAATAATAATAATAATAATAATAATAATAATAATAATAATAATAATAATAATAATAATAATAATAATAATAATAATAATAATAATAATTAAGATTAAGTTTACTACCTTTAAAAGGTGAGTTCCAAAAAAAAATGCCTCAATCTAGGCTCGAACCCACAACCTCTTGCCCACCCTCTAACGCCCTTAACCACTGAGCTACTCGTTCATTTTCGTTTTAATTATCACCTTTTAACATTTTAACTAAATTTCGGTTGTTGGGTGACCAAAAGATATGGCTCTCGAGCCAACAAAGAAACCAACGGCCCAAGTTGCAATTTAATTTTAGCAGCCCAATTAGAGTGATCCTAGTAGCCCGATATATACCCTAATCTAGTTACGAGCTTGCCAGGAGAAAAGAGGGAACATAAATAAAACGAAACCAGTCTTCGATTCCCAACAACGTCATTCATTACCATTCGTGATTCATCATCATAATCTTTTGTTCATCATCTTCTCAATTTCATCATCATCATCGTTTATTTCGTTTTCGCTGTTTATCATCTCCTTCCCTAAGTGAGTTTCGATGGTAGTTATAATTTGAAGGTGGTTGTTGATCAGAAACATAACTAGGAACAAAACATAATTGAGTAGGTGGATGGTGTTTGTTTTTACGGCTAAAACAGAAAATAATAAGTGGGTTTCGTTGGTTTTAATGGTGATCAATATGATGGGTTTCGGTTTCAATGGTGTTTTTGAAACAGAAGGACAGAATTAATAACAGTAGCTACAGCATCATCTAAATCTCATATCGTCTTTTCATTGTTTATTATCTTCTTCAATTGAATAACACGCAGGTGCTGCAACATCTTTGGTTGAGGTTAACGGTGGTGATGGTTTACGAACAAATTAAGAGAGATTGATGGATAGAGAGAGACAAAGGTGGTGATGGAGAGTAAATTGTGGTGGCGGTTGCAACAGTACAGAAATGAAGGAATTAGAGCAGTAGCACTTTTAACTTAAATGATGGTGTTTGATGATTGTGATTGTCGTTTAGTTTTTATGAGAGAGAAAAGAGAGAGTGAGGTAGTGAGTGGTGTTCGATGGTGGTCGTGGTGGCGATGATGGTGGAGGATGGTCTTGTTTAATGGTTTAATGGTGGTGATAGCACGGTAGTGTTAATGACTTAACCGAGCAAGAATTATGAAAAAAAAATAGAGAGAAGGCGAGAGTGAGGGATGGTGACTAGCGGTGGTTGGCGATGGTGAAGGTGGCTGTATGGTGGTGGTTCCGCTACAGGAGGAGGTGGTGTAGGTTCCCGGTGGTCATGAAGGAGAAGAATATGAATTAAGAATGATGGGTGATCAAGTGTAATGTTGTATGTAATATATGCATAAATATATAAACTAGATATTAATTAAAAATAAAAACCAATAGTGCACCTAATCATATATTTCATTCACGGGTATAGTTAGACTATTACCTGCCGACAGTTTTTATGGAGCGTGTCCATTGCTAAACAGTTAACGTATAAAAGTGTTCCTAAAGATCCCAAAATTTTAAATTAAGACCATTTATTTATTCTGGTCATTTCCTGTTTGAAACCTGATCAAAAAGGTTTGATAATTATTTATTTTCTGTTCCAATTTATATGTACGGAGTACAAAAACTTAGTTTGAAAAGGTAAAAAAAATATTTATGAAAACTATTATTTTTTTAATCAAATTTTGGAACAACTTTTATTTTTAAACTTCATATATATATATATATATATATATATATATATATATATATATATATATATATATATATATATATATATATATATATATATATATATATATATATATATATATATATATATATATATATATATTAGACCTATTTTAAAAATAATTAAACGTCATCCGAAAGTTACAGACATTTACCATTTAAACTCAAAATTAATTATATTTAATACACACTATGTATATATATAAACAGTTTTAAATAACAAAATTTACTACGTAAATAATTATATATTAAATAATTAAATTAAATATAACAATATATATATACAAGAAATATACACATAAAATAATAGTTTTTTTTATTA
Source organism: Rutidosis leptorrhynchoides (assembly GCF_046630445.1). NCBI lineage: Eukaryota > Viridiplantae > Streptophyta > Magnoliopsida > Asterales > Asteraceae > Rutidosis > Rutidosis leptorrhynchoides. The sequence continues at coordinate 599,816,124 of NC_092334.1, forward strand.
CAATGTATTTTATTGTACATATTTGTTTATAACAATAAATATATATAATAGTTTATTAATGTTCATGTTATTATATATATTATACATATATTTATATATACACATTTTTATATATATCCACATATTTACAAGCAATTGTTCGTGAATCATCGGGGACAGTCGAAGGTCACATGAATATATGAAAACAGTTCAAAAATGTTGAGACTCGACTTTACAGACTTTGCTTATCGTGTCGAAATCATATAAAGATTAAGTTTAAATTTGGTCGGAAATTTTCGGGTCGTCACAGTACCTACCCGTTAAAGAAATTTCGTCCCGAAATTTGATTGGGACGGTCATGGATGACCATAAGTATGTTTTTATGATTCATATGAGCTGATAAATAGAGTTTTATTACTGTTGAGTAATATGGATGAGATAATTCGATTATTCGAAGAGCACGAGTGAAGTTATCACAAAGGAGTGAGATAAAGATTTAACTTTTGACGTAGTCACGGTTGATTTCCGGAATTCAAGGGATTAAAGAAAATCTTCGAAATCTATAAGATCTGATTCTTTGGCGAAATAAGGAAATTAAGATTTCTATAATTAAATACGGTGATATGCCTCAATTACTCTGTCGGATATTTCACTATAAATTCATTCATTTCACTTCCTTATTTCCTACACTACCATCTTCTATACTTTCTTTCCCAATTCATATTTCTACAACATTCGTCAATATGCTCCATCCGGTTCTAATTCTCGATATACTTCTAACTTTCATATCTGTCATTCTTCTGTTTCACCTACCGCCGGAAAAATCTATTTACTTCTACTATATTCTGGGTTTTATAGTGTTTTTAGTTCTTCCGTGTCTTTATATTGCTATATGCATTGATATATATATATGGTTTATAATTTCTGGATTGATGTTGGGCTTTATATCTTCCCTTATATTTCAAAGTCCCCGTTTCTGTCTCCTATAATCATTGTCATCCACAGTTAATGCTCTCTCCTATTTACTGCGATTTATACTCCCATTTTTATTTCAGAGTTTCCTTCTTTTGTTTCCTCTTCTTGCGATTACACACTGCTTGCAATGATCCAGAATTCACAGATATGAATTTCGGAAGTTAATGTTCTTAAGAAGGAAATCGTAATGGCACGATTTTGATTCGTCGTCTCGCTCTGAATTTCGGAATGAACATTAAAATTAAGTTTAATTACCATAATATTCCGGAAAAGATCGAATCATCAAGAAAATATTTTCTTGATATTTTAGAGGTTAAATAGAATACAAGAGTCGTGTAACATGTCACATGATGACGGTATGGTCTGTGGATCATCACGTTCCATTAGAAACTCAGCATGACTTACTGTAATATAATCACGTTGATCAAGTGTCATTATATTATACTAACTCATGCTTCAGTTCGCAACACTACTTCAAAAACATTCATAGTTTAAACTCGAAAGTTTACAGAATATAGAAACTAACAGTTTCTTATATGATGTAACACTGATAGCACGAAGAGATTAATGATTTCAGATAAGAATAGTTATGAAAATATCTTCAGAAATATGGAGGATATTTATAATGAAAGATATGATGATATCTTAGAATTCTTCAATCAAAATGTGATGAAACAATTCATTCACAATGATTTAGAACAACTAAGGAGCAAGGTATTCGCTAAAGATTTCATCAGAATCAGAATCATCAGGATTCTTAATGTACAATTTTAGTCCTTGTGATTTGTTTCAGAGTCTCCTTCATGGTTTACTCAATTCGTTATTATCAAACTTTTGACTGTTAAGACAATCTCCAGTTTTCACTGCTTCATCAGCTTTTTCAAAACTCAGGAAACTGATTCAAAGGCTAAAGCGCTTTTCAGAAATTCAGAATTGAAGTTCGTGAATCCAGGAGATAGAGGTTATATATATATATATATATATATATATATATATATATATATATATATATATATATATATATATATATATATATATATATATATATATATATATATATAAAATTGCTGTCATTGAATCGCTGAGAATTTCGAGATTATCATTTGATGCCTCCCGGTATTTGGTATAGTAATTATCGTTACAAGATGCCGATGATTTCATGATAAGACTTTAATAGATAAATATAGTGATTTGTCAGAGAGATTTAAACCAAAGAGCAACGAGGTTGCTGGTACTTCTACTGGTAGTATGGTGGGATATAAATGGTTCCCCGGTAACAATAAAAGAGCACACGTATATATCAAGGTTATAATAAGGTTGTTTCGAATGAAAGTCGAAATTAACTTGCTGAAGCTGTGACAAAATTTGATACTTTGGAAAAGGATTGTAAAGTTATTTTCGGTAATAACAATGCCAAAGGAGCTAGTACAGATACGTGTGAAACGTTTACTCAGTTTTCGAGAGTTTTTCAGGTGCATAACTATATGCATAAATCTTTTCTTCCGTAGATGAAGTGCGGTTTGTTCATCCTCTCGATTGAGGTGTTTTCAATAATTTTGAAAGGTTTGAACGCAGATTGTAATCGTCGAGATACAAATGAGGTTTAAGATGAAATCAAGTGGCAAACTTGAAAAATTGTTTAGTTTCATATGTTATAATCAATATTTTAATTTATTTTAATTGTCCAATATTATTAGTTCACAGTCGATAGTCCATAGTTAACAGTCCAATAATTCATATATAGTTTAATATATAATATTCGAATTAATTAATACGTGTCGTGACCCGTTACATGTCTCAGACTCGATCACAACTCAAAGTATATATATTATTATAAAATCAACCTCAACCCTGTATAGCTAACTTGATCATTACTGCATATAGAGTGTCTATGGTGATTCCAAATAATATATATAGATGCGTCGATATGATATGTCAAAACCTTGTATACGTGTCCCGATATTTAAAGTGCGTAAAATAAATAACAGAAATTAAATGACAATAAATAAAATTGCGATAAATAAAATGTAATACGGAATTAACATTTAGTTAGGAACAGTTAGCTAGGATTTTGTTAGCGTGGTTTCTTAACAAAATTTCTCATAGTTAATTTGTTTCTTTCTAACAAATTTTATTTTGTCCAATGTTTTCTTCATTATGCCACTTGTTGGATTCTGATAGGTCAAAATCCAAATTTGAAATTGAATAAAAATGGTTATTCTGCGGTGAACGGATACGTATATCTTGTGGATGTAAGTAGGATAGTAAATGACTGTTGAACCAGATTCGAAGAATGTACAGTGTAACTTATTAATGTGAAATCTGAATATTCCTCGGGTATTACCTACCCGTTAAAATATTTTCACCATTAACAGTTTGTACGAAAGAATTTTTAATTACAATCTTTATGAAAATATACTTATATATATATTTTCTTCAGATGTAATCATGGGTTTAATGAGTTAATATGATATTAAACTCATTTGATTTACCGTTAGAACTAGAATATATAATCTCTAAAACATTAGAAATTACATAATCATCATGTAGAACGAAGATAAATGATGTAGAACGATTCATAGAACGATAATAAGCGACGTATAACAAGATGTAGAACGAAGATTATGCTCGAGGTATAGTTTGTGATGTTGAGGCATGTGTTGCGGATATTGTTGTTGGTGGTACAGGTACCGTTGGTGGTGCTTGTAAGTTGTGCACCATATTCTCCAAATTGATTACTCGAGAGCGAAGCTCGTTGACTTCTTCAATTACTCCAGGATGATTGTCGGTTAGGACGAGTGGATGAATAAAGTTTAGAATAGTGGATATTATGTAATCGTTGCGAGCTATTCTGGAAAATACGGTGAAAATGGTGTTTTGGACTGGTTCGCCGGTAAGAGCTTCAGATTCTTCGCCAAGAGGGAAAAGTGGTGGATGGAAGGGATCGCCTTCTTCGCGTCTCCATTGATTAAGTGGACTACGAACCCATCAGATGAATTGGGGATGGCTGATTGGTTGATTCATTCTGGTGACGCTGCTTTTGGAGCTTAGGTGAACATCCATGTCGGAATAGCTGTCGAAATTCGAGGGACTTGAACTAGTGACGAGCTCCATTTTGTACGATTTAGTAAAGGATTTTTCGATAAGAATTAGATTATAGGATGTAGATTAGTACCCTGTAATACATAATTTACATATGCATATATAATACTAAAATCCCATAAGTTACGGAGGAATCTACGGAAGCTGTCAGGCAAAGGTAACAATAACAGATATGCTAAGATATGAATTTATCTATACACTGTCTATGCAATAGAGGCAGTACGTGTCTAGACTTTAAGGATGATAAGCAAATAATTTTTGCCACTAAATGATAAGCAAAACTTTTGACATGCAGACACGGTCGAAGTCCAGACTCACTAATGTATCCTAACGACTATCAGTTAGACACACTAATGCAAACCTGGTTTGCTAAGACCACCGCTCTGATACCAACTCTAATGCCCCGTCCTAATCCATTTGGACGAATACATTACATTTGGTTACATCGCGAGGTATTTGACCTCTATATGATACATTTTACAAACATTGCATTCGTTTTTAAAAAAAAATCTTTCTTTACATCGAAAGTTGACGGCATGCATACTATTTCATAATATATCCACTATAATTAACTTAATAATAATCTTGATGAACTCAACGACTCGAATGCAACGTCTTTTAAAATATGTCATGAATTACTCCAAGTAATATCTTTAAAATGAGCAAATGCACAGCGGAAGATTTCTTTCATACCTGAGAATAAACATGCTTTTAAGTGTCAACCAAAAGGTTAGTGAGTTCATTAGTTTATCATAAACAATCATTTCCATTATTTTAATCGACCACAAGATTTCATTTTTCATAAACATCATTCTCATATCAGGCATTTCGCAAACTGCATAGAGATAAAAATCATTCATATGGTGAACACCTGGTAACCGACATTAACAAGATGCATATAGAATATCCCCATCATTCCGGGACACCCATCGGACATGATAAAATCGAAGTACTAAAGCATTCCAAATTCCAGAATGGGGCTTGTTGGGCCCAATAGATCTATCTTTAGGATTCGCGTCAATTAGGGTATCTGTTCCCTAATTCTTAGGCTACCAAGCTAAAAGGGTGATATTTGATTCGATAATTCAACCATAGAATGTAATTTTCGAGTACTTGTGTCTATTTCGTAAAATAGTTATAAAAGCAGTGCATGTATTCTCAGTCCCAAGATATATATATTGCAAAAGTATTTAAAAAGGGAGCAAATGAAACTCACTTAATGTATTTTGTAGTAAAAATACATATGACGATATTGAACAATGCAAGGTTGGCCTTGAATTCACGAACCTATATCAAGTATATGTATTAACACATATAATAATATTCACACAAATTTATACATATATTTATTAGTGATAAAACTTTTATATTAATAACTTATAGGTTTCATTGTTTAATTAAATATATTCATTTTGTATATTTTAAATAAGTAAAACATTAATATAGTTAAGTTATGGTTATTAAATATATTTTTATATAAAGATCATTTATTTGTTAAATTAATAATTGTAATAATACTAGATTAAGGATAATAATAACAATGATAGTTAATAATAGTAATAATATAAAAATAATGTAAATGTTAATTTTTAAAATGATAATTTTAATAATAGCTTTAATAAAAAAATTACTAACAAGATTCTTTTAATAATAATATAGTTGTAATAATAATAATGATACTAGTAGTAAAAATAATAATAATACTAATAAGATAATTGTAAAAATAATAATTTTTAATATTAACAATACTAATAATGATGATAAAAATGTTATTAATAATAATAATACTTATAATAATAATAATAATAATGAAAATAAAGATAATAATACTTAATGCTTAATAATAGTAATAATAATAATAATAATAATAATAATAATAATAATAATAATAATAATAATAATAATAATAATAATAATAATAATAATAGTAACTATAATCATAATCATAATAATAATAATAAATGATACCTACTACTTGTATTAAAAATAATAATAATAATAATAATAATAATAATAATAATAATAATAGTTATAATACTAATAACAATAACAATAACAACAACAACAACAACAACAACAACAACAACAACAACAACAACAATAACAATAATAATAATAATAATAATAATAATAATAATAATAATAATAATAATAATAATAATAATAATAATAATAATAATAATAATGATTATAATTCTAATAATTATAATACTAATAATAATAATAATAATTAAGATTAGGTTTACTACCTTTAAAAGGTGAGTTCCAAAAAAAAATGCCTCAATCTAGGCTCGAACCCACAACCTCTTGCCCACCCTCTAACGCCCTTAACCACTGAGCTACTTGTTCATTTCCATTTTAATTATCACCTTTTACCATTTTAACTAAATTTCGGTTGTTGGGTAACCAAAATATATGGCTCTCGGCCCAAAAAAGAAACCACCGGCCCAACTTGCAATTTAATTTTAGCAGCCCAATTAGAGTGATCCTAGTAGCCCGATATATACCCTAATCTAGTTACGATCTTGCCAGGAGAAAAGAGGGAACATAAATAAAACGAAACCAGTCTTCGATTCCTAACAACGTAATTCATTACCATTCGTAATTCATTATCATAATCTTCTGTTCATCATCTTCTCAATTTCATCATCATCATCATCATCATCATCGTTTATTTTTTTTCGTTGTTCATCATCTCCTTCCCTAAGTGAGTTTCGATGGTAGTTATAATTTAAAGGTGGTTGTTGATCAGAAACATAACTAGGAACAAAACGTAATCGAGTAGGTGGATGCTGTTTGTTTTTACGGCTAAAACAGAAAATAATAAGTGGGTTTCGTTGGTTTTAATGGTGATCAATATGATGGGCTTCGGTTTCAATGGTGTTTTTCAAACAGAAGGACAGAATTAATAACAGCAGCTACAGCATCATCTAAATCTCATATCGTCTTTTCATTGTTTATTATCATTCTTCAATTGAATAACACGCAGGTGCTGCAACATCTTTGGTTGAGGTTAACGGTGGTGATGGTTTACGAACAAATTAAGAGAGAGGGATGGATAGAGAGAGACAAAGGTGGTGATGGAGAGTGAATTGTGGTGGCGGTTACAACAGTACAGAAATGAAGGTATTAGAGCAGTAGCACTTTTAACTTAAATGATGGTGTTTGATGATTGTGATTGTCGTTTGGTTTTTATGAGAGAGAAAAGAGAGAGTGAGGTAGTGAGTGGTGTTCGATGGTGTTCGTGGTGGCGATGATGGTGGAGGATGGTCTCGTTTGATGGTTTAATGATGGTGATAGCACGGTAGTGTTAATGACTTAACCGAGCAAGAATTATGAAAAAAATAGAGAGAAGGCAAGAGTGAGGGATGGTGACTAGCGGTGGTTGGCGATGGTGAAGGTGGCTGTATGGTGGTGGTCCGGCTGCATGAGGAGGTGGTGTAGGTTCCCGGTGGTCATGAAGGAGAAGAAGATGAATTAAGAATGATGGATGATCAAGTGTAATGTTGTATGTAATATATGCACAAATATATAAACTAGATATTAATTAAAAATCAAAACAAATAGTGCACCTAATCATATATTTCATTCACGGATATAGTTAGACTGTTACATGACGACAGTTTTTACGGAGCGTGTCCATTGCTAAACAGTTAACGTATAAAATTGTTCCTAAAGATCCTAAATTTTTTAAATTAAGACCATTTATTTATTCTGGTCATTTCCTGTTTGAAACCTGATCAAAAAGGTTCGATAATTATTTATTTTCTGTTCCAATTTATATGTACGGAGTACAAAAACTTAGTTTGAAAAGGTAAAAAAAAATATTTATCAAAACTATTATCTTTTTAATCAAATTTTGGAACAACGTTTATTTTTAAACTTCATATATATATATATATATATATATATATATATATATATATATATATATATATATATATATATATATATATATATATATATATATATATATATATATTTCAAAAATAATTAAACGTCATCCGAAAGTTACAGACATTTACCATTTAAACTCAAAATTAGTTATATTTAATATACACTATGTATATATATAAACAGTTTTAAATAACAAAATTTACTACGCAAATAATTATATATTAAATAATTAAATTAAATATAACAATATATATATACAAGAAATATACATATAAAATAATAGTTTTTTTATTACAATGTATTTTATTGTACATATTTGTTTATAATAATAAATATATATAATAGTTTATTAATGTTCATCTTATTATATATATTATACATATATTTATATATACACATTTTTATATATATCCACATATTTACAAGCAATGGTTCGTGAATCATCGGGTCGAAATCATATAAAGATTAAGTTTAAATTTGGTCGGAAATTTCCGGGTCGTCACAGTATATGTGTCTATGGTATCCCAAGATTACATAATATATATTAGAATACATGTATAATACAATATAAGTTAGTTAAGTTATGATTTGTATAGATTTGTTACAAATTTCACGTAGCTACAACAAGCAAAAATATCTAATTTTGTTTTACCCATAACTTCTTCGTTTTAAATCTGTTTTGAGTGATTCAAGTTGCTATGGTTTCATAATGAACTGAAATTTATGAAACTAAACAGAAAAATTATAAGTTTATAGTCGGAAATATAGGTTACAACTCACTTTTTAAAGAGGTAGTCATTTCCTTCGAAAGAACGACATCTTGATGACCATTTTGAAAAACATACTTCAACTTTGTGTTTAACCATGATTTTTGGATATAGTATCATGTTCATATGAAATATTATTTTTCCAGAAAACAAACTTCCAAATCAAAGATTAAGATAGTTTTTATTTTTCTAACCCAAAACAGTCCCCCGGTTTCACTACGACGGCGTATGTTCGGTTTTACGGTGTTTTTCGTGTTTCCAGGTTTTAAATCATTAAGTTAGCATATCATATAGATATATAACATGTGTTTAGTTGATTTTAAAAGTTAAGTTAGAAGAATTAACTTTGTTTGTGAACAAGTTTAGAATTAACTAAACTATGTTCTAGTGATTACATGTTCAAATCTTTGAATAAGATAGTTTTATATATATGAATCGAATGATGTTATGAACATCATTACTACCTCAAGTTTAGTAGATAAACCTACTGGAAGTGACAAAAATTGATCTAGCTTCAAAGGATCTTGGATGGCTTGAAAGTTCTTGGAGTAGAATCATGACACAAAAACAAGTTCAAGTAAGATTTTACTCGAATTAAGATAGTTTATAGTTATAGAAATCGAATCAAAGTTTGAATATGAATATTACCTTGAATTAGAAAGATAACCTACTATAAATAACAAAGGTTCCTTGATCTTAGATGATTACTTGGAATGAATTAGAAAGCTTGGAAGTAGACTTGCAAACTTGGAAGTATTATTGATTTTATGAAACTAGAACTTATAGAATTTATGAAGAACACTTAGAACTTGAAGATATAACTTGAGAGAGTTCAATTAGATGAAGAAAATTGAAGAATGAAGGTGTTTGTATGTGCTTTAGGTCGTGATATATGGATTAGATATAAAGGATATGTAAGTTTGTTTTCTTGTAAATAAGTCATGAATGATTAATAATATTTTTGTAATCTTGCTAAATAATTCATACTAGATTATAAAGAATGGTTCCTACATGTTTAATGACTCATTAAGGTCTGCTAAGAGCTGATCATTGAAGTGTATATACCAATAGTATGTACATCTAGGAGCTGTGTATTGTCCGAGTACGAATACGGGTGCATACGAGTAGAATTGTTGATGAAAATGAATGAGAATGCAATTGTAAGCATTTTTGTTAAGTAAGTACTTTGATATGTGTCTTGAAGTCTTTCAAAAGTGTACTAATACATCTTAATATACTACATGTATATACATTTTAACTGAGTCGTTAAGTCATCGTTAGTCGTTACATGTACATGTTGTTTCGGAACCTATAAGTTAACGATTTCGTTTAGTGTTGTTAACCCAATATTTATTATACCTAATGAGATGTTAAATTATTACATTTTCATGATATTATGATGTATGAATGTATCTTAATGTGATATATATACATTAAAATGTCATTACAACGATAATCGTAACATATATGTCTCGTTTCGAAATTCTTAAGTTAGTAGTCTTGTTTTACATATATAGTTCATTGTTAACATACTTAATGATATATATAATTAACATTTTATCATGTTAAATATAGTGTAATAATATCTTAATATGATACATATGTACTTAGTAAGACGTTGTCATAACGATAATCGTTATATATATCGTTTCGAGTTTCTTAATTCAATAGTCTCATTTTATGTATATAACACATTGTTAATATACCTAGTGATATACTTACTTATCATAATATCATGTTAACTATATATATATATACATATATATATACATATATACATATATATATATATATATATATATATATATATATATATATACATATATATATATATATACACACATATATATATATATACATATATATATATATACATATATATATATATACATATATATATACATATATATATATATATACATACATATATATATATATACATACATATACATATATATATATACATATACATATATATATATATACATATATATATATATATATATATATATATATATATATATATATATATATATATATATCTTCATATAGTTTTTACAAGTTTTAACGTTCGTGAACCGCCGGTCAAATTGGGTGGTCAATTGTCTACATGAAACCTATTTTAATTAATCAAGTCTTAACAAGTTTGATTGCTTAAAATGTTGGAAATATTTAATCATCTAAATATGAATTTCATTTAATATATATAAATATGGAAAAGTTCGGGTCACTACAGGTGATCATGTTTACTTGAAAGTTTCACCATGGAAGGGTGTTATCAGGTTTGGTAAGCAAGGTAAGTTAGCTCCGAGGTACATTGGACCGTTCAATATTATCCAGAGGGTTAATGATTAGACAGTTGTGCTAGAACTTCCAGCAGAGTTAGCAGGGATACACAACACTTTCAACGTATGTTGTTAGGACCCCGAAGTTGTATAGTATTAATGTGAATTAAGCTTAAATGAAGGTTACTTAGAAGAGGGCTATATAAGGAACCTAAGTAGTCCTAATGAGATAGCCATTGCATTGTAACCGAGTTCTAGAAGCTGTGGAATGTAATTTTACTAATTCTCTCTCATACCGAGTCTTCTTCCTATATACCAAATCTCACTCTATCTTATCATTTCTCTCAATCTCAACATGATCTGACCTATCATTTGGTATCAGAGCTTCCAGGAAGTGATTCTACATCACTATATCGATCTAGAGATTGTAGATTACAGAATCTGAATACTCTCGGTAAAATGAATCAGATTTGGTATTATCGAATTTGATAATCTGACGTTCAGATTCTTGTGATAAGTTCAGCGAAGGTGTATTAGGTCTATTAGAAAGAGTTTCGATCATCATTACAGCTTTTTATCTTCAATTATGGAGAATCAAGTTGATTTTTAGAGTTTGTGGCTAAAACTCTCGGTATTGCTTAATTCAAGCTTGATTCTGGTGTTTTGTGAAGATTTAAAGATTCAGTTGTGTTCGTGAGGTATTAAATCACATTTCTGTCGGTTCAATTTCTTCAATTCTTCAAGTTTTGAAGATTTGATCAACACTCGGTATCGTAACTGTCATACCGAATCTGCTTCATTACTGGAAATTCATCTTAAGTGTTGCAGATTGTGGTGTGTTTGTGATTCAATCACATTCGGTTTGTTCATACGCAGCTAATTGGTGTGGTTTAAGAAAGGATTCTGTTATATTTCTAAGTTTTAGACTTAGACTCGGTATTGTGAACTGCTACAGTTGACATTCGGTATCCTGAATCTTCGGTATCATTGATATTCTGTTTGTTACTAACTTGTTTTCTTGTGCAACAAGGTTACCGAATCTAATTCAAGGGAATTGGATTGAGTTTACACATAATATTTTACAGAATTTGACTACCGAGTCATTTACTGAATCAGAATCTCGGTTTCACTTAATTCTTTGGTTTTAAGTGTACTGAAGCTTCAAGTTGTGTGGTTACCAAATCCATACCGAATTTAGGTGTGTTACTTGTGATTCTTATCAGTTTCTGATACAGAATCTGGTTTACCGAATCTGCTACAGTACCGAACCACTTACCGAATCTGCTACTGTACAGAATCTTTTACCGAATCTGACGTTCTTATTAGATTTTATACTGAACCCTAATCATAGATTGTGTTTAATATCGAATCTATACCGAATCTACCTCAAATTAAGATGTCTACATAAGATACTCTTATCATTGGATCAGATTCCCGACCTCCAGTGTTGTTTGATGGCAAGTACACTCAGTGGCTTCATCGTATTACTCAATACATAGACTATAAGGGTGAGAAAGCTAAACATATTTGGGCTTCTCTGAGAGATGGTCCAGTTGTTGATTTTCATCCGGATACTGGTATGCCAATTCCAGTCTATGAACTTTCTGGTGATAAACGTGAAAGAGCTCAGGGTGACATAGAGGCTAAGAATATTGTCATGCAAGCTATCCCATATGAGCTATTTGAAAATGTTGATAGCAACACTACTGCAAAAGATATATAGGATGAGATCAAACGACAACAAGAAGGTTATGACATGTCAGACGTTACTAAATTGAATAAGGCTCTGGGATTGTATGAAGATTTCAAGCAGGAACCAGAAGAACAACTCAAGGATACCTACCGTCATTTCAATGGTGTTCTCAATGAGTTGAAAAGGTGTAAGATTGTAAAAGTACATGCTGAAGTCAACATGAAATTCCTCAAAAAGCTCAATACTGATTGGCTTCCTTATGGAACCATTGTTCGATCTACCAAAGAGATTGACAAGTTGACTATTCATGAGCTTGTTGGAGTTCTTATGCATTACCAACATGAGGTGTCTAAACTTCAAGAAGGAAGGAAAGAGTCTTCTCCGGGCGATCCTCTTGCCCTAATTGCCAAAAAGAAGAGCAAATCTTTTACGACTTCCAAAAGCTTGTCCAAGAAAGTGCTTGTTGAAGAATCAATTGATTCTGAAGAGTTGAATCTTTCTGATGTTGATGATTCACACCTTGAATTAGTCAAGATGGCAGCCATGTTCACAAACGCCTTGAACAAACACAAGTTTAAAGGCAAATCAAGCAATCAACGCAAACACTCATCATCTTCCTCGTACTACAAGAAAGCTGATCAATCCAAACAACAACGTGCTGATGATTCCAAGAAGGAAGATTCAATCTGTTTCAATTGTGGCAAAGCTGGTCATTACTCTCGTGAGTGCAAGATGCCTAAGAAGAAGGACGCAGCTTACTACAAGAAGAAAATGTTGATGGCTAAGATTGTGGAAACTGGGGGAGAGCTGAAACCGGTTGATGATACTTGGTTTAACTGGACTGATGATTCAGACTTAGAGGTGGAACATGCAAATGTTTGCAAGGTGACTAAGCTCATCAAAGCTAAGGAAGCATTGGAGAATTCTGACTCAACATCTGATGATGATGAGGTACAAGCAACTGAAATCTCACCTGATTTTATAAAAATGCAAAATGACTTGATGAAGAATCTGGTCTCAATGTCAAAAGAAGTCAAAGGCTTAAAATCTGAAAACAAGGTTTTAAAAGATAAAATCAAACTTTCTGAGACCAAACCATCTTCATCCAAATTACAATCGGAATTGCAAAAGTTGACCGTCCAACTCAGCTCCTCAGAATCTGAGTTGGAAGATCTTAAAAAGACAATTCATCCGATTAAAGTCGAACGAACTGATTATCGTTTAAAATCTGAACGACTTGCAGAAAAAGTTCAATTCTTAGAAAAAGATCTTTCTGATTTAAAAAACCAACATGAACCCACACTTTCAAAGCTAAACAAGAAAATTATTCATTTGGAAAACGAAATAATTGAAAAAGACACTGAAATCTCTTCATTGTCAAAAGAGTCTATTCTAATGAAAGCTCAACTTGCTCGATATGAGGAAAAACTCTATCGAACAGAGCAATCCAAAGCTATCATGGATATGGAACTTTCAAAACAAACGATTTTCATGAATAGACCAAAAACGATTCATGGTGAAAAGTGGGGGTTGGGTTTTGAAGATCCTAAGATCTTAGATGGAGCTTCCAAAAAGATTCTAGGATTATATCATTCTGATTACTTTCAAGCTGGTTTACCACCGCATTTTGTGCATTCTTCTGATGCTGATTTTGATGATATTATTGTTAATCGTAAATCTAAAAAATACCATCAAATTAGCTTAATGTATGAGAAAATTAATGCAAAAATGGGTAAATCAAATCCTGATTTCTTGAAGGAACTTGTTGAAACTGAAAAGAATGTGCAATGTGCTAATTATGTGCCGACACGTAGATTGGTTTACATTCCTACACTCATGCTAGAGAAATACATTTTAATGCTTGAGAATGATGTGTTTAACAAACCTAGTTCTAGCATTGTTAACATAGATGAGGTGTTTGACAGCCAATTCTACCTGCTTTACCTGCATGTTCTGATAATGTTTTCCGTGAAGACCTAGCACATGAACTAACTGTTTTCTTTGAGACCTAATCTCTAGGTCAAAATTCTTTAGATGAAAAAGTAGAACCTCATACTGAACCGATCATTGAACCTTTGATAGATTTTGAAAGTCAACTTGATCCTTTGCACGATTATTATTTGCATTTACCTGCTGTACGTAATTTGAATCGTATAGTAGCTCAACTAAAAAAGGAGAATATTGACTTGCAACTTAAGTGCCAATCATTAGAACAAATGCTTGCTCTGTGTGATAAATTGCCTTCACTGCCTAAGAAAGAATGTTCCTATGTTTTTAAGGAGGGTGAAGTGATAGTTTTTGCTGAAGAATTATGTCTTGAGGTTAAAAGTTTAAAACAAAAGATAATTCAACTGAAACAAGCTAACACACTTAAGCAATCGTCTAATGTTGAAACCAATGTGCTTGAATGTGTTGGTGGGATTACTAAGAAGGGAAAGGGAACGTCAACATCTAAGGATGTAAAACCCATTACTATTCTTAAAAATCCTCTACGTTCTCAATTTGGCAATCGTGGTTCAAAAGTTGTTTCTACAACTCAATTTGTTGTCAAAAAGGTTCATTCTCCCGATGGTTCTGTGTCAACTGAAAAGATTCCTATGATTCCAATGACAAAAACTTCAAAAGCGAGTCTTTTAACGACATCAGTTAAGTCCACACAACACACAAGTCCTAAACCTGATTTAAGTGAGTATGATGCAAAAGAACGTAAAATCAAATTGGAAATTTTGCAAAATCAATCATCTCATGTGTCAACTGAAAAGTTTGGACGTCTAACTAACAAAGGTGTTTTTCGTATCACATGTCATAATCCAAACTTGAATTACAAATCTGTATGGGTTCCTAAGTCCACGACTAAGAAAGTAGCAACCAAACCAACGCAATCTGCTAGTCGGCCTAGGAAATCATCTCATGTTTTTCAATTTTTGTCTGTGAACAAAACATCTACTTGGAATAAGTTGTGTGTTAAGACTTATGATAATGATGTAAAACTTGATATTACGTATGATGCTTCATGTAATGTGGTTTTAAATGATGCTTTATTGTCTAAACTGCATGATGCTTTACGTGATTATCTTGTTTTTGATCCAAAGTTTATTGCTGGTACTAACCATAGAGGACCCAAGAAACTTTGGGTACCTAAACTCTAGAAAATTCACATTTACAGGGTTTCAACGTCTGTGTTTGGTATATCGATTCCGGTTGTTCTCAACACATGACGGGCGATAAATCCTTGCTTTTCAACTTCATTGACAAATTCCTAGGAACGGTTACTTTTGGAAATGATGAAATTGCAGCGATAACGGGTTACGGAGATTATGTGCAAAATGGCATAACAATCAAACGGGTTTCATATGTTGAAGGTTTAATGTGTAGTTTATTTAGTGTGTGTCAATTCTACGATGGAGATCTTAAAGTTCTATTTGAACATCGACAATGCTCGGTGCAATCCACCGAAGGAAATGATCTTCTTGTTGGTAAACGTTGTGCTTCACTATACACTATTGACCTCAATGATGCACCTTCATATACAACCATGTGTTTGGCCACTCGTTCTACCAAAGAAAATTCATGGTTATGGCATCATCGGATGTCACACCTGAATTACAAGGGTATCAATCGACTAGTCTTTAAAGACTTAGTTGATGGTATTCCAACCTTTCACTATGATAAGCATCATGTGTGTCCATCATGTGCGATGGGTAAGCTGAAACGGTCTAATCATCCGCTTAAGCAAAACCCCAGTACTTCATCGTCTTTGCAATTATTGCATATGGACTTATGTGGACCCATGCGTATTTCTAGCCTCGGTGGCAAGAAACATGTGCTTGTCATTGTCGATGACTATACCCAGTTTACATGGATTTTTCTTTTGCGAACTAAGTCAGAGACCCCCGCCATTATCATTGAGTTCATTAAAAATACTCAACGCTCTTTTAACAAACATGTTAAGAGCATTCGGACTGATAATGGGACGGAATTTAAGAATGACCTAATTGATAGTTATTTGAAAGACCAAGGCATTGAACATCAGTTCTCTACTGCTCGGACCCCCCAACAGAATGGAGTAGTCGAACGACGTAATCGTACGTTGTGCGAAGCAGCTCGAACGATGCTTGCTTACTCCAAACTACCTCCAAAAATGTGGGGGGAGGCCATTTCAACTGCATGTTATACCCAAAATCGTTGTATTGTTAATAAACATTTTGATAAAACTCCATATGAGTTATTATATGGTAGACGCCCGAATGTCAAATATTTCCGTGTCTTTGGTTGTATATGCTATGTGCTTAACGATTTTGACAGCCTCGAAAAGTTTGATCCAAATGGCGATCAAGCCATATTTCTCGGTTATTCTTTGAACAAAGTTGCTTATCGGGTTTATCACAAATGGACAAAAACGATTAAAGAGAGCATAAATGTCATGTTCGATGAATTTTCGGGAATGGCTTTTGAACAACTCAGTTCAAAACCCGATCCTAACCTGGCTACTTCTTCTTCCGTGCAAAACTCAATTTTCTCAACGAAGGATGTTCCTACGGTTACATCAGAGGAACTGGATATCTTGTTTGATAGTCTTTATGCTCCTCAACAGATTTCAAATGTTCAAACCGTACCGGTTACACCGTCACAGTCAACTACTGTGGAGACTCAACAAAGTATTTTTGATGAAGATACAACACCAACTGATTCACCTGTTTCTTCTTCATCCTCCCTACCACCTCCTGTTACTGATAATCTTGAACCAATTCAAGATTTATCAGTTGATACAACTCCAGCTGTTTCTCCAGATAATCAATTGAATCCATTAGATCATGTTACATCAGATCAAGCGGATCAAGGTTCAACGTCAACAACGGTTGATGTTTCAATGGATGTCACTGATGTACAACATCTTCCACACAACCGATGGACTAAAAGTCATCCAATAGATCTTATTATTGGTGATGCATTTGCTCCAGTCTCAACTCGAAGGGCTACTTAGAATATGTGTCTATACACTGCTTTTCTTAGTAAGATTGAACCAACAACGGTTGCTCAAGCTTTACTAGATCCGAACTGGGTGGTTGCAATGCAAGAAGAGATCAATCAATTTGAATGGTTGAAAGTATGGCGATTAGTTCCAAGACCAACGCGTCAACGACCAATAGGGGTTAAGTGGATTTTTAAGAACAAGAAGGATTCTGATGGAATTGTGGTTCAGAATAAGGCACGTCTTATGGCCAAGGGATATCGACAACAAGAGGGTATTGATTATGACGAAACGTTTGCTCCGGTTGCTAGGATTGAGGCTATTCGTCTTTTCCTTGCATTTGCTTCTCATATGAAGTTCACGGTGTTTCAAATGGATGTCAAAACTACTTTTCTGAACGGTTATCTTCAAGAGAAAGTCTATGTTGATCAACCAGAAGGCTTTGTTGATCCCATTCATCCCAATCACGTATACTACTTGGAAAAAGCTTTGTATGGTCTGAAGCAAGCACCGCGTGCATGGTACGAGACCTTAACAAAGTATTTGCTGGACAATGGCTTCTCTCGTGGAACGATTGATACAATGCTATTCATCCGTAAAAACCACGGTCACATTCTCTTGGTTCAAATTTACGTTGATGACATTATTTTTGGTTCCACGTCCCCGGCCTTATGCAAAGAATTTGGTGACCTTATGGCCAACAAATTTGAAATGAGCATGCTTGACCAGTTAAATTTCTTTTTGGGGTTACAAGTAAACCAATTACCAAACGAGATTTTTCTCAGTCAAACAAAGTATATCAATGATATGCTAAAACGTTTTAAAATGACTGCTTTAAAACCTATGACAACCCCAATGAGGACTTTACTGGATGCTGATACTAATGGGGAACCCTTTGATGTTACACTTTATCGAAGCATGGTTGGTTCTTTAATGTATCTGACTGCAAGTCGACCTGACATTACACTTGCTGTAACTGTCTGTGCCCGCTTTCAGTCAAACCCTAAGAAATCTCATTCCAAAGCGGTTGTTAGGATTTTTCAGTACCTTAAAGGTACACCTAACCTTGGGATCTGATTTCAATCTCACTGCTTATACTGATGCGGATCATGGCAGTTGTCATGTTGATAGAAAAAACACATCTGGATCAATTCAGATGTTGGGGAATAGGCTAGTTGGTTGGTCATCCAAAAAGCAGAACTGTGTGTCTTTATCAATAGCTGAGTCTGAGTACATTGCTGCAGCTCATTGTTGTTCACAAGTTTTGTGGATGCAAATTCAACTTTCAGACTATGGCTTTAAGTTTTCTAAGACCCCGATTTACTGTGATTCACAAAGTGCTATTGCAATAATAAGCAACCCGGTCCAGCATTCTAAGACTAAACACATAGATATTCGCTATCATTTCATTAAGGACCATGTAGAGAAAGGGGATGTAGAGTTATACTTTGTGCCTACCAAAGTGCAATTAGCTGACATGTTGATAATGCTAAAAACGAACATATATTTCATAGCATTATTCCTCAAGAAAGACAAGCTTTTAGTTGCAATTGTTCTATTTACAAGTGATATTCGTTTAAATAATAAAAGGTGAAGACAAAAGACAGATTCGACGAATTGAAGACGCAAACGACCAAAAAGCTCAAAAGAACAAAAGACAATCAAAAAGGTTCCAATTATTGATAAGAAACGTCTCGAAATTACAGAAGTACAAGATTCAAAACGCAAAGTACAAGATATTAAATTGTACGCGAGGACGTTCGAAAATCCGGAACCGGGACTAGAGTCGACTCTTAACGCTCGACGCAACGGACTAAAAATTACAAGTTAACTATGTATATAAATATAATATAATATATAATTAATTATATTAATTATATATATATTATATATATATATTAAAAACCGTCGGCAGCAAGAAACTCCAAGGGTGTGAGCTGTAAATATATCTCCGCGACTCGCGGAGTTTGAAGGGCATTTTGCCGCGAGTCGCGGAGCCCCAAAAATCAAGTCTGGCTATAAAGCAAACCGAATTCTGATCAAATTTCATATCTTTTTTCTCTTCCTCTTCATACGTAAATATATTTATATTTATAATTTATATTTTAATTTTAATTATAATTCTAATAATAAGGGTATGTTAGCGAATGTTGTAAGGGTGTAAGTCGAAATTCTGTCCGTGTAACGCTACGCTATTTTTAATCATTGTAAGTTATGTTCAACCTTTTTATATTAATGTCTCGTAGCTAAGTTATTATTATGCTTATTTAAAACGAAGTAATCATGATGTTGGGCTAATTACTAAAATTGGGTAATTGGGCTTTGTACCATAATTGGGGTTTGGACAAAAGAACGACACTTGTGGAAACTAGACTATGGGCAATTAATGGGCTTTATATTTGTTTAACTAAATGAAAGTTTGTTAATGTTAATATAAAGATTTACAATTGGGCGTCCCTATAAATTACCATATACACTCGATCGGACACGATGGGCGGGGTATTTATATGTACGAATAATCGTTCATTTAACCGGACACGGGAATGGATTAATAGCCACTAGAATAATTAAAACAGGGGTGAAATTACATTCAAGGGTAATTGGTGTAATTGTTAACAAAGTGGTAAAACCTTGGTTTACACGCAGTCGATAACCTGGTGTATTCATTAAACAAAGTATTAAAACCTTGTTACAATTCGAATCCCCAATTAGTTGGAATATTTAACTTCGGGTATAATAATAATTTGACAAGGACACTTGCAATTTATATTTATGACTGATGGACTGTTATGGACAAAAACCAGACGGACATATTGAATAATCCAGGACAAAGGACAATTAACTCATGGGCATAAAACTAAAATCAACACGTCAAACATCATGATTACGGAAGTTTAAATAAGCATAATTCTTTTATTTCATATTTTATTTCCTTTATTTTATATTTAATTGCACTTCTAATTATCGCACTTTTATTGTTATTTAATCGCACTTTTAATTATCGTACTTTTAATTATCGCAATTTAATTTTATCGCATTTTTATTATTCGCAATTTCATTATCGTTATTTACTTTACGCTTTAATTTAAAGTCTTGTATTTATTTTATATTTTACATTAGGTTTTAACTGCGACTAAAGTTTTAAAATCGACAAACCGGTCATTAAACGGTAAAAACCCCCCTTTATAATAATAATATTACCTATATATATATTTGTATTTTTATAAAAATAAACTAATATAGCGTTGAGCTTTGTTTAAAGATTTCCCTGTGGAACGAACCGGACTTACTAAAAACTACACTACTGTACGATTAGGTACACTGCCTATAAGTGTTGTAGCAAGGTTTAAGTATATCCATTCTATAAATAAATAAATATCTTGTGTAAAATTGTATCGTATTTAATAGTATTTTCCTAGTAAAATAATAACTATTTTATATACACCTCGTTCGACATCACATGTTCACTAAGCCCTTAGATGAACTTAGGCTAAAGTTCTTAATCAAAGAGATTGGCATGGTAGAGTATAGTGCTTGATATTCCTTAGATCTGTTGGGACTTATTCTTGGGCTCTTGTGTTTAGGGGGAGTAGATACTTTCTAGGGGGAGCAACTACTTTGATATGCTTTGGATATCATCTTTTAAGGGAGAGCCTTTAGATTTATGATAACTTCCTGGATATAATTGTTCAATGGTTACGAAAGGGGGAGGTAACTCATTGATACCATATTTCAAGGGGGAGTTAATTCATTTTCTTGGGAATTTTATCAAAATGCTGATTTACGTTCTTGTATATCACATTTTGAGGGGGAGAAAAATGGAGAAAATGAGAAAATTACTCAAAAATATTGTTTTTCAAAAGTGAATTCATAAGTTCTTTGTTTTATATCTGAAATAATTCACTAAGGCTTGTATACATCTCAGTATGCAACCCGTTTTATCAATTAGTATCACTGAAGATTTGTACTTTGTTCACAAATTCAAAGTTCTTTTAAGTACAAATCTTATTTTGAAAATTTCATAAAAATTGGAAAAGATAAAATCCAAAAATATTTGATTTTTACTGAATAAATACTATTTTTAGCATTATACCGAATCTGACATCCAACAGTACAGATTCGGTAAGTTCAAAGTTTTTCAAAAATTGTCTCATAATTGTTTACCATGAAAAGATTGAAATGAATTTTAATAGGAAAAATCAATTTGTCAAGATTTTGAAGTTAAAATTGATAAACTTTTGAAAAGTGGACTGTATTCGGTAAAATAGGCCCATTTGGTAAAGCCCATTCGGTATCTATAAAAGGAGGGTCAAAGTCAAACTACTCTTTTACTGTGCTTAATTACCTACCGAGTCTTACTGATCATACCGAATCTGCCTAATCTACCGAATCTGTTCTTCTATTTCTTCAAATCTTTGGTATAATTTCATTTTTATCATTGCTTTAGTTACATTCGTGTAGATCTGAGATAATTAAATGTTTTTCAACCAGAAAAGATCAAAATAACTGGATTGTGACTCTCAATTTTGAAATTCTGTTGATTATACCGAGTCTGAGTCGTATTCTTTTAAACTTTGATTAAACTCAATTGATTTGGTTAATTAACATGAATTCTTGTCTACTCTGAGTTATATTGATTGATCTATCATTTAACCAAGCTTGATTACATATTTAATTGATTGTTTGATGGATTCTGTATCTACCGAATATGTTCTGTCTACTGTACCGAGTCTGTTCATACGATTAACATGTTGATCTGCTTCTAATTGAGTGGTTAATTGATTATGATTGTGATTTTACATGATAGAATATGCATGTTTGAGTGACTTTATGTTAATTTTGGAGATACCGAATCCGTTCTTCTCTTGATACCGAATCTGACTTTTGGTACCTTGAAACTTTCTGATTTTTATCTTTAAACACTTAACATCTTTATTCTATATCTTTCGGATCTGAAAACTCAAGCTTATTTGGTTACAGAATCTCAAGTTTTCATGACTACCGAATCTGCTTGAATTGTGTTTAAAAAATTGACTAAGTGTTGTTCTGATTCTTTGTGTTATATAATTGACTTTGCATGATGAATTTGTATTGTGATGAATATCATATGAATGTCATGATTGTCAATTACTTGTCCATATTTGAGAATAAAGGATTTTTATATCTTAGAAAAATCATAAAAATCATAAAATATAAAAGATAAAACATATACAAATGATTTCAAAGGCAAATAAGAATAGAGATATATGCTTAATGTTAAATATCTTGTGGTCTTCTATTTCTTATTTATACAGCTAAATGACGAACAATCACTTCATCAACTCTGAAACCAACGTTCCCTGCAACAACTGAACTGCAATTCTAGAGAGGCAAACTCTGTGGCCTGCTCTAAACTCTACAGTCAGTGTACCTGTAACAGATCTGAAGCTACTTAACAGAACAATTAGGTTTGTGGAAGCTTCACAACCTACTGCTGAAAATCCAGAGGGAACACAAGCTCGTTTTGAATTTCAACTGAGAGGAGTTCAAGGGAGGAGGAGTATCACTAAGGCTGATTTCAGGAGGATATTCAGACTTCCTGTTGTGCAGAATGCTCCTGCTTTTCCTGCCACTCAACAGATGATGTCATCTGTCTTCGATCTTGGTTATGTTGGAGCCCGCAATGTTCCTCCGGCTAAGTTTCAGAAGAAATATCTGCACTCAAGGTGGTATGTGATCTTCTAAATCATCAACAGATGCTTGCTGATGACAAGGAGTGGATCCGACAGCCTGACTGTGCCTATGATGAAGTTGTTCTACTCTTTCATAAGAGTAGAAGCTCCTGACTATGCAGAACTAATATGGGACTTGGTTCAAGCTCAAGTTGATAAACCAAGGGGTTCATACATCCCTTGTGAAAGGTTTTTCTGTATCTTTATCCATGATGCTATAAATGCTTGCAGAAATGCAAATATATTTGTACCAGGTACACATGGATTACAGATGAAATGATTTGGGGAGCTGAAGATGAATACCCCGATGGTATCTGATAATCAATTCACTGCGTCGATTCCAAATTGGCTAGTGAGGCTAGCTGAACCCCAAGACGCTCGTATGCATTCTTATTTTGAGGCTGTAGGAATACCTCTTCCGAACCCGGTACAACAAGAACAAGTTGAACCCGCCGCGGTTCCAGCCCCAGAGGTTGTAGAGGAACCTGTAGTTCAACCACCCGGGCCAGCTAATCCTCCACTTAGGGTGAACCTTAAACGTTCTAGGGCTGCACACCAAGCTCAACCCGTGAGGATCAGGGAACCTAGTCCAACTAGGATTGAACCAACCCTTTCCACAACACCTGAAGTGAGCAGTGACACCGACACTTCAGCAACAACATCTGAATCGTCTCCCGAACATTCTCCTAAGAGAACTCGATATATACCTAATGAGATGATTCAGACTCCACCAACCCAACGAGTAACTAGATCTAGGACTTCGACACCTATCGTCCGCCAAATAGTTACTACAATCGTTGGTGATACGGACCAAGACCTAGAACCAATTAGGTCACCCTCACCCATTTCCGTATCACATCCAATAATAATAGTAAGCCCTACGCTAAGTGAATCGTAAGTTTCGGTAAGCAAGAGATCTAAACACACGGATGGTAAAAAGGCCACTAAGCCCATCCAATCTAAACAGGACTTAATAATAAATCCTACAAAGCAAGGTGCTTCGGCATCTAAGGAAGTAAAGTCTTCCTCTGCAGTAAAGTCTGCGTTGACTCAATCGATTGAGGAAACTCAATCATTGAAGTCCAGAACGGCCGAAGGGGAGCTGAAAAATCTTGAAAAGGCACCCTGCGTATTGGCTGGAAATCCTCTTGTGCCTCAACGTACAACAGGGTCTCGAGGTCCGGCTTATCTTGATGAGGGAGATCTGCCGCATCCCATGGAAACGAGTCAACATGCCAATCCTTCGGAATATTTATCAGACTTCCAGCAGACTGATCCCTTGATTCATGAAAGTGAATCATTGGATCAAACCACTTCTCTTCCGGATTCTGAATCTCAGGGTCTGGAGGAAGAGTCTTTAACTGAAAGAGATTTGCCACCTCATGGTATATCAATGATTTCAGGAGTCAGAGATAGCAATATCTCTGCGAGAGCTAAACCGACGGGTAGTTCTGCTACTCTGTCAGAGTCCCATGAGACTAAAGTCATGGAGGCGGATGCTTCGAAAGAAACTTCGCCAGTGACAACTCCGGTTGTTACCCAACCTCCATCAGAAGGGGATATCACGAATCTGACTAGTAGTATGTACAGCCCTACATATAAGAATAATACCGCACAATCATCCTTACCTGCCCTTACGGCAACTTACACACTTCCATCGACATCACCTTCATCCAATGTTGCTGCTGCTGTTGTTCCCATTGTTACTTTTCCATCATCACCCTCTCATTTAACACATTTTTATGATGCTTTGGAGCAAGAATATTTCAGTCGTATGTTTTCTAGAGTCAATCTTGATGTTCTTCGACGCACTTCGCTTCAAGCATTGTTTCGTGCTCGTGTTCGATATCCACTTACTTCCTGCTCTTGTCCTTTGAGTCCTCACCGTGATGATGAACATGACGATTCTGATCCTCAGAATAGCCATGAGGGGGAGATAGGAGTAGATGGAGAATATCTATCGGTGAACATTTCAACCAAGGGTGGTGATGTGAGGTCTTTATCAGCTTCACAAGCTCAACAAGTTCAGACGGAATCAGAAATGGTTTCTGCACATGATGAAATTGATGATAAGGAGCCTGAGCAAGTTATAATTCCAATTGTTCATAAAGAGGCTGATAGTGGACCAGTAGATGAGGATTTGAACTTAAGTGATTTTTATCTTGAAGAGACGGATGATAATGGGTTTGTCATCTTAAGAAAGTTATCTTCAGTATCTTCAATTCCGGATGATGTAGAGATTGTAGATGAAGGGAATCCTGATCCAGTAATAGAAAGTGATGATGAAATGGATTCTTATGATGACGATGAAGTCAATCTTTATGTCGATCCAAATGAAAATGATATCTTTGATCATATTGAAGATGATGATGTTCCAAATGATGATGCAACAAATCCTACTGATCATTCATCGAATTCTACACCCTCATCGAGTTCACATCCAACAAATGCTAATGAAAGCTCAACTTCTGGTACATCTACATCAAGTGAAACAGTAAATTCCAGATTCAAATACAACCATGGAATATTCTTTAAGAATCAGGAACAAAGATTGTTATTGGGAGTTGAACATGATAATATAACGTTACGAAACACATTCATCGAAGAAAATGCTTACAAGATCTTCCGCATCAAAGATATACCAAGGAGTAAAAGATTTACATATATAGGTTCACGATTGCTTCCAGTAAGTGAAAGGAATTGGTATGAGTTTATGTGGAGGAAACATATCAACAAAGATGAAGATGATTTGTGGCTTCAAAGAAAATATCGTATTTCAGAAGTGTTGAATATTGCTCGAGTCGGAGTAGAGATAAGTTAAAAGAAAGATGTCATCAGTCAGTTCCACGTTATTAGAGAAGATGAGAAAGAGTACAAGTTCACAGAAGCAGATTTTCATAATCTTGATATGCTTTACATCATTCACATCTACAACTACCTCAGTATCATCACCATTCGACCTTTTGCTCAAGCTCAAGCTTTAGAAGCTGTGAAAAGATATATGATGGAGACAATTGAACTGATGAGACGTGAAGATTTTTAAATAGGTCTCGAAGGAAATAGGAAAAAGATTCGAATAACGTGTCCGAATCAATTTACGGAGGGACTGAAGGATATGAGGATGTTTCAAATGCAATTCGAACCCGAAGGGTTTGTATTTGTAAATTCTCAAAAGGAAAAGGTGTTCATTCGTACTGAAGAGCTGAACAAATATTTAGATGGAACACTTAAGGCTGCACTGAAGTATCTTAAAATTCGTCAAAGCAAGGTTGATGACTTTGATAAAAAAAAAAAATGGGTCTTGGAGAGTTTATAAAGCATATCAGATATCGTTTAAAGCTCCGAATCCGTACAAGACAGTTTGAGATTCTTCGTGGCCAGAGAAAGAGAAGGTATTTCAAGGAAATGGATGAATATCCATTACATGAGGGAGATCCAAGGAAAGCGTGGGGAGTCTGGAAAACTTCTAAGCAAATTTCAGAAAATCAAGTAGAAGTTTCAAAACCAAATGGCTCACGATGGAAACTCACGTTTGGACCTCTCAAGATTTCACAATAGGATTATATTGTAAAATTCACATTTAACACTAAGGGGGAGATTGTTAGGACCCCGAAGTTGTATAGTGTTAATGTGAATTAAGCTTAAATGAAGGTTACTTAGAAGAGGGCTATATAAGGAACCTAAGTAGTCCTAATTAGATAGCCATTGCGTTGTAACCGAGTTCTAGAAGCTGTGGAATGTAATTTTACCGATTCTCTCTCATACCGAGTCTTCTTCCTATATACCAAATCTCACTCTATCTTATCTTTTCTCTCAATCTCAACATGATCTGACCTATCATATGTTATCTTAGAAAGTGTAAGGTTGATGATGAGACACAACTGGTTCCATTGAGTGATTTGAGGGTGGACCTGAATCAAAAGTTAGTTGAAGAACCAGTTAGGATTGTTGATATAAAGATGACAATGCTGAGAAAGAAAGAGATCCATATGGTACTTGTTGAGTGGAAGCATAGTTTAGGATCGAACCTTACTTGGGAGACCGAAGAGCTGATGAAAGCTCGTTATCCACATCTG
Source organism: Rutidosis leptorrhynchoides (assembly GCF_046630445.1). Taxonomy (NCBI): domain Eukaryota; kingdom Viridiplantae; phylum Streptophyta; class Magnoliopsida; order Asterales; family Asteraceae; genus Rutidosis; species Rutidosis leptorrhynchoides. Next base: position 599,843,581 of record NC_092334.1, read on the forward strand.
TTTGACCAAGACCAGATTCCGAGAATGGAATCTTCTTAAGAGGGTGGATTTGTAACATCCTCAGATCGGGCATAGAAGTAAGATGACCTTTTTGTCCTTAGGCATAATTGTGTGGTTAATTATGCTTCTATCTTAATTTAATGTTTAGTGTTATTTTATTATTTGGTTAAGACCAGCTTGTGACAAGGGTCACAAAGTAGGTTCGTTTATTTAATTTGGACTCCGTTAGGGCAGTCAAATTAAGTACGAAAGATTTTAGATAACTGGTAAATACCCGTGTGTGATGGGGTATTGTATTTAGCATAAATATATAGCTTGTGACCTACCTTCTCTCTCATTTTTCTTGAACCTTCCAAACACCCCGTACCTAACACTTTCACCACTTGAAAACCCTAATCTCTATATCTTGAATTGGTGCTTGAATTGTGTTTAGAATCGATTTCCTTGTGTCATTGTGAGTCTATAAAGGTAAGAATTGCATGATTTCATGTCTAAATCAGTGTTTTATTTGGGTTTGAAGTTAGGTTTTTGTTAAAGGTGATTTTGGTATCATAATGCTTAAATTGATGTTGTTTTGGCTCAAAACTTGTGGGTTATACTTTTATATGTTTTGTGTACAAGTTATAAGAGGTTTTGAGGTCAAAAACAGGTCCAAGATTGATATTGGGTGATTTTTGAAAGGACCCGTCCTAATCCATCCGGACGAATACATTACATTTGGTTACATCTCGAGGTACTTGACCTCTATATGATACATTTTACAAACATTGCATTCGTTTTTAAAAAGACAAACTTTCATTACATCGAAAGTTGACGGCATGCATACCATTTCATAATATATCCAATCTATAATTGACTTAATAATAGTCTTGATAAACTCAACTACTCGAATGCAACGTCTTTCGAAATATGCCATGAATGACTCCAAGTAATATCTCTAAAATGAGCAAATGCACAGCGGAAGATTCCTTTCATACCTGAGAATAAACATACTTTAAAGTGTCAACCAAAAGGTTGGTGAGTTCATTAGTTTATCATAATCATTCATTTCCATCATTTTAATAGACCACAAGATTTTCATTTCTCGTAAATAAACGTCCCATACATAGAGACAAAAATAATCATTCATATGGATTGAACACCTGGTAACCGACATTAACAAGATGCAAATAAGAATATCCCCATCATTCCGGGACACTCATCGGATATGATAATTTCGAAGTACTAAAGCATTCCAAATTCCAGAATGGGGCTTGTTGGGCCCGATAGATCTATCTTTAGGATTCGCGTCAATTAGGGGGTCTGTTCCCTAATTCTTAGGCTACCAAGCTAAAAGGGGCATATTCGATTTCGATCATTCAACCATATAATGTAGTTTCAATTACTTGTGTCTATTTCGTAAAAATATTTATAAAAGCGCATTTATTCTCAGTCCCAAAAATATATATTGTAAAAGCATTTAAAAAGGGAGCAAATGAAACTCACAATACTGTATTTTGTAGTAAAAATACATATGACAAAACTGAACAGTGCAGGGTTGGCCTTAGATTCACGAACCTATATCAGTTATATATATTAAAACATAAAATGAAAATCAAATAATTCCAACTATTAATTACACAATATTTATATATTTAGTGTTGTAGTTTATATATAATTTTTACTAATTCTCAATATCTATTTTATTTATATCTTAAACTATATGTCATATATATTTATTTTGTATATAATAAAAATTAATACTTAATCATATAGTTATATTAACATATGTATATAAAAAATTAATAATTTGTAATATGTAATATTTATATAATTAATTTTAATATGTTTATTCCAAGATTTTATGTACTACTAATATAATTATGTATCAATTATGTTTTTATGTATTTAATATTTATTTGATAAAATAATGTTAATAATAATAATAAAAATCATGTTAATGATAAAAATAATAATAATACTAATAATGATACATAAAATGATAGTTTAATAAAAATGTTAATTTTTAATAATAATGAAAATTTTAATAATTATAATATTAATAACCTTACTACTAATGATAATAATATTGCTACTAATGATATTCATAATAATAATGATAATAATAATAATATCTATAATAATAATAATAATTCTAATACTTTATAATATTTATAATAATTCTAATACTTTATAATAATAATAATAATAATAATAATAATAATAATAATAATAATAATAATAATAATAATAATAATATATAAAAACACGCGTGTTTATTAGTGTTTCCCCAAATTCAGATCGAGTTAGTAGAGCAACCCAGAGAAGAATATCATCATCGAACAATCGATCAATCATCGTCTTTATCGTCAACAGATCCATCAACAGCAATCCTCGATGACTAGCAGGTCTTCGATTCGTAATCACCCTCGTTCAATATCATCATTAGTCTTCTTCATCATCATCGATCCTCATCCTTCATCAATTAATCCAGTAATCGATTCATTAAAGTATGAAATAGGTAATTGGTTTATTTTGTTCCCTTAATTCTTCATCTCTCTACATATATTTATATATTCTGTATTTTTATTTATTAATACATTTATTTATTTATTTAATTATTTTAGATCAAAAATGAACATTATTGAATGGTGTTCTTGAAAATTTTTAGTGATAATCGATTACAGTTAATAATTTGCTTGTAGTTTTGGTTTAATTTTAGCAATATCGAATAATATAGAACAAACAGTGGTATGTGTTATTTATTTGAATAGTAATTAAATGGCAGTCGAATGATGATCGGCTAAGTAGGTTTTGATAGGGGTGTTCATGGTGGTTTAGAAATATCTATTTAGTAGCAGAAGCTGCAGGTCATATAATTTGCTGCTCGGACAATAGGAACAGAAGTGTTTGGTTTGGTTCTTGGGTGCTAACCGAACATAACACAATAGCAGTAGAAGTTTCATAGAAAATTTTAAATGAAATTCCCTTATTTATTTCAGTTATTATGGTATAAAATTCGATCATTAATTTATTAATAAAAATTACATCAATTGTCCCTCTCATTTCTGGGTAAAATATAAAAAGTGTTAAAACTTAACAAATAGTTTCTAAATACATTTTTAATAAGCCTAAAATTTATAGAACTCATTTTCGTAACACTGTTTATTTTAAATTTACATAAGTTTGAATTTAACTAGATTAATATCAATCGAAACATCAAACGAGTATTACAATCATTTAATATTTATTTCTAATATACTTTATTTATATATAGAGATATATTTTAAATAATAATAATTATAATAACCTATTTTTATTTTATTAATGTTTAATAACAACAACATATATTACTTCAAATTATATTTCGAATTATTATTTATATATATATATATATATATATATATATACACACACATATCTATTTATAATTAATTGTTCATGAATCGTCGAGATCAGTCGAAGGTCAATTGAGTATATGAAACAGTTCAAACTTTTTGAGACTCAACATTATAGACTTTGCTTATCGTGTCGGAATCATATAAAGATTAAGTTTAAATTTGGTCAGAAATTTCCGGGTCGTCACAATTTTGGTTCGAAACCCGTCAGTTTCTGCTGCTGCACGATGAACACAACCGTACGGTTACAGCTTGCAACCGCACGGGTACATGGTGCTACCGTACGGATGCATGTGCAACCGTACGGATGCATTGGTGTTGGTGCAACTGGGCAGAATGTGTGTAACCATACGGATGCATGATGCAACCATACGGATGGACTTGCAACCGTACGGATGCATGTGCAACCGTACGGGTGTAGATCAGAACTCCAGAGTTGTTTAATTTAGTTATTTTCTAGCCGTTATGCTGTCCGCGTAACTTATGATAATCAGGATATAAATTCTGAAAATGCATAAGTGTTAGAAGGATTTTTAGTGACACTTTTGTTTCTGATTTGCTGTAGTGTGCTGTTTTGTGCTAACGGACAGAAACTAACATGGTTTGCCTTATGTTCAGGTGATAAGGATAAGGAAGCCGCTCAGTGATAGATTATCTGAGCTAGTTGCTGGTATTCGGTGAGTGGGTCTATCTCCGGATAGAGTATTAAGTAGCTGATACGCTACTTGTTCAGACTCTTTACTCTTGTGTTTATATCCAGTACGATTTCCATGTGTAGTTAGATATTGCCATGCTAGTTAGGACGATTGCATGACTGATTATCTGTGATCTTATGTGCGCACTGTTAATTGGACACCAACCGAGGCGGCAAGGTTGGGACCCACCGAGGCGGCAAGGTAGGGTTGATGTGAGGTCGACCGTGGTAGCCTGGTTGGGTCTTGATGTTACTAATTGTTTAGTATAGCATAGAAGGACGCATTTGTTGCGTCTGGACGGTTATGTAATGGATTCAGTAAAACGGACTATCGGTAGACTGTAGCCTGATCAGCTAAGTCGCGTGCTCGTACAAGCCGTCGGTCCTCATATTGTCAGTTGTTGTTATATGCTAGTTCAGGACGTTAGCATATTTGTGACCTTTGCATGTTCAGTTGCTTATGCTTGATCTGTTAGATAGTATCCATTCACTTATCAGTTGTGCTAATTGAAATGTCCCGTTCTTATTGATTAAAAACGTTCCATATTAATTGATTTCGTTGCGAGGTTTTGACCTCTATATGAGACGTTTTTCAAAGACTGCATTCATTTTAAAACAAACCATAACCTTTATTTCATCAATAAAGGTTTAAAAAGCTTTACGTAGATTATCAAATAATGATAATCTAAAATATCCTGTTTACACACGACCATTACATAATGGTTTACAATACAAATATGTTACAACAAAATAAGTTTCTTGAATGCAGTTTTTACACAATATCATACAAGCATGGACTCCAATTCTCGTCCTTATTTAAGTATGCGACAGCGGAAGCTCTTAATAATCACCTGAGAATAAACATGCTTAAAACGTCAACAAAAATGTTGGTGAGTTATAGGTTTAACCTATATATATCAAATCATAATAATAGACCACAAGATTTCATATTTCAATACACATCCCATACATAGAGATAAAAATCATTCATATGGTGAACACCTGGTAACCGACATTAACAAGATGCATATATAAGAATATCCCCATCATTCCGGGACACCCTTCGGATATGATATAAATTTCGAAGTACTAAAGCATCCGGTACTTTGGATGGGGTTTGTTAGGCCCAATAGATCTATCTTTAGGATTCGCGTCAATTAGGGTGTCTGTTCCCTAATTCTTAGATTACCAGACTTAATAAAAAAGGGGCATATTCGATTTCGATAATTCAACCATAGAATGTAGTTTCACGTACTTGTGTCTATTTTGTAAATCATTTATAAAACCTGCATGTATTCTCATCCCAAAAATATTAGATTTTAAAAGTGGGACTATAACTCACTTTCACAGATTTTTACTTCGTCGGGAAGTAAGACTTGGCCACTGGTTGATTCACGAACCTATAACAATATATACATATATATCAAAGTATGTTCAAAATATATTTACAACACTTTTAATATATTTTGATGTTTTAAGTTTATTAAGTCAGCTGTCCTCGTTAGTAACCTACAACTAGTTGTCCACAGTTAGATGTACAGAAATAAATCGATAAATATTATCTTGAATCAATCCACGACCCAGTGTATACGTATCTCAGTATTGATCACAACTCAAACTATATATATTTTGGAATCAACCTCAACCCTGTATAGCTAACTCCAACATTCACATATAGAGTGTCTATGGTTGTTCCGAAATATATATAGATGTGTCGACATGATAGGTTGAAACATTGTATACGTGTCTATGGTATCTCAAGATTACATAATATACAATACAAGTTGATTAAGTTATGGTTGGAATAGATTTGTTACCAATTTTCACGTAGCTAAAATGAGAAAAATTATCCAATCTTGTTTTACCCATAACTTCTTCATTTTAAATCCGTTTTGAGTGAATCAAATTGCTATGGTTTCATATTGAACTCTATTTTATGAATCTAAACAGAAAAGTATAGGTTTATAGTCGGAAAAATAAGTTACAAGTCGTTTTTGTAAAGGTAGTCATTTCAGTCGAAAGAACGACGTCTAGATGACCATTTTAGAAAACATACTTTCACTTTGAGTTTAACCATAATTTTTGGATATAGTTTCATGTTCATAATAAAAATCATTTTCTCAGAATAACAACTTTTAAATCAAAGTTTATCATAGTTTTTAATTAACTAACCCAAAACAGCCCGCGGTGTTACTACGACGGCGTAAATCCGGTTTTACGGTGTTTTTCGTGTTTCCAGGTTTTAAATCATTAAGTTAGCATATCATATAGATATAGAACATGTGTTTAGTTGATTTTAAAAGTCAAGTTAGAAGGATTAACTTTTGTTTGCGAACAAGTTTAGAATTAACTAAACTATGTTCTAGTGATTACAAGTTTAAACCTTCGAATAAGATAGCTTTATATGTATGAATCGAATGATGTTATGAACATCATTACTACCTTAAGTTCCTTGGATGAACCTACTGGAAAAGAGAAAAATGGATCTAGCTTCAATGGATCCTTGGATGGCTCAAAGTTCTTGAAGCAAAATCATGACACGAAAACAAGTTCAAGTAAGATCATCACTTGAAATAAGATTGTTATAGTTATAGAAATTGAACCAAAGTTTGAATATGATTATTACCTTGTATTAGAATGATAACCTACTGTAAGAAACAAAGATTTCTTGAGGTTGGATGATCACCTTACAAGATTGGAAGTGAGCTAGCAAACTTGAAAGTATTCTTGATTTTATGAAACTAGAACTTTTGGAATTTATGAAGAACACTTAGAACTTGAAGATAGAACTTGAGAGAGTTCAATTAGATGAAGAAAATTGAAGAAGGAAAGTGTTTGTAGGTGTTTTTGGTCGTTGGTGTATGGATTAGATATAAAGGATATGTAATTTTGTTTTCATGTAAATAAGTCATGAATGATTACTCATATTTTTGTAATCTTATGAGATATTTCATGCTAGTTGCCAAATGATGGTTCCCACATGTGTTAGGTGACTCACATGGGCTGCTAAGAGCTGATCATTGGAGTGTATATACCAATAGTACATACATCTAAAAGCTGTGTATTGTACGAGTACGAATACGGGTGCATACGAGTAGAATTGTTGATGAAACTGAACGAGAATGTAATTGTAAGCATTTTTGTTAAGTAGAAGTATTTTGATAAGTGTATTGAAGTCTTTCAAAAGTGTATAAATACATATTAAAACACTACATGTATATACATTTTAACTGAGTCGTTAAGTCATCGTTAGTCGTTACATGTAAGTGTTGTTTTGAAACCTTTAGGTTAACGATCTTGTTAAATGTTGTTAACCCAATGTTTATAATATCAAAAGAGATTTTAAATTATTATATTATCATGATATTATGATGTACGAATATCTCTTAATATGATATATATACATTAAATGTCGTTACAACGATAAACGTTACATATATGTCTCGTTTCGAAATCATTAAGTTAGTAGTCTTATTTTTACATATGTATTTCATTGTTAATACACTTAATAATATATTTACTTATCATTTAACATAATTAACCAAGTGTATCAATATCTTAATATGATTAATATGTACCTAGTAAGACGTTGTTATAACGATAATCGTTATATATATCGTTTTCGAGTTTCTTAAATTAATAGTCTCATTTTTATGTATATAACTCATTGTTAAAATACCTAATGATATACATACTTATAATAAAAACATGTTAACTATATATATAACCATATATATGTCATCGTATAGTTTTTACAAGTTTTAACGTTCGTGAATCACCGGTCAACTTGGGTGGTCAATTGTCTATATGAAACATATTTCAATTAATCAAGTCTTAACAAGTTTGATTGCTTAACATGTTGGAAACATTTAATCATGTAAACATCAATCTCAATTAATATATATAAACATGGAAAAGTTCGGGTCACTACAGTACCTACCCGTTAAATAAATTTCGTCCCGAAATTTTAAGCTGTTGAAGGTGTTGACGAATCTTCTGGAAATAGATGCGGGTATTTCTTCTTCATCTGATCTTCACGCTCCCAGGTGAACTCGGGTCCTCTACGAGCATTCCATCGAACCTTAACAATTGGTATCTTGTTTTGCTTAAGTCTTTTAACCTCACGATCCATTATTTCGACGGGTTCTTCGATGAATTGGAGTTTTTCGTTGATTTGGATTTCATCTAAGGGAATAGTGAGATCTTCTTTAGCAAAACATTTCTTCAAATTCGAGACGTGGAAAGTGTTATGTACAGCCGTGAGTTGTTGAGGTAACTCAAGTCGGTAAGCTACTGGTCCGACACGATCAATAATCTTGAATGGTCCAATATACCTTGGATTTAATTTCCCTCGTTTACCAAATCGAACAACGCCTTTCCAAGGTGAAACTTTAAGCATGACCATCTCTCCAATTTCAAATTCTATATCTTTTCTTTTAATGTCAGCGTAGCTCTTTTGTCGACTTTGGGCGGTTTTCAACCGTTGTTGAATTTGGATGATCTTCTCGGTAGTTTCTTGTATAATCTCCGGACCCGTAATCTGTCTATCCCCCACCTCACTCCAACAAATCGGAGACCTGCACTTTCTACCATAAAGTGCTTCAAACGGCGCCATCTCAATGCTTGAATGGTAGCTGTTGTTGTAGGAAAATTCTGCTAACGGTAGATGTCGATCCCAACTGTTTCCGAAATCAATAACACATGCTCGTAGCATGTCTTCAAGCGTTTGTATCGTCCTTTCGCTCTGCCCATCAGTTTGTGGATGATAGGCAGTACTCATGTCTAGACGAGTTCCTAATGCTTGCTGTAATGTCTGCCAGAATCTTGAAATAAATCTGCCATCCCTATCAGAGATAATAGAGATTGGTATTCCATGTCTGGAGACGACTTCCTTCAAATACAGTCGTGCTAACTTCTCCATCTTGTCATCTTCTCTTATTGGCAGGAAGTGTGCTGATTTGGTGAGACGATCAACTATTACCCAAATAGTATCAAAACCACTTGCAGTCCTTGGCAATTTAGTGATGAAATCCATGGTAATGTTTTCCCATTTCCATTCCAGGATTTCGGGTTGTTGAAGTAGACCTGATGGTTTCTGATGCTCAGCTTTGACCTTAGAACACGTCAAACATTCTCCTACGTATTTAGCAACATCGGCTTTCATACCCGGCCACCAAAAATGTCTCTTGAGATCCTTGTACATCTTCCCCGTTCCAGGATGTATTGAGTATCTGGTTTTATGAGCTTCTCTAAGTACCATTTCTCTCATATCTCCAAATTTTGGTACCCAAATCCTTTCAGCCCTATACCGGGTTCCGTCTTCCCGAATATTAAGATGCTTCTCCGATCCTTTGGGTATTTCATCCTTTAAATTTCCCTCTTTTAAAACTCCTTGTTGCGCCTCCTTTATTTGAGTAGTAAGGTTATTATGAATCATTATATTCATAGATTTTACTCGAATGGGTTCTCTGTCCTTCCTGCTCAAGGCATCGGCTACCACATTTGCCTTCCCCGGGTGGTAACGAATCTCGAAGTCGTAATCATTCAATAATTCAATCCACCTACGCTGCCTCATATTCAGTTGTTTCTGATTAAATATGTGTTGAAGACTTTTGTGGTCGGTATATATAATACTTTTGACCCCATATAAGTAGTGCCTCCAAGTCTTTAATGCAAAAACAACCGCGCCTAATTCCAAATCATGCGTCGTATAATTTTGTTCGTGAATCTTCAATTGTCTAGACACATAAGCAATCACCTTCGTTCGTTGCATTAATACACAACCGAGACCTTGCTTTGATGCATCACAATAAATCACAAAATCATCATTCCCTTCAGGCAATGACAATATAGGTGCCGTAGTTAGCTTTTTCTTCAATAACTGAAACGCTTTCTCTTGTTCATCATTCCATTCAAATTTCTTCCCTTTATGCGTTAATGCAGTCAAGGGTTTTGCTATTCTGGAAAAGTCTTGGATGAACCTTCTGTAGTAACCAGCTAGTCCTAAAAACTGGCGTATGTGTTTCGGAGTTTTTGGGGTTTCCCACTTTTCAACAGTTTCTATCTTTGCCGGATCCACCTTAATACCTTCTTTGTTCACTATGTGACCGAGGAATTGAACTTCTTCCAACCAAAATGCACACTTTGAAAACTTAGCGTACAATTCTTCCTTCCTCAATACTTCTAACACCTTTCTCAAATGTTCACCGTGTTCTTGGTCATTCTTTGAGTAAATAAGTATGTCATCAATGAAAACAATGACAAACTTGTCAAGGTATGGTCCACACACTCGGTTCATAAGGTCCATGAACACAGCTGGTGCATTAGTTAAACCAAACGGCATGACCATAAACTCGTAATGACCGTAACGTGTTCTGAAAGCAGTCTTTGGAATATCATCTTCTTTCACCCGCATTTGATGATACCCGGAACGTAAGTCAATCTTTGAATAAACAGACGAGCCTTGTAGTTGATCAAATAAGTCGTCGATTCTCGGTAGTGGGTAGCGGTTCTTGATGGTAAGTTTGTTCAACTCTCGGTAGTCGATACACAACCTGAATGTACCATCTTTCTTCTTGACAAACAAAACAGGAGCTCCCCACGGTGATGTGCTTGGTCGAATGAAACCACGCTCTAAAAGTTCTTGTAATTGGCTTTGCAGTTCTTTCATCTCGCTGGGTGCGAGTCTGTAAGGAGCACGAGCTATTGGTGCAGCTCCTGGTACAAGATCTATTTGAAATTCAACGGATCGATGTGGGGGTAATCCCGGTAATTCTTTCGGAAATACATCGGGAAATTCTTTTGCAATGGGAACATCATTGATGCTCTTTTCTTCAGTTTGTACTTTCTCGACGTGTGCTAGAACAGCATAGCAACCTTTTCTTATTAGTTTTTGTGCCTTCAAATTACTAATAAGATGTAGCTTCGTGTTGCCCTTTTCTCCGTACACCATTAAGGGTTTTCCTTTTTCTCGTATAATGCGAATTGCATTTTTGTAACAAACGATCTCCGCTTTCACTTCTTTCAACCAGTCCATACCGATTATCACATCAAAACTCCCTAACTCTACTGGTATCAAATCAATCTTAAATGTTTCGCTAACCAGTTTAATTTCTCGATTCCGACATATATTATCTGCTGAAATTAATTTCCCATTTGCTAATTCGAGTAAAAATTTACTATCCAAAGGCGTCAATGGACAACTTAATTTAGCACAAAAATCTCTACTCATATAGCTTCTATCCGCACCCGAATCAAATAAAACGTAAGAAGATTTATTGTCAATAAGAAACGTACCCGTAACAAGCTCCGGGTCTTCCTGTGCCTCTACCGCATTAATATTGAAAACTCTTCCACGGCCTTGTCCATTCGTGTTCTCCTGGTTCGGGCAATTTCTAATAATGTGGCCTGGTTTTCCACATTTATAACAAACTACATTGGCATAACTTGCTCCGACACTACTTGCTCCGCCATTACTCGTTCCGACACCATTTGTTCCTTTCGTTCTATTAACCCCTGGTCCGTAGACCTCACACTTCGCCGCGCTATGACCATTTCTTTTACACTTGTTGCAAAATTTGGTGCAGAACCCCGAGTGATTCTTTTCACACCTTTGGCATAGTTGCTTCTGATTGTTGTTGTTGTTGCGGTTATTATTGTTGTTGGGATGATTGTTGTAGTTGTTGTTGTTGTTGTTGTTGTTGTTGTTGGGCCGTTTGTTGTAGTTGCGATTGATGTTGCGATTGTTGGGATAATTGTTGCGATTATTGTTGTAATTGCTGTTGTTGTTGTATTGGTGATTCTTATCACCGTTTTCCTCCCACTTTCTTTTGACTTGCTTCACATTGGCCTCTTCAGCAGTCTGTTCTTTAATTCTTTCTTCAATCTGGTTCACTAGTTTGTGAGCCATTCTACATGCCTGTTGTATGGAGGCGGGCTCGTGTGAACTTATATCTTCTTGGATTCTTTCTGGTAATCCTTTCACAAACGCGTCGATCTTCTCTTCCTCATCTTCGAATGCTCCCGGACACAATAGGCACAATTCTGTGAATCGTCTTTCGTACGTGGTAATATCAAATCCTTGGGTTCGTAACCCTCTAAGTTCTGTCTTGAGCTTATTGACCTCGGTTCTGGGACGGTACTTCTCGTTCATCAAGTGCTTGAATGCTGACCACGGTAGTGCGTACGCATCATCTTGTCCCACTTGCTCTAGATAGGTATTCCACCATGTTAACGCAGAACCTGTGAAGGTATGCGTAGCGTACTTCACTTTGTCCTCTTCAGTACACTTACTTATGGCAAACACCGATTCAACCTTCTCGGTCCACCGTTTCAATCCGATCGGTCCTTCGGTTCCATCAAATTCCAAAGGTTTGCAGGCAGTGAATTCTTTGTAGGTGCATCCTACACGATTTCCTGTACTGCTAGATCCAAGGTTATTGTTGGTATGTAGCGCAGCCTGTACTGCGGCTATGTTTGAAGCTAGAAAAGTACGGAATTCCTCTTCATTCATATTCACGGTGTGTCGAGTAGTCGGTGCCATTTCCTTCAAAATAGTTAAATGGAACAAGTTAATCATACAGAATATTAAGAGTAGTTAATAGTATTTCGTAGCATAATATGAACTCATTTATAAAAGCTTTTTCTTCATATTAGCGTTTTATAAGTTTAAATTCGGGTAGTACCTACCCGTTAAGTTCATACTTAGTAGCTAATATACAATTCAACTACTACAATTCTATATGAAAAACTAATTATAATAATATTTCGCGTTCAAACTTTTATACAATATTTTACAAACTTACAATACCGCTTATTTTACATAAAGCATGAAATATAGCACACAATAACTTTGATACAAGATAGTTGTGAAGACAATTCTAGCTAGTACACAAGTCGTTCAGCAAAGGCAATAAAGACACGTAATTCATACGTCCAGAAACAAGTCATGCATTCTGGTTTTACTAGGACTACTTCCCATCCTTGGTCTTGTGCAACATAACCGTTATGGCCGTTGATAAGACAGCGTGTTGTAACGTCATCAAAGGGACGAGGGTTACGTAATGACCAACAGTCTCGTAATAACCTAAAAACCTCATTTCTTACCCCAATTACCGACTCCGTCACTTGAGGGAACGTTTTGTTTAATAGTTGTAGCCCAATGTTCTTGTTCTCACTTTGGTGAGAAGCGAACATTACTAACCCGTAAGCATAACATGCTTCTTTATGTTGCATGTTAGCCGCTTTTTCTAAATCACGAAGTCCTATATTTGGATATACTGAGTCAAAATAATTTCTTAACCCGTTGCGTAAAATAGCATTTGGGTTCCCCGTAATATATGCGTCAAAGTAAACACATCGTAACTTATGGATTTCCCAATGTGATATCCCCCATCTTCCGAACGAAAGCCTTTTATAAACCAAATCATTCTTGGAACGTTCTTCGAATGTCTTACAAACTGATCTCGCCTTAAATAGTTGTGCCGAGGAATTCTGGCCGACTCTAGACAAGATTTCATCAATCATGTCTCCGGGTAGGTCTCTTAAAATATTGGGTTGTCTATCCATTTTGTGTTTTTAAACTGTAAAATAGACAAGAGTTAGATTCATAAAAAAATACTTATTAATACAAGCAATTTTTACATATATCATAAAGCATAAGAACACTATATTCCATATATTACACCACACGAATACAACTATCTTATTCCGACTCGCTCGTTTCTTCTTCTTCGGTTTTGGTTCGTTTTGCCAAGTTTCTAGGGATATATGATGTTCCCCTAATACGAGCCGTCGTTGTCCACATTGGTTTAGAAAAACCTGGTGGTTTAGAGGTTCCCGGGTCATTGTTACAACTTAAGGACTTCGGGGGTTGACGATACATATAAAGTTCATCGGGGTTGGAATTAGATTTCTCTATTTTTATGCCCTTTCCCTTATTATTTTCTTTTGCCTTTTTAAATTCAGTTGGGGTAATTTCTATAACATCATCAGAATTCTCGTCGGAATCCGATTCATCGGAGAATTGGTAATCCTCCCAATATTTTGCTTCCTTGGCGGAAACACCATTGACCATAATTAACTTTGGTCGGTTGGTTGAGGATTTTCTTTTACTTAATCGTTTTATTATTTCCCCCACCGGTTCTATTTCTTCATCCGGTTCCGATTCTTCTTCCGGTTCCGATTCTTCTTCCGGTTCCGACTCTTCTTCCGGTTCCTCTTCGGGAACTTGTGAATCAGTCCACAAATCATTCCAATTTACATTTGACTCTTCATTATTATTAGGTGAGTCAATGGGACTTGTTCTAGAGGTAGACATCTATCACATAATATCAAACACGTTAAGAGATTAATATATCACATAATATTCATATGTTAAAAATATATAGTTTCCAACAAAAATGTTAAGCAATCATTTTTAAAGAAAACACGGTCGAAGTCCAGACTCACTAATGCATCCTAACAAACTCGATAAGACACACTAATGCAAATTTTCTGGTTCTCTAAGACCAACGCTCGGATACCAACTGAAATGTCCCGTTCTTATTGATTAAAAACGTTCCATATTAATTGATTTCGTTGCGAGGTTTTGACCTCTATATGAGACGTTTTTCAAAGACTGCATTCATTTTAAAACAAACCATAACGTTTATTTCATCAATAAAGGTTTAAAAAGCTTTACGTAGATTATCAAATAATGATAATCTAAAATATCCTGTTTACACACGACCATTACATAATGGTTTACAATACAAATATGTTACAACAAAATAAGTTTCTTGAATGCAGTTTTTACACAATATCATACAAGCATGGACTCCAATTCTCGTCCTTATTTAAGTATGCGACAGCGGAAGCTCTTAATAATCACCTGAGAATAAACATGCTAAAACGTCAACAAAAATGTTGGTGAGTTATAGGTTTAACCTATATATATCAAATCATAATAATAGACCACAAGATTTCATATTTCAATACACATCCCATACATAGAGATAAAAATCATTCATATGGTGAACACCTGGTAACCGACATTAACAAGATGCATATATAAGAATATCCCCATCATTCCGGGACACCCTTCGGATATGATATAAATTTCGAAGTACTAAAGCATCCGGTACTTTGGATGGGGTTTGTTAGGCCCAATAGATCTATCTTTAGGATTCGCGTCAATTAGGGTGTCTGTTCCCTAATTCTTAGATTACCAGACTTAATAAAAAAGGGGCATATTCGATTTCGATAATTCAACCATAGAATGTAGTTTCACGTACTTGTGTCTATTTTGTAAATCATTTATAAAACCTGCATGTATTCTCATCCCAAAAATATTAGATTTTAAAAGTGGGACTATAACTCACTTTCACAGATTTTTACTTCGTCGGGAAGTAAGACTTGGCCACTGGTTGATTCACGAACCTATAACAATATATACATATATATCAAAGTATGTTCAAAATATATTTACAACACTTTTAATATATTTTGATGTTTTAAGTTTATTAAGTCAGCTGTCCTCGTTAGTAACCTACAACTAGTTGTCCACAGTTAGATGTACAGAAATAAATCGATAAATATTATCTTGAATCAATCCACGACCCAGTGTATACGTATCTCAGTATTGATCACAACTCAAACTATATATATTTTGGAATCAACCTCAACCCTGTATAGCTAACTCCAACATTCACATATAGAGTGTCTATGGTTGTTCCGAAATATATATAGATGTGTCGACATGATAGGTTGAAACATTGTATACGTGTCTATGGTATCTCAAGATTACATAATATACAATACAAGTTGATTAAGTTATGGTTGGAATAGATTTGTTACCAATTTTCACGTAGCTAAAATGAGAAAAATTATCCAATCTTGTTTTACCCATAACTTCTTCATTTTAAATCCGTTTTGAGTGAATCAAATTGCTATGGTTTCATATTGAACTCTATTTTATGAATCTAAACAGAAAAGTATAGGTTTATAGTCGGAAAAATAAGTTACAAGTCGTTTTTGTAAAGGTAGTCATTTCAGTCGAAAGAACGACGTCTAGATGACCATTTTAGAAAACATACTTTCACTTTGAGTTTAACCATAATTTTTGGATATAGTTTCATGTTCATAATAAAAATCATTTTCTCAGAATAACAACTTTTAAATCAAAGTTTATCATAGTTTTTAATTAACTAACCCAAAACAGCCCGCGGTGTTACTACGACGGCGTAAATCCGGTTTTACGGTGTTTTTCGTGTTTCCAGGTTTTAAATCATTAAGTTAGCATATCATATAGATATAGAACATGTGTTTAGTTGATTTTAAAAGTCAAGTTAGAAGGATTAACTTTTGTTTGCGAACAAGTTTAGAATTAACTAAACTATGTTCTAGTGATTACAAGTTTAAACCTTCGAATAAGATAGCTTTATATGTATGAATCGAATGATGTTATGAACATCATTACTACCTTAAGTTCCTTGGATGAACCTACTGGAAAAGAGAAAAATGGATCTAGCTTCAATGGATCCTTGGATGGCTCAAAGTTCTTGAAGCAAAATCATGACACGAAAACAAGTTCAAGTAAGATCATCACTTGAAATAAGATTGTTATAGTTATAGAAATTGAACCAAAGTTTGAATATGATTATTACCTTGTATTAGAATGATAACCTACTGTAAGAAACAAAGATTTCTTGAGGTTGGATGATCACCTTACAAGATTGGAAGTGAGCTAGCAAACTTGAAAGTATTCTTGATTTTATGAAACTAGAACTTTTGGAATTTATGAAGAACACTTAGAACTTGAAGATAGAACTTGAGAGAGTTCAATTAGATGAAGAAAATTGAAGAAGGAAAGTGTTTGTAGGTGTTTTTGGTCGTTGGTGTATGGATTAGATATAAAGGATATGTAATTTTGTTTTCATGTAAATAAGTCATGAATGATTACTCATATTTTTGTAATCTTATGAGATATTTCATGCTAGTTGCCAAATGATGGTTCCCACATGTGTTAGGTGACTCACATGGGCTGCTAAGAGCTGATCATTGGAGTGTATATACCAATAGTACATACATCTAAAAGCTGTGTATTGTACGAGTACGAATACGGGTGCATACGAGTAGAATTGTTGATGAAACTGAACGAGAATGTAATTGTAAGCATTTTTGTTAAGTAGAAGTATTTTGATAAGTGTATTGAAGTCTTTCAAAAGTGTATAAATACATATTAAAACACTACATGTATATACATTTTAACTGAGTCGTTAAGTCATCGTTAGTCGTTACATGTAAGTGTTGTTTTGAAACCTTTAGGTTAACGATCTTGTTAAATGTTGTTAACCCAATGTTTATAATATCAAAAGAGATTTTAAATTATTATATTATCATGATATTATGATGTACGAATATCTCTTAATATGATATATATACATTAAATGTCGTTACAACGATAAACGTTACATATATGTCTCGTTTCGAAATCATTAAGTTAGTAGTCTTATTTTTACATATGTATTTCATTGTTAATACACTTAATAATATATTTACTTATCATTTAACATAATTAACCAAGTGTATCAATATCTTAATATGATTCATATGTACCTAGTAAGACGTTGTTATAACGATAATCGTTATATATATCGTTTTCGAGTTTCTTAAATTAATAGTCTCATTTTTATGTATATAACTCATTGTTAAAATACCTAATGATATACATACTTATAATAAAAACATGTTAACTATATATATAACCATATATATGTCATCGTATAGTTTTTACAAGTTTTAACGTTCGTGAATCACCGGTCAACTTGGGTGGTCAATTGTCTATATGAAACATATTTCAATTAATCAAGTCTTAACAAGTTTGATTGCTTAACATGTTGGAAACATTTAATCATGTAAACATCAATCTCAATTAATATATATAAACATGGAAAAGTTCGGGTCACTACACTAATTCCCCCACATTTCCACCCCTTGCAGGTTTAGGTACTGCTGATTAGGATGAGTGTTGGGGACGGGTTGAAGACATGTTTGACATTATGATGAACTCTGGTGTTTTCTAATTTAATGATGTTTTCACGTAACACCGTTGTTGTATAAAGTGGTTTGTAAATAATGTTATGTAAACGTTAACTATGGATATTTTGGTAATTAAATGCATTTTGGCTGTGAAAAAAAAAAAATAGGGTGTTACACACACAATGTACGCTATAGGTGTACCCGTGAAGTATGAATTACTCTTTTTACAAACGCAATATACACATCATATTCAATCTACACATGTGCTATTACAGGGGAAGTAATTAAATCAAGAAGATGCGATAGAGAATTTTGGGACCACATTAATACACTTCCAAACCAATTTATAGATGCTCGTGTATTCAACCACATCACACTTTAATAAAATCGATTACCACAAGTTGAATCACGCTTTAATAATGTCCTTAGTTGAAAGATGATATCTGAAGACGCATACATTTCACTTTCCTACCGGTGAAGCCACATTAACTTTACAAGATGTGCAAGTTTTATGGGGCTTACACATAAATAGACAAGTGGTATCCGAGGTATGGAATAATTACGATGATGATGCATGGTTTGGTTTTTTCCAACATACTTTATGGATTAACATGGAGGTTGGGGATACTAAAAAGGGCAAAATTAAAATTGCCACTTTGGTCCACCATATGGGTCACCATTTCGACCTTAGTCCTTGGGGGTCATTTAAATTGGGGTAGTGCGGTTCTTGCATATATGTACAGAATTTTGTGTCGAGCCGCAAAAGATCCAGAACAACAGAGTATAAATAGAGTGATGTTTTTGCTACAATTTTGACCATACAAAAGAATATGACACCCTGCCCCAACCATCCATAATCCCCGAGACAATTTTAATTATTGGTATATATATATATATATATATATATATATATATATATATATATATATATATATATATATATATATATATATATATATATATATATATATATATATATAGAGAGAGAGAGAGAGATATATATATATATATATATATATTTAATTAAGAGGGAAACACTTTTTTGGGGGAAGTAATTTTCTTTTCGTTTTTTTCGAAATTATTTTTTCAGGCATCAAGATCACATGAAAATATTAACATTTAAAAAAGACACTTTGTGATGAATGTTATTATTTTGGCGGTAAAACGCTCGAAGGAAAAAAATGAAAACATTCAATGTATTGAATGTTTTGATTCTGAGTTTTTTTAAGGGGTTAGAAATTAGGGTTTAGAAATTAGGGGGTTAAAAATTAGGGTTTAGCTATTAGGGTTTAGAAATTAGAGTTTAGGGTTTAGAAATTAGGGTTTAGATTGAATATTTTAACACGAACGATTTAGGGTTTTGAGTTTTGAGTTTTGGGTTTTGAGTTTAGGGTTTAGGGACTAAACCCAAAACCCAAAACCCTAAACCCTAAATCGGGCTAAATTTCGAAAAAAACACTTCACATAAGATGAAAACAAAACGATGCAATTAACCTCAGAATCAAAACATTCAATGCATTGAATATTTTCATTTTTTCCTTCGAATGTTTTACCGCCAAAATAATAATATTTTTCACAGAGTTTCTTTTTTAAATGTTCATATTTTTACCTAATTTTGATGTCTGAAAAAAAATTTCAAAAAAAAAAAAATTAAAAAAAAAATTTAATTCCCCTCACTTCCCCAAAAAAAAATGGTTCACTCTTGATTATGAAAACACACACATACACACACATATATATATATAGAGAGAGAGAAAGAAAGAGAGATAGAATGAATATTAGGTTTTTATACATTTAGTTGGGTGTACAACAAATATATCATTGATTCATATATATAATTAATAAAAAGTTTAAAACTTTGGAAAATGTGTTTTTGACTTGTTATTTAACAAGTGATTTATTGGTTTCACACCCAGCTTAAATGTATAACAACCACATATTCTCCATCCTCATACACACATGTATACACGTTTTAATATATCGATAAAAATGATTATAAATAAAAATAATTATATGCGTTTCTATGTAGGTGGTATAGAGCAGTGAGTTAGAAGAATACTTCTGCACATGTCATGGTAACATTTCGGACTGGATTTACGGCATTACGGGATGGACAAGTATATTACATTAATATAAATATGTAAAGCTTGTAATCTAGATATTAATGTAGATCTATTTTTAAAGTTTATATGGAATTCATATTGTCGAATACTGGGCCGTCCTCCCCAAGACTATACACGTGATATGCATTTCTGGGCATACTGTGGTCCGGTGATATTTTGGAATACGATTGAACTACGTATGCTAAATAGGGTATGCAAGCAGTTCGGTTGGATACATGGTATTCTGGGAAATGATTTTTTGAATACACCGGATCAACACAAAACCCTACATACTATGACACTTGGGGGAAGACCGGGAACCGATTAGAGGATTGTGGACCTGCATGTGTCGTACACCGCCATGTTGAATAACCGAGCAAATTTGGTAATTCGTAGTGGCATCTATGCGCTCATAGTTTTGAGAATTGTTGATCAATATAGACCGCTGCCCGACAATCAACATCTTGAATGGGGCCAACTATGAATTTATATGTAAGTTACATTTCTATTACAGTACTAATAATAGTCATGGGTTTGTCGCTTTGTGTTATTTTTTTTGACCTATTATTGTATTTTTAGACTTTGGGGTCAAAAGTTAGTGGGGCACTTGTTTAGTCGAAATCTGATGGATATATAAAGTCGATACATATGTGGTAAAAATTAGTGGGTCACGATTATATTCATGTTCTATTTTGGATTTATCCACCGCATCCTTCATTGTTATATATTTGGTATATATGTGTTTAGAATATGTATGAAATAAAATCTTTTTTATAATTGTTTACTTTAAACTAATGTGCATGAGGAAGAGTTACGAGGAATATATAATCAAGCTACATCAATAGCTCAACTACGCATAAAGAATCAACCAATAATGCATCATTTTTACAATATTCCACAACAGGTGATGGGTTATAGTCATCATGCTCATCTACACCAGAATTTGTGAACTATGATTCGCAAGGGTTTCAGTTTCCGGAGTATGATTACAGTCAGACCTCTCAATCACGACCCCAATCCTCCCATGTCACCATAGACCATCAATGGGTGGAAAATATAATGAACTTGTATCAAGACAATACTACAAAAGGGTCTAAGGTACACTCCTAGCCCGATGGAAGATATGGGCACTGTATCTCAATATGCCTCGCTACAGCATATATTTTCCACTAATGTTAATTGTGGTGATGATGAAGACGAGGAGGTTTTATCTGATGAGCCACCACCCGCACACCAGTTAATCGGAGGGGCCAGAGGCATAGAAGACCACCACTTTGTGGAAAAAGTGGTCATCAACATAGATAAATAAAATCATGTGTTGTTGATTGTAATGGTTAGGTTTTTGTTTAATAAAATACATTGTTTTTGATAAATAAAATCAATTATCTAATGACACAAAGATAAACTACACATTTAATAGCTAAAAAATAGCACATTAACACGGTTGAGAAGGTTGCAAGATTCATACCTAATATATTGGTTGATAACATTGCAAATTGGTTGACAAGGTTGCAAGATTAGTAGAAAAGGTTACAAAATTGGTTTTTTTTTTTTCGAATTATAAAAACCATACACACATAAATTCACATATACTTTTATATATAAAAAAGTGAAGTTAGGGTTTTGTCCGAATCGGCGTTAGGAACACCGGTTTAAACTTTGTCAGAAAAGCATTAAAACCGGCCTTGAGAATGCCGGTCCAGCCACATGCAATATATTAAATATTCGGTACAACAACTGGACTCCACGTAGGCTAAATCGGAGTTGGAAAAACTGGTTTCATCTGACAAGTGGAAAATCTGCCTTAGGAATATCGATTATACTGTTTCTGTAAAATAAATTATAAAAAAAAAATTTGTACTTTTACTACAAAGTTGTTTAAAAAATGTACTCATCAGCCAAAAAATTTCTCATTTGCTTTGTTCCAATAGAAATAACTGATACAAAAATCTCACTATTAGCATATTTTGAAAGCTAAAGGGTCAAAACGGCACCCAAATGGTCCCGTTAAATCACACAAATCTGAAAATATTTAACGAATAAGAAAAATTTTATTCGTAAACAACTTCATTAATTTTTTATTAGAGGTTGGTATTAACTAGACCAATAAAGGATTGATCGTCGGGTGCGGTTGAAGATAGTACTCCGGGTTTGATTTCGGGCAAAGATGTATTGGGGACCCTTGATGATGTTTGTTGTGTTGAAGCGGATAAGAACATTGGATTTTTTGAGGGTCTTGAGAAAGAAGGTTTTCTCCCTCCTTCTGTGTCGGGTATTAGGATTGGTAGCTCTTTGGCTAAGGTTTCATCTTATGCGATCAAAAATCGAGCGGGCAAGAATTTTAATCGTTTGAAGGTTGACGGTGTGATAGTAAAGCCGATCATCAAGACTCCGAAAGGTAAATCGGTTGTTGGATAGTTTGGGGCTCGGTTTGTTGTATTTTTGGGTTGTTTCTCTTTGTTTGGGTTAGATTTGAGTTTTTGTATTGCTTGTTGTATCTGATTGTTATAGTGTTCCTAGATCGTTTTAGTGATCCGGTTGCTCAAGGCTCGGGCTTAGTTAGTTTTTGCTCTTTGTTTAGTGATAGAGATCGTTTACTGTTTTCGAGCCTTGCAGTGCTTTTGGTTCGATTGTATATTTGTTCGTCTTTTTCATCTGTTGATGAAAACACTCTTTTAATGTTATCGTTATTTTAGTTAAAAAATAAAAAATAAATAATTAATTAACTAATTAAGTACCATGTGCAAAGCAAATTGTAGGAATGATCACACCTAATGATTGCCGGCGTGAATAAAACCTTTTTTTCGTATGCTTTTGCATCTTTTCGTTTTCCCCAATAATCACACAACCCTTTCTCTTTCGGCAGAGGCGAATGTAAAAGAAATTTATTTTGAGGGTTCAACTATTTTATTTTAATAAAAATAGAACAGTTGCACCCTCAATATAGATAACTCTCCACTTTGCTTTTATGGTATGAGTTTCACTCTTATAAAACATACACAGTGATTAATACACTTCATATATTTGGTTAGTTTAGTTGGATTAGGGCTAGCTTTGGTTTTCTTTTATATCGGTTGTAACGTTGTTCTTCGAATCCGTTATAATGTTATCGTTTTTTAGAAGAAAAAAAAATGGCTATCTTTCTTCACCATGGGGGTGGTGGTATAATGGATGAGGGCTTTCCTATCATAGTGGAGGTCATGGTTTCAATTCTAAAGACAATAGGTTTTTTCTTTTTACCTGTTAACATTCTTCTTGGCATATATTTGCAAAGGATGATTCACTATAACCATAGAAAAATGTTATGTTTGAACAAATTGTACCTAAAATCTTTACATAATGACATGTATAATCATAATCATAATAATAATATTAAAAAGTGAGAAGCATGAAAGATAGAAGTATCATTATATCGACTTGAATGCCACGTCATTGAATGGATTTTTTTTTTCTTCCTTTTTTGGATTTTGAGTTAATTTAACATTTCTCAAACACATATGCATAACTCAAAAGATGAAACTTTTATCATGTGACAGAAAACTTAAAAAGTAAATACCCAATATAATACTTTGGTTTTATAGTGTTTAGCTAGGTTACTTTTTAAAAAGGTCGACCACCATACAGATATAATTATATAAGTTGAGTTTTATATATATATATATATATATATATATATATATATATATATATATATATATATATATATATGCTTTTGCCTACAAGTAGTATATAAGAATATTAATGGAGGCATAGAGAAAAAAAAAAGAGTTACATTATTAAGATGGAAAAGAGCAAATCATTTCCAGAGTACTCATCTTCATACACAAATGGTTTGGGATACACGAAAGATGGCGTGAGATCGTATGCATTTAACGGTCCTGTTGCTAATAACGATGGAGACATGAAGAGGAAGAAACGGATCGCTGAGTACAACATGTTCACAACCGGAACTAAGTTTAAATCCAGCATCAGAGATAGCCTCAAATGGATCAAGAACAAGTTTACAGATATTCGTTATGGTATTTAAATTATGTCATTTATTTGTAAATCTTGCAAGTGTGTATTGTTTTGGTTTCATCATGTATTAAATCATTCCGTGCAATTGTTGGTTGGTAATTCATATTCATATCTTATCTAATTAGCTATAGACAGTGGGCAGAACTTGAACTCAGCTACGAGGAGGTAAATTGGTGACAGGAGGGGTAAACATTAAAAAAAACTTTATTTTTTAGTATTTTTTTAATTTTTTTAATGTAAAAATTTTTTACCCGAAAAAGTCAGATGGGGCGAACACCCCCTCCGAACTTCCTTATGTTCGCCCCCGGCTATCGACTACTATTTATGTATTAAACTTTTCATAAGAAAAAAATATACACACCTTGTTAAAAACAGTGGCAATTTCAGGATGCGAACTCAATAGGGTCCTGAAAATTTTTTCAACACTAATTATATTTGAATGTTATTTTAGTGGTTGTTTACTTTCAAAAACACTACAAGTTCGGAAAATATATTTGGTCCGAGTAGTTAAATATAGTGGTGTCCTATACATTTTAAAAGAAAACTTATAAATTCGGAAAAGATATGGGTCCTCCAGTTAAATTTAGTGGTGTTCTATACAATTTAGAGGATATTTTCTACTAATAATTTTCAAACTTGCGGTGTCTCGTGACCTAACGGACACTATATAAACTAGCCACTGGTTAAAAACCAAATCGAAGAAACGAAATTTGCCAACATACACCTGAGCAGGAAGTGAAAAGGGAAGTGAATACTAACATATAGGGATGGCAATGGATCGGCAATGGATCGGGTGATGCCATATCCATATCCATATCCATTTAATTTTGCTCATCCATATCCATTTAGTTTTAGGTCATCCATCCATATCCATATCCAGTGGATTAATCGGGTTAATGGATATCCAATGGATATTAAAAAAATGTTATAATATTTTCTAATATGCGATTAACGTAGTATGACAAAAATAAATATAAAATGACATAATTAAAATCTATCCATAAGAATATGTAATATTTGTCGAAGATATAACAAAATTTGCTAAATTTACTGTAAAACATAGATTATGAAAAATTAAATATGAAATTGTAAGTTTATTTTGTTAAATTTAAGTATTTTAAATATGAAAATTTTCTCTCTCCTGCTTTCTCTCCCAACGGCTCACACACACCATTTCTAAACCCAAAACTAACAAATCGTATATACTAATTTTAAGCTATAAATCACTGTATTTTAGAAAACACCGCCACTAGAAACTAACTGGATTCAATTTTACGATCCTAACGGCACCATCTTCGCTGGAATAGAAGCTTTCACGCGCCGACGGGAGTTCACTGCCGGAATTTTGTTTTTGCCGGCCAATAGTACCGGAAAAGTGTTTTCCGGCGGGTTCTTGTTTCTCTCCCCTTTTACACATATTTATTCGTTTATTCTAATTTTATCTCCCTTTGTTTGGTCCATCTACCTGAGTTTAGTTTGCTGGGGTTGTTAATTACAGCACTTAATTTGCCTTTGTTTACTTGGGTGGGTATGTTAATTTTTGAGTTTTACTTTTCTTTCTTAATTATTCCGTATATTAATATAATAATAAATATAAATAATTATAAATATAAATATAATAATAATAATAATAATAATAATAATAATAATAATAATAATAATAATAATAATAATAATATTTCTCATTGTAGGCTGGCTTTGCTTAGTTACCATTATTAGTTTATTATCTCTACTGATATTATTTTTGTGCTACTTTTTAGGTACGTATATATATATAGTTTTTTTTTTTTTTAATATATCATATATTGCCACTACTACTTGTATAAATATATTTGGTTTTATTTTTTGAGTAAGAATAGACGCTTCTCGTAGAGATGGTTACTTGAGGTCATGTCCTTCTAGCTTTGCGGCGGGTAGGTCTAGAGGGTTTAGAAGAGGGGATAGGCTAGCGAACCGTGTTAGGATTAGAGTGGGGAGTTGGAATGTAGGATCTTTGACTAGCAAATCACGTGAGCTTGTAGATACTTTACTTAAGAGAAAAGTGGACATTTTGTGTGTTCAAGAGACTAGATGGAGAGGTGAAGAGGCGGTTTGTATTGATGACTACAAGTTGTGGTTTTCTGGTTTCGGGGTAGGAATCGTTATAGGACGCCCCTATAGGGACCATGTTGTGGGTGTGGATAGGTTTAGCGATAGGATTATGTCGGTTAGGTTAGTTGTCCAGGAGGAGACTTTCATGGTCATTAGCGCTTACGCACCTCATGCGGGTTTAGGAGAAGACGAAAAGAGACGTTTTTGGGAATCGTTGGATGCAGTTGTGAGGAGGTGCCCTGCTGACCATCGATTGCTCATTGGGGGAGATCTTAATGGACATATAGGAACTGATGTGGAGGGTTATGATGGAGTCCATGGGGGCTTTGGATTCGGAGTTAGAAATGAAGAAGGGCGCTCTATCCTCGAATTCGCTGTTGCCCACGATTTGGTTGTTGCAAATTCTTTCTTCAAGAAGACGGAGGCTCAACTTGCAACCTTCCATAGTGGGGGGAATAGTACCCAGATTGACTATTTATTGCTTCGCAAAGGGGACCTTAGGTCATTCGGAGATTGTAGGGCCCTAACTACATGGGCATGTTCCACTCAACACAGATTATTGGTCATGGACTTAGTTCTTCAGAGATGAGTTTTCAGGAGTGCGAGACCCGCTCAACCTCGAATTCTATGGAAGAATCTGAATAAAGAGAAGGCTGAAACATTTAAAGCTTTAGTTTTAGAAATAGTTGAGGCAGGAGTGGAGATGGATACTCATGTTAATGCGAATCAGATGTGGGAGAGTCTGGCGTCCACTATTAGAGAGGCAGCTAAGGAATCCTTAGGGGTGGCAGTAGGGACTTCAAAAGGACATAGGCCTAGTAGAGAATCATGGTGGATCAGTGACGAGGCTCAAACCAAAGTCGCGCTTAAGCAACTGAGGTTTAGGGAGCTCACTGCATGTCGGGAGGGAACAACCGAGGATAAAACTATGGCTGAAGAGAGATATAAAGAAGCCAAGAGAGAAGCTAAGAAGGTTGTTGCACGTGCAAAAGATAAAGCGTATGAAGATTTGTATAAGAAACTAGACTCTAAAGAAGGAGCAAATGATATTGATGTTATGCGAGGTGTATATAAAATAGCTTTATATTTTAGCAGGAAATACTATTAAATACGATACAATTTTACACAAGATATTTATTTATTTAGAGAATGGATATACTTAAACCTTGCTACAACACTTATAGGCAGTGTACCTAATCGTACAGTAGTGTAGTTTTTAGTAAGTCCGGTTCGTTCCACAGGGAAAATCTTTAAACAAAGCTTAACGCTATATTAGTTTACTTTTATAAAAATACAAATATATATATATAAGTAATATTATTATTATAAAGGGGGGTTTTTACCGTTTAATGACCGGTTTGTCGATTTTAAAACTTTAGTCGCAGTTAAAACCAAATGTAAAATAATAAATAAATACAAGACTTAATTTAAAGCGTAAAGTAAATAATGATAATGAAATTGCGAATAATAAAAGTGCGATAAAATAAACTTGCGATAATTAAAAAGTACGATAATTAAAAGTGCAATTAAATACAATAACAATAAAAATGCGATAATTAGAAGTGCAATTAAATATAAAATAAAGGAAATTAAATATGAAATAAAAGAATTATGCTTATTTAAACTTCCGTAACCATGATGTTTGACGTGTTGATTTTAGTTTTATGCCCATGGGTTAATTGTCCTTTGTCCTGGATTATTTAATATGTCCGTCTGGTTTTGTCCATAACAGTCCATCAGTCATAAATATAAAGTGCGAGTGTCCTCGTCAAATTATCCTTATACCCGAAGTTAAATATTCCAACTAATTGGGGACTTAAACTGTAACAAGGTTTTATTACTTTGTTTAATAATTACACCAGAATGTCGACTGAGTGTAACCCAAGGTTTTAATACTTTGTTATCAATTATGACAAGTGTCCTTGTACATAATTTCACCCCTGTTTTAATAATTCTAGTGGCTATTAATCCATTCCCGTGTCCGGTTAAATGAACGATTATTTGTACATATAAATACCCCGCCCATCGTGTCCGATCGAGTGTATATGGTAATTTATAGGGACACCCAATTGTAAATCTTTATATTAACATTAACAAACTATCATTTAGTTAAACAAATATAAAGCCCATTAATAGTCCATAGTCTAATTTCCACAAGTGTCGTTCTTTTGTCCAAACCCCAATTATGGTACAAAGCCCAATTACCCAATTTTAGTAATTAGCCCAACATCATGATTACTTCGGATTAAATAAGCATAATAATAACTTAGCTACGAGACATTAATGTAAAAAGGTTGAACATAACTTACAATGATTAAAAATAGCGTAGCGTTACAAGGACAGAATTTCGACTTACACCCTTACAACATTCGCTAACATACCCTTATTATTAGAATTATAATTAAAATTAAAATTAAAATATAAATATAAATATATTTACGTATACATATATAGAGAGAGATTGAATTTTTTATATATCAAAATGATCATAATTCGTTTGGCTTTATAGGGAATTGAGTTCAGGGGTACTCCGCGACTCGCGTCAATTTTTGCCTTCACACTCCGCGAGTCGCGGAGTTTGAAAATACAGCTCACCCTCATTTGGCTTCTTTCTTGCCGACGATTTATAAATATATTATAATATATATATTAATTTTAAGAATTAATTATATATTATATTATATTTATGTACATAGTTGACTCGTAATTTTTAGTCCATTGCGTCGAGCGTTGAGAGTTGACTCATGTCCCGGTTCCGGATTTTCGAACGTCCTTGCGTACAATTTTATATTTTGTACTTTGCGTTTTGAATCTTGTACTCTTGTAATTTCGAGACGTTTCTTATCAATAATTGGAACCTCTTTGATTGTATTTTGTACTTTTGAGCTTTTTGGACCTTTGCGTCTTCAATTCATCGAATCTGTCTTTTGTCTTCACCTTTTATTATTTAAACGAATATCACTTGTAAATGGAACAATTGCAACTAAAAGCTTGTCTTTCTTGAGGAATAATGCTATGAAATATATGTTCGTTTTTAGCATTATCAAATATTCCCACACTTGAGCGTTGCTTGTCCTCAAGCAATATAGTCTTGAAATACTAGAATCACTTCTTTATTCTTCACACTTTGTACATCAGTGATTTCTTTACTGCGGTATAAACAATGATAGTAACGATATGGTTTACAGTCCCACATGACTATAAAATTTAGATCCATTAAGGAAATTGGATCTTTATGAAAACATTTGATCTTTTAAAAATTAAATCTAGCTTTTACCCTAGATAAGTTTTCCGGAATAACCCTTCACCGGTGTTTGCAAATTATTTTTGTGGGTTTGGTGGGTTTCAGATTTGAAAATTTTAGTTCAAAACTTGCGGTTTTGTGTCACCCACTTGCTAACCTTGTATTAGGAAAGCAACACGTCCAGTATACTTGCTCCGTATATTACCTTTCGGTAAACTACCGTCCGGTTGTAAAGGAAAGCGTTGAACAAGCAAATGTTAAGGCAATGTCCCCTGACATGCTTTTAATTATGGTCTATAACGTGTCGGACGCAATTACTATCCTTTGTAGGAGCAATAGTAAAGCTCACCCTTTTAATTTGTCGGTCTGGCACAAGGTCCTGTCTTTGACCATGCTATGCAACCACCGTTCTTACGGTTGACACCCGATTTGGCTCAGGTGACCTAATGAATTCCAGGTGAATTCCTAGGATTTTACGTTCAATGGTAATGAACGCATTGAAAATGGTTTTTCAGAAAACAAATCGGTTTGTAATTTTGATCAAAATATTTTCTCGTTCAAGCTCGAGTTTAGATATCATTGAATTCCATGAGTTTGAATTCTCAATCTTTAAGGTCAATCTCAAGGATTGAGTAATATCAGTCTTAAAAGCTGATTTTTGATCTTTTAAGGAGATTATCCTTTCTGGGGATTTGATTCATTAGTCTTATCCAGCTAATTTGCATGGTGCCCCCCATTTTACGAGATAAATCCTTCTCATGGTTAGGATAAATCTGACCACTTGGCGACCCTGTTTAATGCTGAGGTCCGTGGATTTCCTGCTGATTTTAGTGATGACTTTTCTAGATTTTTCGTCAACCTACAGCTGGTCTGGACGACAACTTCTTGACATAAATCAAGAAACGCGTGTCTTTTTCGGAAGACTTTACTTCCTTTTAATGATGGAATTGATTCATCGTGTAGATCCATCTTTCTTACAGTAAATCAGGTAAAAAATTTTAGTTTAGTCCAAAGCAAAAGTATTTTCAGTTATTTGTACAGAAATATGTGACATATGTTTAAAATATCTTGGTAAATTTTCCCACACTTGGCTTTTATTTTCCTTTTTATTGTCCTCTATTCCATTTTAAATGAATTTTAACATTTTTGTTTGTTTCTCAATTTATGTCCTTTCCGAGGTAACAATAATTTCGGTGTTAAAACCTAGTTTTATCGTTCATAAATATGTATAAACATGATTTTGAGTTCATTTAGTTGAAAATCTTGAAAAATTTTACTAGAATTGGGTAGTCAGTATATAAGACTAGGGCTGTTCTTTATTATCAGAGAGCACTAGATTCTAATACAACTACTACTTTACTAGTATTTCTAATGGTAACCAAGTGTATAAAGTAAAAATTTTAAAATCCGAAAGAATTTAACCCCTTTCCACACTTAAGATCTTGCAATGCCCTCATTTGCAAGAAATCAGTAACAATTTAAATTATTGAGGGTGATTTGTGTGAAAATGATTAAATTTTACCAAAGTTTCCAAACATATTTGTGTTTGCTTGCTGAATGATAAATGGTGCATATCATTTGTTCATTCCGTCTTGTTGTTATTTCACATATATTTTGCATCTTGTCGTCAAAAATTAGTTGCTTTTGCTGAACTTAATGCCAGTCTTTGAAAATGCGTTGTTTTACCCTGTTGTTTACATAAGATAAACTGCAAACATATATACATATTTTTGAAGTTTGGTATATTACCCCACATTCAACAATTATTAAAATCTAATAATAAAAGTTAGAAAATTATAAAAACTATTACAATATTAACATAAGTATTAAATGTATCAACATTACAAATTATAAAATAAATAAAACTAAGTAGACTAGGGATGATACTGATACCAGTAGGGGTTCCATGCATAACCATAGGTGCTATAAAATGCTTCGGCTGGGTTATACGTAGGATACGGTGGTTGAATCTCTATAGACCAGGGAGGGAATATGGGCGATGGAGTATGAATATAGTTTCTACCTATATGTTGGCAATAAGCTATGATTTGGTTTTGATGAACTTGTCAATCTTCAAATGCTCTATGTCTAGCATTTTCATACTCTTGTGAAGCTATAAACCTTTGCATTTCTGCCATTTCATTTCCCCCTCCTACATTACCTTGCTGTTGGTTTCTCTCAACCTGTGGATGTCTACCATGGTATTGTACTGCGGCGTTATTTTGCCTCTTCAAAACTTTCGCACCATGGTATACATTTAAACCTATTGTATCGCGGGGTTCTGGTTCTTCGACTAATAATCCCCCCCGACTTATATCCACACCGAGATATTCAGCAATCAAAGTAATAAATATACCACCTCCTATTATGCTATGTGGTCTCATCCCCCTAACCATAGCTGATAAATAATAACCCACACAATAAGGTATACTTACAGCGCTTTGTGGGTCTCGAATACACATATGGTAAAACAAATCCTGTTCATTTACCTTTTCCTTATTCTTACCTCTTTGTGTAATCGAATTAGCTAAAAACCTATGAATTACTCTTAACTCTGCTCTATCTATATCCAAATAAGAGTAATTTCCCCCTTTGAATCGGTGATGGCTTGTCATTTGACTCCATACACCATGTGTATCAAAATTTTCATCTATCTTTCTACCATTTAGTATCAACCCTCTACAATCGGCAGATGCTAACTCCTCAGGCGTATATATACGTAAAGCCTGAGCCATGTCTAGTAAAGACATGTGACGCATCGAACCTCCTAACAAAAATCTAATAAAAGATCGATCGGTTAAACTAGCTACCCGATCATTTAATTCTATACTACACAACAATTCTTCACACCATACTTTATATACAGGTCTACGCATGGTGAATAAACGTACCCAGTCGTTAAAAGTAGAATTACCATACCTCTGTGCAAGTAATTCCCTAATTGGCCCGGCCAATTCTACAGCTTCTAATGGTCCCCATTCTATGACCCTAGGTACCTCAACAACTTTAGAATGAAGAGTATGCAAACCCCTTTGGTATTTTGGATATTCTATCCAAAGTCTGTCAAATCTCAGGTTCGGGTGCAAATCTTCCAAGTGCATATCAGAAAATGTCATGACTGGATGAGGTATATCTTGTTTGTAGTAGTTATCCACCTCATGTTGTTCCGCATTCTCAGCAGGAGAATTGCGAGTTTGGGATGAAGATTCACCCCTTTCAGTCTGTAAAATACATCAAACACAATTTTTGTGCATCCAAATATGCATTAGTGTCAGCAAAATCATCAATCAAAATAATTACAATGACATGATCAATTTATATCAAACTTAAGCTCATTTTCATATTTTCATCAAATCTACACTTTTTCAAATAAGCATATACGAAAAGGTTCGCCAAGTTCATAAGCATTCAACTCAAATAACATGTCAAAATAATCATTACTAGCAATTAAACAAGTTTCAAATGGCATTATCTCTCAAAAATCAAGTTCATGAATTTTAGACTTGAAAAAGTCCACTTTAATTCTCAAAATCATGTTTAGGCTCAAAGTTTGGATCATTTAACTACCTAAACATGTTACACTACTTAATTTAGCAACAATTCATGACAAAAATCGGCCATAACCTGTTTATATCAAAAAGCCCCAAATTTGCTCAAGAACACAAACCCTAGATTACTCAAAATTTGAAGTTTAAGGCTTCTAATCATGTTAAATAGCATCAATCTAGGTTATACAAGCATAATACATAAGCAATTGAAGCATAATTACACTAAAAAGCATCAAAATCGAATTGGGTATAAAATTGCTCAAGAACACTAATTTTCGGATTAAATGGTGTTTAGGTGTAGAAATTTACCGTTTTTCTTGAGTAATTCCTTGATAGCATCCTTCTTAACATGATTTTAGTAAAAGATTTGATGATTGTGATTTTGGGGGTGTTTTCTCGGGTTTTTTCGGGTTTATTTTCGCTGTATGTTTGAGTTGTGGTGTGGACTGATCAGTTCAGCTCGATTTTATTTTTTTCTGTATTTTGGTCCTCCCGCGAGTCGCGGGGTTTGGTAGCCTCAAACACCGCGAGTCGCGGTGTTTGGTTTTTTTTTTTTTTTTATATAAAATCTTAACTTAATAAACAAATATAAAATAAATTTAAAATTTTGTTTTCCTTTGTTGTTTAGGACGAGGTCGTTTCGGATCGATGTCCTAGTCCGTCCTTCGACAAAATTTTAAAATTTGTCTTTTTCAAGCGATTGTTTTTAAAGCTTAGATTTTTGGATTTTTTAATGTTTTTGGCATACTTTAATTCAATAAGATTAAAAATAATGATAATAAAAGTTCTCGTCCCTCCCTCGGTTAAAGCAATTTCGGTTCAGAGACCTAGTCTTCAACTTACGACGAATTTTAAAAACCATATTTTTAACTTAGCGAAATAAAGTAAAATTTTGTTTTTAAATTCACACAACTTAAATTTAAAATGCATAAAATTCAAAATTAATTTTAAAAATTCATACCAAACTTAAATTTAAAAATTCATAAAAATAAAATTCACACCAAACTTAATTTAAATTTTTATATTATAAATTCACACCAAACTTATATTAATTTTTCGAATATTTACAATTTTAAATATATTGATTTTACAAAGTGTACAATATTAATTTAAAATTAATATATTAATTTTAAAAACATGGTAAAAATAAAATTAAAAATCTTTTTGGCTTTTTATCCCACTTTAATCAATCAAATATTATCAAAAATATACGCCCCTCTTTTCGGTAAAGTAATTTCGGTTCCATGACCTAATTTAACTCATGACGAATTTTTGAAAAATTTTGGGTTGATTGATTAAAGATATTTATACCTTAAGAATAAACGTTAAATTTCGCAGTGATGTAATAAATTTTTGAATGATATCAATAATTTCGGTCGCCAAACCTAATTTTATTCAATACCAATTTAATACTTTTTAGCGAACAAATTAGCGTTTATTATCAAAAGGTTAAAAAAAAAAACTAAAAATAAAAATTGTACAGACTTACCTGTGAGATAGTATTCTTAGTTATACGATCTATCCCATTCATAAGATAGTCGGTTTAATTGGTTTTCCATGGCTACATAGGCGTAACCTCGAGCATTCAGTGTTTTTTCTTCTAAACATATGAACGGTCCGTCTCTGCATAAAGTAACAAATTCGGTATTTGAATAGGTTTGATTATTTGAACATTTACCTCCATGTGACCATTTTCCGCATTTGTGACATCTTTCTAGGTGTCGTGCTCTTCTTTTCGCTGCGGATTTTGATTTTCCTTTACCAAATTGTAACTTATTATCTTCGCATCTGGATTCTTTTCTTACTCCGTCCAATCTTTCTCTGATTACTGATACTATTTCACTCGGAAGTGTGTCATTATTACGTTTAGTGATCAAAGCGTGTAGCATTAGACCATGGTTTAGTTCACAGGCAGTCTTCATTTCCTAAAAAAATAAAAATTCAGAATGGGGGGAGAAGACTAGTTCTTTAAGGTCTGCTAGGGAAAGACCGTTCGGGTTCCATTTTCGAGAACTACACGAAAACAGACAATCTAACTCTAACAGAAATACATAAACCCCCTATACTTAGTTAGCTGTGGTATCGAAATTGTGATTAACTTCATTGTCTTCTTCCATCGGACCATGTATGTAATGTTTAACTCTGTGACCATTAACTTTAAATTCAATCCCATTTGAATTTATTAATTTTATCGTTTCGTATGGGAAAACTCTTTTGACTATGAATGGTCCAGACCATCTTGATTTCAATTTTTCAGGAAATAGCTTGAATCGTGAATTGAAAAGAAGAACTCTGTCTCCTTCTTTAAATTCTTTTAAACTTCTGATTCTTTTATCATGCTATTTCTTCGTTCTTTCTTTATAGATTAACGAATTTTCGTATGCTTCATGTCTTAATTCTTCTAATTCATTTAGTTGACTTAATCGTAGACGTCCAGCTTCATGTATATCAAGATTACATGTCTTCAAAGCCCAAAATGCTTTGTGTTCAATTTCTACTGGAAGATGACATGCTTTTCCATAAACAAGTCTAAAAGGTGTGGTTCCAATTGGAGTTTTGTAGGCTGTTCTAAAAGCCCAGAGTGCATCCTCCAATTTAATGGACCATTCCTTCGGATTTGATCCTACGGTTTTCTCTAGAATATGTTTTAAAGCTCGGTTGGTATTTTCAACTTGTCCACTTGTTTGTGGATGATATGCGGTGGAGATTTTATGAGCTACTCCATATCTTTTAAGAACTTTCTCAAGTTGATTATTACAGAAATGAGTACCCCGATCACTTATTAAAGCTTTCGGTGTTCCAAACCTTGCAAAAAGACGTTTTAAAAAATTGACTACAACACGTGCATCGTTAGTTGGGAGAGCTTGTGCTTCCGCCCATTTAGATACATAATCAATGGCTACGAGAATATAGAGATTATTATGAGATTTTGGAAATGGACCCATAAAGTCAATACCCCAAATGTCAAATACTTCACATACTTGGATGACATTTTGTGGCATTTCATCACGTTGACTTATTTTTCCGGCCCTTTGACAAGCATCACAGGATTTGCAAAGAAGGTGTGCGTCTTTATAAATTGTAGGCCAATAGAATCCAGCATCATAAACTTTTCTTGCTGTTAGTTGAGGCCCATAATGCCCTCCTGTTGGTCCTGTGTGACAATGGTTTAATATTTTACTGGCTTCATCTCCGAATACACATCGGCGTATTATTCCATCTGGACAACTTTTAAACAAATGTGGATCTTCCCAAAAATAGTGTTTTATATCACTGAAGAATTTTTTTCGTTTTTGGTACGATAATCCTTTTTCAAGGAATCCACAAACTAAGTAATTTGCATAGTCTGCAAACCATGGAATTTCTTTATAATCTATCTTCAATAGATATTCATCAGGAAAGTTGTCTTGTATGGCCGATTCATTTAGAACTTCTAATGCGGGATTTTCAAGTCGAGAAAGATGATCAGCGGCGAGATTTTCTGCTCCTCTTTTATCTCGGATTTCAATATCGAACTCTTGTAAGAGTAAGATCCAACGGATTAATCTTGGTTTAGCATCTTGTTTCGAAAATAGGTATCTAAGAGCAGAATGGTCGGTATAAACCACCGTTTTTGCTAGAACGAGATATGATCGAAATTTGTCAAAAGCAAAGACAATAGCAAGGAGTTCTTTTTCAGTAGTTGTATAGTTCGTTTGTGCTCCTTGTAACGTCTTACTAGCATAATATATAGGTTGAAATCGTTTTTCAATCCTTTGTCCTAAAACGGCTCCCATTGCAAAATCACTTGCATCGCACATTAGTTCAAATGGTAGATTCCAATTTGGTGTTATCATGATCGGCGCATTAGTGAGTTTCTCTTTAAGAATATTAAAAGATTTGATACATTCATCTGAAAAGATGAATGGAGCATCCTTTTCTAGGAGTTTATTCATAGGAGTGGCAATTTTAGAAAAATCTTTTATGAAACGTCGGTAAAAACCGGCATGCCCTAGAAAACTCCTAACTCCTCTAACATTGGTGGGATGTGGAAGTTTAGCAATTACATCTACTTTAGCTCTATCCACTTCAATTCCTTCTTTTGAGATTTTATGTCCAAGAACGATGCCTTCTTTAACCATGAAATGGCATTTCCCCCAATTAAGTACTAGATTTGATTGTTCGCATCTAATAAGCATTCGTTCCAGATTAGCTAGACATGATTCAAATGTATCACCGAAGACTGAAAAGTCAACCATGAAAACTTTCATGCATTCTTCTATCATGTCATGAAAAATCGCCATCATACACCTTTGAAAGGTTGCAGGGGCGTTGCAAAGTCCAAATGGCATGCGTTTGTAAGCAAAAGTAC
This sequence comes from Rutidosis leptorrhynchoides, assembly GCF_046630445.1. Taxonomy (NCBI): domain Eukaryota; kingdom Viridiplantae; phylum Streptophyta; class Magnoliopsida; order Asterales; family Asteraceae; genus Rutidosis; species Rutidosis leptorrhynchoides. The sequence continues at coordinate 599,881,024 of NC_092334.1, forward strand.
CATAAGGGCACGTGAATGTGGTTTTCTCTTGATCTTCGGGTGCTATTGGAATTTGAAAATATCCGGAAAATCCATCTAGAAAACAATAGTAACTATTTCCGGCTAATCTTTCCAACATTTGATCAATGAAAGGTAAGGGAAAGTGATCTTTTCTGGTGGCGTCATTTAATTTTCTATAATCAATACACACACGCCATCCTGTTACAGTCCTAGTAGGAATAAGCTCATTTTTCTCATTTGTAATGACAGTCATGCCACCCTTCTTAGGCACGCATTGAACTGGGCTTACCCATGGACTATCAGAGATTGGATATATCAAACCTGCATCTAGCAGTTTAATAATCTCTTTCTTAACTACATCTTGGATATTAGGATTTAGTCTTCGTTGGCGTTGCACATACGTGTTATGACCTTCTTCCATAAGGATTTTATGTGTGCAACACGAAGGACTTATTCCTTTAATATCATGAATCTTCCATGCAATGGCTGGTTTATGAGCTTTCAACACAGAAATGAGTTGTGATTTCTCATTTTCAGTAAGAGAAGACGATATTATTACAGGTAATTCAGATTCACCATGTAAATAAGCGTATTCCAAATGGTTTGGAAGTGGCTTTAACTCTAATTTCGGAGGTTCTTCTATTGATGATTTATATTGATATCTGTCTTCTTCTTTTAGCATTTGAATTTCTTCTGTTGTTGGTTCATATCCATTAGCTATAAGTGTAGCTAACATTTCAACTTCATCAATTGGTTCATTACCTTCTCCTAAAGAACATTCTCCTGTTCCTTGTAATTCTGGAAATTCTTCTAATAATTCTGCATGTGCATCTATAGTTTGAATATAATAACATGTATCATCTGCAGATTGCGGTTGTTGCATTGCTTTATCAACTGAAAAGGTAACACTCTCGTCCTCTATACTTATGGTCAGTTTCTTACCGAATACGTCTATCATTGCTTTAGCCGTGTTTAAGAATGGTCTTCCTAATATGAGAGGAACTTGAGAATCTTCTTCCATGTCCAGAATAACAAAATCTACTGGAAATACTAAAGTACCAACTTTAACTAGCATGTTCTCCATTATCCCTCTAGGATATTTTATTGATCGATCAGCTAGTTGTATACTTATTCTAGTTGGTTTCAATTCTCCAAGGTCTAGTTTAGCGTATAGTGAATACGGCATTAAATTTATACTAGCACCTAAGTCTGTCAATGCTTCTATTGAACTAAGACTACCCAGAAAACATGGAATTGTGAAACTTTCTGGATCAGATAGTTTTTCTGGTATCTTATTCAACAGTACTGCTGAACAATTAGCATTCATAGTAACGGCCGAGAGTTCTTCCATTTTCTTTCTATTCGTGATCAGATCTTTCAAGAATTTAGCATATCTAGGCATTCCTGAAATCACATCAATGAAAGGAAGATTTACATTTATCTGTTTAAACATATCCAAGAATTTGGATTGCTCGGCTTCAAGTTTCTCTTTCTTCATTTTACTCGGGTAAGGAAGTGGTGGTTGTTATGGTTTAACATAAGGTTTAGCCTTAACTGTGTTATCTTCATTAACCTTTTCAACTACCGGTTCTTTTTCCTTATCTTGTTCAGGTTGTGGTTCTTGTGGAGTAGGAATAGCTTCATCAGAAGTTACAAGTATTTCAGGTGGTTTAAGTGTTGTACCACTTCTTGTGGTAATGGCTTTAGCTGTTTCATTCCGGGGGTTAGCATTTGTATTACTAGGTAGACTTCCCGATTTTCTTTCACCTATTAACCTTGCTAGGTTACTTACTTCTTGTTCCAGATTTTGAATAGAAGCTTGTTGATTTCTAAATGCTTGAGCATTTTGTTCATTAGTTTGTTTCTGAGATGTGAAAAACTGCGTTTGAGTTTCAACTAGCTTCGTCATCATATCTTCTAAATTCGGCTTTTTATCATCGGTTTGTTGTGGTGGTTTGTTTTGAAAATTAGGTCTTTGCTGGTTGTAAGTATTATTGGATACTTGTTGATTGCTAGGACCTTGTTGGTTGTTGTATGGAATATTTCGGTTATAATTCTGGTTTTGATTGTAAATCGGTCTTGGCGGTTGATAATTATTCTGATAATTATTTCCAGGCCTTTGGTTTATGTATGAAATATTCTCTCTTTGTTCCATTGTTAATTCAATACTGAGACAATCTTTTGTCAAATGTGGTCCTCCACACTGCTCACAACTAATTCGTATTGAGTGAATATCTTTAGTCATCTTTTCCATTCGTCTCTCGACAGCATCTATCTTTGCGGAAATGGAATCTAAGTCATGGCTAGAATCGGCTCTAGCTGCTTTAGATGATCTAACGATATCTTTTTCTTGGTGCCACTCATGTGAGTGGGAAGCAGTGTTATCAATAATTTTGTAAGCATCAGTTTCGGTTTTCTTCATAATAGAACCACCAGCTGCTATATCTATGTCTTTTCTTGTAGTGATGTCGCATCCTTGGTAGAATATTTGTACTATTTGACAGGTATCTAAACCATGTTGCGGACATCCTCTCAATAACTTTCCAAATCTTGTCCAAGCCTCATATAGAGTTTCATTTGGCTTCTGTGTGAATGTAACAATTTCTCCTTGAAGTCTTACGGCTTTATATGCAGGAAATAATTGTTTAAGAAATTTTTCAACTAAAACATCCCATGTATCGATCGCCCCTTCAGGTAACGATTCCAACCAATCTTTGGCTTCTCCCTTTAAAGTCCAGGGAAATAACATGAGATATATCTGTTCATCCTCTACTTCTCGGATTTTAAATAGTGTGCAGATCCTATTAAAGGTACGTAAATGTTCATTTGGATCTTCCTTCGGCGCTCCACTAAATTGGCATTGATTAGTCACCATGTGTAGAATTTGTCCTTTGATTTCATAATCTGGCGCATTAATGTCTGGATGAGTAATTGCGTGACCTTGGCCAGTGCGTTTAGCTCTCATTCGGTCTTCCATACTTAAAGGTTCCAGATTCTCCATAATTGAATTTGTTGAATCGGAATCACTAGAGGATTCTGATTTAATGGTTCGTTCCTCAACAATCTCTGTTTGAATGATTGATGGTTCCGGAGGAAAATTTAATAGTTCAGGATCTATGAATCGACCCTGAATATTCTCCGGATTCTCAATTGTGAGGTCGGGTTCAAAAAATGGATTATCGGAAATTTGAACTGGAGTACTTGGTCGACTGGATGACGATTCTAAATAAAAATCAACGGCAGTAATATTTGCTAAATGTCTTGATCTAGTTACAGGTGGTGAACGTACAAAAGGTGGTGAACGTCTTGCTCGGTGCATTCACTGAATATCCTATTAGTTTTTAAAAGGAAAGAAAAATTATAATAAGTTATCCAATCAATAGACTTTTCTGATTTTGCCCACGTTTCGAATAGCCAAAAGATGCAGCAGAGGGGCAGGATTCGTTTGGTCTCAATATAATTGAGGACTGTTTGGCTCCAATAACCCGGTCCACATACAAATCCAACTATTACTACGAACCATAAAATTTTGATGTCTATCAATTTAACCACTTAAAATAAATTTTTGTAATTTTAAGAAATTTAGATAAGAAGTAGAATAAAAATCTATGTCCTAAAACTAGAATAGCGAGAAATAAGAAAGAAAAAGAGTTCGTCGAAAAAGGTCGAAAAAAAAATGATTGAAAAATAAAAGGTGGCGGAAAAATAAAAGAAACTTATAACACTTAAAAACACTTGACTAACCTAACCTTATTACTACAACTAACTTAAAATTATAATCGCAAATTGAGATTACTAATTGGAATGATAATTGATACATAGGTAAAAGTCGTCTAAAAATATTAAAGCTTACAGGAAAAACTAAATCCCAAATGGAAATAACTTAAAAAGAAACTAAAACTTAAAAAGGCGTCGCAAAATTCTAAAGTACCTAAATCTTAGTCTAAAGAAAAAGCACTTAAGGAATTTTATGGCAAAGCCTAAAAATCTAGAAGTAAAAATAACTATGGCAAAAACTAAGTTTAAAACTAAATATGAGCTAAAAATACAAATATTACGCTAAAATGATTAAAAAGGGACAAAATATAAAAATAAACTAAAAGTTGTAAAAAGTACAATTTTTATAAAAATATTATTTTTATATTATTTATTTTATAAAACTATTAATTTATATATATATAATAAAACTAATTAAAATTTAAAATACAATTTAATTAAAAAACTTAAACTAATTATATTAATAATTAAGTAATTAGGGTTTATTAATAATAATAATTAATAATTACCCGTAATAAATGCTGATTAGGGTTTCTGTCGGTGTCAGGGTGGCTCCGCGAGTTGCGGTATTCCAAGCAGCAAACTCCGCGAGTCGCGGGGTTCCAATTTTCAACTCAGGTACAGTTTAAAATTTGACGCGTTTTTTTTATTTATTTTATTTTATATTTTTTTTCTGTTTTCTGTTTTAAAATCTAAAATATTTATATAATAAAAACTTATATTTTTATAAAATAAAAATAAAGAAACTTTATAAAACTTAAATATTTAATAAAATCTTAAAAATATATAAATTTTTGTTTTTCTTTTTATATTTTCGAATAATTAAAAACGTATTTTTACAAAAGTGAATTTTAATAAAAAAAAAATAAAAATCTTTTTTTTTTATGTAGCGTTGCGCTTCCGGCTTTTAAGCTAGATTGTTCCCCGGCAACGGCGCCAAAAATAACTTGATTTTATGCGAGGTGTATATAAAATAGCTTTATATTTTAGCAGGAAATACTATTAAATACGATACAATTTTACACAAGATATTTATTTATTTAGAGAATGGATATACTTAAACCTTGCTACAACACTTATAGGCAGTGTACCTAATCGTACAGTAGTGTAGTTTTTAGTAAGTCCGGTTCGTTCCACAGGGAAAATCTTTAAACAAAGCTTAACGCTATATTAGTTTACTTTTATAAAAATACAAATATATATATATAAGTAATATTATTATTATAAAGGGGGGTTTTTACCGTTTAATGACCGGTTTGTCGATTTTAAAACTTTAGTCGCAGTTAAAACCAAATGTAAAATAATAAATAAATACAAGACTTAATTTAAAGCGTAAAGTAAATAACGATAATGAAATTGCGAATAATAAAAGTGCGATAAAATAAACTTGCGATAATTAAAAAGTACGATAATTAAAAGTGCAATTAAATACAATAACAATAAAAATGCGATAATTAGAAGTGCAATTAAATATAAAATAAAGGAAATTAAATATGAAATAAAAGAATTATGCTTATTTAAACTTCCGTAACCATGATGTTTGACGTGTTGATTTTAGTTTTATGCCCATGGGTTAATTGTCCTTTGTCCTGGATTATTTAATATGTCCGTCTGGTTTTTGTCCATAACAGTCCATCAGTCATAAATATAAAGTGCGAGTGTCCTCGTCAAATTATCCTTATACCCGAAGTTAAATATTTCAACTAATTGGGGACTTAAACTGTAACAAGGTTTTATTACTTTGTTTAATAATTACACCAGAATGTCGACTGAGTGTAACCCAAGGTTTTAATACTTTGTTATCAATTATGCCAAGTGTCCTTGTACATAATTTCACCCATGTTTTAATAATTCTAGTGGCTATTAATCCATTCCCGTGTCCGGTTAAATGAACGATTATTTGTACATATAAATACCCCGCCCATCGTGTCCGATCGAGTGTATATGGTAATTTATAGGGACGCCCAATTGTAAATCTTTATATTAACATTAACAAACTATCATTTAGTTAAACAAATATAAAGCCCATTAATAGCCCATAGTCTAATTTCCACAAGTGTCGTTCTTTTGTCCAAACTCCAATTATGGTACAAAGCCCAATTACCCAATTTTAGTAATTAGCCCAACATCATGATTACTTCGGATTAAATAAGCATAATAATAACTTAGCTACGAGACATTAATGTAAAAAGGTTGAACATAACTTACAATGATTAAAAATAGCGTAGCATTACACGGACAGAATTTCGACTTACACCCTTACAACATTCGCTAACATACTCTTATTATTAGAATTATAATTAAAATTAAAATTAAAATTAAAATATAAATATAAATATATTTACGTATACATATATAGAGAGAGATTGAATTTTTTATATATCAAAATGATCAGAATTCGTTTGGCTTTATAGGGAATTGAGTTCAGGGGTACTCCGCGACTCGCGGCAATTTTTGCCTTCAAACTCCGCGAGTCGCGGAGTTTGAAAATACAGCTCACCCTCCTTTGGCTTCTTTCTTGCCGACGATTTATAAATATATTATAATATATATATTAATTTTGAGAATTAATTATATATTATATTATATTTATGTACATAGTTGACTCGTAATTTTTAGTCCATTGCGTCGAGCGTTGAGAGTTGACTCATGTCCCGGTTCCGGATTTTCGAACGTCCTTGCGTACAATTTTATATTTTGTACTTTGCGTTTTGAATCTTGTACTCTTGTAATTTCGAGACGTTTCTTATCAATAATTGGAACCTCTTTGATTGTATTTTGTACTTTTGAGCTTTTTGGACCTTTGCGTCTTCAATTCATCGAATCTGTCTTTTGTCTTCACCTTTTATTATTTAAACGAATATCACTTGTAAATAGAACAATTGCAACTAAAAGCTTGTCTTTCTTGAGGAATAATGCTATGAAATATATGTTCATTTTTAGCATTATCAGATATCTACAGGATTGCAAAAGCTAGAGAGCGTAGAAGGAGGGATATAGATAACATCAAGTTTATCAAAGATGAAGCCGGTCAAACCATAGTGAAGGAAAACGAAATTAGAAAAAGATGGGAAGGGTATTTCTCATCTCTTTTCGTTGGTGGAGGACCTGTGCATCGAGAGGATATGCAAGACTTGGGTATAGGACAATTCCAGAACAATAATTTTTGTAGGAGGATCTGCCAGGAAGAAGTAAGATCGGCACTACGAAAGATGGGGAGAAACAAAGCGGTTGGTCCAGACCAGATTCCGATAGAGGCGTGGCGGTGCCTCGGAGAGGATGGTGTTAGGTGGTTGACGTGTCTTTTTAACAAGACGTTTAGATGCTATAAAATGCCTACGGAATGGAGACTTAGTGAGATTATCCCCATCTACAAAAATAAAGGGGATGCCCAAATTTGCGGTAATTATAGAGGCATAAAATTACTTAGTCATACTATGAAGCTCTGGGAGAGAGTGATCGAGACTAGACTTCGGCGAGAAACTACTATTTCGGAGAACCAATTTGGCTTCATGCCAGGGCGCTCTTCGATGGAGGCAATTCATATTATAAGGAGTCTTATAGAGAAGTTTAGGGAAAAGCAAAAGAGCCTAGAGATGGTTTTCTTAGACTTAGAAAAGGCATATGATTGTGTTTCGCGAAAGCTGATTTGGAAGACACTTAATGTTAGAGGTATCCCAAGTAGATACATTAGAGCTATTACGGATATGTATGAAGGGGCGAAGTCTTGCGTTCGAACTCCTGTGGGAAACACAGAGTATTTTTCGATAGATGTAGGCCTGCACCAGGGATCTGCCCTTAGCCCTTTCCCTTTCGCTTTGATCCTCGACGAGTTGTCTCGGGGATTACAAGAGAGCGTCCCCTGGTGTTTGATTTTTGCCGACGATATTGTGCTTGTATCAGAATCCAAAGAGGATCTTAATAGAAGACTAGAGCAATGGAGGGAGACCTTAGAACAAAACGGACTACGGATCAGTAGACAAAAGACGGAATACCTTAGGTGTGATTTCGCCAAGACAGAGGATGAACAAAATGTTGGAGTACATATTAACATTGGGGACCAGATCTTGCATCCACAAGATTCGTTTAGATATCTAGGCTCGGTCCTTCACAAATCGGGGAGGATCGACGAAGACGTGACCCATCGTATTAAGGTAGGCTGGCTGAAGTGGAGAGCAGCGAAAGGGGTTTTGTACGACAAGAAGATACCGCTCAAATTGAAAGGGAAATTCTTCAAAGTGGCGATTAGACCTGTTATGTTGTACGGATCAGAATGTTGGCCAATGACGAAAGCCCATGAGAGAAGGATGGAAGTGGCTGAAATGAGAATGCTTAGGTGGACGTGTGGTAAAACCATGTTAGACATGATTCCAAATGGTGTGTTTAGGGAAAACCTTGGAGTTAGAAGCATCATCGACAAACTAAGAGAAGAACGACTTCGATGGTATGGGCACGTGATGAGGCGACCACATAGTGCCCCTGTCAGGAGAGTAGAGGCACTCACGGTTGACGGCGTAAGGAGAAGGGGTAGACCTACTCGTAGGTGGATGGATAGACTAAAGCTCGACATGAGAGAGCTTTTGTTGACCGAGGACATGACTTCAGATAGGAATGCGTGGAGGGCTAGAATAAGAATTGTCGAGTAGGGTTGCTTTCTATTTTATTATTTGTATTATTATTAGTATTACTATTATTATTAATTTATTACTATTATTATTATTATTATTATTATTATTATTATTATTATTATTATTATTATTATTATTATTATTATTATTATTATTATTTTTATTATTATTATTATTATTATCATTATTATTATTATTATTATTATTAGTGTATTTTTATTAGGATTATTACCGGTTTCATTGCCATTTTTATTAGTATTGATTATTAGTAGTATTATTTTTATGTTATTATTACTATTAATATTATTTCTATTATTTCTTTTTACTTTCACCACTATTATTTACTATTATTATCATAATTGTTGTAGTTTTAATATAAATATAAATTATTAAAATTATTATTATTAGTTTTATTAATATTAATATTATTATTTCTTCTAGTAACTTTTAATAGCTACTATTATTTGTATTATTACTTCTATCTTTACTATCCGTTTTATGTACTTGTAGTATTACCTTTTTTTTTTTTTTTTTTTTTTTTTTGAGTATGCATGTATGTTTGTATGTATGTTTAAATGTTTGTTTGTATGAACTCTTGTTTATGGTTGTTTGTTGTTATGTTATGGAGGTATGCTTTTCTTGTATGTTTGCTTATGTAGGTACGTTTGTATGTAGGTAAGGATGTATGTATCTAAGTGTATATGTAAATGGTACGTACGTAGATTTGTATGCTTATGTAGATATGTATGTTTGATTGCATGTATGTGTGGATATAGGTATGTATGTACGTACAAGTTTCATGTATGTATGTAGTTTTGCTTATGTACGGATGTATATAGGTATGTATGTAGGTGTGTTTTTTGTGCGTGTGGGTGTTTTGGGAATGTTGTGTGGTGTGTGTTTTCGGGGTGTTTGTGTGGGTGTGGGTGTGGGTGTGGGTGTGAGGGTGTGGGGGTGTGTGTATGGTGGGTGTGTACTTGTGGGTGTGGGAAGGTGGGTGGGGGTGGGGGTGGGGGTGTGGGGGGGGGGGGGGGGTGTGTGTGTGTGAGTGCATATCGCATCGTTCGGTGCATCTTGGGGCCATTAGGACGGAGGACGACATTCTTTGCTTTTGAGCTTCGTTGGTTTTCTTTTAGCTGTATGGCTTCGGGGATGTCTACCGTAAAGGTGCATGAGTGGTGTTTGGTTTGTCCTAGGTGGTTGGCTCTTTGCGTGCGCAACAACTTCCACCTGGCATGCCTCTCGTGTTATGTTCACAAGGTCTTTTGGCTCTATTATTCGAGGCAACAACAAGCGTCGATTTTGTGGCGTCTTGACTGCCGATTAGAGCCTAAATTAATTTTCAGGCAGGTTTAAATACCCATGGAAATTTGATTCCTACCATTTCCATGGCCTATATTTTTACTTTCACTTTTATTTATTTATTTATTTATTTTTATTTATTTATTTATTTTTTATTTATTTATTTATTTTTTATTTATTTTTTACTTTTATTATTATTATTATTATTATTATTATTATTATTATTATTATTATTATTATTATTTTTTTTTTTTTTTTTTTAATATATAGGCCGGAGGTCCGCACGGAAACAATCTCTCTACTCTGGGGTAGGGAGAGGGATGACGTTCTCTTCATGCGGGTAGAGAATTTTTTCTCGACTCGTGGATAGAGAAACGACTTCTCTTCTATTCTAGGATAGAGGAAGGATTGTCTACATCCAACCTCCCCCATACCTCGCATATGCGGGATTGGGTATTGTTGTTGTTGTATTATAGTTATTTCATTATAGGGTTGGATGTAAAATGTAAATATAACGGTAAATTAACTTGTAATAGTAAATATGTAAGCATATATCTATATTTATGTATTTGTATATGTATTTCGGGTGGTAATAGATATATCCATGAATGAAATTTTTCATCCATGTCCATATCCATATCCATTTAGGTTCATCCATATCCGTATCCATATCCATTTACGTTCATCCATATCCATCACGAAGCGGGTGGATCGGGTGAATATCCACCAGATCGGGTGGCCATTGCCATCCCTACCGTAACATAGACATGAAGTCACCTTTTTCACACACTTTCTTTTGCTTCTATTTCTTCGTTTCTTTTGTTTTATCGAATTTTGCAAACGTAGTGTAATAATAATAATAAAGTGACTTATAAAATTGTTTTTAGATACGAGTTGTATGTTAGCTAGTTATTATTTTATTGCTCCATTGAACAATTAATTTTTATTTAATTTATGATAGTTAATTTGATACATACAAAATAAAATTAACCTCACCGCAGCGCACAAATTTCCTACCTCGTTATTAGTACCAAACAAACTTTGTGTTCTCAAGTTTTATTAAGTGTAAAAGAATGGGATGGATTAAAGAGAAGAGAACAATAATGAATAGGGATGTAATATAAAAATACAATATATAAATTCACGAATTAAAAGAGGAGTAAAAATAGGATATAAATATAAGTAAAACAAACATTTTTACAATTATATCATTTGTAATATTTGAACTAAATTGATAATTATATGATTGATATATAATATTTAGCCAGTATTCAATTGTTTGTTTATACTACTAATTTTTTGAAAAAAGTAGCTTCGAGAGTCATTTTTGACATTTATACGAAATAGGTCAAAACTTACACATTAACCAAAATACACTCTAAACTCTATTTTAAAATACCAAGGCCTGTTGATTTACTTAATACAACATATAAGAGATGTCTGAATTACCAAATACCTAATTTGACACCCAATTGTTCAAATGCGTGGAACTCACTCAAGTGGACACTAAAGATGACTTTAACATTATAACACCCAAAAAGGTCACAAGTGTTAAGGCTATAACCTGCCTTGACCAGAATATAACCCTAATTGACTAACAATCACAAACAAGCAACCGAATAATAAACACAGAATAAAAAGAACAACACAAGAATTATAGTGGTTCAGTTTCGATGTGAAACCTACATCCACTTTGGAACTAGAGAGTATTATTATTAATTTGGAGGTGATACATTATAAGTACATATGAGAGAGTATTTATAGAAAATGATTAAGCAAAACTCTAATCTAAGTAACCCTAACCTGGCCCAAACCAAATTAGGGTTGGCCATTCCCTAACTTGGTCACCAAGTAATCTGCCGATTAAAGAAGCCTACATACATTAACAATAAGCCATCTTTGATAAGTTAAGCCAAACATATACCAAGTTTAAAATTACCTAAAAAAATAAACTCTAAAGTGTAAAATCTAACTCTTGCTACACAAATATGTTAACATAACACACACTCAAAGTTACTACAATTAAAATTTTGTACAGTACATTTACTCTATTTACAAACAAAATAAATCAATTTAATGCATATAATATCCAAATTCAACGCTTGATTTAATTGATAATTAGATCATAAAGTAACTTACTTATTTATTGATTGGTTGAATTCATCCACAATCGGGTTCAAGTAGTAGTGAGTTGTGGAAGTCTCATAAAGTTGTAGTCGACCTGTATTGTTAGTCATATGAAAGCGTACCTAATTAAATCAATCTAACTAATGATTAGATACTATAATGTTTGTGTACACACTCATCTAAATTGGATAAACTTTTAAATCAATTTACACGTGATAATTATAATTATGTATGATGTATGATGTTAACATGATCATGTAGAAGTAGAGTTATTAATGGGTAGTATATGAAGGTATGTTGTAAGTATGATTTTATTGTTATTATGATCGTTCACATATTGCTAATTAAATATAGCAGTAACGTAGGGATAGGCATAACTTGTTGACGCTAACAATTTCAGTAAAAGCGTACGTTTTTGAATAGTTGTCAGCTACATGTAATGTTTATAAGATTTATGGTTATATTGAATGTACCTTTGTATTTACGAACGTGGCCACACGAATAATTTTTTATTGATTACTATGCAGGTATAGACTATGCAAGTATAAAGTCAACAAATGTCAATAGACGCCAATAAGCAACATATAAAGTCAACAAATAGCATAATACATACACACATATAAATATGCAAACATAAAATACACAAAATGGCAATACACCAATAAAATTACCTTGCGAAGCTACCACGTCAACAACATTAACAAAAACATCCTGAACGGACAACACAGAAACAGCTGCTACTGCTATGGCATCTGTCTACTGACCAAATGAGAGCTGCAAACAGCAATAACCAATTATCCATCTCTTACCTAACATAGACAAACCTGTACTGAGGAACGGAAGTGAAGAGTGAATTAGGAATTTAGGATTCAAAGTTGCAAACGTTTCAATAAGAAGGAAACGCCACGTATAATCCTATAAATACAAACTTCAAACAAATAGTTGCATTACCCCAATGATAATGAATTGAGTAAAGTGAGAATGAATTGATGAACATTACTTGACTAAAGTGAACCCACCCACTAGTCATCCCACTTCTTTTCTAGTTTTCTCAAATTTAATTACAAGTTGACAGATGTTCAAGAAAGCTAATATCCGAATAAAAGGTGTCTTAGTAATGGAAGTAAGCATAACACATTATTAGTTATAGAATGGATGGATAAATGTCGATATCGATTCAGGTGTCACTAACCGTCAACTGAATGAGCCAAATGTCTGCATCGGACTCGAATCTGCTGTGCAGTCTCAAACCTTTAATTGAATGAGCCAAATGTCTGAATCCTACTCGAATACACGGTACAGTCTCTAACCTTCAATAAAATACATATAAAGACGTGCCCCGACAATTCATTACCACTCGCAAAGAGAACAGAAGATTTCTCGTACGGTAGTAGGTGTGGATCTTAAATGCCTGCAACCACACTCATCTAAATTGTTTTGACTTTGGAAAGTCATACCAGCATAACTACAATATTTACATTCAAATATGCATTCTTCATTTCATTAGTCATTAAGAATTATTTGAAAAAGCTGGAATACAATTGAGATAACAAATGGCCATCAGAATGAATTCTTAAATATATAACCAAAAAAATTAAAAAATTAAATAAACTTTAATATTATGAGCCAATTTGAATCACTGAACAAAATTTCATAATCAAGTCAAATGTATGTCTTGCAATGGAAAAGAAATCAAAAGTTAAAGGAAAAGATGGCACCAACATAGGAGACAAATCGCTAAAGTTCACAAGCACACAATATGAGTGCTAAATTAAAGTACTAAATAGAAGATTTGGGATTCAATTTAAGCAGCTTTGTCATATAAATATGCTAGTGAAAACAATACTAATTGTTTATACAACATAGGATGATATATACAACAACCAAAGTAAGACGATTCACATTGGATTTAATAATCTGCCAACATAGATGAAAGGAATGGAACAACCAATCAAACAGTAAGATGATTCACCCTGGATTCAAAGAATGCCGCTTATCGGTGTGTTTATTAACCAACTTGGTAGTATTCAACTTTCAAGATTTGTTAAACTTACAACAACCGAAGTCGAGTCTGTATTTTTATAGTTGGTCGTTATAGATATCATGCATTGATCAGATTCCATTAATGGACACCATTTATGAAAATTTTAAGCTGGAGATAAAAAAAATGTGTCATTAACTTCCAACAACCATAATTGAAATAAGATTTAAGATTAAAGCACTAAAAAACATACAAAGGATTGGGTCGATATTCTTGCAAGCATATCTCATTAACAGGTAAATGATCAACAATTGTATTGGGTTGATAGCTGGTTTGAGAGCTGTATATAAGTCGTTGTCATGGCTTCGAGCATCCAACTGCATAGTTTGAATTGACACATGTATATGTAAATGTTGGAAAAAATGCATGTTTCCACCACAAGCTTTCTTTTTGCCTAGTTATGATTGGGTCCAAATCTCAAATAGTCTTGCACTCATTTTTTAGGATACGCATTCTGTAAACACATCACAGGACAAATAGCTAATTTGAATTGATACAATTACTCGGCCACCCATTATTCCAACACTATAACTAAAAGCTGATTTTATGAAGTATAAGATGTGATACTATCAAAGTTGTGTAAAATTGAGAAATAAATTTGATTTCTTATGTTCTAATCAAATCAGACCAAAAGTTGTGCACATCATCAGTGTAAAAATATATGAATGGGTAATGTCAGTACCATGACAACACATGTATGTTGCTGAAAATCAAATCAGCAACTTAATGCAAAAATAAAAGAGACAATAAAAACATACAGTATAATGTACTTTCGGATCCAAACCCGAAGTTGAGACAGAATCCTTGAAATTTGCACGAGTCACTGGTCTAGCACGATGAGCACATTCCTGATATAAATTTACTGCCCATAAGTCAACAATGAAGGTGTATTAAAAGAGAAAACAACATTGTCAGCCCAAAATATGTGTTCATTATTTCTATAAAGTAATTTGTTCGAACGTCAAAGGAAAGGTCGATCACTATAAACATCGTCATCATGTAAATACAAAAAGGCAGAACCTTTTCGATTAAAGAGACGGGTAACAACAATAAATTTATCCGAACTTTGAATGAAGGTCACTATAATTTTTGTCCTCCTCGCTACATAGGAAATCAAGGTACTAATGACGACTTGCTAAGTTTCCTAGAGTTCATAACACTTTGGTTGTTCAATTGGAGACTTAAATACAAATCTTCGTAAACAATCAACCAAAAGGAAAACACTATAAATTGCAAGGTAACAATAAAAATGGTGATGAAAATTCTTATCTAAACATCGTACACATTTTTGCCTAAGATTGTAATAATCTTCATGATCCCCAACTTAAAGACTATTCATAGTTTTAAACTTTCCAGTACCACTACCATTATGAAACAAGTTTATATTACTAAACATGTATTCATCTAATATCATAATCGGATCATTTAATTAATCTAATAAACCAAATATATACATTCAACAACCACCAAATTTTATTATATTATATTATATTATATTATATTATTATATTATTATTATATTATATTATATATTATTATATTATATTATATTATATTATATTATATTATATTATATTATATTATATTATATTATATTATATTATATTATATTATACCTACGCACTAAAACTCACCAACATTTTTGTAGTTTCAATTGTTTTGGATTGTAGTTTTTAGTTCGCGTTCGCACTGCACTTGGCCCCTCACCTTTGCCTCAAATTACACGACCCCTCAAATTTACATTTTCTCAGGGGTAAAAAGTGTAGATATACAATTTTATTAAAATAAAAGAAACTAATTCCTCCCGAATTTTTAGCGGGCCCAATCTTCTCTCTCGGTGCGAGTTAAATTTTTCCGAGCCCACCGTTCAACTCAAAAAAATCTTACGAACACAATGGGACTAACTATACGCGAAACGGGCACTTCAAAAAAAAAAACGCTCAATACCTCAGACTATATTCAATATATATACACACCTATAATACGCTCCGTTAACGCCCTATCTTCTCTCTCGGTGCGAGTTAAATTTTTCCGAGCCCACCGTTCAACTCAAAAAAACCTTACGAACACATCGAGACTAACTATACGCGAAACGGACACTTAAAAAAAAACGCTCAATAACTCGGACTATATTCAATACATATACACACCTATAATACGCTCCGTTAACTATGAATACGCAACCCAAAGGCCCCGCGGCATTGCGCGGGCTGCTTTTTTTCTAGTTTTTACTAATCCAAGAACCAAATCTTACTTAAAACAATATGTTGCACCCGTTGCAAAAGTCCAGTAACACCAGATACAACCAGTGAATTAAGTCAAATAAAAATTAAAAAAAGTTAAAAGACTAAGAATTAATTAGCCAAAAAAATTGCCTATAGATGGAATAAATAGTAGGATGGTGACCATCCAATCAGCAAAAATAACATTGAAGGCAGCTCCAATATTAACTTATAGCATTAGCGTCGGTTGAAAAAACACTATAAAGGGAGTATGTTGTAACATAGTTCCCTGTATCATCAACACAAACAAATTTTTGCTAGATAGGGAGCATATGAGAGTGTTATAAAAATAATAAAGTAAAACAACCCAAGTAAAATGCACCTATGGTAACTGAAAATTTGTACCAAATTACATGAGTTTAACTCTCTTTTGGTAGTGGAGTTAGTATATTAAATCAAAGAGGGGTGCATTTATAAAGTTCTACCTTAAATAGTGTTGAAGTATAGCAGCTCCTCTTTGATATTCTGTCAATGCTTGACATAGTGGACGCAATGAAACATTTATCTTCTGTCAAATTCGACACATCATGTTACATTTATAATAAATCACATTCATGACCCTTTCATCCAATTCGAATTCGCACGAAAATACCATAGTTTAATATAAAAAGATGACAAATTACATGATGCTGCAACATGTTTACATAAAAACGAAGATACATGCATCCAAGCAAAACTTGAATATTATAAAATGCACTAACATAAACAAAATCAATTACAAAACCCTAATAAACTAAATTTTAAATTTAAATTGTATTAAAGTTGTAAACTATACTCACCTGATGTTGCAGTTCGGCTTCAATCAAGAACATCAATACACATATTCCATCTATGAAATCAAAAAGTTTGAACTTTCTATTTAATTATAACAAACTTGAATCACTACGGGTCGAATGAACAAATACGCTAAAAAAAAAAAAAAAAAAAAAAAAAAAAAAAAAAAAAAAAAAAAAAAAAAAACCTAACACACTAAATGTAATCAGGAAATTCTTGAAACCAGACTTGATGAATTGATGAATCAAAATTGACGAATTTATGGAATCGTAAAATGAAATTTAGGGTTCGTATGTAATTATTTAAATTTTCGGACCAGGGTTTTTTTTTCCTGAGGAATGCGCTAATGAAATTGAATTACAGAAATTCAGCCTACCCTTATGACTTACATGTTAATCGTTGGTTGGAAACGAATTCCGATTTGCATCTGCTACGAAATCCGATTGAATCTGTAACGTTTATCAGAGATTTGAATGATGATGAAGAAGGGATCGAGTAATTGAGAATGGATTAGCGTGATTTCGATTTTCATAGAATCAATACATGAAATAGAGAGAGAGAGATTGTGATTATGATGACCACCAGATGATTTTTTTAATTCAACCCTATTTTCACAATTTTGTTCCGTGTGATTTTGAATGTGGAAGGGTAATCAGGAGATTTTAAGTGTGTATGGAAGACGTATCACGTGATTTTATAGATCAAGGGTGATGGATGGATGAGATTAAATGATCATATCATAATGGATGGTTAGGATTTGATGATTGAAGTTATCACCTATTTAGCACTCTGTTATTACTGATGATTAATTAACGATGTTACTTAATTACAGATTGAATGCAATAAGATTGTAATGGATGATGGAATGTTTGATGATTATTTTGAGCTCCGATGATCGTCTTTCACTTTAACTATCAAGTGATCAATCACCCCGACCCGGTCTTGATTGTTAATTAGCATAATTCACCTTTGCGCAGTGTAAAAATCCCTTGGACAAGATCACAAATGGAAATTACAAAGGCTTGGGCAAAATGGCAGAGAATCAACAACCCATAAATGAGAGGCTAAGCTCCCTATTTATAGTATTCAAAATATCCGCGGTTTGCGAGTTACTTAACTATCCGCGAAAACTCAGCGGATTAAACCGCGGTCTTGCATTAATGCGAAAACATAACCGCTGTACTTACTTTCAGCGAATATTCCATAGCTTTGCATTATAATTCGCGTAGTTTTGCCTTTGGCCTTTAGCCAATAAAATATACATATACAATGCTATGTATATGATCAAGTCCCCCAGTTTATTATGATACATATTGCGAAACAAATGTATCTTGAGAAACTCTAAAAATTCGCAGTTATCGCAGCCAATATTCGTATTGAGGAATTTAGCATTAACCTAGTTACCGTTATAGGAAAAAGTTACCGTTTTTATCCATTGCAGCCAATATTACCGTTTGAGTTGTCACAACGGTTAATTAACGCAATCAATTACCATCCTTATTTCCCCTATATATATCGTGCCTCATAATCACTTAATTCTCCATCTGCTTTCCTCACCACAATTCGCAATTACATACCTTCACGCTTAACCCTTACGAATTCTTCAATCACAACCTCTCCACTTTAATTAAAATGAAGATTGACGAAGTCGATCGCAAGGTGGACCCCAAGGCCTTGATTAACAAATTGCTAACTAGTCCGGAGGCTAAATCGGCGACATCCTCCGGTCATCAAATCAAACAGGAGAAACAGGCCATTCCCCTTGTTGATTTGACGACAAAGTCACCGTCATCACAAACAGGCTCTGCAAAACGACCATTTCAAAGACCGCCATCAACGCAGAGCAAGAAGCTCAAGAAAAGCACTCCTTTATACGATAATCCGGTCATAACGGATTATGAAGGAGGCCAGCAAACTGGTATGAATCAATCATGTTTAGCGCATATCATTTTATGAAATATGTACGTTTATTGATATAACATTTGCATTTTTTGCAGGAGACTCGCCCCTTTAACCCGGTGTTTCCTAGCCCAGATTCTGCGGCACAAATCACAGAGCTACTCCGCACTCCCCCTGATTCTTATGGAGTGCGGATTGACGGCCTATCCGGTTATACCTATGCATCTGCTAGCGCTGCTCTGGATCAGCGTCAGCAAATGAAATTAGCAATTCCCAGCGAGCTTCGCCGCGAATTCTCCAAACTTTCTGCGCTTGATGCGCACAACAGTTTCGTGCAAAAATTCTATATGTGCTTCAACTCGGCGTACGATATGATATGCCGGCAAGAACAATTTTTCAATGTTCTTGGAGCTGAACAGCAAAAGTACAATGCTGAGAGGATCAAGGCTGAAAACAGCGAGAAAGGCTGTGTTGACCTCTCCTACGAGCTTACCGCGTCCAAAACCGCGGTAGATGAATTGAAACTACAGGTGTCTACTGCAGCTGACAAACAAAAGAATTTTGAAACCACAATCTCTTCATTGCAAGAGGAGGTTTCAAGGCTTACTGCAGAGAGAGACACCGCTGTGGCCGCAGCAGCTTCCGCGAAGCTTGAGTTCACGCAACTCCGCCAACACCTACCGGAGTTTGCTAAAAAGGTTCTCAATTCACGTCCCGTGAATGTTCTGTTTTCCACTTATGCATTTGCTTTACGACTGCGCGAGAGAGTAGAGTTTCTGGATGAAATTGCTCCACATTGCACCATACCAGATCCACTACCTCCCGCCATTGGAGATCGCGTTTGTTCACTTGCAGATGCACGCGAAGCAGCTGCTACTGCACAAGCAAGCTTAGCGGATATTCCAATCGACAAAGTTACTGCAATAAGTCAACAAGATGATGCCACTTTAAAAGACATCTTTGATCTTGACTTGTCTAAGCTAGAATAAAATATTGTAGAAATTAGCGCGCAGCTATCTCTGCGCCGTTATCAATGCAACTTTATTTTTTCATATTTATTCGCGAGTACTCTTTATTTATATAGCGCTTTTATCATCAATATTCATAACACAAACTTGTCCTTTGCAATTTTCAACATATATTATTGTGCACATAATAAATGCGTACTTTTGCGAAACAATCTGTATGCGTATATGCTTATACGTTATGAATCTTCTAAGTCCGCCGAAACGATCCTTAGGCTATTAATTAGCATTGCGAAGCATCTAAATATTGGCAAGATCAAATATTTAGGATATATCACTCCTTTCGCAATAATTTGCATGCTAAAGTGGGCAATTTCATCACTTTGCTTTTTAAACACAGCGAAATACTATAACATTATGAAATAGATTGCAAAACGTTTCATAACTTTTCGCATTTCATATATAAGCTTTTCGCATACTTTTATAAGAGTGTATTTTTGAAATTTCGTCAAGTGTGATCAAGACTTGCAAAAAATTAAAAACAAGAACACTTAATAAGTACATTAGCCATATGCCTTGTATCCAATTTCGCACTTTATACATATATATCTGATAGTTTTCGCAAAACTATGCATAATATCGCTTTAACAAAACAGCATGCCATGCATTAGGTAAAGTTCGCTCTTCCATATCTGCGAGCTTATATGATCCTGCCGCATTAATTGCCACAATCTGATAAGGGCCTTCCCAATTAGGACCCAATTTACCAGGCTTTTCTGCTCTGCTTGCTTCATTATTTCGCAGTACCCATTCACCTATAGCGAAGGATAAAGCACGCACTCTTTTATTATAATATTTAGCGATTTGTTGTTTATTATTCGCTTCTCTGATAGCCGCCATTAATCTCCGCTCTTCTATGAAATTTAGATTTTCGCTCAACGCAGCATCATTTGCTTCGTCATCAAAGTTAGCAATTCGATGCGTTGGTACCAGAATTTCTGCGGGGATTACTGCCTCAGAACCATACACCAAACTAAAAGGTGTTTCGCCTGTACTCTTTTTGAAAGTAGTGCGATGTGCCCATAACACATTGGGTAATTCATCTACCCAACTAGTTCGCCTTTCACATAACCTCTTTTTAATACCGCTGACAATATCGCGGTTGGTTACTTCGCACAGTCCATTGGCTTGCGGGTGCGCCACTGACGTAAACTTTTGTATTATATTTAGATCAGCGCACCATGTCTTGAAAGGATCTTTCGCTATTTGTGCACCGTTATCGCTAACCAATTCTCGCGGAATACCAAACCTGCAAACAATGTACTCCCAAACAAAATTTCGCACTTGCACACCAGTAATAGTGCGAACCGCCTTAGCTTCAACCCATTTGGTAAAATAATCGATTGCAACGATGAGAAATTTAACATTGCCGGGCCCTGCAGGAAATGGCCCTACAATGTCAATAGCCCATTTATTAAATGGTCACGGCGAATTAACGGGGATCATGTCATGTCGCGGCATTCGATTCTGCGGAGCATGCCGTTGGCAACTTTTACAGCGTTTAACAATTTTAGCTACATCGCGGTATAGGGATGGCCAAAAGTATCCCATCTGCATAATTTTTGCTGCGATAGTTTTGTAACCAGAATGCAGTGCACAAGTACCATTATGTACTTCTTCAACAATCATTTCTGCCTCGATTGGGCCAACACATCGCATCATTGGTCCGCAGTATGATTTGCGATATAAGATATCATCTTGAATGATATACATTGACGCTCACTCTCGCACTAAACGAGCTTCGCGACTATCCTCTGGCAGAATATTACTGCGGATATATTGTAGGATTGGCTCCATCCAGTTTGGCTGTTCTTCTATAACAGATGCAACCATCAAGTCACTATCTATCGACTTACTTGGCAATTCTTCAACCCATACTTGCTTTTGAAAATGCGAAAAAGTTAAAGCGGCTAATTTACTTAAAGCATCCGCTTTCTTGTTTTGACTTCTTGGCACTTGCGCGAGTTTAAAATGTTCAAAACACGCTGCAGTTTCCTTTAATAACTGCAAGTACTTCTGCATAGAAGGATCATGTGCTTCAAAAGTTCCGCTAAACTGATTTGCTACTAGCTGCGAATCCGTGAATGCACGCAACTTAACAATATTCATCTTTCGCTCAATATTTAAGCCTGCAAGCAATGCCTCATACTCTGCCTCATTGTTTGTCACGTCAAAATTAAACCGTAATGCGTAAGTATGCTCCTCACCAATTGAACTTGCCAAAACTAAACCCGCACCTGCACCTTCTGCACACGAAGCACCATCAGTAAATAAATCCCAAGTTTGCCATGTTCAGGTTTTAGTGTGGTTCGCTCGTTAATCACCTCCAACTCTCCAGACAGTCCAGCGAGATAATCCGCCATAACTTGTCCTTTTTCAGCGCTACGCGGAAGGTAAGATATTTGATAAGCACCTAATTCTACCGCCCATAATGCAAGTCTGCCATATATCTCTGGCTTTGTTAAGACTTGCCTGATTGGCAGATTAGTTATTACATGCACCGGATGCCCTTGAAAATATCTTCGTAGCCTTCGCGTTGTTAAAATGAGCGCATACACAAACTTTTCAATAGGCGCATAGTTTATTTCACTTCCCGTAAGAGCTTTACTAACAAAATACACTGACTTTTGTATTTTGTTCCTTTCCGCTATCAAAACTGAGCCAAAAGCTTCGTTTGCTACTGAGATATAAAGATAAAGAGTTTCGCCATGAACCGGTGCTGTTAGTGTAGGCAAAGTTTTTAACAACTTTTTCATCTCTTGAAACGCAGATTCTGCTTCGCTGGACCAAACAAAATTCTTTTTCTTCAAGCAACCTTTTAGGGTTTTGAAAAATGGCAACTGCCTTTCAGCGGCTTTAGACAAGAAACGCGTTAATGCTGCTAATTTGCCCGTCAAACTTTGCACTTCCTTAACCGTTTTTGGCTCGGTCATATTTTCTATGGCCGCGATCTTTTTTGGATTAGCTTGAATACCTTGTTATGTAACAAGATATCCCAAAAATTTCCCCTCCGTTTCGCCAAAACTATATTTTAGCGGATTAAGCTTCATGTTTATTTTTCGCAACTTGTCAAATGTTTCGCGCATATCTTCAATGATTCGCTCTTGCGTCATGCTTTTGATGACTAAATCATCTACATAAACTTCAAGATTACGCCCTATTTGTTTATCAAACGCTGTATCAATCAACCGTTGATATGTCGCACCCGCATTGATTAAACCGAAAGGCATCATTATATAGCAATATATGCCTTTGCCCGTATGAAATGCGGTTTTATCTGCGTCTTCTTGCGCCATAGGAATCTGATGATAACCTCTTGCCGCGTCCAGAAAACATTTATATGGAAAAGCATGTAAAGATTCTACTTTTAAATCGATTTTTGGAAGCGGATAGTTATCCTTGGGGCACGCTTTATTCAAATCTTTGTAATCAATACACATTCTCCAGGAACCATCAGGTTTTTTCACCAACACTGGATTCGGTTCACGCAAAATTCCAGCTCGCACCAATTTTGTGACTTCTTCACACAGCCATGTTACGCGTTCTGGAGCCATACCCCTTCGCTTTTGCACTACAGGCTTTAGAGCCGGATTTACATTGAGCCTGTGTTCCGCAATATGACGCGGAACACCAGTCATATCGTTTTCGCACCAGGCAAAAACATCCATATACTGGACAAGTAATTGTACAATTTGCTTCCTAGTATCCGCGCTAACATTGCGTCCTACTTTGATTTTCTGCTCTGGATATGCGGGATTAATTAGTTCCATAGCATCCGCACCATCAACAGGTTCTTGCCCTGCGGTTTTTATGTTAACAGCCGCACAAATAGGCATAATGCTCATTGAACATATTGTGGCGACTCCCTTATATGTTGGAAACTTAATCATGCCATGAATTGTGGACGGGACAATTCCAAATTTACTTATACGGTTCTTCCCAGCAACATGTTATAGCAAGATGAGGCTCGCATAACATAAAAATCTAATCGCGCTTGTCGCACCAAAGCGTCATCATTAACATCAGCTAACTCGATGTTTAATGGCAAAACACATATAGATAATGAAGATTCTCCTGCAAAACCGGTTAGCGAAACTGCGGTTGTTTGCAGGTTTATTTTAATACTTTCTGGCAATTGAGTGAAGCATTGTTCGTAAATAATATCGACGCTACTGCCATTGTCAACATGAACTTTCATGACTATAATGTCAGCGTCCGCGATTTTGCACGATACTACTATGGCATTTCAGAAAAATCATCGCTCTGCATTTTCGGGAAAGTAATGTAGTGACCCGAACTTTTCCATGTTTATATATATTAATTGAGATTGATATTTACATGATTAAATGTTTCTAACATGTTAAGCAATCAAACTTGTTAAGACTTGATTAATTGAAATATGTTTCATATAGACAATTGACCACCCAAGTTGACCGGCGATTCACGAACGTTAAAACTTGTAAAAATGACATGACGATATATATATATGGATATACATATGGTTAACATGAGATTATGATAAGTAAGTATCTTCATAAGTATATTAACAATGAGTTATATACATATAAACAAGACTACTAACTTAAAATTTCGAAACGAGACATATATGTAACGATTATCGTTGTAACGACATTTAAATGTATATATATCATATTAAGATATATTAATATATCATAATATCATGATAATATAATAATTTAACATCTCATTAGATATAATAAACAATGGGTTAACAACATTAATTGAGATCGTTAACTTAAAGGTTTCAAAACAACACTTACATGTAACGACTAACGATGACTTAACGACTCAGTTAAAATGTATATACATGTAGTGTGTGATGACCCGGGAATTTCCGACCAAATTTAAACTTAAATCTTATATGGTTTAGACACGATAAGCAAAGTCTGTAATGTTGAGTCTCGAAAACTTTGAAACTATGTTCATGTACTCAATTGACCCTTTGACTATTTCCGACGATTCACGAACAACGATGTATAAATAAATATGTACGAGTGTATACATACATAAATGTAAATAATTACAATAGTTGGTAATAATAAAATTTAATCAATTGAATTAAGAATTAATAATAATAAGTATTGTCATTAAGAATTGTTACTACTGTTTTTATAATTATGTACATCATATATCATATAATTAATAATATGAAATGTTAATATCTAAGATAATAAATTTAATTATAAGTTAAACTATAATTGTTATAGTATTATAATCACTCATATTATAATTATCATTAATAATATTAATATTATTATAATTAGTATTATTACTATTATCATTAATAATATTATTAACATAAATTTTATAATTATTAATATCAAAATTAACACAATTACTAAAAATTATCATTTCTATTTAAGATTACTACTACTTTTATCATTTATCTTATTAGTAGTATTATTTTGTGATTAGTATTTGTTAACATTATTATTATTAGTACTATTATTAATATTAACATAATTAGTATTAATATATATTAAAATCATTAATATAAATATTGTTATTGAGATATAACTTATCACTTTTATCATTAATGTTATTATTTTTTTTATATTTATATTACTAGTGTTATTTATTATTTTTATTATAATATTAAAAGCATTATTATTATTAATATATTTATTAATTATAAATAAAAAAATTATATATATATATAAATCACGCAGATCTCCAAAGTCAGTTAAGAATCATTTTCTACTTTTATTTTTTTTATCCCTTTTGAAATCTTCATCCTCTGTTTTAAATTGTACAAAAGATCCTAACCCTGTTCAACATCACAATCAACCTTTTTATAATTTGTTTTTGTCTCTCAATTACATCACGAATTGAATTTAATCACAGAAGGAGTTAAAATCTGTTATCCATCCCTCTCTCTTTTATATATTTTATTTATTTTCTGTGCGGGATCGATATTCCCTGTCGACCCAACTTAAGATACAAAACAAACGAAACATGTGGTAATTGAGAGGATACAATCACACATTATCAATTATCATTTACTAAAACCCACTTAAACCATCAACAACTTCCTCCACCTTAACCGCCACTCACCACCATCTTCTTAAGTTTCGATCACCATAATGAAACATCAATTCACTTTTACTTCTATTGTTAGCCGAGTACCAAACTCATGAACCACCTTTCATCATTTTTTTTTCTTTCTCAAACCTTACCATCATCCATCAACCTTCCCACTCAATCACAAACAAACTACCATCTCAAAAATTATTTTTTTTTTCTCTTTCTTTCTTTCTTCACTTTTTTGGTAACAACCGACACCATCACCTTTGATTCTTTCTTGTACGTGACTTTCTACCACCATTTTCACGACCCCCTTGTATCACCGCAGTTACAACTGAAAACATAAACTCAAAAAAAAAAAAAAAAAAAAACTCGATTGTACTGCTGCTTCGTATTTTTCTGTGGAGCAAGTTAACGCAATAAAAGTGATATTATATGTTACAAGTTTAATGAACTATCAACTTAAGATATGGAATGACAATTTATTGGAGCATTATTAAAACTATCATGGGGGACAAGAAGGAAGCGTGGCCGACCAAGGTGAATTCCAAAAAGGGACGTTCCACTTGATTTTTTTTGGTTATTGTATTATATATTATGAGTATCCAAGAATCCAAGAAAGATGCTAATACAGTGCATTTTTTTTTCTTTGAACCGTTCCATTAACAAGAACCAAAACTCTTAGTTATTTTATGTTGGGCTCATGATTCATTTAGATAGGTCTGCAAGGATACTTGGGTCGAAAGCGGTTAATGACAGTTGAGCCGTTCTAAATACTGGGTAGGACACATGAAACCGTGAACTTCGAGTCTAAATGGGACGGTAATACCCAATACCATAACTACTACTGCTGTTTGTACGCAATTGATATTAATATTAACGGTTTCGATAAAGTGTTAATGATAACCGTAAAAGGTCATGATGATAACTAGATTGATAACAACTCAAAGATGTTGATAGTGATGAATTCATGATGACGGGTTAGTATAATGTTAGATGATTATGGATATGATTATGATTAGGGTTAGTGTTATGATTATTGGGATTATTCTTTTTGTTGTGATCGACTGATTCAATCAAAAGGAAGAAGTAGCAGGAGATTTAGGTTATAAGGATTCGGGTGGTAATAAAAACAGATAAGTATCAGACAGTCTATTGGTCAAGGATGTTTGTGATAAACAAAAGGTCACGAGTTCGAGTCCTGCAAGGGGCATTTTATTTTTTTTAAAGGAGAAGAAGTAGAAACAGAAAGAACAAGCTACATATATTTTAGAGGGTGGATTAATTACAGAAAAATGTGAATGACAGAATGGTTAAGGGGCATGATGAGTTAGCGTGAGGTTGTGGGTTCAAGCCTGGGTGGAAGCTTTTTATTTTTAGGCCTTACTTTGAGGTATTGTTATTATTATTATTATTATTATTATTATTATTATTATTATTATTATTATTATTATTATTAGAACACTTATTATTACTAAACAAGTATTATTATAAAGATTTTCATTTATTATTATTATGATTATCATAAATATTATGATCATAAGTATTATTATTGTAATTATTATCATCACTAATAATAACATTAAGATCATTATTACTATTATTATTATTATAATAAGTATTATTATTTGTATTATCACTTAAGTTATTATCAGTAGTATCATTATGATTAAAAACCATTATCATTGGTATTAAAATTTTTTATTATAGTTATTATTATCATCGACACGATTTTATATAAACATCAATATATTATCATTATTACTACAAATAAAGTGACAAGTGTTATTACTCAAAATTATTATTTTCAACATCATTACTAAATCTGATTATTTATTATCATTATTTTGGTATTAGCATTAATCTCACAAGTAAATAATATTTATATAAAAATATATTGAATACACAAAACTTAACTATATTAATAGTTTTATTTAGTATGTATATATATATAATGTATATAAATATAAAAATGAGATAATTAATAAGTTTTTATATATACAAACATGTTCGATTACAAATATATGTTTTAATAAATATATGAATAATATAGGTTCGTGAATCCGAGGTCAACCCTACACTTGTTAAATGACGTCATATGTATTTTTACTACAAAATACAGTATGGTGAGTTTCATTTGCTCCCTTTTTTACTCATTACATTTTTGGGCTGAGAATACATGCAAATGCTTTATTAACTGTTTTACAATATTTATATGTGTGAGTTTCATTATTCCCTTTTTAAATGCTTTCGCAATATATATTTTTGGGACTGAGAATACATGCGCTGTTTTTATAACTATTTTACGAAATAGACACAAGTAATTGAAACTACATTATATGGTTGAATGATCGATATCGAATATGCCCCTTTTTATTAAGTCTGGTAATCTAAGAATTAGGGAACAGACACCCTAATTGACGCGAACTCTAAAGATAGATCTATCGGGCCCAACAAGCCCCATCCAAAGTACCGGATGCTTTAGTACTTCGAAATTTATATCATGTCCGAAGGAGGATCCCGGAATGATGGGGATATTCTTATATGCACATTGTGAATGTCGGTTACCAGGTGTTCAATCCATATGAATGATATTTTTGTCTCTATGCATGGGACGTATGTTTATGAAAAATGGAAATATGAAATCTTGTGGTCTATTAAAATTATGAAATGATTATTTATGTCAAACTAATGAACTCACCAACCTTTTGGTTGACACTTGAAAGCATGTTTATTCTCAGGTATGAAAGAAATCTTCCGCTGTGCATTTGCTCATTTTAAGGACATTACTTGGAGTCGATCATCGCTCTGGAATCAAATGTTGATGACTTCGTCCAGATGGATTAGGACGGAGTATTACAGTTGGTATCAGAGCGGTGGTCTTAGCGAACCAGGTCATGCATTAGTGTGTCTAACTGATAGTTGTGTAGATACATTAGTAAGTCTGGACTTCGACCGTGTCTGCATGTCAAAAGTTTTGCTTATCATTTTTATCGGAAAACATCTGCTTATCATCTTTAGGAAATTGCCTACTCATTATTCTTAGTCTAGACACATTTTACTGCATTGACTGCATGAATAGTGTATAGACAAAATTCATATCTTAGCGTATCTGACAATTCATATCTTAGCGTATCTGTTACTGTAACTTTGCCTGACAACTTTCATAGATTCCTCCGTAACTTATGGGATTTTAGTATTATATATGCATATGTAAATTAAGTATTGCAGGGTACTAATCTACATCCTATAACCTATTTCTTATCGAAAATCCTTCATCTGATCGTACGAGATGAATCCTGCAACCAGTTCGAGTCCCTCAGATTTCGATAGCTATTCCGATAATTATTCCGACCTAGATGTTCACCTAAGCTCCGAAAATAGCGTCATCGACATGAATCAACCAATCAGCCATTATCAATTCATCTGATGGGTTCGTAGTTGACTTAATTAATGGAAACACGCAGAAGACAATCCCTTCCACCAACTGAATTCACCTCTTGATAATGAACCTGAAGCGTATACCGGCGAACCTGTTCGAGACACCAATTTTAGTCTCATTTCCAGGGTAACTCGACAAGATCATATTCTATCCACAATTCTAAACCTTATTCATCCGCTCGTTCCGACCGACAATCATCCTGGTGTAATAAGTCAACGAACTTCGCGCTCGAATAATCAATTCGGAGAATATGGTGCAAAATGTACCAGCTTCAGCAACATCACCGGCACCAACAGTTCCATCAATAACAGTACCAGTACCATCAACAATCCATGCTTCAATATCATCGTCTGTACTTTGAGTATGATCATCGTTCTACGTATCGTTCTACCTCATTTATCTTCGTTCGACATAACGAATATGTAATCTCTAAAGTTTTAGAGATTTTTTTATTCTAGTTCCAACCGAAAAGCAAATGAGTTTAATATCATGTTAACTTATTAAATCCATGAGTACATATGAAGAAAATATATATGTATTTATGTTTTCATAAAGATTGTAATTAAAAATTCTCTTGTACAAACTGTTAATGGTGAAAATATTTTAACGGGTAGGTAATACCCGAGGAATATTTAAAATTTCACATTAATAAGTTACATTGTACGTTCTTCGAATTTGATTCAACAGTCATTTACTATCATATTTACATCCACCGATATACAAATCCGTCATCACAGAATAACCATATTCATCCAATTTCAAATTGGGATTTTGATTTATCAGAATCCCACAAGTGGCATAATGAAGAAATAATGGACACAATAAAAATTGATTAGAAACAGACTAATTAACAATATGAAATTTTGTTAAGAAATCACGCTAACAAGATCCTAGCTAACTGTTCCTAGCTAACTGATTACATTTTATTTATCGCAATTTAATTATCGCAATTTACATTCTCGCAATTTTATTTATCGTCATTTAATTTCTGTTATTTATTTTACGCACTTTATTTATCGTCATTCTGTTATTTACGCATTTCAAATATCGGGACACGTATACAATGTTTTGACATATCATATCGACCCATCTATATATATATATATACTTTGAGTTGTGATCGAGTCTGAGACGAATACGGGTCACGATACGTATTGATTAATTCGAATATTATATATTAAATTATATATAAACTGTTGAATTGCTAACCGCGGACTATCAATCGAGGACTACCAACATTGGACAATTAAAATGAATTAAAATATTAATTATAACATATGAAACTAAACAAATCTTCAAGTTTGCCACTTGATTTCACCCTAAAACCTCATTTGTATCTTGACGATTACAATCTGCGTCCAATTCTTTCGTAATTCTTTTGAAAACACCTCAATCGAGAGGATAAACCAGCCGCATTTCATCTACGGAAGAAAAGATTGATGCATATAACTTTTCACCTGAGAAACTCTCGGCAACTGAGTAAACGTTTAAAACATAGCTATGTTAATTTTTTTGTGTTATTATTACCCAAAATAAACTTTACAATCCCTTTCTGAATTAGCAAATTTTGTCACAACTCCAGCAAGTCAACTTTGACTTTTCGTTCAAAACAACCTTATTATAACCTTGATTTATATGTGTACTCTTTTATTATTATCGGAGAACCTGTTATATTCCACCATATTACCGTCAGCGTTTAATCATCTAAAAAAACAATTATCTTGAAATCATCTCAGAACGATAACCAATGATTCAGATATGGTAGCAGTAAATGTAGAGGAATCGACAATCAGTACTATGAAAACTCACAGCATACCTACATCAACAATTATATATATAATAATTATCTCCTAGAATTACGACCTTCAATTCAAAAATTTTGAAAAGGTACCCATTTTACGAATCAATACTCTGTATGTTGAAAAAGCTGAATGAAGCAGCAGAAACTGTAGGCAATCGTAAACGACCTTAGTCGTCGGAAATTTGATGATAAAGAATAGTATGTTGAAAAAGCTCAGAAACGTTGGAACTGGAAAACGGATTGAGCTAACCATAAAGGAAACCAAGGAGAAATACAAGTAACATACCCTAAATTCATAGAACCCAGATAAATCTAGATCCGTTGAAATTTTTAGAGAATATCTTGCTCCGAAGTCATGTTAAAATCTTGCGAAAAATCTTTCTCCATCAACCATCGAACTTAGAAATTCCAAAATATCATCATCAATATCTTCGATATTTCTGAGGATATTTTCATAAATATTCTCATCCGAAATTATATACCTCTTCGTGCTTCCTGTGTAACATTATATTGGAAACATTCAATAGAAAATTTAGTACCGAAAAGCGGATCATGCGAAACTATGAAGGAAGCCGTGGACAAATCACAAGGAATAAGTTTGACTTCAAAGAATCCAAATGATTCTGTTTCTGATGAAATCTTTAGCGAATACCTTGCTTCCGAATCTAAACCCTTACGGATAAATCTCCTTCATCATCCATCGATATTAGAAATTTCAGGATATCATCGTATATCCATTTATAAATATCCTCCATGTTTCTGAAGATATCTTCATAACTATTCTTATCTGAAATCATTTATCTTTTTGTGCTATCAGTGTTACATCATATAGAAACTGTTAGTTTCTATATTCTGTAAACTTTCGAACTTAAAATATGAATGTTTTTGAAGTAATGTTGGGAACTGATGCATGAGTTAGTATAATATAATGACACTTGATCAACGTGATTATATTACAGTAAGTCATGCTGAGTTTCTAATGGAACGTGATGATTCACAGATCATATCGTCATCACGTGCCATGTTACATAACTCTTTCATTCTACTTAACTTCTGAACATATCAAGAAAGTATATTCTTGATAGTTCTATTCTCGGTGATTCTGGTAATTTGACAAATCAAATCGTGCTAATACGTTCTTTCCTGTTTAGAACATTAGGATCATTCGAAACTCTATACTTACAAATTCTGGACCATTACTCGCTTTACTAGAAGTCGAGAGGAGAATAAACAAGGCAAAGAACTCCAAAATGTAAGAGAAGATATAAAGCTCAATCACAACCCGGAGGTTAAAAACTGTGGATATTAATACGAATAACAATATAAAGACACGGTATAATTAAGAATAGTATTACCCCAAAGTTATATTAAAGTAAAAAGATTTTCTGGTGGAAGATTAAAAAGAAGGATGGCAGAAATGATAATTAGAAAAATATCAGAGTATAGGATTGGATTAAGCAATTTCACATTATTTTGGATGTATGAACTAAGAAAGAAAGTATAGGAATGGTGAGATTAATGGAATGGAAGAGCTTAAGTTATAATTGTAATATCAGACTAAGAAATTGAGGTAGATCACTGTATTTAATTATAGAGATTCTAATTTCCTTACTCGCTGAAGAATCAAATCTTATAGATTTCATAGATGTTCTTTAAATCCCTTGAATCCCGGAATTCAAACCAGACTATGTCAAAAGTTAAGACGCACCTTATTTTCTAAATTCAACCCTAACTCTGTCAAAAGTTAAGACAAATCTTTACTTTTCCTATTTCAATCTTTTGTGATAGCTTTATTCGTACTCTTCAAATAATCGAATTGTTTTTATCCATATTACTCAATGATGATAAAACTCAATTCATCAACTCATATTCGTCATGAAAACATTTTTATTGTTAGCCATGACCACCTCACTCAAATTTCGGGACGAAATTTCTTTAACGGGTAGGTACTGTGATGACCCGAGAATTTCCGACCAAATTTAAACTTAAATCTTATATGGTTTAGACACGATAAGCAAAGTCTGTAATGTTGAGTCTCGAAAACTTTGAAACTATGTTCATGTACTCAATTGACCCTTTGACTATTTCCGACGATTCACGAACAACGATGTATAAATAAATATGTACGAGTGTATACATACATAAATGTAAATAATTACAATAGTTGGTAATAATAAAATTTAATCAATTGAATTAAGAATTAATAATAATAAGTATTGTCATTAAGAATTGTTACTACTGTTTTTATAATTATGTACATCATATATCATATAATTAATAATATGAAATGTTAATATCTAAGATAATAAATTTAATTATAAGTTAAACTATAATTGTTATAGTATTATAATCACTCATATTATAATTATCATTAATAATATTAATATTATTATAATTAGTATTATTACTATTATCATTAATAATATTATTAACATAAATTTTATAATTATTAATATCAAAATTAACACAATTACTAAAAATTATCATTTCTATTTAAGATTAGTACTTTTATCATTTATCTTATTAGTAGTATTATTTTGTGATTAGTATTTGTTAACATTATTATTATTAGTACTATTATTAATATTAACATAATTAGTATTAATATATATTAAAATCATTAATATAAATATTGTTATTGAGATATAACTTATCACTTTTATCATTAATGTTATTATTTTTTTTATATTTATATTACTAGTGTTATTTATTATTTTTATTATAATATTAAAAGCATTATTATTATTAATATATTTATTAATTATAAATAAAAAAATTATATATATATATATATATATATATATATATATATATATATATATATATATATATATATATATATATATATATATATAAATCACGCAGATCTCCAAAGTCAGTTAAGAATCATTTTCTACTTTTATTTTTTTTTATCCCTTTTGAAATCTTCATCCTCTGTTTTAAATTGTACAAAAGATCCTAACCCTGTTCAACATCACAATCAACCTTTTTATAATTTGTTTTTGTCTCTCAATTACATCACGAATTGAATTTAATCACAGAAGGAGTTAAAATCTGTTATCCATCCCTCTCTCTTTTATATATTTTATTTATTTTCTGTGCGGGATCGTTATTCCCTGTCGACCCAACTTAAGATACAAAACAAACGAAACATGTGGTAATTGAGAGGATACAATCACACATTATCAATTATCATTCACTAAAACCCACTTAAACCATCAACAACTTCCTCCACCTTAACCGCCACTCACCACCATCTTCTTAAGTTTCGATCACCATAATGAAACATCAATTCACTTTTACTTCTATTGTTAGCCGAGTACCAAACTCATGAACCACCTTTCATCATTTTTTTTTCTTTCTCAAACCTTACCATCATCCATCAACCTTCCCACTCAATCACAAACAAACTACCATCTCAAAAATTATTTTTTTTTCTCTTTCTTTCTTTCTTCACTTTTTTGGTAACAACCGACACCATCACCTTTGATTCTTTCTTGTACGTGACTTTCTACCACCATTTTCACGACCCCCTTGTATCACCGCAGTTACAACTGAAAACATAAACTCAAAAAAAAAAAAAAAAAAAAAACTCGATTGTACTGCTGCTTCGTATTTTTCTGTGGAGCAAGTTAACGCAATAAAAGTGATATTATATGTTACAAGTTTAATGAACTATCAACTTAAGATATGGAATGACAATTTATTGGAGCATTATTAAAACTATCATGGGGGACAAGAAGGAAGCGTGGCCGACCAAGGTGAATTCCAAAAAGGGACGTTCCACTTGATTTTTTTTGGTTGTTGTATTATATATTATGAGTATCCAAGAATCCAAGAAAGATGCTAATACAGTGCATTTTTTTTTCTTTGAACCGTTCCATTAACAAGAACCAAAAGTCTTAGTTATTTTATGTTGGGCTCATGATTCATTTAGATAGGTCTGCAAGGATACTTGGGTCGAAAGCGGTTAATGACAGTTGGGCCGTTCTAAATACTGAGTAGGACACATGAAACCGTGAACTTCGAGTCTAAATGGGACGGTAATACCCAATACCATAACTACTACTGCTGTTTGTACGCAATTGATATTAATATTAACGGTTTCGATAAAGTGTTAATGATAACCGTAAAAGGTCATGATGATAACTAGATTGATAACAACTCAAAGATGTTGATAGTGATGAATTCATGATGACGGGTTAGTATGATGTTAGATGATTATGGATATGATTATGATTAGGGTTAGTGTTATGATTATTGGGATTATTCTTTTTGTTGTGATCGACTGATTCAATCAAAAGGAAGAAGTAGCAGGAGATTTAGGTTATAAGGATTCGGGTGGTAATAAAAACAGATAAGTATCAGACAGTCTATTGGTCAAGGATGTTTGTGATAAACAAAAGGTCACGAGTTCGAGTCCTGCAAGGGGCATTTTATTTTTTTTAAAGGAGAAGAAGTAGAAACAGAAAGAACAAGCTACATATATTTTAGAGGGTGGATTAATTACAGAAAAATGTGAATGACAGAATGGTTAAGGGGCATGATGAGTTAGCGTGAGGTTGTGGGTTCAAGCCTGGGTGGAAGCTTTTTATTTTTAGGCCTTACTTTGAGGTATTGTTATTATTATTATTAGAACACTTTTTATTACTAAACAAGTATTATTATAAAGATTTTCATTTATTATTATTATGATTATCATAAATATTATGATCATAAGTATTATTATTGTAATTATTATCATCACTAATAATAACATTAAGATCATTATTACTATTATTATTATTATAATAAGTATTATTATTTGTATTATCACTTAAGTTATTATCAGTAGTATCATTATGATTAAAAACCATTATCATTGGTATTAAAATTTTTTATTATAGTTATTATTATCATCGACACGATTCTATATAAACATCAATATATTATCATTATTACTACAAATAAAGTGACAAGTGTTATTACTCAAAATTATTATTTTCAACATCATTACTAAATCTGATTATTTATTATCATTATTTTGGTATTAGCATTAATCTCACAAGTAAATAATATTTATATAAAAATATATTGAATACACAAAACTTAACTATATTAATAGTTTTATTTAGTATGTATATATATATAATGTATATAAATATAAAAATGAGATAATTAATAAGTTTTTATATATACAAACTTGTTCGATTACAAATATATGTTTTAATAAATATATGAATAATATAGGTTCGTGAATCCGAGGTCAACCCTACACTTGTTAAATGACGTCATATGTATTTTTACTACAAAATACAGTATGGTGAGTTTCATTTGCTCCCTTTTTTACTCATTACATTTTTGGGCTGAGAATACATGCAAATGCTTTATTAACTGTTTTACAATATTTATATGTGTGAGTTTCATTATTCCCTTTTTAAATGCTTTCGCAATATATATTTTTGGGACTGAGAATACATGCGCTGTTTTTATAACTATTTTACGAAATAGACACAAGTAATTGAAACTACATTATATGGTTGAATGATCGATATCGAATATGCCCCTTTTTATTAAGTCTGGTAATCTAAGAATTAGGGAACAGACACCCTAATTGACTCGAACTCTAAAGATAGATCTATCGGGCCCAACAAGCCCCATCCAAAGTACCGGATGCTTTAGTACTTCGAAATTTATATCATGTCCGAAGGAGGATCCCGGAATGATGGGGATATTCTTATATGCACATTGTGAATGTCGGTTACCAGGTGTTCAATCCATATGAATGATATTTTTGTCTCTATGCATGGGACGTATGTTTATGAAAAATGGAAATATGAAATCTTGTGGTCTATTAAAATTATGAAATGATTATTTATGTCAAACTAATGAACTCACCAACCTTTTAGTTGACACTTGAAAGCATGTTTATTCTCAGGTATGAAAGAAATCTTCCGTGTGCATTTGCTCATTTTAAGGACATTACTTGGAGTCGATCATCGCTCTGGAATCAAATGTTGATGACTTCGTCCAGATGGATTAGGACGGGGTAATACATAGTGTATTTAGATGTATTAAAATACTTTTGGAAGACTTCAATACATATATCAAAACACTCATATTTAACAAAAATGGTTACAGTTACTTTCCCATTCTTTTCTTTCATCAAGAATTCTAGTCGTATTCTTACCCGTATTATACACAGCTTCAAAACGTACTTACTATGGGTATATACCAATAGGAACTAGCATGGGATTCCACTCTTGATTATGTCATGTATGACTAATCAATTTTAACTTCTACCATGAGCTAGTCAACTAACTAGAACTCCTTTTAACCCCACTCACCACTCACCAATTACCACTCATCATTCACTCCATTTCACTTCCAAATCTCTTTCTAATTCTCTCTCAACACACACACATTATTATGAACGTATTTTTCCAGTAGTTAATCATCATCTTCATCAAAAATCACTTCAAGAATCAAGCTATAATCATCATAGGAAGAACACTTCAAGAACACTTCAAAAATCCCTTCAAGTTTACTAATTTACTTCCAAGCTTTCTAATCCATTCCAAGTAATCATCTAAGATCAAGAAACCTTTGTTATATACAGTAGGTTATCTTTCTTATTCAAGGTAATATTCATATTCAAACTTTGATTCAATTTCTATAACTATAAACTATCTTAATTCGAGTAAAAATCTTACTTGAACTTGTTTTTGTGTCATGATCCTACTTCAAGAACTTTCAAGCCATCCAAGATCCTTTGAAGCTAGATCATTTCTTGTCACTTACAGTAGGTTTACCTACTAAAATTGAGGTAGTAATGATGTTCATAACATCATTCGATTCATATATATAAAACTATCTTATTCGAAGGTTTAAACTCGTAATCACTAGAACATAGTTTAGTTAATTCTAAATTTGTTCGCAAACAAAAGTTAATCCTTCTAACTTGACTTTTAAAATCAACTAAACACATGTTCTATATCTATATGATATGCTAACTTAATGATTTAAAACCTGGAAACACGAAAAACACCGTAAAACCGGATTTACGCCGTCGTAGTAACACCGCGGGCTGTTTTGGCTTAGTTAATTAAAAACTATGATAAACTTTGATTTAAAAGTTGTTATTCTGAGAAAATGATTTTTATTATGAACATGAAACTATATCCAAAAATTATGGTTAAACTCAAAGTGGAAGTATGTTTTCTAAAATGGTCATCTAGACGTCGTTCTTTCGACTGAAATGACTACCTTTACAAAAACGACTTGTAACTTATTTTACCGACTATAAACCTATACTTTTTCTGTTTAGATTCATAAAATAGAGTTCAATATGAAACCATAGCAATTTGATTCACTCAAAACGGATTTAAAATGAAGAAGTTATGGGTAAAACAAGATTGGATAATTTTTCTCATTTTAGCTACGTGAAAATTGGTAACAAATCTATTCCAACCATAACTTAATCAACTTGTATTGTATATTATGTAATCTTGAGATACCATAGACACGTATACAATGTTTCGACCTATCATGTCGACACATCTATATATATTTCGGAACAACCATAGACACTCTATATGTGAATGTTGGAGTTAGCTATACAGGGTTGAGGTTGATTCCAAAATATATATAGTTTGAGTTGTGATCAATACTGAGATACGTATACACTGGGTCGTGGATTGATTCAAGATAATATTTATCGATTTATTTCTGTACATCTAACTGTGGACAACTAGTTGTAGGTTACTAACGAGGACAGCTGACTTAATAAACTTAAAACATCAAAATATATTAAAAGTGTTGTAAATATATTTTGACATACTTTGATATATATGTATATATTGTTATAGGTTCGTGAATCAACCAGTGGCCAAGTCTTACTTCCCGACGAAGTAAAAATCTGTGAAAGTGAGTTATAGTCCCACTTTTAAAATCTAATATTTTTGGGATGAGAATACATGCAGGTTTTATAAATGATTTACAAAATAGACACAAGTACGTGAAACTACATTCTATGGTTGAATTATCGAAATCGAATATGCCCCTTTTTATTAAGTCTGGTAATCTAAGAATTAGGGAACAGACACCCTAATTGACGCGAATCCTAAAGATTGATCTATCGGGCCCAACAAGCCCCATCCAAAGTACCGGATGCTTTAGTACTTCGAAATTTATATCATGTCTGAAGGAGGATCCCGGAATGATGGGGATATTCATATATGCATCTTGTTAATGTCGGTTACCAGGTGTTCACTATATGAATGATTTTTTATCTCTATGTATGGGATGTGTATTGAAATATGAAATCTTGTGGTCTATTGTTACGATTTGATATATATAGGTTAAACCTATAAGTCACCAACATTTTTGTTGACGTTTTAAGCATGTTTATTCTCAGGTGATTATTAAGAGTTTCCGCTGTCGCATACTTAAATAAGGACGAGATTTGGAGTCCATGCTTGTATGATATTGTGTAAAAACTGCATTCAAGAAACTTATTTTGTTGTAACATATTTGTATTGTAAACCATTATGTAATGGTCGTGTGTAAACAGGATATTTTAGATTATCATTATTTGATAATCTACGTAAAGCTTTTTAAACCTTTATTGATGAAATAAAGGTTATGGTTTATTTTAAAATGGATGCAGTCTTTGAAAAATGTCTCATATAGAGGTCAAAATCTCGCAACGAAATCAATTAATATGGAACGTTTTTAATCAATAAGAACGGGACATTTCAGTTGGTATCCGAGCGTTGGTCTTAGAGAACCAGAAAATTTGCATTAGTGTGTCTTATCGAGTTTGTTATGATGCATTAGTGAGTCTGGACTTCGACCGTGTTTTTCTTTAAAAATGATTGCTTAACATTTTTGTTGGAAACTATATATTATTAACATGTATATATTATGTGATATATTAATCTCTTAACGCGTTTGATATTATGTGATAGATGTCTACCTCTAGAACAAGTCCCATTGACTTACCTAATAATAATGAAGAGTCAAATATAAATTGGAATGATTCGTGGACTGATTCACAAGTTTCCGAAGAGGAACAGGAAGAAGAGTCGGAACCGGAAGAAGAATCGGAACCGGAAGAAGAATCGGAACCGGATGAAGAAATAGAACCGGTGGGGGAAATAATAAAACGGTTAAGTAAAAGAAAATTCTCAACCAACCGACCAAGGTTAATTATGGTCAATGGTGTTTCCGCCAAGGAAGCAAAATATTGGGAGGATTACCAATTCTCCGATTAATCGGATTCCGACGAGAATTCCGATGATGTTATAGAAATTACCCCAACTGAATTTAAAAAGGCAAAAGAAAATAATAAGGGAAAGGGCATAAAAATAGAGAAATCTAATTCCAACCCCGATGAACTTTATATGTATCGTCAACCCCCGAAGTCCTTAAGTTGTAACAATGACCCGGGAACCTCTAAACCACCAGGTTTTTCTAAACCAATGTGGAAAACGACGGCTCGTATTAGGGGAACATCATATA
The DNA here is from genome assembly GCF_046630445.1 of Rutidosis leptorrhynchoides. Classification (NCBI taxonomy): domain Eukaryota; kingdom Viridiplantae; phylum Streptophyta; class Magnoliopsida; order Asterales; family Asteraceae; genus Rutidosis; species Rutidosis leptorrhynchoides. The sequence goes on from NC_092334.1 coordinate 599,921,668, forward strand.
TCCCTAGAAACTTGGCAAAACGAACCAAAACCAAAGAAGAAGAAACAAGCGAGTCGGAATAAGATAGTTGTATTCGTGTGGTGTAATATATGTAATATAATGTGCTTATGCTTTATGATATATGTAAAAATTGCTTGTATTAATAAGTATTTTTTTTGAATCTAACTCTTGTTCTATTTTACAGTATAAAAACACAAAATGGATAGACAACCCAATATTTTAAGAGACCTACCCGGAGACATGATTGATGAAATCTTGTCTAGAGTCGGTCAGAATTCTTCGGCACAACTATTTAAGGCGAGATCAGTTTGTAAGACATTCGAAGAACGTTCCAAGAATGCCTTGATTTATAAAAGGCTTTCGTTTGAAAGATGGGGGATATCACATTGGGAAATCCATAAGTTACGATGTGTTTACTTTGACGCATATATTGCGGAGAACCCAAATGCTATTTTACGCAATGGGTTAAGAAATTATTTTGACTCAATATATCCGAATATTGGACTTCGTGATTTAGAAAAAGCGGCTAACATGCAACATAAAGAAGCATGTTATGCTTACGGATTAGTAATGTTCGCTTCTCACCAAAGTGAGAACAAGAACATCGGGCTACAACTATTAAACAAAACGTTCCCACAAGTGACGGAGTCGGTAATTGGGGTAAGAAATGAGGTTTTTAGATTGTTACGGGACTGTTGGACATTACGTAACCCTCGTCCCTTTGACGACGTTACAACACGCTGTCTTATCAACTGCCATAACGGTTATATTCCACAAGACCAAGGATGGGAAGTAATCCTAGTAAAACCAGAATGCATGACTTGTTTCTGGACGTATGAATTACGTGTCTTTAGTGCCTTTGCTGAACGACTTGTGTACTAGCTAGAATTATCTTCACAACCATCTTGTATCAAATTTATTGTGTGCTATATTTCATGCTATATGTAAAATAAGCGGTATTGTAAGTTTATAAAATATTGTGTAAAAGTTTGAACGCGAAATATTATTATAATCAGTTTTTCATATAGAATTGTAGTAGTTGAATTGTATATTAGCTACTAAGTATGAACTTAACGGGTAGGTACTACCCGAATTTAAACTTATAAAACGCTAATATGAAGAAAAAGCTTTTATAAATGAGTTCATATTATGCTACGAAATACTATTAACTACTCTTAATATTCTGTATGATTAACTTGTTCCATTTGACTATTTTGAAGGAAATGGCACCGACTACTCGACACACCGTGAATATGAATGAAGAGGAATTCCGTACTTTTCTAGCTTCAAATATAGCCGCAGTACAGGCTGCGCTACATACCAACAATAACCTTGGATCTAGCAGTACAAGAAATCGTGTAGGATGCACCTACAAAGAATTCACTGCCTGCAAACCTTTGGAATTTGATGGAACCGAAGGACCGATCGGATTGAAACGGTGGACCGAGAAGGTCGAATCGGTGTTTGCCATAAGTAAGTGTACTGAAGAGGACAAAGTGAAGTACGCTACGCATACCTTCACAGGTTCTGCGTTAACATGGTGGAATACCTATCTAGAGCAAGTGGGACAAGACGATGCGTACGCACTACCATGGTCAGCATTCAAGCACTTGATGAACGAGAAGTACCGTCCCAGAACCGAGGTCAATAAGCTCAAGACAGAACTTAGAGGGTTACGAACCCAAGGATTTGATATTACCACGTACGAAAGACGATTCACAGAATTGTGCCTATTGTGTCCGGGAGCATTCGAAGATGAGGAAGAGAAGGTCGACGCGTTTGTGAAAGGATTACCGGAAAGAATCCAAGAAGATATAAGTTCACACGAGCCCACCTCCATACAACAGGCATGTAGAATGGCTCACAAACTAGTGAACCAGATTGAAGAAAGAATTAAAGAACATGCTGCTGAAGAGGCCAATGTGAAGCAAGTCAAAAGAAAGTGGGAGGAAAACGGTGATAAGAATCACCAATACAACAACAACAGCAATTACAACAATAATCGCAACAATTATCCCAACAATCGCAACATCAATCGCAACTACAACAAACGGCCCAACAACAACAACAACAACAACAACAACAACAACATCAACAGCAACTACAACAATCATCCCAATAACAATAATAACCGCAACAACAACAACAACAATCAGAAGCAGTTATGCCAAAGGTGTGAAAAGTATCACTCGGGGTTCTGCACCAAATTTTGCAACAAGTGTAAAAGAAATGGTCATAGCGCGGCAAAGTGTGAGGTCTACAGACCAGGGGTTAATAGAACGAAAGGAACAAATGGTGTCAGAACGAGTAATGGCGGAGCAAGTAGTGTCGGAGCAAGTTATGCCAATGTAGTTTGTTATAAATGTGGAAAACTGGGCCACATTATTAGAAATTGCCCGAACCAGGAGAACACGAATGGACAAGGCCGCGGAAGAGTTTTCAATATTAATGCGGCAGAGGCACAAGAAGACCCGGAGCTTGTTACGAGTACGTTTCTTATTGACAATAAATCTGCTTACGTTTTATTTGATTCGGGTGCGGATAGAAGCTATATGAGTAGAGATTTTTGTGATAAATTAAGTTGTCCATTGACGCCTTTGGATAGTAAATTTTTACTCGAATTAGCAAATGGTAAATTAATTTCAGCAGATAATATATGTCGGAATCGAGAAATTAAACTGGTTAGCGAAACATTTAAGATTGATTTGATACCAGTAGAGTTAGGGAGTTTTGATGTGATAATCGGTATGGACTGGTTGAAAGAAGTGAAAGCAGAGATCGTTTGTTACAAAAATGCAATTCGCATTATACGAGAAAAAGGAAAACCCTTAATGGTGTACGGAGAAAAGGGCAACACGAAGCTACATCTTATTAGTAATTTGAAGGCACAAAAACTAATAAGAAAAGGTTGCTATGCTGTTCTAGCACAGGTCGAGAAAGTACAAACTGAAGAAAAGAGCATCAATGATGTTCCCGTTGCAAAAGAATTTCCCGATGTATTTCCGAAAGAATTACCGGGATTACCCCCACATCGATCCGTTGAATTTCAAATAGATCTTGTACCAGGAGCTGCACCAATAGCTCGTGCTCCTTACAGACTCGCACCCAGCGAGATGAAAGAACTACAAAGCCAATTATAAGAACTTTTAGAGCGTGGTTTCATTCGACCAAGCACATAACCGTGGGGAGCTCCTGTTTTGTTTGTCAAGAAGAAAGATGGTACATTCAGGTTGTGTATCGACTACCGAGAGTTGAACAAACTTACCATCAAGAACCGCTACCCACTACCGAGAATCGATGACTTATTTGATCAACTACAAGGCTCGTCTATTTATTCAAAGATTGACTTACGTTCCGGGTATCATCAAATGCGGGTGAAAGAAGATGATATTCCAAAGACTGCTTTCAGAACACGTTACGGTCATTACGAGTTTATGGTCATGTCGTTTGGTTTAACTAATGCACCAGCTGTGTTCATGGACCTTATGAACCGAGTATGTGGACCATACCTTGACAAGTTTGTCATTGTTTTCATTGATGACATACTTATTTACTCAAAGAATGACCAAGAACACGGTGAACATTTGAGAAAGGTGTTAGAAGTATTGAGGAAGGAAGAATTGTACGCTAAGTTTTCGAAGTGTGCATTTTGGTTGGAAGAAGTTCAATTCCTCGGTCACATAGTGAACAAAGAAGGTATTAAGGTGGATCCGGCAAAGATAGAAACTGTTAAAAAGTGGGAAACCCCGAAAACTCCGAAACACATACGCCAGTTTTTAGGACTAGCTGGTTACTACAGAAGGTTCATCCAAGACTTTTCCAGAATAGCAAAACCCTTGACTGCATTAACGCATAAAGGGAAGAAATTTGAATGGAATGATGAACAAGAGAAAGCGTTTCAGTTATTGAAAAAAAAGCTAACTACGGCACCTATATTGTCATTGCCTGAAGGGAATGATGATTTTGTGATTTATTGTGATGCATCAAAGCAAGGTCTCGGTTGTGTATTAATGCAACGAACGAAGGTGATTGCTTATGCGTCTAGAGAATTGAAGATTCACGAACAAAATTATACGACGCATGATTTGGAATTAGGCGCGGTTGTTTTTGCATTAAAGACTTGGAGGCACTACCTATATGGGGTCAAAAGTATTATATATACCGACCACAAAAGTCTTCAACACATATTTAATCAGAAACAACTGAATATGAGGCAGCGTAGGTGGATTGAATTATTGAATGATTACGACTTTGAGATTCGTTACCACCCGGGGAAGGCAAATGTGGCAGCCGATGCCTTGAGCAGGAAGGACAGAGAACCCATTCAAGTAAAATCTATGAATATAATGATTCATAATAACATTACTACTCAAATAAAAGAGGCGCAACAAGGAGTTTTAAAAGAGGGAAATTTAAAGGATGAAATACCCAAAGGATCGGAGAAGCATCTTAATATTCGGGAAGACGGAACCCGGTATAGGGCTGAAAGGATTTGGGTACCAAAATTTGAAGATATGAGAGAAATGGTACTTAGAGAAGCTCATAAAATCAGATACTCAATACATCCTGGAACGGGGAAGATGTACAAGGATCTCAAGAAACATTTTTGGTGGCCGGGTATGAAAGCCGATGTTGCTAAATACGTAGGAGAATGTTTGACGTGTTCTAAGGTCAAAGATGAGCATCAGAAACCATCAGGTCTACTTCAACAACCCGAAATCCCGGAATGGAAATGGGAAAACATTACCATGGATTTCATCACTATTGCCAAGGACTGCAAGTAGTTTTGATACTATTTGGGTAATAGTTGATCGTCTCACCAAATCAGCACACTTCCTGCCAATAAGAGAAGATGACAAGATGGAGAAGTTAGCACGACTGTATTTGAAGGAAGTCGTCTCCAGACATGGAATACCAATCTCTATTATCTCTGATAGGGATGGCAGATTTATTTTAAGATTCTGGCAGACATTACAGCAAGCATTAGGAACTCGTCTAGACATGAGTACTGCCTAGCATCCACAAACTGATGGGCAGAGCGAAAGGATGATACAAACGCTTGAAGACATGCTACGAGCATGTGTTATTGATTTCGGAAACAGTTGGGATCGACATCTACCGTTAGCAGAATTTTCCTACAACAACAGCTACCATTCAAGCATTGAGATGGCGCCGTTTGAAGCACTTTATGGTAGAAAGTGCAGGTCTCCGATTTGTTGGAGTGAAGTGGGGGATAGACAGATTACGGGTCCGGAGATTATACAAGAAACTACCAAGAAGATCATCCAAATTCAACAACGGTTGAAAACCGCCCAAAGTCGACAAAAGAGCTACGCTGACATTAAAAGAAAAGATATAGAATTTAAAATTGGAGAGATGGTCATGCTTAAAGTTGCACCTTGGAAAGGCGTTTTTCGATTTGGTAAACGAGGGAAATTAAATTCAAGGTATATTGGACCATTCAAGATTATTAATCGTGTCGGACCAGTAGCTTACCGACTTGAGTTACCTCAACAACTCGCGGCTGTACATAACACTTTCCACGTCTCGAATTTGAAGAAATGTTTTGCTAAAGAAGATCTCACTATTCCGTTAGATGAAATCCAAATCAACGAAAAACTCCAATTCATCGAAGAACCCGTCGAAATAATGGATCGTGAGGTTAAAAGACTTAAGCAAAACAAGATACCAATTGTTAAGGTTCGATGGAATGCTCGTAGAGGACCCGAGTTCACCTGGGAGCGTGAAGATCAGATGAAGAAGAAATACCCGCATCTATTTCCAGAAGATTCGTCAACACCTTCAACAGCTTAAAATTTCGGGACAAAATTTATTTAACGAGTAGGTACTGTAGTGACCCGAACTTTTCCATGTTTATATATATTAATTGAGATTGATATTTACATGATTAAATGTTTCTAACATGTTAAGCAATCAAACTTGTTAAGACTTGATTAATTGAAATATGTTTCATATAGACAATTGACCACCCAAGTTGACCGGTGATTCACGAACGTTAAAACTTGTAAAAACGACATGACGATATATATATAGATATACATATGGTTAACATGAGATTATTATAATTAAGTATCTCCATAAGTATATTAACAATGAGTTATATACATATAAACAAGACTACTAACTTAAAGATTTCGAAACGAGACATATATGTAACGATTATCGTTGTAACGACATTTAAATGTATATATATCATATTAAGATATATTAATATATCATAATATCATGATAATATAATAATTTAACATCTCATTAGATATAATAAACAATGGGTTAACAACATTAATTGAGATCGTTAACTTAAAGGTTTCAAAACAACACTTACATGTAACGACTAACGATGACTTAACGACTCAGTTAAAATGTATATACATGTAGTGTATTTAGATGTATTAAAATACTTTTGGAAGACTTCAATACATATATCAAAACATTCATACTTAACAAAAATGGTTACAGTTACTTTCCCATTCTTTTCTTTCATCAAGAATTCTAGTCGTATTCTTACCCGTATTATACACAGCTTCAAAACGTACTTACTATGGGTATATACCAATAGGAACTAGCATGGGATTCCACTCTTGATTATGTCATGTATGACTAATCAATTTTAACTTCTACCATGAGCTAGTCAACTAACTAGAACTCCTTTTAACCCCACTCACCACTCACCAATTACCACTCATCATTCACTCCATTTCACTTCTAATTCTCTTTCTAATTCTCTCTCAACACACACACACACTATTATGAACGTATTTTTCTAGTAGTTAATCATCATCTTCATCAAAAATCACTTCAAGAATCAAGCTATAATCATCATAGGAAGAACACTTCAAGAACACTTCAAAAATCCCTTCAAGTTTACTAATTTACTTCCAAGCTTTCTAATCCATTCCAAGTAATCATCTAAGATCAAGAAACCTTTGTTATATACAGTAGGTTATCTTTCTTATTCAAGGTAATATTCATATTCAAACTTTGATTCAATTTCTATAACTATAAACTATCTTAATTCGAGTAAAAATCTTACTTGAACTTGTTTTTGTGTCATGATCCTACTTCAAGAACTTTCAAGCCATCCAAGATCCTTTGAAGCTAGATCATTTCTTGTCACTTCCAGTAGGTTTACCTACTAAAATTGAGGTAGTAATGATATTCATAACATCATTCGATTCATATATATAAAACTATCTTATTCGAAGGTTTAAACTCGTAATCACTAGAACATAGTTTAATTAATTCTAAATTTGTTCGCAAACAAAAGTTAATCCTTCTAACTTGACTTTTAAAATCAACTAAACACATGTTCTATATCTATATGATATGCTAACTTAATGATTTAAAACCTGAAAACACGAAAAACACCGTAAAACCGGATTTACGCCGTCGTAGTATCACCGCGGGCTGTTTTGGGTTAGTTAATTAAAAACTATGATAAACTTTGATTTAAAAGTTGTTATTCTGAGAAAATGATTTTTATTATGAACATGAAACTATATCCAAAAATTATGGTTAAACTCAAAGTGAAAGTATGTTTTCTAAAATGGTCATCTAGACGTCGTTCTTTCGACTGAAATGACTACCTTTACAAAAACGACTTGTAACTTATTTTTCCGACTATAAACCTATACTTTTTCTGTTTAAATTCATAAAATAGAGTTCAATATGAAACCATAGCAATTTGATTCACTCAAAACGGATTTAAAATGAAGAAGTTATGGGTAAAACAAGATTGGATAATTTTTCTCATTTTAGCTACGTGAAAATTGGTAACAAATCTATTCCAACCATAACTTAATCAACTTGTATTGTATATTATGTAATCTTGAGATACCATAGACACGTATACAATATTTCGACCTATCATGTCGACACATCTATATATATTTCGGAACAACCATAGACACTCTATATGTGAATGTTGGAGTTAGCTATACAGGGTTGAGGTTGATTCCAAAATATATATAGTTTGAGTTGTGATCAATACTGAGATACGTATACACTGGGTCGTGGATTGATTCAAGATAATATTTATCGATTTATTTCTGTACATCTAACTGTGGACAACTAGTTGTAGGTTACTAACGAGGACAGCTGACTTAATAAACTTAAAACATCAAAATATATTAAAAGTGTTGTAAATATATTTTGACATACTTTGATATACATGTATATATTGTTATAGGTTCGTGAATCAACCAGTGGCCAAGTCTTACTTCCCGACGAAGTAAAAATCTGTGAAAGTGAGTTATAGTCCCACTTTTAAAATCTAATATTTTTGGGATGAGAATACATGCAGGTTTTATAAATGATTTACAAAATAGACACAAGTACGTGAAACTACATTCTATGGTTGAATTATCGAAATCGAATATGCCCCTTTTTATTAAGTCTGGTAATCTAAGAATTAGGGAACCGACACCCTAATTGACGCGAATCCTAAAGATAGATCTATCAGGCCCAACAAGCCCCATCCAAAGTACCGGATGCTTTAGTACTTCGAAATTTATATCATGTCCGAAGGAGGATCCCGGAATGATGGAGATATTCATATATGCATCTTGTTAATGTCGGTTACCAGGTGTTCACCATATGAATGATTTTTTATCTCTATGTATGGGATGTGTATTGAAATATGAAATATTGTGGTCTATTGTTACGATTTGATATATATAGGTTAAACCTATAACTCACCAACATTTTTGTTGACGTTTTAAGCATGTTTATTCTCAGATGATTATTAAGAGCTTCCGCTGTCGCATACTTAAATAAGGACGAGATTTAGAGTCCATGCTTGTATGATATTGTGTAAAAACTGCATTCAAGAAACTTATTTTGTTGTAACATATTTGTATTGTAAACCATTATGTAATGGTCGTGTGTAAACAGGATATTTTAGATTATCATTATTTGATAATCTACGTAAAGCTTTTTAAACCTTTATTGATGAAATAAAGGTTATGGTTTGTTTTAAAATGAATGCAGTCTTTGAAAAATGTCTCATATAGAGGTCAAAACCTCGCAACGAAATCAATTAATATGGAACGTTTTTAATCAATAAGAACGGGACATTTCAAGTAATTGGCGCAAGTTGCCAATTATGATACATTTTAGCGGATTTTCGCTTTTTTCCTCTTTTTTGGGCATTCGCTCGCACAGCGACCGCTTTATCACTATCGTTTCCAATGTTACTCATTGTTTTAAGTAATCTAGCAACTTACCGCCAATTTCAAACGTATTTGCCTGCAAATCATCACAACAAAAACACGATTGAAATTAAACCGTCGAATTAATTGTTTAACGGCATAAAACAAAAAAATTTCAGTTTAATTCGTAAAACATGTCCCACGGATGGCGCCAATTGATCAATCCTTAATTAATGATGTTACTTAATTACGGATTGAGTGCAATAAGATTGTAATGGAGGATGGAATGTTTGATGATTATTTTGAGCCCCGGTGATCGTCTTTCACTTTAACTATCAAGTGATCAATCACCCCGACCCGGTCTTGATTGTTAATTAGCATAATTCACCTTTGCGCGGTGTAAAAATCCCTTGGGCAAGATCACAAGTGGAAATTACAAAGGCTTGGGCAAAATGGCAGAGAATCAACAACCCATAAATGAGAGGCCAAGCTCCCTATTTATAGTATTCGAAATATCCGCGGTTTGCGAGTTACTTAACTATCATCGAAAACTCAGCAGATTAAACCGCGGTCTTGCATTAATGCGAAAACATAACCGCTGTACTTACTTTCAGCGAATATTCCATAGCTTTGCATTATAATTCGCGTAGTTTTGCCTTTGGCCTTTAGCCAATAAAATATACATATACAATGCTATGTATATGATCAACTGAAAGGGAGATAGTAAGATAGGATTTATGTAAAAAAATTTTAAGATTTTTAATTATGTCCTTTTTTTATTTAACAAGCATATGGTCAGCCGCGCTTTGCGGCGGCGGACCAATCGAAGGTTATATGCAAGTTTTAAACAGTACGAAAGAATCTTAGATAGTTAACGATTATATACAAAAGCAGCATGTAGATAGATTGTATATCATTTTACATTATACATAGGCGTTTAAGTATTTAAATTAAACATTACAAAAGCATCTTACATAGATCAGAATGTTACCCCTTTTTTGTACAAGCAAATGATATTTTGCCCGAGAGCATATCTACTGTGTAGGTTACCTGCAAACATCAGATGTTGCAAGCAGAAAACACCGAACGAAATAACAAATCACAAAAAACCACAAAGGTCAAAGAAAGAGAGTGTAAATTACCTTGACACCTCACACAACCGTTCGTTTTCTTCAAATGAGTATGATTGAAGTTTAGCATATTGGCTTGCCATTCTCCCTACCTAATTACACGATCGTTATTGTTAGTGAAGTACTATTAGGTGACACTATGTATTATATGAGTATCAATAACTTGGTTTCTTACTTTTGGTTTACAATGTCGATTGTCCTTCGCAGTGTTTGGTTTTTCATGTTGTGGACTGGCATTGCAACTTCAAGCTTGTATCTTCCTGCCAAATTTTGTAAAACTCCATGTACATGCAAATAAAAAAGCCATGTAAAAAAAGTCAGTAACCTTAGGGAAGAACACTTTTGAGACAGTTTGGAAGAATCTATAATAAAAAAAAAAGTCGGCGAATCAAACCCAGGTAAATTATTAAGTTAAAGATAAGTCAATATGGTCGAAGTGCGGTTACCATGTAAGAAATGTTTCAATATATATTTAACTAAAAATGTACATGTAAAGTGTTCTTTGAAGTTTATAGCGCTAATGTACATGTAGAGTGGAATTGTTGCCCATTTTCGCACATGAAGCGCAAAACTGGATGCCAACCTAAAGTTGTACACTTTAAATCAACATGAGAGAGATTATTGTTTTCCAACACACTCAGGGGCGACTTTAGGTTATGAGGTACGGGGTCCCGTGACCCCACTAGTTTTTCGAAATTTATCACAAAATTTTTATTTTATTTTTTTTATAGGACACCGCTAAATATAATAATGGGACCTCATAAATTTTTTGAGATTATAGTTTAATAGTTTGGATTACTAAAGTGTTTGAAATTAGCTCACTTATAATTTCATAGTATGTGCTATTGAATATATTATATATAAAAATAAACAAACTCTCGTCAAATTCCTATTCTAATTCTTTTTGACTTCCTTCTACATCACAATTTCTTACGGTTCTATCTCCAATCCTTCATCCTAAGGATGTAAGGTCATATCCATATCAACTTAGTTTTTTTATCCATATTCATATCCATATTCATATTCATTTAAATATAGTTCAACCATCTATATCAATATCTAGTAGATTAAGCTGGTTAATGGATATCCAATGAATATTTAAGAAATCTTATAATATTTTCAAATATATAATGAAAACATAAACGTAATATAACATGACGTAATTTAAAATTCTTCTACTAGAATGTGTAATGTACTAATGTTTGTCTAATAATGAACATAATTTGTTAAATTTACTATCAAATATATATTATGACAATTATGTGTAATTTTTATGTTAAGATATACATGTTTTATTGTGAGTAGTAATAGTGAATTTATTATATGTTTGCAATTAAGATGTATGTGTAATAGCAAATATATTTATAATAGTTACTCTATATGAATCCCTAATCCCATCACGCATAACTACCTAACTATAGGACATGGGTTAAAATACTATTGTAAAATTGCTACTGTATAGACAATTGCTACTTTAACATTGATAATGTGAAATTGCTACTGTATATGCTATTAATTGATACTCCATATGAACAAACCTTATATTTTACGAGTATTATTCAATTTTATGTTTGTGTTTTGGGCGCGACCCGACCCGACTCGATTTGACCCAACACATTCGATATTTTATGCAAAAAAGCTATCAAATAAATTTTTGGGACCCCATTGAGTTTTGATCCTAGAATCGCCACTGAACACACTTAAAGCTATACTAAGCTGCACATGAAACTAAATATGTACAAACGTCTCTTCTTGAAGTTCAAACTACTTGAAAAAAGATTTGGGCTTCTGGGCTTTAATTTTATACTAAACGGCGATTGAAATAATTGATATTTGCTTATTAATTAAAGCATTTGAAGCTCTATACTACTATTTGTAAATTTTCATGTTCTATAATACACAAATGCAACATACGTGCGAGATATATTTTAGCATATTCATAGATGATATCTCAATATTTAAATAAGTATAAATAAAGAAATTTAAATAACATTTAACTTTGTAAACAAACTACAATGTTATAAAAAACATCATTTGTAAAAGACTAAAGTCAATTGAATTAGTTATGGAACACAAACTTCACTATTAAAGGGATCTTTTCTATTCTCTGTTAATCGTATACTTGAATCCACAATTGCACCTCTTTATGACTCCTAAATATTAAATGAAAAATTAAATAAAAAATCTTCATAAGTCATCACAATCTATGTGATACAAAAGCTGATATAATTTGAGATTATAAACAATTAAAGTGCTTTTTATTTTACAATCAAATTTGCAGAAATCAATTATGAACATGGTAGCCCGCCGGTACACAACAAAGAATCAACATGTTGAAACAAACAAATAGTTGATTGTTTTTGGAATTAAGTTTAAACAAAGGCAAACCTGAAACCCGTTCGTAGTTGCAGCGGCAACAGCAAAATCAGTAGCTATAAATAAAAAAGGCATAAAGATTTGATCAAAATCTTACTCATCTACGGGTTTGTTGAAACCTGTAGATTAACTTAAAACTAAGATAATTCGAATTTAATAAAAAAAAAACACAAAATACCCTAAAATCAACAAAACAAACCGTATGAAAACCTCAGTCGCCGCGAAGTGTGAGGGGTAGTTGAAGGTGGTGACGGCGGCGTACGTAGCAGTCTGGTGATGGAGGATGGTGGTGGAAGGTGAACAACCGGTGGTAGCGATTGTGTTGGATCAAAGGCAGGACACCCCAAATGAATGACGATAGGTTTTTTTTTTACGCTACATGATGAGTGTTTGTGAAAGTGGGAGAAAGTTCCAGATAAAGAGTGGAGGCATGGAGGGTGGGGAAAGACTGAAATACCCTTTTGTATTAGTTTAAAATGACTATAATATCCTTACTGTTGATAAACAGTAAATGCAATTTGCTCAAATGTATATATGTATAATATAATATAATATAATATAATATAATATAACGTTATTAATTTTATGTCTTTTTATTTTTATGACAAATGACAAATATTTATTTTCACTTATAATAATAAAAATAATATAAAACAATTAAATAAAACAGAAAAATACAAACTTAAATGCCACATCAGTATTTCATGTAACATCCCGCGTTTTTCCGTTAAATTATTTTTTAACGCCGTCTTTTTCTTTTTAGATAATATTCCTCGTATCTAGATTCGTAACCTCCGTTAGCTAACATCCTAAATATTCTCGTTATCGGATTTTAATACGCGTTTTAAAATATTCCGTTTAGGTATTTTCCGCACCCGACTACAAACTCGAGGGACTAAAATTGACACGGGGCAAACTAGTTGACTAGGTCACCTAGTCCACCCCAATCACCACCATTCAACCATCTCCCTCTCTCTCTCTTTCTCTCTAGCAAGAACACACCCAATTTCCAAATTCATTCAATCATCATCTAAATTCGATCTAGGAGGCTTACAACAAAATAAATTACATATTCGTGATCCTCTCTTCATCCTCTTCATTTTGGTACCAACTTCATCTCGTTTGGGTAACATTTCTAAAACACTAGATTTCTTTAAATTTGTGTTCTTGACTTAAAAGTGTGTTAATTAGTGTCTATGGCTCATTGTGATGTCGTGTATGTAATTTGTATGCTCGATTTGTTGTTTTTGGTGTAACTAGCTTGAATATGAAAATTGCTTGCTTAATCTTTGATTTTGGATGATTAAAAGTTGTTTAAATTGTTAAAGTTCATGTATTAAATGTGTTACTAGCATCATTAGCTTCAAATTGATGTGTAGGTTGATTAAGAAAACTTCAAAAACATGATTATTGATTTTGAGATGTTTGACTAGGGTTTGATAGTTCTTGACATGAATTTTTGGATGCTTGAATGTCATGGAATGTTAATTGTTAGTGTTTAGTAGTAATGTATGCTTCATTACCTTCAAAACGGCATATCATATGTGTGAATTGGTTTCCCGAAACTCAAAATGCAATTGATGAACTTGAAACTTTGAAAATGGACTTTTATTGTTCGCTTGATGAGATTTCGGCTATTGTAAATGATGTTATTGTTGGACCATAAGTGCTTAGTTGTATTCCTCGTCAAAATACCTTTCCAACGATATATGATAGGCATTATAAGTGTTTGCGGGTCAATTGTTGTGTTAGAATTGATTTTGGCTCGTGCATACTTGTGGAAAAACAGAAACAGACCTGCACAGATGGTGGCGCGGCGCGCCCCATCCCCGCGCGGCGCGCAGATGTACCTGGTCAGATTCTGACCTCCTCGTCCCATTTCACGTGAAATGTTTAATGACCTACGGACCTCCGATTCACATGAAACTTGTTTTAATACACTTGTATATGAATAATTAGCATAGAAAAATAGTCCGGGACCTGACCCGAACATGTTGACTTTTTCGTTGACTTTGACCCGACCAAGTTTGACTTTTTGTCAAACTTAACCAATTAATTATGCAATCTTTCTAACATGATTCTATACTTGTATCTTGCATGAAACTTGACAATTTTCTTCACATGCTACATAATCGAGTCGTGTCGAGCCATAGGACTAATTGAACAACTTTGACCCTTCGTGACTATCGTTATTGATACAACCTACTTGTTTAGGTCGAGATTAGCTTTGTCTTTGCACGCGTTTACTCGTTGAAGTACTTTATTAACTCTTGCGCTCAAGGTGAGATCATAGTCCCACCTTTTCAACAACTTTTATACTTTTAAATCGTGGGCTGAGAAAACATATACTTTGTTACATCTTGTACTACTTACTTTTATGTTTTGAACACAAGTGTGAAAACAAACATTCCACGTGCGAGTTAGAACAAAAATGCCTCAATTCGATTATCATTAGTTACACTTGCAGGGTGTAAGCGAGAACTTATATTGTGTGGCCATACGGGTTTAACAAACCCTCATTCGGACGGTTCGCTACCGTTATGCGGATGAAATATATTTTTGTGTTTTAGTGTGGGTTCTAGCACTGTGTGATGGGGTAACGTTGGTTAAGTTTTGATAATTGAGTGCTCGCGTATAACAACACTTTTGGAATGCAAATGATTTGGATAATCTACGTTATGGAAATACAAAATCTTGTGGTTCAAAAACAACGTTTAATACTTACTAAACCTATGATTTCACCAACGTTTTCGTTGACAGATTCTTCTATGTTTTCTCAGGTTTTGAATGCTTAGTGATACATGCTTCCGCACTCTTTTGATACTTGCTTGGATGTCGAGTATACATACATTTTGGAGCATCTTTTGAACTTATTTAAACTGTGTCGCATAGTTTTCATTTGTACTTATAACGTTGTAACTTAACTTGTGGTCAATTACCTTTGTAAACTTTGAAACAATCTTTACACTTGAATGGATGCGACATATTTTGGGTCAAACGTCTGTTTTAAAGACTTATGACCAGGTAATGGGACCTACGTAGTCGACGCCGTCACTTGACGATTTGTCGGGGTCGCTACAAGTGGTATCAGAGCTTTGGTTGTAGGGATTTAGAGTTCATTTGTGTCCACCCCGAGTCATAGGGTACATAGGTGAATCTAGACTACAACCGGCATATAGACTGAAGTAGGAATTACTTGACTATTTGTGCATTTATACTCGAACTCTTCTATCATATCTAACTCGTATTCGATCTTGATCTTACGTTAATAAATTTTGTTGACGCGCCACCTTGACTTTATGAAGTAATGTTAAATGCACATGAGAATCAGGGTAATATAATTTCCGGGATTATATTACGGTGATTCACATGGACGTTCTGACATTATGACATAAAGAATTTAAGGCGAGTCAAGGATAATTTTCTCTTTATCTTTATTCCATATCGCGGTTAGTATTATTTAGAATACTAACCAACGATATTCTTGTGTCATGAAGGAACAATGGCTCGTCGACGCGCTCCTCCCGAAACTCCCGAACAAGCCCTCCAACGTATGATAGCCACCGCCATAGGTGCGGCTATGGCTAGTATCTCCTCCGACATCAATAACAACCACAACCACAACAACCATGGAACCGGTAATTCAAACGAGGGTTGCTCCTACAAAACTTTCATGGGGTGCAAACCTCACACCTTCGATGGGACCGGAGGACCGGTTGTGCTCACCCGATGGTTTGAGCAAACAGAAGCCGTTTTTAGCATAAGCGGTTGTCGGGACCAAGACAAAGTCAAATATTCCACCCACACTTTTGCCGGTATCGCCCTCACATGGTGGAATACGTATGTGCTGTCGGTGGGTATCGATGAAGCTCACACTCTCTCATGGGCTGACTTAAAGAAAAAGATGATCACCGAATACTTCCCGCGCGAAGAGACCCGTAAGCTCGAACACGAACTAAGAACTTTAAAAGCGGTCGGGAATGACCTAAAGGCATATAATCAACGATTTTCTGAGCTATCCTTGATGTGCCCAAACCTCGTGACCCCCGAACCTCTAAGGGTTGAACTTTACATGGATGGTCTTCCCAAGAGCATCAAACAAGGAGTAATGTCATCCAAACCCAGTAATCACCAAGAGGCCCTGAATATGGCCTGTCAATTGATCGAAACGGTAGACGAGATTGAAGTGCCGGCACCTAAAGCCGAGGATGAGTCGGGTGACAACAAAAGAAAATGGGAAGCCCCCCAATCGAGCAACTACAACAACAACTTTGCCAAGGAACCTCTCACCCCCGTCGGCAAGAAAAGTTATGCCGGGACACGACCTTTTTGCAACAAATGCCACAAGCATCATTTTGGTGAATGTGGCAAGCTAATTTGCCATCGGTACCAAGGTAGTGGTCATATTGCCAAGTATTGTGGAAGTACCGCCCCCGTTGAAATGTCCCGTTCTTATTGATTAAAAACGTTCCATATTAATTGATAAGTTGCGAGGTTTTGACCTCTATATGAGACGTTTTTCAAAGACTGCATTCATTTTTAAAACAAACCATAACCTTTATTTCATAAATAAAGGTTTAAAAAGCTTTACGTAGATTATCAAATAATGATAATCTAAAATATCCTGTTTACACACGACCATTACATAATGGTTTACAATACAAATATGTTACATCGAAATCAGTTTCTTGAATGCAGATTTTACACAATATCATACAAACATGGACTCCAAATCTTGTCCTTATTTTAGTATGCAACAGCGGAAGCTCTTAATATTCACCTGAGAATAAACATGCTTTAAACGTCAACAAAAATGTTGGTGAGTTATAGGTTTAACATATATATATCAAATCGTAACAATAGACCACAAGATTTCATATTTCAATACACATCCCATACATAGAGATAAAAATCATTCATATGGTGAACACCTGGTAACCGACATTAACAAGATGCATATATAAGAATATCCCCATCATTCCGGGACACCCTTCGGATATGATATAAATTTCGAAGTACTAAAGCATCCGGTACTTTGGATGGGGTTTGTTAGGCCCAATAGATCTATCTTTAGGATTCGCGTCAATTAGGGTGTCTGTTCCCTAATTCTTAGATTACCAGACTTAATAAAAAGGGGCATATTCAATTTCGATAATTCAACCATAGAATGTAGTTTCACGTACTTGTGTCTATTTTGTAAATCATTTATAAAACCTGCATGTATTCTCATCCCAAAAATATTAGATTTTTAAAAGTGGGACTATAACTCACTTTCACAGATTTTTACTTCGTCGGGAAGTAAGACTTGGCCACTGTTGATTCACGAACCTATAACAATATATACATATATATTAAAGTATGTTCAAAATATATTTACAACACTTTTAATATATTTTGATGTTTTAAGTTTATTAAGTCAGCTGTCCTCGTTAGTAACCTATAACTAGTTGTCCACAGTTAGATGTACATAAATAAATTGATAAATATTATCTTGAATCAATCCACGACCCAGTGTATACGTATCTCAGTATTGATCACAACTCAAACTATATATATTTTGGAATCAACCTCAACCCTGTATAGCTAACTCCAACATTCACATATAGAGTGTCTATGGTTGTTCCGAAATATATATAGATGTGTCGACATGATAGGTCGAAACATTGTATACGTGTCTATGGTATCTCAAGATTACATAATATACAATACAAGTTGATTAAGTTATGGTTGGAATAGATTTGTTACCAATTTTCACGTAGCTAAAATGAGAAAAATTATCCAATCTTGTTTTACCCATAACTTCTTCATTTTAAATCCGTTTTGAGTGAATCAAATTGCTATGATTTCATATTGAACTCTATTTTATGAATCTAAACAGAAAAAGTATAGGTTTATAGTCGGAAAAATAAGTTACAAGTCGTTTTTGTAAAGGTAGTCATTTCAGTCGAAAGAACGACGTCTAGATGACCATTTTAGAAAACATACTTCCACTTTGAGTTTAACCATAATTTTTGGATATAGTTTCATGTTCATAATAAAAATCATTTTCTCAGAATAACAACTTTTAAATCAAAGTTTATCATAGTTTTTAATTAACTAACCCAAAACAGCCCGCGGTGTTACTACGACGGCGTAAATCCGGTTTTACGGTGTTTTTCGTGTTTCCAGGTTTTAAATCATTAAGTTAGCATATCATATAGATATAGAACATGTGTTTAGTTTATTTTAAAAGTCAAGTTAGAAGGATTAACTTTTGTTTGCGAACAAGTTTAGAATTAACTAAACTATGTTCTAGTGATTACAAGTTTAAACCTTCGAATAAGATAGCTTTATATGTATGAATCGAATGATGTTATGAACATCATTACTACCTTAATTTCCTTGGATAAACCTACTGGAAAAGAGAAAAATGGATCTAGCTTCAATGGATCCTTGGATGGCTCGAAGTTCTTGAAGCAGAATCATGACACGAAAACAAGTTCAAGTAAGATCATCACTTGAAATAAGATTGTTATAGTTATAGAAATTGAACCAAAGTTTGAATATGATTATTACCTTGTATTAGAATGATAACCTACTGTAAGAAACAAAGATTTCTTGAGGTTGGATGATCACCTTACAAGATTGGAAGTGAGCTAGCAAACTTGAAAGTATTCTTGATTTTATGAAACTAGAACTTTTGGAATTTATGAAGAACACTTAGAACTTGAAGATAGAACTTGAGAGAGATCAATTAGATGAAGAAAATTGAAGAATGAAAGTGTTTGTAGGTGTTTTTGGTCGTTGGTGTATGGATTAGATATAAAGGATATGTAATTTTGTTTTCATGTAAATAAGTCATGAATGATTACTCATATTTTTGTAATTTTATGAGATATTTCATGCTAGTTGCCAAATGATGGTTCCCACATGTGTTAGGTGACTCACATGGGCTGCTAAGAGCTGATCATTGGAGTGTATATACCAATAGTACATACATCTAAAAGCTGTGTATTGTACGAGTACGAATACGGGTGCATACGAGTAGAATTGTTGATGAAACTGAACGAGGATGTAATTGTAAGCATTTTTGTTAAGTAGAAGTATTTTGATAAGTGTATTGAAGTCTTTCAAAAGTGTATAAATACATATTAAAACACTACATGTATATACATTTTAACTGAGTCGTTAAGTCATCGTTAGTCGTTACATGTAAGTGTTGTTTTGAAACCTTTAGGTTAACGATTTTGTTAAATGTTGTTAACCCAATGTTTATAATATCAAATGAGATTTTAAATTATTATATTATCATGATATTATCATGTATGAATATCTCTTAATATGATATATATACATTAAATGTCTTTACAACGATAATCGTTACATATATGTCTCGTTTAAAAATCATTAAGTTAGTAGTCTTGTTTTTACATATGTAGTTCATTGTTAATATACTTTATGATATGTTTTCTTATCATAGTATCATGTTAACTATATATATATATATCCATATATATGTCATCATATAGTTTTTACAAGTTTTAACGTTCGTGAATCACCGATCAACTTGGGTGGTCAATTGTCTATATGAAACATATTTCAATTAATCAAGTCTTAACAAGTTTGATTGCTTAACATGTTGGAAACATTTAATCATGTAAATATCAATCTCAATTAATATATATAAACATGGAAAAGTTCGGGTCACTACAGTACCTACCCGTTAAATAAATTTCGTCCCGAAATTTTAAGCTGTTGAAGGTGTTGACGAATCTTCTGGAAATAGATGCGGGTATTTCTTCTTCATCTGATCTTCACGCTCCCAGGTGAACTCGGGTCCTCTACGAGCATTCCATCGAACCTTAACAATTGGTATCTTGTTTTGCTTAAGTCTTTTAACCTCACGATCCATTATTTCGACGGGTTCTTCGATGAATTGAAGTTTTTCGTTGATTTGGATTTCATCTAACGGAATAGTGAGATCTTCTTTAGCAAAGCATTTCTTTAAATTCGAGACGTGGAAAGTGTTATGTACAGCCGCGAGTTGTTGAGGTAACTCTAGTCGGTAAGCTACTGGTCCGACACGATCAATAATCTTGAATGGTCCAATATACCTTGGATTTAATTTCCCTCGTTTACCAAATCGAACAACGCCTTTCCAAGGTGCAACTTTAAGCATGACCATCTCTCCAATTTCAAATTCTATATCTTTTCTTTTAATGTCAGCGTAGCTCTTTTGTCGACTTTGGGCGGTTTTCAACCGTTGTTGAATTTGGATGATCTTCTCGGTAGTTTCTTGTATAATCTCCGGACCCGTAATCTGTCTATCCCCCACTTCACTCCAACAAATCGGAGACCTGCACTTTCTACCATAAAGTGCTTCAAACGGCGCCATCTCAATGCTTGAATGGTAGCTGTTGTTGTAGGAAAATTCTGCTAACGGTAGATGTCGATCCCAACTGTTTCCGAAATCAATAACACATGCTCGTAGCATGTCTTCAAGCATTTGTATCGTCCTTTCGCTCTGCCCATCAGTTTGTGGATGATAGGCAGTACTCATGTCTAGACGAGTTCCTAATGCTTGCTGTAATGTCTGCCAGAATCTTGAAATAAATCTGCCATCCCTATCAGAGATAATAGAGATTGGTATTCCATGTCTGGAGACGACTTCCTTCAAATACAGTCGTGCTAACTTCTCCATCTTGTCATCTTCTCTTATTGGTAGGAAGTGTGCTGATTTGGTGAGACGATCAACTATTACCCAAATAGTATCAAAACCACTTGCAGTCCGTGGCAATTTAGTGATGAAATCCATGGTAATGTTTTCCCATTTCCACTCCGGGATTTCGGGTTGTTGAAGTAGACCTGATGGTTTCTGATGCTCAGCTTTGACCTTAGAACACGTCAAACATTCTCCTACGTATTTAGCAACATCGGCTTTCATACCCGGCCACCAAAAATGTTTCTTGAGATCCTTGTACATCTTTCCCGTTCCAGGATGTATTGAGTATCTGGTTTTATGAGCTTCTCTAAGTACCATTTCTCTCATATCTCCAAATTTTGGTACCCAAATCCTTTCAGCCCTATACCGGGTTCCGTCTTCCCGAATATTAAGATGCTTCTCCGATCCTTTGGGTATTTCATCCTTTAAATTTCCCTCTTTTAAAACTCCTTGTTGCGCCTCCTTTATTTGAGTAGTAATGTTATTATGAATCATTATATTCATAGATTTTACTCGAATGGGTTCTCTGTCCTTCCTGCTCAAGGCATCAGCTACCACATTTGCCTTCCCCGGGTGGTAACGAATCTCAAAGTCGTAATCATTCAATAATTCAATCCACCTACGCTGCCTCATATTCAGTTGTTTCTGATTAAATATGTGTTGAAGACTTTTGTGGTCGGTATATATAATACTTTTGACCCCATATAAGTAGTGCCTCCAAGTCTTTAATGCAAAAACAACTGCGCCTAATTCCAAATCATGCGTCGTATAATTTTGTTCGTGAATCTTTAATTGTCTAGACGCATAAGCAATCACCTTCGTTCGTTGCATTAATACACAACCGAGACCTTGCTTTGATGCATCACAATAAATCACAAAATCATCATTCCCTTCAGGCAATGACAATATAGGTGCCGTAGTTAGCTTTTTCTTCAATAACTGAAACGCTTTCTCTTGTTCATCATTCCATTCAAATTTCTTCCCTTTATGCGTTAATGCAGTCAAGGGTTTTGCTATTCTGGAAAAGTCTTGGATGAACCTTCTGTAGTAACCAGCTAGTCCTAAAAACTGGCGTATGTGTTTCGGAGTTTTCGGGGTTTCCCACTTTTCAACAGTTTCTATCTTTGCCGGATCCACCTTAATACCTTCTTTGTTCACTATGTGACCGAGGAATTGAACTTCTTCCAACCAAAATGCACACTTTGAAAACTTAGCGTACAATTCTTCCTTCCTCAATACTTCTAACACCTTTCTCAAATGTTCACCGTGTTCTTGGTCATTCTTTGAGTAAATAAGTATGTCATCAATGAAAACAATGACAAACTTGTCAAGGTATGGTCCACACACTCGGTTCATAAGGTCCATGAACACAGCTGGTGCATTAGTTAAACCAAACGGCATGACCATAAACTCGTAATGACCGTAACGTGTTCTGAAAGCAGTCTTTGGAATATCATCTTCTTTCACCCGCATTTGATGATACCCGGAACGTAAGTCAATCTTTGAATAAACAGATGAGCCTTGTAGTTGATCAAATAAGTCGTCGATTCTCGGTAGTGGGTAGCGGTTCTTGATGGTAAGTTTGTTCAACTCTCGGTAGTCGATACACAACCTGAATGTACCATCTTTCTTCTTGACAAACAAAACAGGAGCTCCCCACGGTGATGTGCTTGGTCGAATGAAACCACGTTCTAAAAGTTCTTGTAATTGGCTTTGCAGTTCTTTCATCTCGCTGGGTGCGAGTCTGTAAGGAGCACGAGCTATTGGTGCAGCTCCTGGTACAAGATCTATTTGAAATTCAACGGATCGATGTGGGGGTAATCCCGGTAATTCTTTCGGAAATACATCGGGAAATTCTTTTGCAATGGGAACATCATTGATGCTCTTTTCTTCAGTTTGTACTTTCTCGACGTGTGCTAGAACAGCATAGCAACCTTTTCTTATTAGTTTTTGTGCCTTCAAATTACTAATAAGATGTAGCTTCGTGTTGCCCTTTTCTCCGTACACCATTAAGGGTTTTCCTTTTTCTCGTATAATGCGAATTGCATTTTTGTAACAAACGATCTCCGCTTTCACTTCTTTCAACCAGTCCATACCGATTATCACATCAAAACTCCCTAACTCTACTGGTATCAAATCAATCTTAAATGTTTCGCTAACCAGTTTAATTTCTCGATTCCGACATATATTATCTGCTGAAATTAATTTACCATTTGCTAATTCGAGTAAAAATTTACTATCCAAAGGCGTCAATGGACAACTTAATTTAGCACAAAAATCTCTACTCATATAGCTTCTATCCGCACCCGAATCAAATAAAACGTAAGCAGATTTATTGTCAATAAGAAACGTACCCGTAACAAGCTCCGGGTCTTCCTGTGCCTCTACCGCATTAATATTGAAAACTCTTCCACGGCCTTGTCCATTCGTGTTCTCCTGGTTCGGGCAATTTCTAATAATGTGGCCTGGTTTTCCACATTTATAACAAACTACATTGGCATAACTTGCTCCGACACTACTTGCTCCGCCATTACTCGTTCCGACACCATTTGTTCCTTTCGTTCTATTAACCCCTGGTCCGTAGACCTCACACTTTGCCGCGCTATGACCATTTCTTTTACACT
The DNA here is from genome assembly GCF_046630445.1 of Rutidosis leptorrhynchoides. NCBI lineage: Eukaryota > Viridiplantae > Streptophyta > Magnoliopsida > Asterales > Asteraceae > Rutidosis > Rutidosis leptorrhynchoides. The sequence goes on from NC_092334.1 coordinate 599,945,669, forward strand.
TGTTGCAAAATTTGGTGCAGAACCCCGAGTGATTCTTTTCACACCTTTGGCATAGCTGCTTCTGATTGTTGTTGTTGTTGCGGTTATTATTGTTGTTGGGATGATTGTTGTAGTTGCTGTTGTTGTTGTTGTTGTTGTTGTTGTTGTTGTTGGGCCGTTTGTTGTAGTTGCGATTGATGTTGCGATTGTTGGGATAATTGTTGCGATTATTGTTGTAATTGCTGTTGTTGTTGTATTGGTGATTCGTATCACCGTTTTCCTCCCACTTTCTTTTGACTTGCTTCACATTGGCCTCTTCAGCAGTCTGTTCTTTAATTCTTTCTTCAATCTGGTTCACTAGTTTGTGAGCCATTCTACATGCCTGTTGTATGGAGGCGGGCTCGTGTGAACTTATATCTTCTTGGATTCTTTCCGGTAATCCTTTCACAAACGCGTCGATCTTCTCTTCCTCATCTTCGAATGCTCCCGGACACAATAGGCACAATTCTGTGAATCGTCTTTCGTACGTGGTAATATCAAATCCTTGGGTTCGTAACCCTCTAAGTTCTGTCTTGAGCTTATTGACCTCGGTTCTGGGACGGTACTTCTCGTTCATCAAGTGCTTGAATGCTGACCACGGTAGTGCGTACGCATCATCTTGTCCCACTTGCTCTAGATAGGTATTCCACCATGTTAACGCAGAACCTGTGAAGGTATGCGTAGCGTACTTCACTTTGTCCTCTTCAGTACACTTACTTATGGCAAACACCGATTCAACCTTCTCGGTCCACCGTTTCAATCCGATCGGTCCTTCGGTTCCATCAAATTCCAAAGGTTTGCAGGCAGTGAATTCTTTGTAGGTGCATCCTACACGATTTCCTGTACTGCTAGATCCAAGGTTATTGTTGGTATGTAGCGCAGCCTGTACTGCGGCTATGTTTGAAGCTAGAAAAGTACGGAATTCCTCTTCATTCATATTCACGGTGTGTCGAGTAGTCGGTGCCATTTCCTTCAAAATAGTTAAATGGAACAAGTTAATCATACAGAATATTAAGAGTAGTTAATAGTATTTCGTAGCATAATATGAACTCATTTATAAAAGCTTTTTCTTCATATTAGCGTTTTATAAGTTTAAATTCGGGTAGTACCTACCCGTTAAGTTCATACTTAGTAGCTAATATACAATTCAACTACTACAATTCTATATGAAAAACTGATTGTAATAATATTTCGCGTTCAAACTTTTATACAATATTTTACAAACTTACAATACCGCTTATTTTACATAAAGCATGAAATATAGCACACAATAACTTTGATACAAGATAGTTGTGAAGACAATTCTAGCTAGTACACAAGTCGTTCGGCAAAGGCAATAAAGACACGTAATTCATACGTCCAGAAACAAGTCATGCATTCTGGTTTTACTAGGACTACTTCCCATCCTTGGTCTTGTGCAACATAACCGTTATGGCCGTTGATAAGACAGCGTGTTGTAACGTCATCAAAGGGACGAGGGTTACGTAATGTCCAACAGTCCCGTAATAATCTAAAAACCTCATTTCTTACCCCAATTACCGACTCCGTCACTTGTGGAAACGTTTTGTTTAATAGTTGTAGCCCGATGTTCTTGTTCTCACTTTGGTGAGAAGCGAACATTACTAATCCGTAAGCATAACATGCTTCTTTATGTTGCATGTTAGCCGCTTTTTCTAAATCACGAAGTCCAATATTCGGATATATTGAGTCAAAATAATTTCTTAACCCGTTGCGTAAAATAGCATTTGGGTTCCCCGCAATATATGCGTCAAAGTAAACACATCGTAACTTATGGGTTTCCCAATGTGATATCCCCCATCTTTCAAACGAAAGTCTCTTATAAACCAAGACATTCTTGGAACGTTCTTCGAATGTCTTACAAACTGATCTCGCCTTAAATAGTTGTGCCGAAGAATTCTGGCCGACTCTAGACAAGATTTCATCAATCATGTCTCCGGGTAGGTCTCTTAAAATATTGGGTTGTCTATCCATTTTGTGTTTTTAAACTGTAAAATAGACAAGAGTTAGTTTCATAAAAAAATACTTATTAATACAAGCAATTTTTACATATATCATAAAGCATAAGAACACTATATTACATATATTACACCACACGAATACAACTATCTTATTCCGACTCGCTCGTTTCTTCTTCTTCGGTTTTGGTTCGTTTTGCCAAGTTTCTAGGGATATATGATGTTCCCCTAATACGAGCCGTCGTTGTCCACATTGGTTTAGAAAAACCTGGTGGTTTAGAGGTTCCCGGGTCATTGTTACAACTTAAGGACTTCGGGGGTTGACGATACATATAAAGTTCATCGGGGTTGGAATTAGATTTCTCTATTTTTATGCCCTTTCCCTTATTATTTTCTTTTGCCTTTTTAAATTCAGTTGGGGTAATTTCTATAACATCATCGGAATTCTCGTCGGAATCCGATTCATCGGAGAATTGGTAATCCTCCCAATATTTTGCTTCCTTGGCGGAAACACCATTGACCATAATTAACTTTGGTCGGTTGGTTGAGGATTTTCTTTTACTTAACCGTTTTATTATTTCCCCCACCGGTTCTATTTCTTCATCCGGTTCCGATTCTTCTTCCGGTTCCGATTCTTCTTCCGGTTCCGACTCTTCTTCCGGTTCCTCTTCGGGAATTTGTGAATCAGTCCACAAATCATTCCAATTTACATTTGACTCTTCATTATTATTAGGTGAGTCAATGGGACTTGTTCTAGAGGTAGACATCTATCACATAATATCAAACACGTTAAGAGATTAATATATCACATAATATTCATATGTTAAAAATATATAGTTTCCAACAAAAATGTTAAGCAATCATTTTTAAAGAAAACACGGTCGAAGTCCAGACTCACTAATGCATCCTAACAAACTCGATAAGACACACTAATGCAAATTTTCTGGTTCTCTAAGACCAACGCTCGGATACCAACTGAAATGTCCCGTTCTTATTGATTAAAAACGTTCCATATTAATTGATAAGTTGCGAGGTTTTGACCTCTATATGAGACGTTTTTCAAAGACTGCATTCATTTTTAAAACAAACCATAACCTTTATTTCATAAATAAAGGTTTAAAAAGCTTTACGTAGATTATCAAATAATGATAATCTAAAATATCCTGTTTACACACGACCATTACATAATGGTTTACAATACAAATATGTTACATCGAAATCAGTTTCTTGAATGCAGATTTTACACAATATCATACAAACATGGACTCCAAATCTTGTCCTTATTTTAGTATGCAACAGCGGAAGCTCTTAATATTCACCTGAGAATAAACATGCTTTAAACGTCAACAAAAATGTTGGTGAGTTATAGGTTTAACATATATATATCAAATCGTAACAATAGACCACAAGATTTCATATTTCAATACACATCCCATACATAGAGATAAAAATCATTCATATGGTGAACACCTGGTAACCGACATTAACAAGATGCATATATAAGAATATCCCCATCATTCCGGGACACCCTTCGGATATGATATAAATTTCGAAGTACTAAAGCATCCGGTACTTTGGATGGGGTTTGTTAGGCCCAATAGATCTATCTTTAGGATTCGCGTCAATTAGGGTGTCTGTTCCCTAATTCTTAGATTACCAGACTTAATAAAAAGGGGCATATTCAATTTCGATAATTCAACCATAGAATGTAGTTTCACGTACTTGTGTCTATTTTGTAAATCATTTATAAAACCTGCATGTATTCTCATCCCAAAAATATTAGATTTTTAAAAGTGGGACTATAACTCACTTTCACAGATTTTTACTTCGTCGGGAAGTAAGACTTGGCCACTGTTGATTCACGAACCTATAACAATATATACATATATATTAAAGTATGTTCAAAATATATTTACAACACTTTTAATATATTTTGATGTTTTAAGTTTATTAAGTCAGCTGTCCTCGTTAGTAACCTATAACTAGTTGTCCACAGTTAGATGTACATAAATAAATTGATAAATATTATCTTGAATCAATCCACGACCCAGTGTATACGTATCTCAGTATTGATCACAACTCAAACTATATATATTTTGGAATCAACCTCAACCCTGTATAGCTAACTCCAACATTCACATATAGAGTGTCTATGGTTGTTCCGAAATATATATAGATGTGTCGACATGATAGGTCGAAACATTGTATACGTGTCTATGGTATCTCAAGATTACATAATATACAATACAAGTTGATTAAGTTATGGTTGGAATAGATTTGTTACCAATTTTCACGTAGCTAAAATGAGAAAAATTATCCAATCTTGTTTTACCCATAACTTCTTCATTTTAAATCCGTTTTGAGTGAATCAAATTGCTATGATTTCATATTGAACTCTATTTTATGAATCTAAACAGAAAAAGTATAGGTTTATAGTCGGAAAAATAAGTTACAAGTCGTTTTTGTAAAGGTAGTCATTTCAGTCGAAAGAACGACGTCTAGATGACCATTTTAGAAAACATACTTCCACTTTGAGTTTAACCATAATTTTTGGATATAGTTTCATGTTCATAATAAAAATCATTTTCTCAGAATAACAACTTTTAAATCAAAGTTTATCATAGTTTTTAATTAACTAACCCAAAACAGCCCGCGGTGTTACTACGACGGCGTAAATCCGGTTTTACGGTGTTTTTCGTGTTTCCAGGTTTTAAATCATTAAGTTAGCATATCATATAGATATAGAACATGTGTTTAGTTTATTTTAAAAGTCAAGTTAGAAGGATTAACTTTTGTTTGCGAACAAGTTTAGAATTAACTAAACTATGTTCTAGTGATTACAAGTTTAAACCTTCGAATAAGATAGCTTTATATGTATGAATCGAATGATGTTATGAACATCATTACTACCTTAATTTCCTTGGATAAACCTACTGGAAAAGAGAAAAATGGATCTAGCTTCAATGGATCCTTGGATGGCTCGAAGTTCTTGAAGCAGAATCATGACACGAAAACAAGTTCAAGTAAGATCATCACTTGAAATAAGATTGTTATAGTTATAGAAATTGAACCAAAGTTTGAATATGATTATTACCTTGTATTAGAATGATAACCTACTGTAAGAAACAAAGATTTCTTGAGGTTGGATGATCACCTTACAAGATTGGAAGTGAGCTAGCAAACTTGAAAGTATTCTTGATTTTATGAAACTAGAACTTTTGGAATTTATGAAGAACACTTAGAACTTGAAGATAGAACTTGAGAGAGATCAATTAGATGAAGAAAATTGAAGAATGAAAGTGTTTGTAGGTGTTTTTGGTCGTTGGTGTATGGATTAGATATAAAGGATATGTAATTTTGTTTTCATGTAAATAAGTCATGAATGATTACTCATATTTTTGTAATTTTATGAGATATTTCATGCTAGTTGCCAAATGATGGTTCCCACATGTGTTAGGTGACTCACATGGGCTGCTAAGAGCTGATCATTGGAGTGTATATACCAATAGTACATACATCTAAAAGCTGTGTATTGTACGAGTACGAATACGGGTGCATACGAGTAGAATTGTTGATGAAACTGAACGAGGATGTAATTGTAAGCATTTTTGTTAAGTAGAAGTATTTTGATAAGTGTATTGAAGTCTTTCAAAAGTGTATAAATACATATTAAAACACTACATGTATATACATTTTAACTGAGTCGTTAAGTCATCGTTAGTCGTTACATGTAAGTGTTGTTTTGAAACCTTTAGGTTAACGATTTTGTTAAATGTTGTTAACCCAATGTTTATAATATCAAATGAGATTTTAAATTATTATATTATCATGATATTATCATGTATGAATATCTCTTAATATGATATATATACATTAAATGTCTTTACAACGATAATCGTTACATATATGTCTCGTTTAAAAATCATTAAGTTAGTAGTCTTGTTTTTACATATGTAGTTCATTGTTAATATACTTTATGATATGTTTTCTTATCATAGTATCATGTTAACTATATATATATATATCCATATATATGTCATCATATAGTTTTTACAAGTTTTAACGTTCGTGAATCACCGATCAACTTGGGTGGTCAATTGTCTATATGAAACATATTTCAATTAATCAAGTCTTAACAAGTTTGATTGCTTAACATGTTGGAAACATTTAATCATGTAAATATCAATCTCAATTAATATATATAAACATGGAAAAGTTCGGGTCACTACACCCGTCACTCAAAAGGGGCCCGACGCACCAAAGCCGAGTATTTGCTACAAATGTGGCCAATCGGGTCATTTTAGGAATGAATGCCCAAAGAATAAAGCAAAAGCCAACGCGCGCCGTTGAACTTACAACATCGACACCTAGGATGCCGAGACGATGATGGACTAGTCACGGGTACGTTTCTTCACAACAAACCGTATATTTCATACTTATTCGATTCGATTACCGCTAGATGTTTATTAACCAAGTCTTTGACTCGTGCTCTTTACATTCCACTTTTTCCCCTAGATACTACTTAGACGATTTAAGTGACCAACGGAAAAATATTGTGTGCCTATAAATTCTATCGGAGGATATGCATTAAGAAATTGGACTCGACACCTATAGAACTAAGGAACTCAAAACCTATTCATTAAGGAGATATTGTTGCCCTACATTTATGTATAGATTATTGTGAACTAAGAAATTTTCGGTTGAAAACCGATACCCTCCCCTTCGCATCCATGACCTCATGATTATTTGCATGAGTCACGCATGTTCCAAATCAACCTCCGTTCCGGTTATCAATTGGGGGTTAAGGGAGACGATGTCTCCTAAGCCATCTTCCGAACTCGCAACGTTAGTTGTAAGTCTCTCTTAGTACCGTCGATTTATTTAGGACTCCGTCCGTATTCATGAACCTCCTAAACCACGTATGCAAACTTATCTAGACAAATCTGTTATCGTATTTATAGATGACATCTTAACTTATTCAACTAAGTTCAATTTTCTAGACTATGATGTTAATGGTCAAGGCATTACAATCAATCTCGAAATCAAGCCACATGTAATCAGGGAACTCTCCCAACTCAGACTTGTATTCGTAAAAAAAAAAAAAAAAAAAAAAAAAAAAAAATCTTAGATCTCACCGGTTCTTACCGAAGATTCATTTCTGACTTTTCTCGTATTACACGACTTTTAAACTCGTTAACTCACTAAGGAAAACTTTAAACCTCTCCGTGTTCGCACCTTGAGCCTGATTCTTCACACCAACATTTCTAGTTAAAAATCGTATAGCAACAGATGGAACTCAAACATGGAAATATTTCTACTTGAACGCCGAAAGGCATACTCTCTCGACTCAAAAATCAACATAACTAAAATTCATTATTTTGCACGAAGAATTCGAATACTAAACTATAGATCCGATCAATATTCTCGTCATCACGTACCACACTACATACCTCTGTTATTTCACCGTTACCGTCTGATATTACTGGAAATTAAGATAACACACAATCCAACGATACTTCACTCTTCTTTGACTTAACGCCCTTGTGTTTCTGATAATCGGCCAACTATTATTCAACCCCGAACTATACAACTACGTGTACTATCTCGTTTCTCTTTCAGACTTCAACTTTTGACAACTAGAGGCACGTTATGGCAACCTCGAGATGCAAGCTCATCCTATTCTAAGTCCTCATTTCACTCCTATCCTCATCGCTCGCATTTCCGTTAAGGAAACTCCTTGTAACATTTCTCCATGGATAGAGAAACTCCTCATATTACATTAGTATTCGCCACGAGGGTGAATAGTCCTAACGAACATTTTTCGAACCCTAACTGACTTGTTCAAACATATCTTAAGAAATTCTATTCCAACACGGTGTATCTTCGTCATTTATCCTGTATCGAAATACTCGTTTCACCTCTAGTTTTACAAGAAACCTTGGAGACCCGCTTAGACATGAGTACCGCGTACCACCCACAAACAGACGAACCGAACAAACGAACGATTTACGTCTTCGAAAGTCATGTTTCAAACTTGCATGGTCGCTTTTAGTAGATCCCTCTTACAACAGTAGTTACCACTAGTGTGTTCACACGCACTTTCCGAAACCCTATATGACCGCTAATGTCATACCCCTATTCGTTGGACCAAAGCATGTGGCAAACAAAACACCGAATCTTAACTCATCCAAGAAACAACAATTGAGATAATCCAAGTTCGAGAAGGGCTCGAGACGACCCGTAGTCGTCCAAAAGAGTCATAACAAACTTAGAAACGTGTCCTGCGGAACAGGAACGTGCAATCCTTCTAGATGCACCAACTATTGATGACAAACTCCTCCTCATAGGAAAAACCGGCTGAACTTGTGGATCGTAAAACCAAGCCCTAATACAACGTAACACCCCGACTATCCGGATTCGTGGAATGTCCAAGAAAGTACCTTCACTCATTCGTAGAGTTACTACTCTAAGTCTCGAGTAAGAGATATCGACTACTACTTCCAACTAAATTTCGGGACGAAATTTCTTTTGAGGTGTGGATAATGTAACATCCCGCGTTTTTCCGTTAAATTATTTTTTAACGCCGTCTTTTTCTTTTTAGATAATATTCCTCGTATCTAGATTCGTAACCTCCGTTAGCTAACATTCTAAATATTCTCGTTATCGGATTTTAATACGCGTTTTAAAATATTCCGTTTAGGTATTTTCCGCACCCGACTACAAACTCGAGGGACTAAAATTGACACGGGGCAAACTAGTTGACTAGGTCACCTAGTCCACCCCAATCACCACCATTCAACCATCTCCCTCTCTCTCTCTCTTTCTCTCTAGCAAGAACACACCCAATTTCCAAATTCATTCAATCATCATCTAAATTCGATCTAGGAGGCTTACAACAAAATAAATTACATATTCGTGATCCTCTCTTCATCCTCTTCATTTTGGTACCAACTTCATCTCGTTTGGGTAACATTTCTAAAACACTAGATTTCTTTAAATTTGTGTTCTTGACTTAAAAGTGTGTTAATTAGTGTCTATGGCTCATTGTGATGTCGTGTATGTAATTTGTATGCTCGATTTGTTGTTTTTGGTGTAACTAGCTTGAATATGAAAATTGCTTGCTTAATCTTTGATTTTGGATGATTAAAAGTTGTTTAAATTGTTAAAGTTCATGTATTAAATGTGTTACTAGCATCATTAGCTTCAAATTGATGTGTAGGTTGATTAAGAAAACTTCAAAAACATGATTATTGATTTTGAGATGTTTGACTAGGGTTTGATAGTTCTTGACATGAATTTTTGGATGCTTGAATGTCATGGAATGTTAATTGTTAGTGTTTAGTAGTAATGTATGCTTCATTACCTTCAAAACGGCATATCATATGTGTGAATTGGTTTCCCGAAACTCAAAATGCAATTGATGAACTTGAAACTTTGAAAATGGACTTTTATTGTTCGCTTGATGAGATTTCGGCTATTGTAAATGATGTTATTGTTGGACCATAAGTGCTTAGTTGTATTCCTCGTCAAAATACCTTTCCAACGATATATGATAGGCATTATAAGTGTTTGCGGGTCAATTGTTGTGTTAGAATTGATTTTGGCTCGTGCATACTTGTGGAAAAACAGAAACAGACCTGCACAGATGGTGGCGCGGCGCGCCCCATCCCCGCGCGGCGCGCAGATGTACCTGGTCAGATTCTGACCTCCTCGTCCCATTTCACGTGAAATGTTTGATGACCTACGGACCTCCGATTCACATGAAACTTGTTTTAATACACTTGTATATGAATAATTAGCATAGAAAAATAGTCCGGGACCTGACCCGAACATGTTGACTTTTTCGTTGACTTTGACCCGACCAAGTTTGACTTTTTGTCAAACTTAACCAATTAATTATGCAATCTTTCTAACATGATTCTATACTTGTATCTTGCATGAAACTTGACAATTTTCTTCACATGCTACATAATCGAGTCGTGTCGAGCCATAGGACTAATTGAACAACTTTGACCCTTCGTGACTATCGTTATTGATACAACCTACTTGTTTAGGTCGAGATTAGCTTTGTCTTTGCACGCGTTTACTCGTTGAAGTACTTTATTAACGCTTGCGCTCAAGATGAGATCATAGTCCCACCTTTTCAACAACTTTTATACTTTTAAATCGTGGGCTGAGAAAACATATACTTTGTTACATCTTGTACTACTTACTTTTATGTTTTGAACACAAGTGTGAAAACAAACATTCCACGTGCGAGTTAGAACAAAAATGCCTCAATTCGATTATCATTAGTTACACTTGCAGGGTGTAAGCGAGAACTTATATTGTGTGGCCATACGGGTTTAACAAACCCTCATTCGGACGGTTCGCTACCGTTATGCGGATGAAATATATTTTTGTGTTTTAGTGTGGGTTCTAGCACTGTGTGATGGGGTAACGTTGGTTAAGTTTTGATAATTGAGTGCTCGCGTATAACAACACTTTTGGAATGCAAATGATTTGGATAATCTACGTTATGGAAATACAAAATCTTGTGGTTCAAAAACAACGTTTAATACTTACTAAACCTATGATTTCACCAACGTTTTCGTTGACAGATTCTTCTATGTTTTCTCAGGTTTTGAATGCTTAGTGATACATGCTTCCGCACTCTTTTGATACTTGCTTGGATGTCGAGTATACATACATTTTGGAGCATCTTTTGAACTTATTTAAACTGTGTCGCATAGTTTTCATTTGTACTTATAACGTTGTAACTTAACTTGTGGTCAATTACCTTTGTAAACTTTGAAACAATCTTTACACTTGAATGGATGCGACATATTTTGGGTCAAACGTCTGTTTTAAAGACTTATGACCAGGTAATGGGACCTACGTAGTCGACGCCGTCACTTGATGATTTGTCGGGGTCGCTACATTTCACTAACACAACACTAACTCACAACACCACCACTACTCCACTCATTAACACAACAAAAGGTGAACAACACGAGTTATAATTACAAATGGTCTTAGTATCTTCAATTTGTCCAACACACCTGAATCCTTTTAGTTCATACGCGTTGATTATTCATCCGCGTACGTATCTGGATTAATACATGTGATTATACTCACGTTTTGTGGATACATATACGTGTTTTGGAGTTCTTACATTCTGTGGATTAAAGTTTTCAAGTTTTATGTGTTTTTGAATCTGTGTGGGGAGAAGACAACGTGGAAAAAAAAGAATCAAATACGGTTTTGGGGTCAAGTAACAGGGAGTAATTGTATAGGCCCAACATATCCAAGCTTAGTTTTTGAAGAAGCCCAGCTATTCTTAACCATTCCCAAGGCTTAAATCTAATTAAATTTCTGGAGCCCGAGTACTTCAACCCATTACTTGACATTTAGATCCTACCCATCTATTCGGATCCAAAACCAGTTCTACCCGATTTAAAAACTAACTATCAGTTAAGTTTTTGTTAAATTTTAACGAAACACTAACAAGTCACATTGGTAGCATATTCGGATTTAGAATCACTAACAAGTCACATTGGTAACAAGTCACAAGTTTTCGTTAATTTTTTAGTTCAAACTAGTAGTTAAGGCATCTCCATTGATCACCCCATATATGCAATTATATGTTTGAATAATATTTTATATTCGTAGCATGTTCAAGCTTCAGTTTTTAAAATAGAAGAAAGATCTAGAAAACATAAATATGGGGTGAGACTTGAGTGAGTAATGACCAAAGTACCCTAAAAAATAGTGGGAAAGGACAATTCGGGACAATTGAAACAGTAAGTATACAAGGGACAGTACTAACTTTTTGAAATAGTATATAGGGATAACTGGTAGCATATTCGGATTTAGAATCACTCAATTTTGCTACCTGGATCCTAAAACTGGATTGATATCAACCATGGAAGTTCAGATCGTCAGTCAAAGGTTTTAGTTCATTCGTACGAATTGAAATTCATTCCCACAAATTTGAAATATTAGGATTCTTATTTGGTGAATTGGGGAAGAAGGTGTATGAAGAAGAAGTCTAATTTAATTTTATAAAGGACTAAGAAAGTGATGTCATTAATAAGCTTTAACCAAGCTTAAAAAATCAAAAATAATTAAAAAAATCTAAGGCATTACCATGATGTCATTATTATTAATCTTTTTAATTAATTAAAGTAAATAAAATTAACAAAAAAAAAGGTTTTAAATTTGCCAATTTGAAATCTCCAGGTGGGAGATTCTATAACAAAAACACGTCTGTATGTTATACCGCTTAATTTTTCTGAGACTCACAAAATTACAGAGCACGCTTGCTTGCTTCTAGGGTTTCTCACATATTAGTTCCATTTTCCTCCAAAGCAACTTTCATCATCTTCAATCGTCGTCATCATCATCCAAATCGCAGCAACGATTTCTTTAGCCCATTGGTAAGCTTTTTTTTCATCCAACCGCGATTTGCCCTAATTCTTAATTCATGTTCAATTTGCCCTAATTTTATCATTAGATTATTGATACAATAGATGCATGTTTGTGTAAAGAAAAAGAAGTTACCAATTTTTCAATGATACTTTTGTATAGAAAGTTGTTGAATAGCATATAAAAAACTAATTTTAGGATGAATCTGGAACCATTTAGTCATCAGGAAGGCAATATCAATTGCTTGAACGACGACTATGAACTAATTTAGTTATGTAGGTTTCTAATTTTTTTTTATATTTTATTTCTAGAGTTTCCATTAAAGATTTGGAGGTTGAAGTCTGAACTGAATTTGGTTATAAGAAGAAGATACCAAATTTTGCTCTCAAGATGAGTTTTGAGGTATGTGTTGAACCAATTTGAACCATTTATGAGTACAAAGTCATTTTTTGATACAATAATTCTATGTATGATTTACTTAATTGCAAACTAAGTCAATAGTTTTTGCACTAATATCAGTTTAGTACTTATTTCTTTTGGAAAATATGAAATGTTGAGCAGCCTATTGTGATGTTATTGTATCTAATAGTTTCTTTAAGTTATCGTATCTGCAGGTGTTCTAAGCAATGTTTGAATTTCAAGACTCTGTTTCGAGTATGTTAGTGTAAGCTTCTGTAAGGTTTGTTAATGAAAGGTTTGTTAGTATGGATTTACTTTCAGAGCTTAAAAGTAAATCCATACTACCACTTTATTATATTTGTGGGCTTAATCTGGACTTATATATCTATATTTTCATATTTGTATTTCTATATCTTGTGTTTTTTAGTCTCTAACTGCTGTTGCACAAAAAAGATTGTATATGTATGCTACCGGTTATATACTTTATTTGGATTTGGATTATATATATATATATGTGTATATGTGTATGTTTCTAGAGATATAAAGATTGTATATGTACGCTACCATTTATGTGTCTAAGTATCTCTATTGGTTAATGGGCTTATTCCTATACACCATCTCTATACAGATTTTTATGTAGCTTTTGTGGGACATTGATTTTAACTAATATACAGATTGGGTCATGAGGGACATTGATTTTAACTTGGATGTTTGTGATGATTATTGTATATGATTTTTAATTTGTAATATATGCCATGAAGATTTGTGCTGAGATAGAGATAAATTTAGATAGATGAAATGAAATATTCAAACAGAGCCTATTAACTAGATCAAATGGAACATTCAAACAAGGTAAAATATCTTCCATTTTTATATGATTTATTCTAGACTTTGTTGAGTGGATTGTGTTTGAATCCACACAATTCTTAGACTAATTAATTTTAATCATGTTATCTTTCTGTGGGAAAATCACTGCAACTGCTGGTAAGCATTAACAATAGTTGATGTTAGATTTGATGAAAATCTCGATGTTTATTGTTGTCTCGATGTTTTAATTTAAGGTCAGCGTTTCTTTTTGTTTGTTTAGCTAAATAGTTAAATTGTATGACACTTATTAAAATTGCAGGCTGGAGAGATATTGTCAAGAGAGATTTGTGTTTCCCCCTTAAATTAATTTCAAAGAATGAAGTTGTTGATGGAAGGTGACTGCTACATGTGGTACCAACTATTAAAACAGAAAGCATCTAAGGTATACAAAGTTTGCCTTTATTTTATATCTCTTGAACAACTTTCTTTTTCCTATGTTTTTAAGAAAGACCTTAACTTAAGAAAGATGTTAACTTTTACCTCTGTTTTTAAAATTTCTTTTGTTTTCCCATCTTTTCTAGGTTGTAAAGGAAGTTGAAATGTTAGTTTCATATTTGCAGGTGTCAACTTTCAGAGTATGCAATGGATGTGAGTGTATGCAAATGCTTCATTGTTTATGGGTGAGTCAGGCTCTAAGCATAGGTGTAGTAGGCAAATCTCATTTGTTGATGTTTTGAAGAAGTCATATTGGTCAATCTTCAATCTTGATATAATTTTTGATATACAGTTATTATTGGTTTTGGTCTTTTATAATACAATACAATGCATGCGTTCTTTGAAATGGTCATAGGTTATTTCATATAGATGGCAATATTAGTTGGGTCAATTGGTTTTATATATGCAGACTATAATGATAAAGATTAGGACTAATCAAGAACATTTTCCAGGGGATAATGATCAACAACGTTTGCAGGTCATGAATTCGGACGTTCGGTTTGAAGATTGTGTATTTCAAATATGATATTGTAAGTTGATTGTTTCATTTATTATTTATATATCTTGAAAACATCAGTAGGCCAAAATCTACTTTGAACTGCTTGAAAAATATAGTACTACTCTAAATATTTCGGCCTGCTTCACATGACCCGCCTACTTTGACACTAGCATAAATATCTATGTTTTGATTGACTTAGCTTTAATACTTTCATTCATACCCTTCTCTTTTTTTTTATAGTTGCAAATTACCATTATTTTATTTTGTCATGTTTCTTTTGTTCTCTTCTGAATGAACAATCTTTTATTGTTGAAGTCTGATGCAGAAAATCCTTGGTTAAGCTCTTTGATTGGTAAACTAAAAGAACATCTCAAGATCTCGATTGGAAATGTTCATATCAAATATGGGGACTATGTTAGGTTGGTTATACAATTATAGGGACTCTTATGGTTTTCTTGATGCTTTTTTGCTACCTGGTTGCATGAGTCGTAGTGTTTAGATCACAGTTGCTACTTGGGCAACTTCTTTCTTTATTTCAGTTTGTTTCATGTTGTCCCATGTATTTATATTAATATTAGTCCATCCTTATTATTACTCTATATATCTAAATGATATATGGCAAATGAATAGTAGCCCTCAATAGTTTCACAAACACCCCTCAAACTTTTAATATTTTCACAATTTAACCTCGCCCTTTATACCAATTAACTTTATAGCTTTTACAAATTTACCACATAGTTTTCACATTTTATACTTTAACCATTACACTTCTCATTCATTATAAATCGATCCCATAATTTTTACTAACTAACAACTATTCATTATTATTATTATTATTATTATTATTATTATTATTATTATTATTATTATTATTATTATTATTATTATTATTATTATTATTATTTATTATTATTATTAAATCAACCACATAATTTTTCACTTTATTATTGTTTAACTTTTTTCTTATTATAAATTAACTACGTAACTCATTATATATATATATATATATTATTCTCTACATCTCTAAAAGGCAGAGACTTTGTAAATAGTTCTTCCCCATGCTTTAATCGTTTATACGTCGTGCAAAAAGGTTGTACCCACAATGATACCACACTAAACATTGAGAACCATTATAAACTTTAGGGCGCCAAATGTAAATTTCTAGGGTAAAAAATGTAAACTCCATAGGGGTCTAAAGTTAAAGTTCAAGGGCCAAATCGTAACTTCTTTATTTTCCATAAAACTCCACAACAAATCCACCTAAATTTTTAACCACCTTTAAATTTTCGTACGACTTGGGATAGGTTTAACCGACATAACCATTAAACACGAAATAATTTTACGAACCAAACACAACAAATTATATTCGAAACAGAGTCCCGACGCGGAGCGAGGGCTCCTCCACTAGTTACTTTCATTTGGCATCTTGTACTGTTGGGTCATACTTAGGCCTTCTTACATTGTAAACATCGAGGTTTGTTTTGTTGGTTATAATAAAATAAATATAGATCTTTTCGAAGAAAAAAAGTTGTTACTTTTAAAATTTTAATGATAATGTATGTCATTTATAAGTATTCTCTAATTAGGCTTTATATATATAGTTTTTGATAAACTCGTAATTCTTACGAGTCACTTCACTAGTACATACATATAACGTGTTTTTATTTTCTTTTTGCAGGTATACACGTTTTATTTGACAGGCCCAATATCAAGTAAACAAGTTTTGAAGTAGAAACACATTTTATTATTTGAGAAACACATTTTATTATTTGATAGTAGGCCCAAATATTTCATTTTTAATTTTGAAATCCCAATAACTAGATGTAGGCTCAATTTGTGAAAAGTCCATTTTGAAAGTCCATTTTCACGTTAACCATATGCTCGTTTATATCCTTTTTCTTTTCTTTACTAGAGTTAACGAGTTTATTATTTGTTCCAACAAAGTGTTAACTTTTGCGCAAACTTTTTAACGAAGGACTTTATAAAGTGTCTTTTTTCATTTGAATATAACATAAGTCGAGACACGTAAAATTCTTAAAGACGTTTTGTAAAACGTTTGTTTCGAGATTTTTTCATACGAAAATTTTTAAATAATAAAAAATCGAACTTTCTTGTGTTTGTCGGTTTTTAAAAGTTTTTAAAAGATTTTTCGACATTTTCTTTCAATGTCTCATCATATTAATTCTGCTGCACAATCTCATATAATTTTGAATAATTCAACTCCGTTACCTTGTAAATCACACTTTGATGTTCGACTCAATCCTTTAAGTGATAGACGTTCTTGTTACGACCATTCTTGTGGTGTTCGCATTTATGAGCAATCAAAACAAGCTACAAAATTGGAATCTCTACTCTTATTGTTGGATCCCGAGATTCCATCATCAGATGATTCAAATCGTCATCATCACTATCGTTGCTCTTGCTACGAACGAGGTGGAAAATCCATTTGTACTGTATCTCAACTAAAGCTATTTCATAAGATTCAGACACAACGTAAGCCGAACGTTCAACAAAGTTCTACTAATAAAACTGAGAGTGCTAAAAGAGTTCAAGAACGCTCACTTAAGTCAACATCTGACACTGACTCAAAGGTAAATCCGACTTTAGACACCTCATTCAAAGGATTGAATGAAGCTTAGAAACCCACAAAACCTACAAGGGAACAACAACCTGTTCTTGTTACAAAACAACTGAAACACATCCAAATACGTTACCATGTGTGTTCAAAGTTTATGAAAGCTTCGTACTTAAGGATAGTGGATTGGTTGATTCTTATCAATTAAACTTGGAAGTTTTCGAGATGACTAATCGGATTAAAGTGCATGAAAGGAATAAAGTTGAGTTGAAGGAAAAAATTTCAAGACATGAAGCAGAAATGAAAGCAAAATTGAAGAAACAAGATGATTCCTTTGACGAGGAACGCATCAGACTTTTGAAGAATCTGTATGTTCATCTCAAAGCTGAACATAAGGTTGCAACTGATATAATTCATTCACTCCTTATAATGATGAAAATAAAAAATTAAATGTGAAAAACAAGAGTGTTGCTATTTCTCTGGCTACAGGAGATTCAGACATAGTCACTTTAAAACACATATTCCCTGATTTAGAGTCTGAACTCGTGAAGCAAACCATACTCTTTGAGGATGAAAAACTTGCCTTGATTGCTCAATCAAAAAATTTTGAAACCAAATGCCAGAAATATATGAATTCGATCAAGTTATTTTACAATCTAAGATCATAAAACTTGAAAGCGATTTAAAATCACAATAAGGATCTTTTGAGCATGAAAAGAAATGTTTGATCAAACCAATCAAAGCTCTTGAGTTGCAAGAGAACTCATCACACCGTTTAAAACCTAAAATGGTGTCGATTGGTACAAATGTATCTATTCTCGAGGTCTTTGAATACACTGAGACGGCTAAAAACAGAGCTTTATTAAACAAATTGTTTGACATTGTTGTAGTATATTCTACATTTACAACTTTTAAACAATAATTATAATTATTATACAATAATCAACATGCAATATCAGATAATCTAGGCCTTCGGAGAAATAGATTATCAAGAATGCTGGTTTGTTCCATATGTTCTTCATGATTTGTTGAGAAACGTGACAAACCCATGTCCAAATCTACTCCCAAAGTTGAACCAACACCAACCTCTCATACCAAGACTAAACCAAGACCTAGTGTGATGACCCAAAAATTTCCAACCAAATTTAAACTCGATCTTTATATTATTTCGACACGATAAGTAAAGTCTGTAATGTTGAGTCACAAATATTTTGAACGATTTCATATATTCAATTGACCTTCGACCATTCTCGACGATTCACGAACTATTATTTGTAAATAAATGTGTATACATATAAAAATAAAAATAAAAATATGTATAGAGAATATTAAATATAATTATTTAATGATTGTAATACTCGTTGGACGTTTCAATTATTATTTAGAGAAGTTTAATTCGAACTTATGTGATTTTAAAATAAATGGTGATCCGAAAATGAGTTCTATAAATTTTAGGCTTACTAAAAATGTATTTAGGACCTAGTTATTTAATTTTAACACTTTTTATATTTTACCAAGAATTGAGAGGGACAGCTGATGTAATTTTTATTTAACAAATTAATGATCGAATT
This sequence comes from Rutidosis leptorrhynchoides, assembly GCF_046630445.1. NCBI lineage: Eukaryota > Viridiplantae > Streptophyta > Magnoliopsida > Asterales > Asteraceae > Rutidosis > Rutidosis leptorrhynchoides. The sequence goes on from NC_092334.1 coordinate 599,964,416, forward strand.
TTATACCATAATGACCAAATTAAATAAAGATAATTATTGTAAAAATTTAGGATTTTTTTTCCAAAGACCTTTTCCGCCACTGATTACCAACGGAGAGCGAAATAATATCCATTTAAAGCGTCGGTAGATAAAAATCCAAAACTGAGGCTGCTAACATTTTTTTTATTATATGATTACATGTTTATTAAACTTTAATTATTATATTATAAACTCATTTGTTTTATTACTTGAATTACATGCACCGAATACTGTTTCCCCTTTTCTCATTCTCATTTACATGTTATATATGCCTACATGTATACTCTCTCATCCAAAACAAAACTCACTAAAACTCCACTTAAGCACTACTACATTTGATCGTTATCTCAAACATTCTTCATTATCTCTATTTTTTTTTCCTTTCCAACATGGCACACCACCATTATCAATACACCATCAACAACCACTTTTTTTCTTACAACCATTCGATGGTTAAACTTAACTACTGCATCATTCGGTTTTGCTCGATCAGTCATGACGACTGCAACCATAGTTACTGTTTATCGGTTCTAGTTCGAACCTGAGCTGTTACTTTTGTTCGATCAACCACCACACACACCATAACAATATTATCGCTGCTTCTATTTTGTTGTCCAAACCATCAATTTATATGCTACAGCTACACTTATTGCTGCTTAAGCACGACCCCAAAACCACCCATTTAACCATTTAAAACACCACTACAGACGTTTTGTCATTTTAACCCCCACTCAAACCCACCGTCAACTTCACTACCCCAAACAACCACTTTCACCTTCAACCGTAGAACACCTCCATCTTGATAACCTTCAAGACATCACCACTTGCCATCCCACGACAATCATGCATCACCACCGAGACCTCCATTATCACTTCCGACTACGTTCAACCGTCACCCTTATCACCACCCTTGGCCACCCTACTCAAACCATCTTCGAGTCACTACAACATACCATTTGAAGCATCATGAACCATTATATTAAAACTGCTACTGCAGCGTCTTATTCTTCTTTTCTCGATAAGCAATTGATCAGTCAAACTGCAGTTAATTATAACTGATACAATGACAAAATAATGACGCTGTCGGTTTGTTAAAAAAAAGAAAGAAAGAAACAGATGGACTGCTTGTGCTGTACACGACTCACAACAAGAAAAGAGGATGGGTCATGAGGGGGACATGTTTCTTGGATTCTTCTATTTTTTTTCTTTTCAACTTTGCAACTGCATTATTCGGTCATCTGATCTTGTCTTTCACGTTTTAAGATAAATGAGATTGGGCCGTGTTCTTTCCTTTACTTCTTGGGTTGTGAAATTTGTCTAATGAGATTGGGCCGCAACATAAAATCTATTCGTTTTCTATTTTAATTCAAGCCCAACATGCTGCTACGTAATGTGATGTCTCCTTCAAGCACCATCACCAATCGATAACCACTGCCGTACTTTTCTGTTTATTCCTGTTACGTGATTTAAGAAAACGATATAAGATGATCGAATATGATGTTGATGATTATGATGTCATACGAGTGTATGGTGATGATAATGGTAATACTTTATTAATGATAATGAACGAAATAATGAGGCGATGGTGATACGAGTGACAAGATATATGATGATGATATGTGGATGCCGTATGATGATGATGATGATACCAAATGATGATGAGGTACTGTTGTTTCTGTTCCAGACGAAACCCCACAACCCATTGGTGGGTTTAATTGAAACATGCTAGTATGCCTTTGAATCCGATAACATGGGCCGTGCTCCATTTCTTGATGTTGGGTCGTTTATTAGTTAAGTGGACTTGCAAAAAATGGGATTTTGCTATTGGGTCAAATGAGTTTCTTTTGGACTAGGTAACTTGGGCTCTTTCATTAAGTTGGACTTCAATGCAAGATTTGCCTAACAAACCCAACACGCATTTACTCAATATCTCATTTATTCGTCCTCTCATTAAGGGTATATCTTATTAAAACTTAAACTTATTGATTTCGATTATTTATTATATATAGTTGAAGTAATAAAAAGATTTGACGAATCGAATAAGATAATCATGCGATTTGATATGAATCTGATATTAACACATGGTATTAAAGATTGTATAAGTAAAGTATATAAGATAATAAGTATAAATATTAATATGATATGTAGTAGTATATGTATATACAGACGTAAATTATATTATAAAAATAAATAAATAAATAAATAAATAAATAAATAATATATATATATATATATATATATATATATATATATATATATATATATATATATATATATATATATATATATATATATATATATATATACATATGCATATAAGTAAACTCTCTCTATATATAAATATATGAATATGATTTAAAAAGGAAATATCAATATATAATTCTTAAAATATAAAATCAATACATATAGCTATTATAATATACATATCATTTATATATATAAATTTTTTTATATTTTTATATAAATATATTAATGCATATCAAATAACAAGACTAATTTGTGTATATATATAAACTTATAATTAAAAGATGATGATAATATGATTATGATAAATATTATTATTATTATTATTATTATTATTATTATTATTATTATTATTATTATTATTATTATTATTATTAAAAACTATCATTATTATTATTATCATTACTAAAAATATCATTATTATCTTTATCATTATTATTAAATTTATCACTTTTATTATTATTAGAATTATCATGATTTTTACCATAATTAGTATTATTTTTATATAACCAATAAATATTATATACTTATACTAATATTACATAAAACTTTATGTTAAACATATTAACGTTTATAAATATTACATATAACGAATTATTAATTTTTTTATATAATACCAATTATTAATATATAAATATTAATATAACTATATGTTTCATATAATTATTTTTACAAAATAAATATATATTACATATAACTGAAGATATAATATATAAATAAAGTATATAGATTTTGATTATATAACTACAACACTAAGTATATAAATAATATATAATTAATAAATGAACTATTTGATTACCATTATATGTGTTAATATATATAATTTAATATAGGTTCGTGAATCCGAAGCCAACCCTATACTTGTTCAATGTCGTCCTATGTATATTTACTTCAAAATACAGTATGGTGAGTTTCATTTGCTCCCTTTTTAAATGCTTTTGCAATACATATTTTTGGGACTGAGAATACATGCGCTATTTTTATAACTGTTTTACGAAAGAGACACAAGTAATTGAAACTACATTATATGGTTGAATGATCGAAGCCGAATATGCCCCTTTTAGCTTGGTAGCCTAAGAATTAGGGAACAGACCCCCTAATTGACGCGAATCCTAAAGATAGATCTATCGGGCCCAACAAGCCCCATTCTGAAATTTGGAATGCTTTAATACTTCGAGTTTATCATGTCCGATGGGTGTCCCGGAATGATGAGGATATTCTATATGCATCTTGTTAAGGTCGGTTACCAGGTGTTCAATCCATATGAATGATTTTTGTCTCTATGCATGAGACGTATATTTATGAGAAATGAAAATGAAAATCTTGTGGTCTATTAAAATGATGGAAATGATTATTTATGTTAAACTAATGAACTCACCAACCTTTTGGTTGACACTTTAAAGCATGTTTATTCTCAGGTATGAAAGAAATCTTCCGCTGTGCATTTGATCATTTTAGAGATACTACTTGGAGTCATTCATGACATATTTCAAAAGACGTTGCATTCGAGTCATTGAGTTCTTCAAGATTATTATTAAGTCAATTATAGTTGGATATTTTTATGAAATGGTATGCATGTCGTCAACTTTTGATGTAATGAAAGTTTGTCTTTTAAAAACGAATGCAATATTTGTAAAATGTGTCATATAGAGGTCAAGTACCTCGTGATGTAACCAAATGTAATGTATTCGCCCAAATGGATTGGGACGGGGCACTACAGGTAGTATCAGAGCGGTGGTCTTAGCGAACCAGGTCTTGCATTAGTATGTCTAACTGATAGTTATTTAGATGCATTAGTGAGTCTGGACTTCGACCGTGTATGCATGTCAAAAGTTTTGCTTATCATTTCGTGTCGAAAATTACCTGCTTATCAATCTTAGGGAATCACTTACTTATCATTCTTAGTCTAGACACATCATACTGCAATGATTGCATGAATAGTGTATAGACAAAATTCTTATCTTAGCGTATCTGCTAATCCATATCTTAGCGTATATGTTATTGTTACCTTTGCCTGACAGATTCCGTAGATTCCTCCGTAAGTTATGGAATTTTAGTATTATATATGCATATGTAAATTATGTATTGCAGGGTACTAATCTACATCCTATAATCTATTTCTTATCGAAAATCCTTCATCTAATCGTACGATATGAATCCCTCAATCAGTTCGAATTCTTCAGATTCCGACAGCTATTCCAATATAGAGTTTCACCTAAGCTCCGAAAGCAGTGTCACCAGAATGAATCAACCAATCATCCACCCCCAATTCATCTGATGATTTCGTAGTCAATTTAATCAATGGAGACGAGAAGAAGGCGATACTTTACATCAACCAAATTTCTCTTGGCGATGAACCTGAAGCACTCACCGGCGAACCAATTCGAAACACCATTTTCACCCTCATTACCCGAATATCTCGCCATGATTATATACTATCTCAGATTCTAGATCTTATTCATCCACTCGTTACGACCGACAATCATCCCGGACTAATAGAAGAAGTCAACGAACTTCGCGCTCGAGTAATCAATTTGGAGAATATGGTGCAAATTTTACAAGCTTCAGCAACATCACCTGCACCAACAGTACCATCAACAACAACACCAGTATCATCAATAATCCATGCCTCAACATCTCATTCTGTATCTCGAGTATAATCATCATTCTACGTATCGTTCTACATCATTTATCATCGTTCGACATGGCGATTATGCAATCTTTAATGTTTTAGAGATTATATATTCTTGTTCTAACGGTAAATCAGATGAGTTAATATTATATTAACTCATTAAAAATCCATGATTACATCTGAAGAAAATATATATGTAAGTATATTTTCATAAATATTGTAATTAAAAATTCTTTTGTACAAACTGTTAATTGTGAAAATATTTTAACGGGTAGGTAATACCCTAAAAATATTTAGATTTCACATTAATAAGTTACACTGTACATTCTTCCAATTTGATTCAACAGTCATTTACTATCCTATTTACAACCACCGATATACGAATCCGTTCACCACAGAGTAACCATTTTCATTCAATTTCATAATTGGATTTTGACTTATCAGAATCCAACAAGTGGCATAATAAAGAAAACATTGGACAAAATAAAATTTGTTAGAAACAAACAAATTAATTATGAGAAATTTTGTTAAGAATCCACGCTAACAAAATCCTAGCTAACTGTTCCTAGCTAACTGTTAATTCCGTATTACATTTTATTTATCTCAATTTATTTATCGCAATTTATTTATCGCAATTTATTTATCGCAATTTTAATTCTCGTAATTTTATTTATCGTCATTTAATTTCTGTTATTTATTTTACGCACTTTAAATATCGGGACACGTATACAAGGTTTTGACATATCATATCGAGGCATCTATATATATTATTTGGAATAACCATAGACACTCTATATGCACTAATGCTGGAGTTAGCTATACAGGGTTGAGGTTGATTCTACAATAATATATATAGTTTGAGTGGTGATCGAGTCTGAGACATGTACACGGGTCACGATACATATTAATTAATTCGAATATTATATATTAAACTATATATGAATTATTGGACTGTTAATTGTGGACTATCGACTGTGGACTAATAACATTGGACAATTAAAATAAATTAAAATATTGATTATAACATATGAAACTAAACAATTTTTCAAGTTTGCCACTTGATTTCATCTTAAACCTCATGATGATGTAGCGTGAGGGTACGAAATAGTATTATTTTTATTACGAAAAGCGATACAAATTACACAAGTTTTATTATTTATTTATCGAGTGGATATACTTAAACCTTGCTACAACACTTATAGGCAGTGTACCTAATCGTATTATAGTATAGTTTTTAGTAAGTCCGGTTCGTTCCACAGGGACGCAGTGAAGTAAAACGCACACAAAAATTTAAAAATATAAAAATATATATATATAGTAGTAGTATTATTATAAAAGGGGGGTTTTACCGTTTAGTGACCGGTTTGTCGATTTTAACTAAAGCGTAAAAATAAATGATGATAATTAAAGTGCGTAAAATAATGACAATAAATAAAATGACAGTAAATAAAATTGCGAGTAATAAAATGACAGTAAATAAAGATACGATGAGAAATACAATAAAAGAATTATGCTTATTTAAACTTCCGTAATCATGATGTTTGACGTGTTGATTTTAATTTATTACCATGGGTTAATTGTCCTTTGTCCTGGTTTATTTGATACGTCTATCTGGTTTTTGTCCATAATAGTCCATCGGTCATAAATATAAAGTGCGAGTATCCTCGTCAAATTACCCTTATACCCGAAGTCAAATATTCCAACTGATTAAGGATTTAAACTGTGACGCAGTTATCACTTCTGTCAACAATTACACCAGTTATCACTGTATGTAATCCACCCCTGTTTTAATTAGTTTATGAATATTAATTCATCCACTTGATCAGAATGAATAATCAATTACCCAACCCAATTGATTAATTAAATGATTATAACAGATTCCATATGAACGTCACTAAATAGGACAATCATAATCATTATTAATTATTAGGTTAATTAATTTGAAGATAGGTTCGACAGACTCCAATGAGTTGTCACTCAATTAGACAATACCCCCCATCTATTAATAGTCAATAATCCAATTTCCACAAGTGTCGGTCTTTTGCCCAAACCTTAATTATGGTCCAAAGTTCAATAACCCAATTTTAGTAATTAGCCCAACATCATGAGTACTTCATTTTAAATAAGCATAATAACGACTTAGCTACGAGACATTAAATTAAAAAGGAAAGACATAACTTACAGTGGGTATTAATATCGTAGTATTACACGGGCAGAGTCTTGACTTAAAACCCGTAAATCATTTGTTACAATACTAAACTAAATCATAATTATTAAAATTATAATTATAATTATAATTATTTATTTATGTTATATGTTTACAGAGAAGGAAAAGAAAAAGATGTGTTTGAGTTCGTGCATAAACTGCCTTTTTATAGGCATTTGGCCAGATTTTTACTGCCATGCGACTCGCATGGGTTTATGCCTATTTTCCATGCGACTCGCATGGCCACGCTGGACAGCTCACATATCTTTTGTCTTCTTGTTCGTCGACATATTTATTAAATATATATAAAATATAAATAATTTTAATAATTATTTATATATTATATTATATTTATGTGCATAGTAGACTAGATATTTTTGGTCCATTGCGTCGGGCGTTTCTTCTTGGCTCGGGTCCCGGTTCCGGATTTTCGGACGTCCTTTCGTACTATTTTATATCGTGTACTTTGCGTTCCGCAACTTGTACTCTTGTCATTTTTAGACGTTCTTCATCAATAATTTGAACCTTTTTAATTGTATATTGTATATTTGAGCTTTTTGGACCTTTGTGTCTTCAATTCGTCGTTTTCGCCTTTTGTCTTCGCACTTATTTAATATAAACGAATATCACTTGAAAATGGAACAATTGCAACTAAAATCTTGTCTTTCTTGGGGGATAATGGTATGAAATATATGTTCCTTTTTAGCCTTATCAATATCCCCACACTTGAGCGTTGCTTGACCTCAAGCAATACAGTCTTGAAATAGAAACATACAAATCACTTCTTTATTCTTCACACTTTGTACATCAGTGATTTTGATAGAGCGGTATAAACAATGATAGTAACGATAGAACCATGGTTAAAGGTGGGTGTGTCATCCACAGTTGCCTCGGGTTTAGGTCAACGACACTTTCAATCAAATAGCCGATTTACTTTCGGTTTCCAAAGCAAAGTGCACATTTGAAAGGTGGTTTACAGTCCCACATGACTATAAAAATGTAGATCCTTAAGGAAATTGGATCTTTATGAAAACATTTGATCTTTTGAAAATTCAAGCTAGATTTTACCCTAGACAAGTTTTCTGATTTAATCCATTCTTTGGTGTTGCAAAATATATTTGTGGATCAATATTTTGGCTAAAAACTTTTAGGCTCGTGTAATCCACTGCTATCCCGGTATCGGAAAGCACACATCCAGTTTACTTGTTCCGTATATTACCTTTCGGTAAACTACCGTCCGGTTGTAAAGGAAAGCGATGAACAAGAAACTGTTAAGGCAATGTCTAACGACATGCATTTGATTATGGTCTTATTAACGTGTCGGATGCTAGAACTATCCTTGGTAGGAGCAATAGTAAAGATCATCCTTTGATTTTTCGGTCTGGCACAAGGTCCTGTCTCTGACCATGCTATGCAACCACCGTTCTTACGGTTGACACCCGATTTGGTTCAGGTGACCTAATGAATTCCAGTTGAATTCCTAGGATTTTACGTTCAATGGTAATGAACGCATTGAAAATGGTTTTTCAGAAAACAAATCGGTTTGTATTTTTTATCAAAATATTTTCTCGTTCATGCTCGAGTTTAGATATCATCGAATTCCATGAGTTTGAATTCTCAATCTTTAAGGTCAATCTCTAGGATTGAGTATTATCAGTCTTAAAAGCTGATTTTTAATCTTTAAGGAGATTATCCTTTTCTGCGGATCTGATTCATTAGTCTTATCAAGCTAATTTGCACGGTGCCTCCCCATTGTACGAGATAAATCCTTCTCATGGTTAGGATAAATCTGACCACTTGGCGACCCTGTTTGATGCTGAGGTCCGTGGATTTCCTGCTGATTTTAGAGATGACTTTTCTAGATTTTTCGTCAACCTACAGCTGGTCTGGACGACAACTTCATGACCTAAATCAAGAAGCGCGTTTCTTTTTTGGAAGACTTTACTTCCTTTTAATGATGGAATTGATTCATCGTGTAGATCCATCTTTCTTACAGTAAATCGGGTAAAACTGATTAGTATCGTCCAAAGCAAAAGTACCTGCAATAATTCTTATACAAAAATGTGATAGATAGTTTTTAATTGAATAACATGGTACATTCTCCCCACACTTAGTTTCTTTCTTTGCCTTTTTATTCTCCTTTATTCCATTTTAAATGAATTCAAGCGTTTTAAGTTGTTTCTCAATTTATGTCCTTTTCGAGGTAACGATAATTTCGGTATTAACACCTAGTTTTCATCGTTCATAAATATGTATAAACATGATTTTGAGTTCATTTAGTTGAAAAATTTTCAAATTTTCACAAAATTTGGCAATTAAACCAAGTGTAAACCCAAGAGAATTTATAACCCTTCCCCACACTTGAGATCATGCAATGCCCTCATTTGCATGAAATCAGACTATAATTATAAATTCATGAGGGTGATTAGTGTAGAAAAGTGATTAAAAATACCGAGTTTGATATTTTGCGTCTTGTTGTCAAAATTAGAAGCTTTTGCTGAACTTAATGACATTCTTTGAAAGTGCGCTGTTTTACCCTGTTTTGTACATAACATAAAATACAAACATATATATACATATTTTTGAAGTTTGGTACATAACCCCACGTTCAAAAATTTATAATATATAATATTTTTGGCATCCTTTAGATCAATAAAATTAAAAATAATGATAACAAAATTTGTCGCCCCGCCCTCGGGTAAAGCAATTTCGGCTCAACGACCTAGTCTTCAACTCACGACGAATTTTAGAAATCAATTTTTTTTTTTTTTTAACTTAATGAAATAAAGTCAATTTTTTTGTTTTTTAAAATCACACAAAACATTAAATTTAAAAAAACATATTAATTTTATATAAAACCTAAAAAACAAAAATTCAGAATGGAGGGAGAAAACTAGTTCTTTAGTGTCTGCTAGCGAAAAAGACCAATCGGATTCCATTCTCGGAACTACACGAGAACAGAACAACTAACTCTCGACAACATTTTCTTTTTAGAACATTTGAATCTCCCCACACTTAGGTAGATGTGGTGTCGAAATTGTGATTAACTTCATCGTCAATTTCTCTTGGTCCATAATCAACTTGCCTATCTGTGACTTTTGCTTTAAACCAGTGCCTGGCTTCTTCCGTTAAATCCCATAATTCAACTAGCTTCCTCTTTTCTTTAGGCGACAGATTGGATACTAACCGGTTACATAACTTAAAGTTCCCCTTACTTCTAGCATCGATAGCCCGTTTAAAAAGTTTCTTCATTGAACTGTTAATAACGGGGTCATCTAATTTCGTATCAACAACGGGGTTCTTTGTTATCAGGTCATCACTAGGTGTTATTTCATTTTCCCCACACTTAGGCGTTTTATTATTATTGAGCACTACCGTTGGATTTGGTAAAACAACATGGTTATTACCAATCGTTTTTACTGGTTCAACGGTTTTGGTTGGTGGAGATTTAGACTTTCGAATCATAAAGGTGATTGATTTGTCACCACTTTTAAGTGTCATTCTTCTATTTCCTACATCAAATAACGCCCCGGTGGACGCTAAGAATGGTCGACCTAAAATTAGAGGAATGTTTGGATCCTCTTCTATGTCAATGACAATGAATTCGACTAGAAAGGTTAAATTGCCTACTTGAATGGGTAGGTTGTCAGCAATTCCAACTGGGTGTTTAATGGTTTGATCAAAGAGTCGAACACTCATATCCGTTGGACTTAACTTACCTACACCTAATCTCTTATATAAGGAAAGAGGCATAACACTTACACTTGCACCTAAATCTGCTAGTGCATCATACATGACACAATCACTAAGTAGACAAGGAACAATAAATTCACCCGGATCACCTACCCTAGGTGGAGGTTTTGGTGGAACTGTCTTCACCGGGTTTATATTTACGGCTTTTGTTTCTTGCACTTTCTTATTCTTTTTCTTCTTCTTCTTTCCAGAGGTATCACAATCTTTATTACCTATCACTTGCTCATACTCAACTCCTTTTCTTGGAAACGGGATGGGTGGTTTGTATGGTGCCACCACTGGCTTTACATACTCGGGTGGTGGTGGTGTAACTTCTTCATTGTTACTCTCATCTAAAACCTTCCCATCTTCTGGTGCTGGTTTTTTAGAATTCGTTGAAACCATATTAACATTCTCATTCCGAGGATTTACTTCAGTATTACTCGGTAGCTTTCCTTGTTCCCTCTCACTCATCATGCTAGCAAGAGTACCTACGTGTTTTTCTAGATTCAAAATGGAAGCTTGTTGAGTTCTTAATGACTGATCAAATCTCTCGTTCGTTTGGGTTTGAGTTTCAATAAATTGTGTTTGAGATTCAACTAGCTTAAATACCACTTCTTCCAGATTTGACTTTTTCTCTTCGGTTTGTTGTGGTGGTTTATACAAGCCAGGTCTTTGTTGATTGAAAGTGTTGTTTTGAGTTGGTTGGTTATTCGGACCTTGTTGGTTATACCAGTTATTTTCGGGTCCTTTTGGATTGTAAAGAATGTTTTGATTTCGATTGAAGTTTAGCTTTGGCGGTTGATAATTATTTTGATAATTATTTCCAGGCCTTTGGTTCATATAGGAAACATTCTCTCGTTGTTCCAATGTTGGTTCAATGTGACAATCTTTCAATAAGTGTGGTTCACCGCATTGCTCACAACTGATTCGTATTGCGTGAATATCTTTATTCATCTTTTCCATTCGTCTTTCGAAAGCATCTATTTTTGCGGAAACGGAATCAAAGTCATGGCTAGAATCGGCTCTAGCCGCTTTAGATGATCGAAAGATATCTTTTTCTTGGTGCCACTCATGCGAGTGGGAGGCTGTGTTATCAATAATTTTGTAAGCTTCAGTTGCGGTTTTCTTCATAATGGATCCACCAGCGGTTATGTCGATGTCTTTTCGTGTGGCGATGTCTACGCCTTTATAGAAGATTTGTACTATTTGAAAAGTATCTAATCCGTGTTGAGGACATCCTCTCAACATCCTTCCGAATCTTGTCCACGCCTCATATAATGTTTCATTTGGATTTTGCGCGAACGTAACAATTTCTCCTTGAAGTCTCACGACTTTGGATGCCGGAAAGAATTGTTTAAGAAATTTTTCAACTAAAACATCCCATGTGTCAATCGCCCCTTCAGGTAACGATTCTAACCAATCTTTGGCTTCTCCCTTTAAAGTCCAGGGAAACAACATGAGATAGATCTGTTCATCCTCAACTTCTCGGATTTTGAATAGTGTACAGATCCTGTTAAACATACGAAGATGTTCGTTTGGATCTTCCTTTGGCGTACCACTATATTGGCACTGATTAGTTACCATGTGTAGGATTTGTCCTTTGATTTCATAATCTGGAGCATTAACTTCTGGTTTAATAATGGCGTGACCTTGGCCCGTGCGTTTAGCTCTCATTCGATCTTCCATACTTAGAGGTTCCGTTACTTTCATAATTGAATTCGTTGAATCGGTATCACTAGATGATTCTGATTTAATGGTTCGTTCCTCAACAATCTCTGTTTGAATGATTGGTGGCTCCGAAGGAAAGTTTAGTGGTTCAGGATCTACGAACCGTTCCTGAATATTCTCTGGATTCTCAATTGTGAGGTTGGGTTCAAAAAATGGATTATCGGAAATTTGAACTGAAGTACTTGGTCGACTGGATGACGATTCTAAAGAAAAATCAACGGCGGTTATATTTGCTAAATGTCTTGATCTAGTTACAGGTGGTGAACGTACAAAAGGTGGTGAACGTCTTGCTCGGTGCATTCACTGAATATCCTATTAGTTTTTAAAAGGAAAGAAAAATTATAATAAGTTATCCAATCAATAGACTTTTCTGATTTTGCGCACGTTTCGAATAGCCAAAAGATGCAGCAGAGGGGCAGGATTCGTTTGGTCTCAATATAATTGAGTACTGTTTGGCTCCAATAACCCGGTCCACGTACAAATCCAACTATTACTACGAACCAGAAAATTTTGATGTCTATCAATTTAACCACTTAAAATAAATTTTCGTAATTTTAAGAAATTTAGAGAAGAAGTAGAAAAAATTCTAAGTCCTAAAAACTAGAATGGCGAGAAATAAGAAAGAAATAGATTGCGCGTCGAAAAATGTCGAAAAAAAAAAAAAGTCGAAAAATAGGCGTCGAAAAATAAAAATAAGAAAGTAGCGCGAAAAATGGCGTCGCAAAATTCTAAAGCACCTAAAACTTAGTCTAAGGAATAAGTACTTAAGGGATTTTACGGCAAAGCCTAAAAATCTAAAAATGAAAATAACTATGGCAAAACTAAACTTAATACTAAAAGTTGTGACTGAGTCTAAAAATCTAAAGGTAATAAAACTTAAAATAAATTTTTTTTTTTTTACGTTTTTTTTTTTTTTTTTTTTTTACGTTTTTTTTTTTTTTTTTATTTTTTAGATAACACCACAACCGCAAGTATCATCACAAGCTTGGCCATCGTTTCGATCCAAGAGAGAAAAGAGAATGGATTACGGCCCATTATAGCATAATCATAGTAGCCCATCAAAGATTGACTAATAAACCCAATTCCGAATAACATAAATACGGCAGTTTGTTTATATTCTCCAACTATATTATATACAAAAGTTTGTCCAGCTCATAACTCCACATTACCAACCACTAACATGTAAATAGTTTCACCTTGGGTTAAATCACGAAAATAGAATAGTTAACAGCAAAAATAGTTGAATTTTGTGATCACTAATTGATACAAGTGGGGTTATTTGTCTAGTGGGTAACATAAAATAAAAGTAGCAGCCTATTGTCCGTGAATATTTTTTTTTTTTTTTTAAAACGTTTTTAAAGATTTTAAAAATTTTTTTTTTTAAAAAATTTTTTTTTTTAAATTTTTTTTTAAATTTTTTATCTAAAAACGAATTTTTTTTTTTACAAAAAAAAAACATTTTTTTTTACACAGATTTTTTTTAAATTAATAATTTTTTATTATTATTATTTTTTTTTCAAAACTTATTACAACTAACTTAGTTATCTAAAATTCACCTACAAATTTAATTATCTAAAGTAACTATTAGACTAAAAATTATAGAATAAGGGAAAAAAAAATACTAGGAAACAATAATAAGGAATTACGAAAAGGGGAAAATGGTAAATATGTTAATTTAGTGGAGCAGAAAGAGTGTGTGGGTGGTGGGCCTTTTAATATTTGACACGTATGGTTGTTCACTCATATTGTGTGGTTGACATAGTTCGTTATTTTGCAACTATTTTGACACCTTACGCAGATCACATCAGTACATTTATTAGTATTTTTAAATCTATAAAAACTAATAAAGATGAAAATAAAAATACTACACAAAAAAAAATATCTAAGCATAATTTATAGTTACAACAATTGCCAAATACTTGATGAACATATTTGATGGTTGTGAAAATATTATCAACGGAGGTTATCGACACTTAGATACGTTAAAAAGCTATGTTTAAGGGATATAAATACGTTACTTTATCAAAAGGAGAATGTTCATTTTCAACTATTACCATAATCCATGACAAAGTTCATTTCGACTTACACAAGTTACTTTACGTAGTGTATTAATGAGGCTTTTACCCTCATAGTGTATTTTATGATTTTGTACTATTTTTTTTTTATTTTTTTTTAAAAGGTAAAAATATAGCGTTTCGCTAGGTCCCCGGCAGCGGCGCCAAAAACTTGATGATGTAGCGTGAGGGTACGAAATAGTATTATTTTTATTACGAAAAGCGATACAAATTACACAAGTTTTATTATTTATTTATCGAGTGGATATACTTAAACCTTGCTACAACACTTATAGGCAGTGTACCTAATCGTATTATAGTATAGTTTTTAGTAAGTCCGGTTCGTTCCACAGGGACGCAGTGAAGTAAAACGCACACAAAAATATAAAAATATAAAAATATATATATATATAGTAGTAGTATTATTATAAAAGGGGGGTTTTACCGTTTAGTGACCGGTTTGTCGATTTTAACTAAAGCGTAAAAATAAATGATGATAATTAAAGTGCGTAAAATAATGACAATAAATAAAATGACAGTAAATAAAATTGCGAGTAATAAAATGACAGTAAATAAAGATACGATGAGAAATACAATAAAAGAATTATGCTTATTTAAACTTCCGTAATCATGATGTTTGACGTGTTGATTTTAATTTATTACCATGGGTTAATTGTCCTTTGTCCTGGTTTATTTGATACGTCTATCTGGTTTTTGTCCATAATAGTCCATCGGTCATAAATATAAAGTGCGAGTATCCTCGTCAAATTACCCTTATACCCGAAGTCAAATATTCCAACTGATTAAGGATTTAAACTGTGACGCAGTTATCACTTCTGTCAACAATTACACCAGTTATCACTGTATGTAATCCACCCCTGTTTTAATTAGTTTATGAATATTAATTCATCCACTTGATCAGAATGAATAATCAATTACCCAACCCAATTGATTAATTAAATGATTATAACAGATTCCATATGAACGTCACTAAATAGGACAACCATAATCATTATTAATTATTAGGTTAATTAATTTGAAGATAGGTTCGACAGACTCCAATGAGTTGTCACTCAATTAGACAATACCCCCCATCTATTAATAGTCAATAATCCAATTTCCACAAGTGTCGGTCTTTTGCCCAAACCTTAATTATGGTCCAAAGTTCAATAACCCAATTTTAGTAATTAGCCCAACATCATGAGTACTTCATTTTAAATAAGCATAATAACGACTTAGCTACGAGACATTAAATTAAAAAGGAAAGACATAACTTACAGTGGGTATTAATATCGTAGTATTACACGGGCAGAGTCTTGACTTAAAACCCGTAAATCATTTGTTACAATACTAAACTAAATCATAATTATTAAAATTATAATTAAAATTATAATTATTTATTTATGTTATATGTTTACAGAGAAGGAAAAGAAAAAGATGTGTTTGAGTTCGTGCATAAACTGCCTTTTTATAGGCATTTGGCCAGATTTTTACTGCCATGCGACTCGCATGGGTTTATGCCTATTTTCCATGCGACTCGCATGGCCACGCTGGACAGCTCACATATCTTTTGTCTTCTTGTTCGTCGACATATTTATTAAATATATATAAAATATAAATAATTTTAATAATTATTTATATATTATATTATATTTATGTGCATAGTAGACTAGATATTTTTGGTCCATTGCGTCGGGCGTTTCTTCTTGGCTCGGGTCCCGGTTCCGGATTTTCGGACGTCCTTTCGTACTATTTTATATCGTGTACTTTGCGTTCCGCAACTTGTACTCTTGTCATTTTTAGACGTTCTTCATCAATAATTTGAACCTTTTTAATTGTATCTTGTATATTTGAGCTTTTTGGACCTTTGTGTCTTCAATTCGTCGTTTTCGCCTTTTGTCTTCGCACTTATTTAATATAAACGAATATCACTTGAAAATGGAACAATTGCAACTAAAATCTTGTCTTTCTTGGGGGATAATGGTATGAAATATATGTTCCTTTTTAGCCTTATCACCTCAATTGTATCTTGACGATTACAATCTGCGTTCAAACCTTTCGTAATTCTCGAAAACACCTCAATCGAGAGGATGATCCAACCGCACTTCATCTACGTAAGAAGAGATTGATGCATATAGTTATGCACCTGAAAACACTTGGAACATGAGTAAACGTTTAACATGTATCTGTGCTAGATCCTTTAGCATTATTATTACCCAAAATAACTTTACAATTCCTTTCAAAGTTGTAAATTTTGTCACAGCTTCAGCAAGTCAACTTCGACTTTTCGTTCGAAACAACCTTATTATAACCTTGATATATATGTGTACTCTTTTATTGTTACCAGGGAACCTTTTATATTCTGCCATATTACCATCAGCGTTTAATCATCTAAAAACACAATTCTCTTAAAATCACCACGGATTAATAACCGACAATTCAGATACTGTAGCATTAAATGCCAAGGAAACAGTGAAATTGTAGATGGTCTAAACAACTAAAAGTTTGACAATAAAGAATAGAAGATTGGGAACGCTCGATAGAAAATTTAGTACTGAAAAATGGATTGAGCTAACCCTGAAGGAGACCGAGAATAAATACAAGGACCAAACTCCATATTCAAGGAATCCAAGTAATTCTGGATCCAATGAAATCTTCAGCAAATATCTTGCTCCGAAGTCATGTTAAATCTTGTGAAAAATATTTCTTCATCAACCTTCGATCTTAGAAATTTCAAAATATCATCATAAATATCTTCAATATTTCTAAAGATATCTTCCTAAATATTCTTGTCCGATATTATTTATCTCTTCGCATTATCTGTGTTACATCATAAAAGAAACTATTTTAGTTTCTAAATTCTGAAAACTTCGAGTTTAAATTATGAATGTTTTTAAATAGTGTTAGGAACTGATGCATGAGTTAGTATAATATAATGACACTTGATCAACGTGATTATATTACAGTAAGTCATGCTGAGTTTCTAATGGAACGTGATGATTCACAGATCATAACGTCATCATGTGCCATGTTACACGACTCTTGTATTCTATTTAACTTCACAAATATCAAGAAAATATTTTCTTGATGATTCGATCTTTTCCGAATATTTTGGTAATTTGACAAATCAAATCGTGCTACTACCTTTCCTTTCTACCTTGTATACTATAATAATTCGAAACTCCATACCTACGAATTCTGGACCATTACTTGCGAAAAGAAAACAAAAGCATGAAGCTCCGAAATAGAAAGTGGGTATAAATCGCAGCAAATAAGAGCGAACATTAATTGTGAATGACAATGATTATAGAAGACGGGAGCAGGGACTTTGAAATATAAGGGAAAATATAAAGCTCAATGACAACACCGAAATTACAAACCGTGGATATCAGTGCGTATAGCAATATAAAGACACGGAAGGATTATAAATACAATAATCCCTAGAGCATAGTTGAAATAAACAGATTCTTCCGGTGGGAGTTGGAAAAGGAGAATGATTTGTAACATCCCTCCTTTTTCCGTTTACTTTTCCGTTTAATTATTTAAAGTCCGTTATATGATTATAACATCTTCCGTTAATACGCGTCTTAAAATATCTCGTTTAGGTAATTCACGCACCCGAATGAAACTAGAGGGACCATTGTTACCAAGAGAGCAAAGAGGTGACTAGGTCAACTAGTCAACCCTTCACTCTCATCCATTCATTAATTCCCTTTTCTTTTTCCATTTTCTTCACTACTTTCTTATTTTCTCTCAAATCACCATTTCAAAGAATCATCATCTAAATCCAAGCTAGCGGGTGTCTTGCAAAACAAATTACATATTTGGAATCCTTGCAACTTCCTCTCCGATTCCATACCGATTTCATTACGTTTGGGTAACTTTCTAAAATCACTAGATTTTGTGTTCTTGATGTTTTTAACTTATAAAGTTGTTAATTAGTGTCTATGGCTCAAGTCTAACATGAAAATATGATTTATATGTTCGATCTTGTTATTTTTGATAACTAGCATGAACTTGAAAGTTTGGTGTGTTTGATTGATGATTTGGTTGCTTAAATGTTGTTAAATGTTATAAATGCATGTATTAAATGTGTTCCTAACATCACTAGCTCCAATTTGATGTGTAGGTTGTTTTAGAAAACTTCATAAACATGATTAGTGATTTTGATGTTATTGGTTAGGGTTTGATAGAGTTGAATGTGAACATTAAATGTATTGAATGCCATGAATTATTGTTAGTAAGTAGTTAGTTGTATTGTATGCTTGATTACCTACGAAACGGAATGTTATATGGATGCATTTAATTCCCGAATCCTATTTTGTGCATTGATGAACTTGAGCATTTATTGAGCATTAAATGTTGGAAAGTCGGTTATTGCAAATGATGCTTTTGGTTGGTGAAATGTATTTAGTTGTGTTCTTTGTCAAATTACCTTTCTAACGATATAAGATACGAGTTCTAAGTATTCACGGTTTGTGTTTTATGTTTGTTTGAATTTTGGTTTGAGACTTAGAAAACTGAAACTGGCCAGGTACCAGCTCGCGTGTAATGCTGCGGCGCGGCCAGCCTTTGTCGCGGCGCGACATAAGGCGTGTCCAGCTTCTGACCTACATGGTCAAAATATGAAAAATGTTTGGCACGCTATGGACCTCCGATTCACATGTAACTTGTTCTAACATGCTTATATATGAATAAAAACCTCAGAAAAATAGTTCGGGACCCGACCCGAACGTGTTGACTTTTTCGTTGACTTTGACCGACCAAAGTTGACTTTTAATCAAACTTAACCAAATGTGTGTGCAATCATTCTAACATGCTTTTATACTTGTACCTTACATAAAACATGACAATTTGATTCACATGCTATTATGATCGAGTCTTAACGAGCCATAGGACTACTTGAACACTTTGACCTATCGTGTTTACCATTATTGATACAAACCTATTTGTTTAGATCAAGACTAGCATTGTTCTTTGCACGCGTTACTTGTTGAAGTACTTATTACTCGTGTACACAAGGTGAGATCATAGTCCCATCTTTCAAACAACTTTTATGCTTTAAACTATGGGATGAGAAACATACACGTATCATGCTTTTACACTTTGAACACAAGTACGAAAACGAACATTTCACGTACGGGTTTGAACAAAAATCCTCAATTCAATTATCATTAGTTACACTTGTAGGGTGTAAACGTGAACTTATATTGTGTGATCACATGGGCTTGACGAGCCTCATTCGGACGGTTCGCTACCGTTAGCGGATAAAATATATTTTCGAGTCTAGTGTATGTTCTAACACTACGCAAAGGGTGCAAAACAATTAAGTTTGATAATTGGGTGCCCGCGAAACAAATAACAACTTTGGAATGCAAATGATTTTGATAATCATATTATATTAAATCTTGTGGTTCAAATGCAACGTTTACTAAAACACCTATGATTTCACCAACGTTTTTCGTTGACAGTTTTCTATATGTTTTCTCGGGTCCTTGAACGCTACTTGATACAGGCTTCCGCACTCTTTTTGATACTTGCTTGGATGTCGAGTATACATGCATAGTTGGAGCGTCTTTTGACTACTTTTAAATTGTGTCGCATAGGTTTCATTCGTACGTTAAACATTGTAATGTAACTAGTCTTTTGAACTACATTTGTAAACTTGAAACATCCTTTTACTTATGAAATGAATGCGACATATTTTGGTCAAACGTCATGTTAAAGACTTATGACCACGTAACGGGACCTAAGTAGTCGGCGCCGTCAAACATGATTTGGTCGGGTCGCTACAGATGGTATCAGAGCGTTGGTTGTAGGGATTTAGAGTTCATTTGTGTCAACCCCGAGTCGTAGGGTACATTAGTGAATCTAGACTACAATCGGCATATAGACTTGAAGTAGGAATTACTTGACTACTTGTGCATTTATACTCCAACGTTTCTACTCATATCTACTCTTATTTCATCTTAACCTCACGTTGTTTAATATAATTGACACGCCACCTTGACTTAGTGAAATAATGTCGAATGCACATGTGAATTATGGTAATATAATTTCCGGGATTATATTACGGTGACTCATATGAACGTTCCGACATTATGGCATAAAGAATTTAAGGCGAGTCAAGGAAAATTTCTCTCTATCCTTATTCCATATCATGGTTAGTATTATTAAAAATACTAATCAACGGTATTCTTGTGTTTTGAAGGAACAATGCCTCCTCGTCGTGTGCCACGCCATGAGACTCCTGAACAAGCTCTAGAACGAATGATAGCCACCGCCGTGGATACGGCCATGGCCGGTCACTCCTCCAACAACAACAATAACAACAACCACAACAACAATCAAGGGGCCGGTAACTCAAGCGAAGGGTACTCCTATAAAGCTTTCATGGGGTGCAAACCTCATACTTTTGATGGGACCGGGGGACTGGTTGTACTCACTCGATGGTTCGAACAAACTGAAGCCATTTTTAGCATAAGCGGTTGTCGAGATCAAGATAAAGTCAAATATTCCACCCACACCTTTGCCGGTATCGCCCTCACG
This sequence comes from Rutidosis leptorrhynchoides, assembly GCF_046630445.1. Taxonomy (NCBI): domain Eukaryota; kingdom Viridiplantae; phylum Streptophyta; class Magnoliopsida; order Asterales; family Asteraceae; genus Rutidosis; species Rutidosis leptorrhynchoides. The sequence continues at coordinate 599,985,582 of NC_092334.1, forward strand.
TGGTGGAACACGTATGTACAATCGGTGGGTACCGATGAAGCTCGCGCCCTCTCTTAGGCCAATTTAAGGGAAAGGTTGATCGTCGAATTTTTCCCTCGTGAAGAAACCCGAAAGCTCGAACAAGAGCTAAGAACTTTAAAGGCGGTCGGAAACGATCTCAAGGCCTACAATCAACGTTTCGCCGAGCTATCCTTGATGTGTCCCAACCTCGTGAACCCCGAATCTCAAAGGGTTGAACTCTATATGGATGGTCTTCCAAAGAGCATCAAACAAGGAGTGATGTCATCCAAACCCGCTAACCTACAACAAGCCTTAAACATGGCCCGCCAATTGATCGAAACGGTTGACGAAATCATAGTTCCAGCACCTAAGGCCGAGGATAAAACGGGCGGCAACAAAAGAAAATGGGAAGCCCCCCAATCAAGCAACAACTACAACAACAACTTCACCAAAAAGCCTTTCACCTCCGATGCCAAGAAAAGTTATGGCGGAAATAAACCCTTTTGCAACAAATGCCACAAACACCACTATGGTGAATGTAGCAATCTATTTTGCCACCGGTGCCAAAGGGGTGGTCATGTGGCCAACGATTGTAGAAGTGCCGCCCCCGTCACTCAAAAAGTGCCCAATGCACCAAAACCGGGTACTTGTTATGAATGTGGCCAAACGGGTCATTTTAGAAATGCATGTCCGAAGAAGAAAGCCAATCCCAACACACGCGTCCGAGCTTTCAACATCAACACCGAGGAAGCCCGAGATGACAATGAATTAGTCACGGGTACGTTTCTCCTCAACAACACTTATGTTACTTGTTTATTCGATTCGGGTGCCGATAAGATTTTTGTATCCAAGACTTTGACTCAATCTTTTAGCACTCCACCACTTCCACTAGATACCACTTATACCATTGAAGTGGCCAACGGGAAACTATTGAGTGTCGACACATATTACCGGGGGTGTACGTTAAACATTTTGGGTAATGAGTTTGAAATTGACTTGATACCCATGGAACTAGGAAGCTTCGATTTAATAATAGGTATGAATTGGCTAGCCAAAATGAAATCTCACATCCTTTGTGATGTTAACGCAATCCGGATTCCTATCGAGAACGGCGAACCTTTGATCGTCTATGGCGATAAGAGTTGCACCGGACTCAACCTCGTTTCATGCATTAAAGTTAGAAAACTACTCTGTAAGGGTTGTTTTGTGATCCTTGCTCATGTTAAGAAAGTCGAGTCCGATGAGAAGCGCATCGATGATGTGCCAATTGTTAGTGACTATTCCGATGTATTTCCCGACGAATTGCCGGGTCTTTCACCTCATCGACAGGTTGAATTCCAAATCGATCTTATTCCGGGAGCCGCACCCATAGCACGTGCACCATATAGACTCACTCCATCTGAAATGCAAGAATTGCAAGGTCAAATCCAAGAACTACTTGATCGTGGTTTTATCCAACCTAGCCATTCACCTTGGGGCGCTCTGATTTTGTTTGTTAAAAAGAAATACGGATCCCTACGAATGTGAATTGATTATCGTGAACTAAACAAATTGACGGTTAAGAACCGATATCCTCTTCCTCGCATCGATGACCTCTTTGATCAATTACAAGGGTCTTGTGTATATTCGAAAATCGATCTCCGCTCGGGTTATCATCAATTAAGGGTTAAGGGGGAAGATGTCTCCAAAACCGCTTTCTGAACTCGTTATGGTAGTTATGAATTCCTTGTCATGCCATTTGGTCTCACTAACGCACTGGCGGTGTTCATGGATCTTATGAACCGCGTGTGCAAACCGTATCTTGATAAATTCGTTATTGTGTTCATCGATGACATCTTAGTCTATTCTAAAAGCGAAGGAGAACACGAACAACATCTCCGACTTGTGCTTGAACTCTTGAGACAAGAACGACTCTATGCCAAATTCTCTAAGTGTGAATTTTGGTTGAAGGAAGTTCAATTTCTTGGTCATGTTGTAAGTGATCAAGGTATTAAAGTCGATCCATCAAAAATCGAAGCCATTAGTAAATGGGAGACTCCTACTACTCCTACTCACATTCGTCAATTCTTGGGTCTTGCCGGATACTATCGTAGATTCATCAAAGATTTCTCTTTGGTTGCTCGTCCTCTAACCGCGTTAAGTCATAAGGGAAGAAAATTCGTTTGGGCAACCGAACAAGAATCCGCATTTCAAATCTAGAAAACGAAGCTAACCACCGCTCCTATCTTGTCACTTCCCGAAGGCAACGATGATTTTGTTATGTATTGCGACGCCTCGAAACATGGTTTTGGGTGTGTGTTGATGCAATGAACGAAAGTCATTTCTTATGCTTCTCGACAACTCAAAATTCATGAACGAAACTACACGACACATGATCTCGAACTCGGAGCCGTTGTCTTTGCACTTAAAATGTGGAGACACTATCTTTATGGAACCAAGAGTACCATCTTCACCGATCACAAAAGTCTCCAACACATCTTCGACCAAAAGCAACTAAACATGAGACAACGAAGGTGGATTGAAACCTTAAACGATTACGATTGCGAGCTTCGTTACCATCCCGGGAAGGCAAACGTAGTAGCCGATGCCTTAAGTCTAAAAGAAAGAGCGGTGCCTCTTCGTGTCCGAGCTTTAAACATCACCATCCACACCAACCTTAATAGCCAAATTCGGGTAGCCCAAGATGAGGCTCTCAAGGATGAAAACGTTTCACACGAGCTCTTGAACATTCTCGTCTCTCGATTCGAAATTAGGGAGACCGGACTCCGATATTTTGCCGGGAGGATTTGGGTGCCTAGATATGGGGACCTACGAAGCCTTATTTTAGATGAAGCCCATAAGTCACGATACTCGATTCACCCCGGTGCCAATAAGATGTACCACGACCTTAAAGAACAATATTGGTGGCCGAACATCAAAAGGGACGTAGCTACTTATGTTGCCAAGTGTTTGACATGTTCCAAAGTCAAAGCCAAACACCAAAGACTGTCCGGGTTACTTCAACAACCCGAAATCCCGCAATAGAAGTGGGAAAGAATAACAATGGATTTTATCACCAAACTACCAAAAACGACGGGCAGTTATGACAGTATTTGGGTTATTGTTGACCGTCTCACCAAATCCGCACACTTTCTCGCCATGAAGGAGACCGACAAAATGGAGAAACTTGCACAACTTTACATCAAGGAGATCGTAGCCCAACACGGTGTACCTTTATCGATTATCTCCGATCGAGATGGCCGTTTTGTTTCTAGATTTTGGCGTACCTTGCAAGAAGCGTTGGGAACGCGTTTAGACATGAGCACCGCATATCACCCTCAAACTAATGGACAAAGCGAACACACAATTCAAACCTTGGAGGACATGATACGAGCTTGCGTTGTCGACTTTGGAAAAGCTTGGGATAAGCACTTTCCTCTCGCCGAATTCTCCTACAACAATAGATATCACGCGAGTATTAAAGCCGCACCTTTTGAAGCGTTATATGGTCGAAAATGTCGTTCACCTCTTTGTTGGGCTGAGGTAGGTACGTGCAAATCACCAGACCCGAACTCATTTACGAAACCACCGAGAAGATCGTACAAATCCGAGATAGGCTTCGGACGGCACAGAGTCGTCAAAAGTGCTATACCGACAAAAGACGCAACGACCTTGAATTTCAAGTCGGTGACCGAGTAATGTTAAAAGTCGCGCCTTGGAAAGGTGTAATTCGTTTAGGGAAACGCGGGAAGCTAAATCCAAGGTATATTGGTCCTTTCGAAATCTTGGAGCGTATTATAACCGTTGCTTATCGTTTAGATCTTTCGCTTCAATTGAACTCCGTTCATCCTACCTTCCATGTATCTAACTTGAAAAAGTGTCTTGCTGAACCCGATATCGTCATCCCTCTCGAGGAACTTACTATTGATGACAAACTTCATTTTGTGGAGGAACCGGTTGAAATTGTGGACACCTCCGTCAAGACATTGAAACAAAGCCGAATTCCGATTGTTAAAGTCCGTTGGAACGCCAAAAGAGGACCCGAGTTTACTTGGGAAAGACAAGATCAAATGCAAAAGAAATACCCTCATCTTTTCCCGGTTCCGGAAACGCAAGATTCCGAGGAAGAAACAACGACTACTACGCCTACTTAAATTTCGGGACGAAATTTCTTTTAAGGAGTAGGTAATGTAACATCCCGCCTTTTTCCGTTTACTTTTCCGTTTAATTATTTAAAGTCCGTTATATGATTATAACATCTTCCGTTAATACGCGTCTTAAAATATCTCGTTTAGGTAATTCACGCACCCGAATGAAACTAGAGGGACCATTGTTGCCAAGATAGCAAAGAGGTGACTAGGTCAACTAGTCAACCCTTCACTCTCATCCATTCATTAATTCCCTTTTCTTTTTCCATTTTCTTCACTACTTTCTTATTTTCTCTCAAAACACCATTTCAAAGAATCATCATCTAAATCCAAGCTAGCGGGTGTCTTGCAAAACAAATTACATATTTGGAATCCTTGCAACTTCCTCTTCGATTCCATACCGATTTCATTACGTTTGGGTAAATTTCTAAAATCACTAGATTTTGTGTTCTTGATGTTTTTAACTTATAAAGTTGTTAATTAGTGTCTATGGCTCAAGTCTAACATGAATATATGATTTATATGTTCGATCTTGTTATTTTTGATAACTAGCATGAACTTGAAAGTTTGGTGTGTTTGATTGATGATTTGGTTACTTAAATGTTGTTAAATGTTATAAATGCATGTATTAAATGTGTTCCTAACATCACTAGCTCCAATTTGATGTGTAGGTTGTTTTAGAAAACTTCATAAACATGATTAGTGATTTTGATGTTATTGGTTAGGGTTTGATAGAATTGAATGTGAACATTTAATGTATTGAATGCCATGAATTGTTGTTAGTAAGTAGTTAGTTGTATTGTATGCTTGATTACCTACGAAACGGCGCATTATATGGATGCATTTAATTCCTGAATCCTATTTTGTGCATTGATGAACTTGAGCATTTATTGAGCATTAAATGTTGGAAAGTCAGTTATTGCAAATGATGTTTTTGGTTGGTGAAATGTATTTAGTTGTGTTCTTTGTCAAATTACCTTTCTAACGATATAAGATACGAGTTCTAAGTGTTCACGGTTTGTGTTTTATGTTTGTTTGAATTTTGGTTTGAGACTTAGAAAACTGAAACTGGCCAGGTACCAGCTCGCGTGTAATGCCGCGGAGCGGCCAGCCTTTGTCGCGGCGCGACATAAGGCGTGTCCAGCTTCTGACCTACATGGTCAAAATATAAAAAATGTTTGGCACGCTATGGACCTCCGATTCACATGTAACTTGTTCTAACATGCTTATATATGAATAAAAACCTCAGAAAAATAGTTCGGGACCCGACCCGAATGTGTTGACTTTTTCGTTGACTTTGACCGACCAAAGTTGACTTTTAATCAAACTTAACCAAATGTTTGTGCAATCATTCTAACATGCTTTTATACTTGTACCTTACATGAAACATGACAATTTGATTCACATGCTATTATGATCGAGTCTTAACGAGCCATAGGACTACTTGAACACTTTGACCTATCGTGTTTACCGTTATTGATACAAACCTATTTGTTTAGGTCAAGACTAGCATTGTTCTTTGCACACGTTACTTGTTGAAGTACTTATTACTCGTGTACACAAGGTGAGATCATAGTCCCATCTTTCAAACAACTTTTATGCTTTAAACTATGGGATGAGAAACATACACGTATCATGCTTTTACACTTTGAACACAAGTACGAAAACGAACATTCCACGTACAGGTTTGAACAAAAATCCTCAATTCAGTTATCATTAGTTACACTTGCAGGGTGTAAACGTGAACTTATATTGTGTGATCACATGGGCTTGACGAGCCTCATTCGGACGGTTCGCTACCGTTAGCGGATGAAATATATTTTCGGGTCTAGTGTATGTTCTAACACTACGCAAAGGGTGCAAAACAGTTAAGTTTGATAATTGGGTGCCCGCGAAACAAATAACAACTTTGGAATGCAAATGATTTTGATAATCATATTATATTAAATCTTGTGGTTCAAATGCAACGTTTACTAAAACACCTATGATTTCACCAACGTTTTTCGTTGACAGTTTTCTATATGTTTTCTCAGGTCCTTGAACGCTACTTGATACAGGCTTCCGCACTCTTTTTGATACTTGCTTGGATATTGAGTATACATGCATAGTTGGAGCGTCTTTTGACTACTTTTAAATTGTGTCGCATAGGTTTCATTCGTACGTTAAACATTGTAATGTAACTAGTCTTTTGAACTACATTTGTAAACTTGAAACATCCTTTTACTTATGAAATGAATGCGACATATTTTGGTCAAACGTCATGTTAAAGACTTATGACCACGTAACGGGACCTAAGTAGTCGGCGCCGTCAAACATGATTTGTTCGGGTCGCTACATGATTGTTGCGATAGTCAGGATAAGGACAAGGATCAGAACTGGATTAAGCATTTTGAATTTGGGAATTGAGTATAAAAGTGGTGAAAACTAATGAAACGGAAAAGATAAATTTATAATGGAAAAATCTGACGTAGTAATTGGGACAGATCATCGCATTTAATTAAAGAGATCCTAATTTTCTTAAATCTCGAAGAATCAGATCTTATAGATTTTCAAGATTTTCTTTTGAATCCCTTGAATTCCGGAATTCAACCATGACTAGTAAAAGTTATGACGAAACTTTATTTTCTCATTTCACTCTTTTGTGATAGCTTCACTCGTACTCTTCGAGTAGTTGAATTATCTTATCCATATTACTCAACAGTAATAAAACTCTATTTATCAGCTCGTATTCGTCATGAAAACATTTTTATTGTTAGCCATGACCAGCTCACTCAAATTTCGGGACAAAATTTCTTTAACGGGTAGGTACTGTGATGACACGGAAATTTCCAACCAAATTTAAAATTGATCTTTATATTATTTCGACACGATAAGCAAAGTCTATAATGTTGAGTCACATATTTTGAACTGTTTCATATATTCAATTGACCTTCGACTATTCTCGACGATTCACGAACTATTATTTGTAAATAAATGTGTATACATATAAAAATAAAAATAAAAATAAAAATATGTATAGAGAATATTAAATATAATTATTTAATGATTGTAATACTCGTTGGACGTTTCGATTATTATTTAGCGAAGTTTAATTCGAACTTATGTGATTTTAAAATAAATGGTGATCCGAAAATGAGTTCTATAAATTTTAGGCTTACTAAAAATGTATTTAGGACCTAGTTATTTAATTTTAACACTTTTTATATTTTACCCAGAATTGAGAGGGACAGCTGATGTAATTTTTATTTAACAAATTAATGATCGAATTTTATACCATAATGACCAAATTAAATAAAGATAATTATTGTAGTAATTTGGGATTTTTTTTTCCAAAGACCTTTTCCGCCACTGATTACCAACGGAGAGCGAAATAATATCCATTGAAAGCGTCGGTAGATAAAAATCCAAAACTGAGGCTGCTAACAATTTTTTTTATTATATGATTGCACTTTTATTAAACTTTAATTATTATATTATAAACTCATTTGTTTTATTACTTGAATTACATGCACCGAATACTGTTTCCCTTTTTCTCATTCTCATTTACATGTTATATATGCCTACATGTATACTCTCTCATCCAAAACAAAACTCACTAAAACTCCACTTAAGCACTACTACATTTGATCGTTATCTCAAACATTCTTCATTATCTCTATTTTTTTTTCCTTTCCAACATGGCACACCACCATTATCAATACACCATCAACAACCACTTGTTTTCTTACAACCATTCGATGGTTAAACTTAACTACTGCATCATTCGGTTTTGCCCGATCAGTCATGACGACTGCAGCCATAGTTGCTGTTTATCGGTTCTAGTTTGAACATGAGCTGTTACTTTTGTTCGATCAACCACCACACACACCATAACAATATTATCGCTGCTTCTATTTTGTTGTCCAAACCATCGATTTATATGCTACAGCTACACTTATTGCTGCTTAAACACGACCCCAAAACCACCCATTTAACCATTTAAAACACCACTACAGACGTTTTGTCATTTTAACCCCCACTCAAACCCACCGTCAACTTCACCACCCCAAACAACCACTTTCACCTTCAACCGTAGAACACCTCCATCTTGATAACCTTCAAGACATCACCACTTGCCATCCCACGACAATCATGCATCACCACCGAGACCTCCATCATCACTTCCGACTACGTTCAACCGTCACCCTTATCACCACCCTTGGCCACCCTACTCAAACCATCTTCGAGCCACTACAACATACCATTTGAAGCACCATGAACCATTATATTAAAACTGCTACTGCAGCGTCTTATTCTTCTTTTCTCGATAATTAACTGATCAGTCAAACTGCAGTTAATTATAACTGCTACAATGACAAAATAATGACGCTATCGGTTTGTTAAAAAAGAAAGAAAGAAAGAAACAGATGGACTGCTTGTGCTATACACGACTCACAACAAGAAAAGAGGAGGGGTCATGAGGGGGACATGTTTCTTGGATTCTTCTATTTTTTTTCTTTTCAATTTTGCAACTGCATTATTCGGTCATCTGATCTTGTCTTTCACGTTTTAAGATAAATGAGATTGGGCCGTGTTCTTCCCTTTACTTCTTGGGCTGTGAACTTTGTCTAATGAGATTGGGCCATAACATAAAATCTATTCGTTTTCTATTTTAATTTAAGCCCAACATGCTGCTACGTAATGTGTTATCTCCTTCAAGCACCATCACCAATCGATAACCACTGCTGCACTTTTCTGTTTATTCCCGTTACGTGATTTAAGAAAACGATATAAGATGATCGAATATGATGATGAATATGATGTTGATGATTATGATGTTATACGAGTGTATGGTGATGATAATGGTAATACTTTATTAATGATAATGAACGAAATAATAAGGCGATGGTGATACGAGTGACAAGATATATGATGATGATACGTGGATGCCGTATGATGATGATGATGATGATACCAAATGATGATGAGGTACTGTTGTTTCTGTTCCAGACGAAACCCCACAACCCATTGGTGGGTTTAATTGAAACATGCTAGTATGCCTTTGAATCCGATAACATGGGCCGTGATCCATTTCTTGATGTTGGGTCGTTTATTAGTTAAGTGGACTTGCAAAAAATGGGATTTTGCTATTGGGTCAAATGAGTTTCTTTTGGACTAGGTAACTTGGGCTCTTTCATTAAGTTGGACTTCAATGCAAGATTTGCCTAACAAACCCAACACGCATTTACTCGATATCTCATTTACGAGTCCTCTCATTAAGGGTATATCTTATTAAAACTTAAACTTATTGATTTCGATTATTTATTATATATAGTTGAAGTAATAAAAAGATTTGACGAATCGAATAAGATAATCATGCGATTTGATAGGAATCTGATATTAACACATGGTAGTAAAGATTGTATAAGTTAAGTATATAAGATAATAAGTATAAATACTAATATGATATGCAGTAGTATATGTATATACAGACGTAAATTATATTATAAAAATAAATAAATAAATAAATATATATATATATATATATATATATATATATATATATATATATATATATATATATATATACATATATATATATATATATATATATATACATATGCATATAAGTAAACTCTCTCTATATATAAATATATGAATATGATTTAAAAAGGAAATATCAATATATAATTCTTAAAATATAAAATCAATACATATAGCTATTATAATATACATATCATTTATATATATAAATTTTTTGATATTTTTATATAAATATATTAATGCATATCAAATAACAAGACTAATTTGTGTATATATATAAACTTATAATTAAAAGATGATGATAATATGATTATGATAATTATTATTATTATTATTATTATTATTATTATTATTATTATTATTATTATTATTATTATTATTATTATTATTATTATTATTATTATTATTATTATTATTATTATTATTAAAAACTATCATTATTATTATTATCATTACTAAAAAATATCATTATTATCTTTATCATTATTATTAAATTTATCACTTTTATTATTATTAGAATTATCATGATTTTTACCATAATTAGTATTATTTTTATATAACCAATAAATATTATATACTTAATCTAATATTACATAAAACTTTATATTAAACATATTAACGTTTATAAATATTACATATAACGAATTATTAATTTTTTTTATATAATACCAATTATTAATATATAAATATTAATATAACTATATGTTTCATATAATTATTTTTACAAAATAAATATATATAACATATAACTGAAGATATAATATATAAATAAAGTATATAGATTTTGATTATATTACTACAACACTAAGTATATAAATAATATATAATTAATAAATGAACAATTTGATTACCATTATATGTGTTAATATATATATATATATATAATTTAATATAGGTTCGTGAATCCGAAGCCAACCCTATACTTATTCAATGTCGTCCTATGTATTTTTACTACAATATACAGTATGGTGAGTTTCATTTGCTCCCTTTTTAAATGCTTTTGCAATACATATTTTTGAGACTGAGAATACATGCGCTATTTTTATAACTGTTTTACGAAATAGACACAAGTAATTGAAACTACATTATATGGTTGAATGATCGAAGTCGAATATGCCCCTTTTAGCTTGGTAGCCTAAGAATTAGGGAACAGACCCCCTAATTGACGCGAATCCTAAAGATAGATCTATCGGGCCCAACAAGCCCCATTCTGGAATTTGGAATGCTTTAGTACTTCGAGTTTATCATGTTCGATGGGTATCCCGGAATGATGGGGATATTCTATATGCATCTTGTTAAGGTCGGTTACCAGGTGTTCAATCCATATGAATGATTTTTGTCTCTATGCATGGGACGTATATTTATGAGAAATGAAAATGAAAATCTTGTGGTCTATTAAAATGATGGAAATGATTATTTATGTTAAACTAATGAACTCATCAACCTTTTGGTTGACACTTTAAAGCATGTTTATTCTCAGGTATGAAAGAAATCTTCCGCTGTGCATTTGCTCATTTTAGAGATATTACTTGGAGTCATTCATGACATATTTCAAAAGACGTTGCATTCGAGTCATTGAGTTCTTCAAAATTATTATTAAGTCAATTATAGTTGGATATTTTTATGAACTGGTATGCATGTCGTCAACTTTTGATGTAATGAAAGTTTGTCTTTTAAAAACGAATGCAATGTTTGTAAAATGTATCATATAGAGGTCAAGTACCTCGCGATGTAACCAAATGTAATGTATTCGTCCAAATGGATTGGGACGGGGCACTACACCTAGGTTGCATTAATCCTCGATGTACTGGAAGCCAATTTTGAGAATAACATCTAAGACCTTAGAGACCCCTAAACTAAAAGATCGGGGTCCTCCTAAGTCTACAATTAAAGATACCGAGGAAATCAACCTCGAAACTCAAAAAACCGAAGACTTCTACTCAATATCCATTGAAGTCTTCAACCCAACATAAGAAATCTTTGTTTCCAGGACCTAATGACTATTCCAGTTATCAAACCAAAAGGAATAGACCGTTCCTTGTAACTATGCTAAGGAAAGACGGGAAACCAACGGGATTTTCAAGACCAATATGGATGGATCTTTATTAGTAAAAAGCAAACATTTTCATAGAAATCGTCCACTAGTCCACTTAAAACACCCTCTACCAAAGTTGACGTTGTTTCTACAACTTAAGGTAGTTCTTTTTAATAAACAAGCATCTTCTAGAAAGTGGATTTCAAAACACGACTTATCAAAAACATCCACTTCAACACGAAAGAAGTACTCTTCGTCAGAGTTACTTAAGTTTAAGTCGAGATCTGTATCTCTAGCTATGTTAGAAGGTTTTCCATCGCCGTTGCTTCCACAAAACTTATTTTCAAATGATACACTAGATATCAAACCAAAGTGGAATGAAAGGTCGATAAGTCAAATCGATAATGCATATAAATGGCATTCAAAATTATTTTCAAAATGAATTGACTTTAATATGGTGTATGCACATATATCAGTGTATGTACGTATTTCAAAGAGGTTTTCAAAACCAAAATGGCTTCTGTATATATCAGTACAGAACCCTTCTTACAATGTTTCCTAAAAAGGAAAACTTTGTGAATATTTTGGTTTATTTTTGATATTTTCAAAATTCAAAAATATGTTTGTGTAATTCTCAATGTTAAAAACCAAAAATATCTTGCTTTATTTTGATAGGGCTTTTGCATAAATGACAGTGCAAAACCTGTCCTTTAGAGTTTTTCTCTGATTCTGAAATGTTAAAACCTCGATACTAGAGATTTTATGAAAACTAGAAGACCGATCATGTTTCAAGGGGGAGTGAAAATGTCTAAATCTACCCTCCAAAACATGCATATGTTGAGGGGGAGTAGGTCATATTATCTTTATCTTTTCTTTAACAACAATTGAAAAATGTGTAAAGTCACCTCAAAAAGAAGTAAAGTCTTCCTCTAAGACACTTTTTTCAGGCTTTAGTAAGATGTTGTAGTCCAAAACAGCTGAGCAGACACCACAAATCTTGAAAAGGTGTCTTGCGTATCGGCTAGTAATCCTTTTGCGCCTTAATGTCAAACAAGGTTTAGAGGTCAGACTTATCTTGATGTGGAAGATCTGTCTCGCACAATGGGGGACACCATGATACACGAAGTGATTACTCAGATTCCAAGCAGGATGATCTCCTAAAAGATCAAGCTTTTAAGCCCGATGTTACTCAATCATTTCTGATTGACTCAACAGCTAGAGATATGTCACCTCATGGCATATCATTGACATCTGGACTCGTTGTAGCATCTTGCTATACTACATCCGTTTTTGTCGACTCCAATGTCGTGTTAGATATGATGGGAAGGCTTGGCTTGACCAAGAGCGGGAAACCCGCATTAAATGAGACCGATAAAAATAATGCGTCAAAGGGCACCCGAATAAAGTCCCATTAGACTATAACCATGGAGATGGTTAGCTCGCTACCGCCAGCTGTAACTAATATTTTCAGTCATCTGCACCATCCCCTAAGGTTAGTCCCGGAGACCCCGACACCGGTGAGGTTAATTCCAAAACTCTTACAACGGCGATTGCTCAGACTTCGCAGACTGAAACGAGATCATTTACTTTAGTGGATGAATCCTGTGCATATTATATTTCCCGTGTCTTGTCCATCTTGCCTCTTTTAACCCAAAGTGGTTTTGTTATGACTTGATACTTGCATCGTGTCGCAAACCTAGACCTAGATTTTGATGTGGATGACACATTTCAATACCTAAAGTCAAATGGTACTATATCCATGAACTTCCTTTCACGTGTTCAACCTACTCTAAATCACAAGAATAGCCGACGTCGAAACATGTAAATGCTCGTGCCGCTTTCCTTAAACACAAGGAATAGATGTGGTTGGCACATCCTACAGCAACTGGTTAATATAACTCATTTTTCTTGAAATTACACAATCATTCATAAGTGTATTTATTCTACCGTAATTTCAACGGTATGGATTTCAAAACATTGTAACTTTGTCCTTGTAATCATATCGACTCGAGTTCATGATGTATTAGTTTCACAAAAACATCATGAGGGGGAGAATATGATATAGTTGATACTCAATCATTCGCGAGAAGATTCTACAAAAATGACAAATAGAAGACAAAGTTGCATCACTAAAAATTAAGCTTTCGCACCAACAAACTATGATATACCATCATAGTTTAAGCTTATGCACCACTAAACACTAAACAACAAATGAGATCTTCAAAAACTTGAAGACGATACCCGATGAAAGAAAATTACTTTATCAACCAACCGCTTCACAATTTATCAAAGTGATTCAAGAGGTAAAATGTCTCAATCAAGTTTTTGACATTCAAGACTTTAAAAGATTCTTGTCCATATCTGTTCAAGACTCGCAATTCAACGACAAAGGATCTTGAACAAAGTCAATATCTATGAGAAGTCTGAAGTTCAAGAATTCTTTCAAAAGAAATTGTTTGTTTGAGGGAGAGCAATGGAATCTACCACTTATATCTAGGGGACAACAAGATTATATTCAAGATTTTCTGAGATATAAAGTCAAATTATGCCTCTCAAATGTCACTCACCTTCTCTCTCCTCGAACATTTGATTATGATAAAAGATTCGATGAATGCTGCAGTGTACCACAAAGGTCAAAAGATATTTGCTCAACATATCTTATATACTCCCCAGCATTAGAGCTTCAAATAAGTTTTGAGTTGAAGATTATCAAGATCTCCAGCAAAAGACGAGTTTTCGAGATTTATCAAAAGTCGAAGATCATCAATCACATCATATATCTAAGGGAGGATTGTTAGAAATAGAAATTACTAAGATCATATATATTGATGTATGATTGATTAAGAGGTTCATTACGCTAGATTAATGAATAAGCTATGATTTGTTAGGTGCTTTGTATGCCATAGAAATACCAAGTCACTATTTACTTTCATTAAGCCTTTACAACTTAGCTCACAATTACACACACAAAAAGTGTGTTTTCCCCAAACTCTCTCAAAAACATTGACAGGTTAGATGCAACATTATTTTGATAATCATCGAGCTAATATCTGAAGAAATCAGTGGATTCAGTTGTTATCACGATTGAATTCATGTGCTAATTGTTTATACAAAACACATTATTATTATTATTATTATTATTATTATTATTATTATTATTATTATTATTATTATTATTATTATTATTATTATTATTATTATTATTATTATTATTATTATTATTATTATTATTATTATTATTATTATATATATATATACATATATATATATATATATATATATATATATATATATATATATATATATATATATATATATATCTATGTGTGTGTGTGTGTGTTCATAACAGTTTCAGATATGTGATTTCTTATTGAATTCATATTCATACATTTATCATCACCAAACCTCATCAAAACCTACTGTACCTAATCTCATCTCATCTATGATATAAACATGAATAAAACTGTTTTCTAGACTTATCAATAGTGTTAAATATAATAATAATATATATAACATTCATTATAACAAATCTTAAAGTGGTTGACATTAAGAGGGAGTGAGCTTTTATTTACTATGGTGAATGTTAACTTTCTCTTTAAACATGTTATAAGGATCAAAATACCCGATTAGTTAGAAATTAGATTTTTTTTTTTTAGGGAATATGATATTTAAAATATAGAGGGTAAATATAGATTAAGATCATCATTTTCTTCTTCTATTCAAGATTTCAATTACCTCCAACATCTCACTTCACGTGTATATATACAAAGCCGAAGCCATAATTTACGAATAAAAGAGACAAGAAACAAAAACTAAATATTTAATATAAATATTTCATATATATCATAACTAATCTTAAATAAAAAATCATATAAGTTATAGGAACACTTCATAAATAAGTTTTTTAAAACAAATCTTCAAGAAAATGGTTCAATTCCTACAACGTCGATTCGTAGTCTCATTGAGTAACCTATGAGTAGTGATAATGTAGCTAAAAAAATTGCATACTCCATATACAACTGAATCAAAGAATTAAAAAATACGGAGTATTATATATTAATCATATTTAAGGAGACTAGTATTCATAATTAGGAGATATTGACAATTAATACACATTTTTTAGTACACTATAATTGATCTATCTGAGGAGTTGGTGACAAACTATCCACATGCATCTCCAAATCTCCTCCTTTGTATATATAATAAAAGTATTTATAAAAATGATTGATCTATTGAATAGTATTATGATTAGATTTTTGTTTTAAAAGAACAACACTAGTAAAAAATAATATTCCGCCCGTCTCATTTTAATAGTCTTGAGTTTGAGTTGAATTTTTCTTTAACACTGACTGTAAATAACTTTTTTTATATTATATAATACTGAAAATTATACCAAATGAAAATATAAAACTTAATTTATACATATAAATTTCATCATGTATTATATATAAAAAAAGAATTATTTAAAGTCAATTTAAAAAAAATAAGTGAAACTAACCCTATTAAATTGAGATGAGAAATAACAAACGGAAGATGATTCTCACACACCACTTTTTAATCCATGTACACATAATTACCTATTTTACTCTTAATTATACTTATAATAATAATATAAGTTCAACTATCTAGAAACATAACTGTGAATTTATGAGATAAAAGTGTATATTGATTAGAAAGTTGTGTGTAAGGATCACATCTCAAAAGGAGATCACGAAAAGTCAAAAACTTAAAGTAAAAAGAGATATTGTTACGTGTTAAAATCTGCCCACTTGATAGTAGATGCATTTGGCCCAAATCTAGAAGGACTTTCTGGTGTCACTTATCTTCCTACATGTCTTCCAAAAGAATGATTAAAGGAATGAACCAAAATAACTACTTGTTTCAATCAATCAACACACACATATCTTGATAATTTGTATTGATTCTAGATTCAATATTAACGTCAAATGATACCTTTATCATCCAATTTGATTTTTATTGTTCATCTTACTTTCTTATTCATCTTAAAAGATTATCACATATTAAAAAGTAACAACTAGAATTAACTAAATCATATTTTTTGATAAAAAGATTAAGGGTATGCATGGTTGGGAGTAATAGAGTATAAGCAATGACATTGATTATAATTAATGTTGGATGGTTTTTTTTTTTTTTTTTTTTTGCAAAAAAACGAAAACTATATGGATGAGATCTTCATCGAAAGATGAAGATCCTAATCGAAACGTACAAGGATAAGAGAAGAAAATCGGATGGCTCGAAACTAGCAAGCGACACAAGCCAACGTTAACTTCACCCGAGCCAAACCTTGGCAACCGAACCAAAACAAATACATCCGAACCAAAAACAAACTAACAAGTGCAAGATGAAAAATCTATAATAACAACACCAAAGACCATAAATGAAAAAAGCAACCGGAATTAAGAACGCTTGCATGTTACCATTCCACTCATCCGGTCGATTCATGAAACTGTCAATTGTGTCGATGCGAACTCCTTTGCCACCACGAGATTTCCAATTATATGAAATAACCTTGGACGAGGAATTACCAATACGTTTCCCGGGTACCCAAGACATTCATTGATCCTCAAACTGTTTGTGATCAGGACTCGAAGATCTTCTATCATTGGACTCCATGAATGCCCTTTATATTGCCTCTTCACGTTCTATGTCATCGGTATTATCTTTAAGAGAAAATGTGCTTTCAATATTCACTTAGTAATGAAAATCTCCATTACCTTAAAGTGATTAATGGTGATTCCTTACCAAAATGAGGGGAATACTTTTTATTAAAATATTTCTCACTCTTCCTTATTTTTCTCCACTACAATCTCATTTACATTTAACTTGCACGAATTTTTTTACTTAAATTTTCATTTTTATTTTCTTTATATTTTCCTTTTCTTTTTCATAGTATTCCCATATCATTTCCATTATCATTTCCATTATCATTACCAACTTTGAACCAAGCATGTCTTGTGTCCCTAAACTTTTTGTTTGATTTGTACAACCCTTGAGGCTTGAGGTTTTCACATGTAACATGTTTGTAATTTTAATTAACCTTCGTTAACTAATTTCATTGAAGGGCCATAGATCTAATTAATTTCTCAAACCCTAAATGTAACTAAATATTGTTTTCAAAATATTACTTAATTTCATTTTTATTAAACTTCTGAAATTTGATTATATGTTTGATAGTACTTGTGTGATTTCTATGGGTGTGCATGGTGATTTCTATGGGTGTGCATGGTACCGGAAAAAAATAAAAAAAACCGAAGACAAGACCGAACAGGATCGTAACCGAACCGGACCGAGGATTTTTGGTACGGTCTGTGGTCCTTCATTTTCATATTTTTCGGTTCTCGGTAAGGGATGAATCGAATCCGAAAAAGGGGAAAACGGACCGGACCGAAAATCTGAAGTTTTATTTTATCATCCTTACTACTTAATTATTGGTGTGATATGGTATATCTAGTACAAATGTGTGTTCAAATTCTTTTATCGTTTGATAAATGAAAAAAATACATTGATGAGTTAGTTATATGATAAATTTTGTTTTCATTTCATTGTAACTGACATCATCTATTTGGGTCTAGCTAAATTACATAATGAGTGTGAAGATGTCTTGCAGTTGAATGAAAAGTAGAAACACTAAGAGATATCAATAACTCATGCTTACTGGAGACAACATTCATTAATTTTATTTATTATTTAAGGCTCTCTTTTACTGTAGCTATTTATATTTATTCAAGCAAGTTAGCAAGCAAACTTTTAACACTTTTCCGAAAAACACAGATCGTTATTTAAATGATCTTCGGTGAGTAGTGATGATCATGATTGGTATATATATGAGTTTGATCTATTGAGCATGAATATGAAACGCGATGGTTTTTTTCCCAGAACCCGAACCGAATCTTCGAGAATCGAACCGAACCGATATTATATGGTCCGGTCCTCGATCCAACTTTTTGCTGTAAAATGGGACTCGGGACGGAAGCGAACCGAATTAGTTTGGTCCAGTCCCGTACCACGCACAACCCTAGTGATTTCTACAAATTAACCTATTTAAATATAAATTAATTGGATATATTAAAATGAATAAATAAATAAATTTAAAGTTTCTAGAAAAAGTTACATCTATGGTCTTCTAACAAAAATAATTAATGGACATTAGTTAGAGATTTTTCAAATAACATTTTTAAATCACAAAGACCATCTACATAATTTTTTCTATTTTTGATCTTATATTATGACTACAAAAATGTTTTTTATAAAGGTATTTCAACGAAAATGTTAAAACCCGATCCTTTGAGGAAGTTGTAAGCCTCCCATATGGAATCTACTTTAGATAAAGGTATTGATCTGATCATTTGAATCACTAGGGTTTATCCACACGTTTGATATCCAACCTTAGATTTTATTCCACTTTATATATACCTTGCTTTTTATTGATCGAGATGGATGACGTTCTTTACTCTTAACATGTTTCATTTTGGGTAAAAAAATTGATTTATCTTAATTTTAAGATAGAAAAATTATTGTTTACATCTTAAAATGACCATACCTCACTTTTGTGGGATTTGATTTTATTGTTATTGTTGTTTGTTGTTTATATATATATATATATATATATTTTACTTTTCAATTTTGCATGGTTGTTTCTCACTTCTTTTTAGTTGTGTTTTAAAGTACTCGCAACCATAACTTTCTTCTTTCCAATCACTCGATGTCACAATAAAACTATACATCATTACTTTATTCTCATCACTTATTCATCACATTTAACTAATATCTATCACTTAACTTTTTTCCCATCACATAGACCTCACATCAATTTATTTAATATTTAACGTATTTTGCTATGTATTTTGTTTATTATTATTATTATTATTATTATTATTATTATTATTATTATTATTATTATTATTATTATTATTATTATTATTATTATTATTATTATTATTATTATTATTATTATTATCTTAAAAAAATACATTTTTATAAAAATAAAAAGACTTCCATTTATTCAAAAGATTACATTAATAACTTAAAGGACATAATTAAAAAGGTTACAATAAGAGCTCTCCCAACGGTTCGTCCAGGTGAACCGCCCAGGTCCGCCCACCCTGGGCGCCGTTGGCACCACCTCGCCCAGGTGTCGCCCAGGCTATTTCGTCCAGCCGATTGTCTATTGTGAGCATGTTTGTGGACGTAAAAGGCCGAGGAAAAAAAAAATCTGAATTAAACCCAACGGCTCATTCAACAGCTAGTTTATATTTTTTTTTATTTTTTTTCTTCCTTTTTTACACTATATATACACACCAAACAATATTTTTAACATTATAAACATACACTCTCATTTCATATTTTCTACCCAATTTTAACCTTTTTATACTCAAATAAACAAAATGAGTTCCGACTCCGAGCCCGACGTAAATATGGTATTATCAATCAGAAATACGACTACGAATCGAGCACTCGAAGTCATTGACGCGCTAGATGAATTAAGTGATAACGAAGAAGTAGAACAAATACCACGGGCACCTAGAAGATATTTACATAGAGGTCGTCAGGGTCATGCATTGGCTTTATGGAATGATTATTTCTCCGACAATCCCACATTTCAGGACGATTATTTTCGTAATCGTTATCGAATGAGCAAACCTCTATTTCTTCGTATATGTCAAGGTATATTGAACTTTTCTCAAACTCCGGTTCCTAAATATTTTACTTATTTTATTCAAAAACGTGATGCTATCAGATTACTTGGTTTTAATATTGTTCAAAAAGTAACATCCGCCATACGTCAACTAGCTTATGCCGCTTCGACCGATGTTTTTGATGAATATTTGCATATGGGTGAACAAACCTCATATGATTGTTTAAACAATTTTTGCAAATGTATTTTCCACTTGTACGGTCCCGAATATTTGAGACGGCCAACTGCACAAGATGTGCAACGTTTGACCACTAAACATGCTCAAATACATGGTTTTCCGGGGATGTTAGGAAGTATTGATTGTATGCATTGGAGATGGAGAAATTGTCCGGCACGTTGGAAGGGTCATTATACACGAGGTGACGATGGTTACCCGTCAATTATGCTTGAAGCGATAACATCGTACGATGGATGGTTTTGGCACGCGTTTTTTGGAATTGCCGGATCAAACAATGATATCAACGTGCTAAATCAATCCGACTTGTTTAGTGAGTTATTAGCCGGTGAAGCACCACCATGTACGTATACGGTTAACGGATGTACGTTTACTAAGGGTTATTATTTGGCGGATGGAATTTACCCGGAATGGTCTACAATAGTTAAGTCGTTCAAAAATTCGATAGACCCGAAACAAAAAAAATTCAAAAGGTATCAAGAATCGGCAAGAAAAGATATTGAACGAGCATTTGGAATACTACAAGGCCGATGGCAAATTGTTCAACGTCCGGCACGACCGTATTATATCCGCAAAATTAGAAGGATTTTGTTATCATGTGTGATATTAAATAATATGATAACCGAGGACAACGGCCGTGCATTTTGTGGACTCGAGGAGAATTATCGTCCGGTTCGACGACCACCGAGATCATTCCAAGAAAGGGTTGAAGCGCATATGCGAGTGGACGCGGAAATAAGAGATGCAGACATTCATCAACTACTAAAACATATGCTTGTAGAACACATACATAATCTTCCACCAAATTATCGCATACGACATGATCCCACAAGAAATCCAAACAACCAAGATGACGCCGGACCTTCACACATTCCCGATGACGAGGATGAAGAAGATCAAGAAGACGACGATGAAGAAGATCAAGAAGACGACGATGAAGAATAGGTCTTTTAATTGATGTTTTAATGTAATTTTATTTTTAATCATATTTTTATTTTAATTGTATTTTTTATTTTAATGTACTTTTTTATTTTAATTATTGTAATGTTTTTTAATTTTTAATAAAAGTTTAGTTTTATTTAAATAATTGTAATTTTTTGATAATATAAAATAATTCAAAAAGAAAATAAAAAATGGAAGGAGGAGTGTCTTTGTTGGGAGTGTTTAGTCCTGAGTTTAGTCCTAGGAAGGAAGTGAGATGGAGGTGCTGATGTGGCACTGAATAGTTGGTTAGTCCTGGAAGAAACCATGTCATGGTTGGGAGCACTCTAATAATTTAAAACAACATAATTGTAGAACTTAAATAATACGATGCTATAAAACTATTATCCGTCATCCGAATCTTCAAATTCCTTGGCGTATTTCTTTTAAAGCTTCGCCCTAGCTTTCATCACCTTATGATATTCGTTCGGCAACAAGTTGGTTGACACCGAATTTGAAAGAAGCTTTGAAACTTTTTAAAAGTATACGCACCTCACGTACCTCTACTAGCTTTTTCATTGTTTCTCTTGTTTTATTAGCGGAAGCAACAATTGACTGTCAGGCTTCCTCGGATGACAAACGAAATGCCGTATTCGACGAACATCATCAAGTTCGGTTTCTTTGATCTCCTCCAATGGAGTTTGATAAGGTGTTTGGAAATGTGGTTGAATAAGTGTATGAAAATGGAGTTGAAATGGAGGATTAATATAATGTTGGTTGGTATATGGATTAATCGCGTAACTAGTAAAACTCATTTGATTTTGTTGGTTAGAAGATGACCCGGTTAGCGATGGAAAATTAATTAACGAATTGAACATGTCTTGAGCTTGACTTGTTAGTATTTGTACGTTTAATTTGGGTTGTATACAACCCAGATTGGAGTGTACGATGGAGTGTACGGTGAAAGTGGTCTTATTTACATTACATTTTTTAATAGTGAACTACTATTATCCATTTAATTATAATGTGTCTGATAAAACTCGAATGAAAATGATTACACTTAACGTTTCATTATAAGTATCATGAATTGAGTTTTGAAATTGTAATTTAATTTTTTTTTTATTTGGACTTTAATTTATTTATTTTATTATAATACTTTATGAAAGTTAAATCAATAAAACACATTAAAACTTAATTCGTTCATATGTTTTTAACCAAATATTATACAATACAAACATAAAATATATCTAATATCAAAATGGATTAAAAAAGACCTTCAAATTTATACCATTTTTTCAATTTTTTTAAGGAAAATCTCTAAATTCATTTCTTGAAGAAATACCCATTCAGCACTTGGTTGTGCAACATGTCTTCTGATTATTGCAGTATAGGGCAACTTCGATCTCCATCATGATTGGGTTGCGGCATCGGTGTGAAGTTGACTTTTCTCAGCTATTATCCTTACATACTGATAGAAAAATAATGTAAGTTGCTACCCTAAAATTGATCGACAGATAACATAGATTGCAGTCCAAAAAATTGATCGGAAATTAAACAACAACAACAAAACCCAATCTCATATGTATGAGGTACGGGGGAGGTGGTACGTAGACAATCCTTCCTCTATCCTTGAATAAAGATCGAGAAATCGTTTCTCCATCCTGAGTGAAACACTCACAAGAGTAGAGAGAGTCATCCCTTTCTCGATTGACGGCTAAAGAGATTGCTTCCAAACGGACCTCCGGCGTAGAGAAAATTTAAAATTAAAAAAATAAAAATAAAAAATAAATAAAAATAAAATAAAATAAAATAAATAAATAAATAAATAAAAATAAAATAATAAATATATAAAAATGAAAATAAATAATATAAATAAAGACGCCATGAAAATGATAGAATCAAATTCCTTGAGTTTAAGAACATGCTTAGAGTTCAATTTAGGCTCTAAGCAGAAATATAAATATTGACAAAATAAAGCTAGAATAAACATGTCAATCGAGATGTTAGTTAATCTTATCTTATACTCTATGTAACACCCTCAGACTGGGCCTAGCAGGAAATGACCATTTTACCCTGTGTGTGTGTGTTAATATTATTAATTTTAATAATTATATGTTATTTTAATAATTACGTGTTTATAATTATTTAATTATATAGTTGAGACCAGTTCGTGACAAGGGTCACAGAACAAGTTTGTTTATTTAAATTAGACCTCGTTTGGACCACTTAATGAGGTGTTTCGTATTTTAGATAACTGGTAAATACCCGTGTGAGACACAGAAGAGGTTTCCTCACCATGAAGAAACCCCTTAGTCATATATACTTCTGTATTTGTTTTAGTTTCCATTTTTGGAAACCTCTGTACACAAACACATACACAAATGCATCCCTAATCCAGAACCCTAGTTCTTGATTCTCGTTTTTGTGTTAAATCGATTTGGGGTATTTGTTATTAGTGATTTCGTGATCATTACAAGGTATTTTACATGTCAAATTCGTGCTTTAATCTGTATTTAATTTGGGTTTTATCAAAGTTTCATATCAAATGGGTTTTTGATCAAATCTTGATCTAAATGTGTTGTTTGTGTCAAATTGATGTTAGTAAACGTTTGTATATGAGTTATGTATGTTCTCTAAGTGATTTTTAGTGTCAAAACAGTGCAAAAACGAGATTTGGGGTTCAAAATGACGAAAACAACGACCTGATACTGATGAAAAACTCCCGTACAGTTGCAGGATGCATCTGTACGGTTACGGGGTGTATCCGGGCCATTTTGGGTGCAACTGGGCTGTTGCAGGGTGCAACCGGGCGGTTGCAGGTGCAACCGGGCGGTTGCAGTCTGTCAGCTTTTTGGAAAACTTGTTTTGGCCGTAACTTTCAAACCGTAACTCCGTTTTTGATGAATCAAATATCGTTGGAAATATAATGAAGTTTACTTTCTAATGGTAAGGTTTTAAAATAATAATTCAGACTTATTTGGGGTCAAAAGGCTGTGGTAGCTTGTATGCTTCGTTTTACACGCGTATAAGAGTTGTTTTCGTATGGACTCTTATGTAGCCTTGTCAAATAATGAATATAGAGTTATATGATGTGATTTAAAGTATGAATTGATGATTACCATTGTTTGGAAAAGTATACTAACTCAGTATATGATGTTCTCAGGTGATAAAGGAACGGAGAAGACTCAGTAACATTAGACCACTGAGTTCTTGCTGGTAATCGGTGAGTGGGACTATCCTTATGGATATTGGTATTTAGTAACAAGTGTAGTTACTACCCACTGTTATGCTATTAAAGATTATGATAATCTATATGCATGTTGATTACTGTTTTAATTATAAGTAGTAGGTGATACTGCTGTTATCAAGTTGCCTGATTAGATTGAATCTATAGCATGCCTGATTAGGGTACCCGTTGGTTATTAGTGATGTTACATACCATGAGGTTGTAGGTGGTTTATGTTCAAATGTGAGAACTGTCCGTGTATAGAAGGGACAGAAGAGGTCAACCATGTATAGAAGGGTTGGGCTCATTGTTTATTGTAATGGCAGTATATTACAATTGACGTATGTAAACGTCAGGAGAGGTATACTGTGTGACAATAACGAGGGATATCGGTACAGCTCTAGCTTGATCAGCTAGCAGTTGTAGACCTGGCAGGGTCAACGATCCTCTTGTATTTATAGCCGTTAGTGCTATGTATAGCCGTTAGTGCTATGTATAGCCGTTAGTGCTATGAGAGTGAATAGCTGTGTAGAGCTATTGATACTTAGTGAATAGCTATGTAGAGCTATTGATACCCTTATTGTATAGCTATGTAAGGCTATGTTAGGGTAGTGCCTTTGGTGCCCTTAGTGAATAGCTTGTTGATGCTATTACTGCTCTGATTATTTGCCTAGCTCTGTATAATACATATGTGTAATGCTCTATTATATGATAGTAGTGTAACACTATGTCCACTTTTCCATGACTGATGCATGATCTCTAAATGCTAGGCTTGGTACTTGATAGTAATATCGGTTGGGATATCTCATTCACTTAGCGTTATGCTAATCCCCCACATTTTCTCCCCTGCGGGTTATATTGTTTTGCATGCTAGGGACGGGAGAAGATAATCGTGCTTTGGTTATGTTTGACACACTGAAGAACTCTGATGTTTAATATACTATGGATAACTGTTTTGAAAAGTAACACCAGTTGTATTGTAATATGTAAATGTTATATACTTTAAATACTTCCGCTGTGATTTAAAAAAAAAATTACGGTGTTACAACTTGGTATCAGAGCATAGGTTTGGCATGTACATTGTGATGAATGTCATGTTCCCAAATCTTGATTGGATTTGTGTCAAACATCCTAGTGGGGGAAAGGGAAAGTGAATGTAGGTGGGTTACGTGTTAGTTGCTATGTACTAACTGATTATCCACTAAGCTTTTGTGAGATGTTGTGATAAGACAGGTATGGATGATCAAACTCGAGATGTCGATACCCCCTTGATCCCCAGAATAATGAGAGCATCCTCAGAGGAGCATAGTGCAGAAGATGACTTGCAAAAGTATAATTTTCAGTTACATAGTCAGTTGAAAGAAATGAGGGATAGAATACAGGAACTAGAGCAACAACAGTCACAACCAGTTGATATCACTATTGCTCCAACCATAACTAATTCATTAACACCGTCGGGTTTTCTGATCCCACAATATGCGTCTTTGCCCGTTAGAGACGCACAACAGCAACCACAACCACAATTCCAAATTTCACCTCAGTTCAATTATTCACATTCCGACCAAATGATGTATCCATATCAGATGTTTCAGCAACCCATAATTGAAACCAAGAAGAAGTGTACCTATAAACAGTTTTTACATTGTAACCCTCCTACGTATTCGGGCAGTGCTAACCCGAATGACTCATTAAATTGGTTGAGAGAAGTGAACCGAGTTTTTGAAGTGTGTCAATGTGACCAGAACTCAGAGTTACCTTTGCTTGTCAGTTATTGAAGAATAAAGCTATGGTATGGTGGGATTCTATCGTTACCCATGTAACAAAGGAACAATTTGGTCAAATCACTTGGGAGCAGTTTTATGAAAAAGTGTGTGAATGGTATTATATCCCGTATGAGATTGGAAAGTTAAAGAGAGAGTTTTTAGAGTTAAAGATGGCCGAGCAGATGTCTGTAGACGATGCAATTGAACAGTATACTGATAAACTAAGGTTTGCGCATCAATGGGTTCCTGATGAACAATCCAAAATTGATCATTTTGTGAAGATGTTGTTGCTGGAGTACAGAACCATAGAAAGAGTTGCCACTACTTTGTCTCAAGCCTTTATTATGGAAAAAATGGCCGAGGATGATATTAAGGCTGTAATTAACCGTAGAAAAGAGAATGTAAGTGTTCAGCAGCAAAATCAGACAATAAGCCAATCTAGTTCCAAGTCAAAGAAAACTTTTTGGAATAGGATGAAAAGAAAATAGACTCAGGGTGTATCTAAGTCAAAATCAGAAACGTGGTGTGCTCATTGTAGAGAAACTCATGTTGGAAAGTGTTCTGAAAGGACCTGTCGATGTTACCATTGTGGTTTGATAGGACACAATGTTCAGTCTTGTTCGTTTAAAGATAATGTGTGTTGGAATTGTCAGAGTGAAGGTATGTTCTTAATAAATTATATATTTATTATAGTAGTGTAAATTATTGGCAAACACCTTATGTGTCTATAGTCTGTTCTGATTGATTACGATTATTGGAATATAATTGTGTCTTCCTAATTAGGAAGAAGTAGCTGGTAATGTAACAGCTCCAGTTATAGCAACTGTGTTTAGAGTTGTTAAAAATATTATTGGGATCTTATTCCCTTCGATTGTTTGCCACATTTCTTGTGATTGCCTTGCTTGTAGTGACCCGAACTTTTCCATGCTTATATATATTAATTGAGATTGATATTTACATGATTAAATGTTTCCAACATGTTAAGCAATCAAACTTGTGAAGACTTGATTAATTGAAATATGTTTCATATAGACAATTGACCACCCAAGTTGACCGGCGATTCACGAACGTTAAAACTTGTAAAAACGACATGACGATATATATATGGATATAAATATGGTTAACATGAGATTATGATAAGTAAGTATCTCCATAAGTATATTAACAATGAGCTATATACATATAAACAAGACTACTAACTTAAGGATTTCGAAACGAGACATATATGTAACGATTGTCGTTGTAACGACATTTAAATGTATATATATCATATTAAGATATATTAATATATCATAATATCATGATAATATAATAATTTAACATCTCATTAGATATAATAAACAATGGGTTAACAACATTAATTGAGATCGTTAACTTAAAGGTTTCAAAACAACACTTACATGTAACGACTAACGATGACTTAACGACTCAGTTAAAATGTATATACATGTAGTGTATTTAGATGTATTAAAATACTTTTGGAAGACTTCAAGACATATATCAAAACACTCATACTTAACGAAAATGGTTACAGTTACTTTCCCATTCTTTTCTTTCATCAAGAATTCTAGTCGTATTCTTACCCG
Source organism: Rutidosis leptorrhynchoides (assembly GCF_046630445.1). NCBI lineage: Eukaryota > Viridiplantae > Streptophyta > Magnoliopsida > Asterales > Asteraceae > Rutidosis > Rutidosis leptorrhynchoides. Next base: position 600,013,654 of record NC_092334.1, read on the forward strand.
TATTATACACAGCTTCAAAACGTACTTACTATGGGTATATACCAATAGGAACTAGCATGGGATTCCACTCTTGATTATGTCATGTATGACTAATCAATTTTAACTTCTACCATGAGCTAGTCAACTAACTAGAACTCCTTTTAACCCCACTCACCACTCACCAATTACCACTCATCATTCACTCCATTTCACTTCCAATTCTCTTTCTAATTCTCTATCAACACACACACACTATTATGAACGTATTTTTCCAGTAGTTAATCATCATCTTCATCAAAAATCACTTCAAGAATCAAGCTATAATCATCATAGGAAGAACACTTCAAGAACACTTCAAAAATCCCTTCAAGTTTACTAATTTACTTCCAAGCTTTCTAATCCATTCCAAGTAATCATCTAAGATCAAGAAACCTTTGTTATATACAGTAGGTTATATTTCTTATTCAAGGTAATATTCATATTCAAACTTTGATTCAATTTCTATAACTATAAACTATCTTAATTCGAGTAAAAATCTTACTTGAACTTGTTTTTGTGTCATGATCCTACTTCAAGAACTTTCAAGCCATCCAAGATCCTTTGAAGCTAGATCATTTCTTGTCACTTCCAGTAGGTTTACCTACTAAACTTGAGGTAGTAATGATGTTCATAACATCATTCGATTCATATATATAAAACTATCTTATTCGAAGGTTTAAACTCGTAATCACTAGAACATAGTTTAGTTAATTCTAAACTTGTTTGCAAACAAAAGTTAATCCTTCTAACTTGACTTTTAAAATTAACTAAACACATGTTCTATATCTATATGATATGCTAACTTAATGATTTAAAACCTGGAAACACGAAAAACACCGTAAAACCGGATTTACGCCGTCGTAGTAACACCGCAGGCTGTTTTGGGTTAGTTAATTAAAAACTATGATAAACTTTGATTTAAAAGTTTGTATTCTGGGAAAATGATTTTTATTATGAACATGAAACTAGATCCAAAAATTATGGTTAAACTCAAAGTGAAAGTAAGTTTTCTTAAATGGTCATCTAGACGTCGTTCTTTCGACTGAAATGACTACCTTTACAAAAACGACTTGTAACTTATTTTTCTGACTATAAACCTATACATTTTCTATTTAGATTCATAAAATAGAGTTCAATATGAAACCATAGCAATTTGATTCACTCAAAACGGATTTAAAATGAAGAAGTTATGGGTAAAACAAGATTGGATAATTTTTCTCATTTTAGCTACGTGAAAATTGGTAACAAATCTATTCCAACCATAACTTAATCAACTTGTATTGTATATTATGTAATCTTGAGATACCATAGACACGTATACAATGTTTCGACCTATCATGTCGACACATCTATATATATTTCGGAACAACCATAGACACTCTATATGTGAATGTTGGAGTTAGCTATACAGGGTTGAGGTTGATTCCAAAATATATATAGTTTGAGTTGTGATCAATACTGAGATACGTATACACTGGGTCGTGGATTGATTCAAGATAATATTTATCGATTTATTTCTGTACATCTAACTGTGGACAACTAGTTGTAGGTTACTAACGAGGACAACTGACTTAATAATCTTAAAACATCAACATATATTTAAAGTGTTGTAAATATATTTTGAACATACTTTGATATATATGTATATATTGTTATAGGTTCGTGAATCAACCAGTGGCCAAGTCTTACTTCCCGACGAAGTAAAAATCTGTGAAAGTGAGTTATAGTCCCACTTTTAAAATCTAATATTTTTGGGATGAGAATACATGCAGGTTTTATAAATGATTTACAAAATAGACACAAGTACGTGAAACTACATTCTATGGTTGAATTATCGAAATCGAATATGCCCCTTTTTATTAAGTCTGGTAATCTAAGAATTAGGGAACAGACACCCTAATTGACGCGAATCCTATAGATAGATCTATTGGGCCTAACAAACCCCATCCAAAGTACCGGATGCTTTAGTACTTCGAAATTTATATCATATCCGAAGGGTGTCCCGGAATGATGGGGATATTATTATATATGCATCTTGTTAATGTCGGTTACCATGTGTTCACCATATGAATGATTTTTATCTCTATGTATGGGATGTGTATTGAAATATGAAATCTTGTGGTCTATTGTTACGATTTGATATATATAGGTTAAACCTATAACTTACCAACATTTTTGTTGACGTTTAAAGCATGTTTATTCTCAGGTGAATATTAAGAGCTTCCACTATTGCATACTAAAATAAGGACAAGATTTGGAGTCCATGTTTGTATGATATTGTGTAAAAACTGCATTTAAGAAACTGATTTCGATGTAACATATTTGTATTGTAAACCATTATGTAATGGTCGTGTGTAAACAGGATATTTTAGATTATCATTATTTGATAATCTACGTAAAGCTTTTTAAACCTTTATTTATGAAATAAAGGTTATGGTTTGTTTTAAAAATGAATGCAGTCTTTGAAAAACATCTTATATAGAGGTCAAAACCTCGCAACGAAATCAATTAATATGGAACGATTTTAATCAATAAGAACGGGACATTTCAGTTGGTATCCGAGCGTTGGTCTTAGAGAACCAGAATTTTACATTAGTGTGTCTTATCGAGTTTGTTAGGATGCATTAGTGAGTCTGGACTTCGACCGTGTTTACTTGAAAAATGATTGCTTAACAAATTTTGTTGGAAACTATATATTTTTAACATGTGAATATTATGTGATATATTAATCTCTTAACGCGTTTGATATTATGTGATAGATGTCTACCTCTAGAACAAGTCCCATTGACTCACCTAATAATAATGAAGAGTCAAATGTAAATTGGAATGATTCGTGGACTGATTCACAAGTTCCCGAAGAGGAACCGGAAGAAGAGTCGGAACCAGAAGAAGAATCGGAACCGGAAGAAGAATCGGAACCGGATGAAGAAATAGAACCGGTGGGAGAAATAATAAAACGGTTGAGTAAAAGAAAATCCTCAACCAACCGACCAAGGTTAATTATGGTCAATGGTGTTTCCGCTAAGGAAGCAAAATATTGGGAGGATTACCAATTCTCCGATGAATCGGATTCTGACGAGAATTCCGATGATGTTATAGAAATTACGCCAACTGAATTTAAAAAGGCAAAGGAAAATAATAAGGGAAAGGGCATAAAAATAGAGAAATCTAATTCCAACCCCGATGAACTTTATATGTATCGTCAACCCCCGAAGTCCTTAAGTTGTAACAATGACCCGGGAACCTCTAAACCACCAGGTTTTTCTAAACCAATGTGGAAAACGACGGCTCGTATTAGGGGAACATCATATATCCCTAGAAACTTGGCAAAACGAACCTAAACCGAAGAAGAAGAAACAAGCGAGTCGGAATAAGATAGTTGTATTCGTGTGGTGTAATATATGTAATATAGTGTGCTTATGCTTTATGATATATGTAAAAATTGCTTGTATTAATAAGTATTTTTTTTTATGAATCTAACTCTTGTCTATTTTACAGTATAAAAACACAAAATGGATAGACAACCCAATATTTTAAGAGACCTACCCGGAGACATGATTGATGAAATCTTGTCTAGAGTCGGTCAGAATTCTTCGGCACAACTATTTAAGGCGAGATCAGTTTGTAAGACATTCGAAGAACGTTCCAAGAATGCCTTGGTTTATAAAAGGCTTTCGTTCGAAAGATGGGGGATATCATATTGGGAAATCCATAAGTTACGATGTGTTTACTTTGACGCATATATTGCGGGGAACTCAAATGCTATTTTACGCAATGGGTTAAGAAATTATTTTGACTCAAGATATCCGAATATTGGACTTCGTGATTTAGAAAAAGCGGCTAACATGCAACATAAAGAAGCATGTTATGCTTACAGATTAGTAATGTTCGCTTCTCACCAAAGTGAGAACAAGAACATCGGCCTACAACTATTAAACAAAACGTTCCCACAAGTGACGGAGTCGGTAATTGGGGTAAGAAATGAGGTTTTTAGATTGTTACGGGACTGTTGGACATTACGTAACCCTCGTCCCTTTGACGATGTTACAACACGCTGTCTTATCAACGGCCATAACGGTTATGTTCCACAAGACCAAGGATGGGAAGTAGTCCTAGTAAAACCAGAATGCATGACTTGTTTCTGGACGTATGAATTACGTGTCTTTATTGCCTTTGTTGAACGACTTTTGTACTAGCTAGAATTATCTTCACAACTATCTTGTATCAAAGTTATTGTGTGCTATATTTCATGCTTTATGTAAAATAAGCGGTATTGTAAGTTTGTAAAATATTGTATAAAAGTTTGAACGCGAAATATTATTATAATCAGTTTTTCATATAGAATTATAGTAGTTGAATTGTATATTAGCTACTAAGTATGAACTTAACGGGTATGTACTACCCGAATTTAAACTTATAAAACGCTAATATGAAGAAAAAGCTTTTATAAATGAGTTCATATTATGCTACGAAATACTATTAACTACTCTTGATATTATGTATGATTAACTTGTTCCATTTGACTATTTTGAAGGAAATGGCACCGACTACTCGAGACACCGTGAATATGAATGAAGAGGAATTCCGTACTTTTCTAGCTTCAAACATAGCCGCAGTATAGGCTGCGCTACATACCAACAATAACCTTGGATCTAGCAGTACAGGAAATCGTGTAGGATGCACCTACAAAGAATTCACTGCCTGCAAACCTTTGGAATTTGATGGAACCGAAGGACCGATCGGATTGAAACGGTGGACCGAGAAGGTCGAATCGGTGTTTGCCATAAGTAAGTGTACTGAAGAGGACAAAGTAAAGTACGCTACGCATACCTTCACAGGTTCTGCGTTAACATGGTGGAATACCTATCTAGAGCAAATGGGACAAGACGATGAGTACGCACTACCATGGTCAGTATTCAAGCACGTGATGAACGAGAAGTACCGTCCCAGAACCAAGGTCAATAAGCTCAAGACAGAACTTAGAGGGTTACGAACCCAAGGATTTGATATTACCACGTACGAAAGACGATTCACAGAATTGTGCCTATTGTGTCCGGGAGCATTCGAAGATGAGGAAGAGAAGATCGACGCGTTTGTGAAAGGATTACTGGAAAGAATCCAAGAAGATATAAGTTCACACGAGCCTGCCTCCATACAACAGGCATGTAGAATGGCTCACAAACTAGTGAACCAGATTGAAGAAAGAATTAAAGAACAGACTGCTGAAGAGGCCAATGTGAAGCAAGTCAAAAGAAAGTGGGAGGAAAACGGTGATAAGAATCACCAATACAACAACAACAGCAATTACAACAATAATCGCAACAATTATCCCAACAATCGCAACATCAATCGCAACTACAACAAACGGCCCAACAACAACAACAACAACAACAAAAACAACAATAGCAACTACAACAATCATCCCAACAACAATAATAACCGCAACAGCAACAACAATCAGAAGCAGCTATGCCAAAGGTGTGAAAAGTATCACTCGGGGTTCTGCACCAAATTTTGCAACAAGTGTAAAAGAAATGGTCATAGCGCGGCGAAGTGTGAGGTCTACGGACCAGGGGTTAATAGAACGAAAGGAACAAATGGTGTCAGAACGAGTAATGGCGGAGCAAGTAGTGTCGGAGCAAGTTATGCCAATGTAGTTTGTTATAAATGTGGAAAACCGGGCCACATTATTAGAAATTGCCCGAACCAGGAGAACACGAATGGACAAGGCAGCGGAAGAGTTTTCAATATTAATGCGGCAGAGGCACAGGAAGACCCGGAGCTTGTTACGGGTACGTTTCTTATTGACAATAAATCTGCTTACGTTTTATTTGATTCGGGTGCGGATAGAAGCTATATGAGTAGAGATTTTTGTGCTAAATTAAGTTGTCCATTGACGCCTTTGGATAGTAAATTTTTACTCGAATTAGCAAATGGCAAATTAATTTCAGCAGATAATATATGTCGGAATCGAGAAATTAAACTGGTTAGCGAAACATTTAAGATTGACTTGATACCAGTAGAGTTAGGGAGTTTTGATGTGATAATCGGTATGGACTGGTTGAAAGAAGTGAAAGCAGAGATCGTTTGTTACAAAAATGCAATTCACATTATACGAGAAAAAGGAAAACCCTTAATGGTGTACGGAGAAAAGGGCAACACGAAGCTACATCTTATTAGTAATTTGAAGGCACAAAAACTAATAAGAAAAGGTTGCTATGCTGTTCTAGCACACGTCGAGAAAGTACAAACTGAAGAAAAGAGCATCAATGATGTTCCCGTAGCAAAAGAATTTCCCGATGTATTTCCGAAAGAATTACCGGGATTACCCCCACATCGATCCGTTGAATTTCAAATAGATCTTGTACCAGGAGCTGCACCAATAGCTCGTGCTCCTTACAGACTCGCACCCAGTGAGATGAAAGAACTGCAAAGCCAATTACAAGAACTTTTAGAGCATGGTTTCATTCGACCAAGCACATCACCGTGGGGAGCTCCTGTTTTGTTTGTCAAGAAGAAAGATGGTACATTCAGGTTGTGTATCGACTACCGAGAGTTGAACAAACTTACCATCAAGAACCGCTACCCACTACCGAGAATCGACGACTTATTTGATCAACTACAAGGCTCGTCAGTTTATTCAAAGATTGACTTACGTTCCGGGTATCATCAAATGCGGGTGAAAGAAGATGATATTCCAAAGACTGCTTTCAGAACATGTTACGGTCATTACGAGTTTATGGTCATGCCATTTGGTTTAACTAATGCACCAGCTGTATTCATGGACCTTATGAACCGAGTGTGTGGACCATACCTTGACAAGTTTGTCATTGTTTTCATTGATGACATACTTATTTACTCAAAGAATGAGCAAGAACACTGTGAACATTTGAGAAAGGTGTTAGAAGTATTGAGGAAGGAAGAATTGTACGCTAAATTTTCAAAGTGTGCATTTTGGTTGGAAGAAGTTCAATTCCTCGGTCACATAGTGAACAAAAAAGGTATTAAGGTGGATCCTGCAAAGATAGAAACTGTTGAAAAGTGGGAAACCCCAAAAACTCCGAAACACATACGCCAGTTTTTAGGACTAGCTGGTTACTACAGAAGGTTCATCCAAGACTTTTCCAGAATAGCAAAACCCTTGACTGCATTAACGCATAAAGGGAAGAAATTTGAATGGAAGGATGAACAAGAGAAAGCGTTTCAGTTATTGAAGAAAAAGCTAACTACGGCACCTATATTGTCATTGCCTGAAGGGAATGATGATTTTGTGATTTATTGTGACGCATCAAAGCAAGGTCTCGGTTGTGTATTAATGCAACGAACGAAGGTGATTGCTTATGCGTCTAGACAATTGAAGATTCACGAGCAAAATTATACGACGCATGATTTGGAATTAGGCGCGGTTGTTTTTGCATTAAAGACTTGAAGGCACTACTTATATGGGGTCAAAAGTATTATATATACTGACCACAAAAGTCTTCAACACATATTTAATCAGAAACAACTGAATATGAGGCAGCGTAGGTGGATTGAATTGTTGAATGATTACGACTTTGAGATTCGTTACCACCCGGGGAAGGCAAATGTGGTAGCCGACGCCTTGAGCAGGAAGGACAGAGAACCCATTCGAGTAAAATCTATGAATATAATGATTCACAATAACCTTACTACTCAAATAAAGGAGGCGCAACAAGGAGTTTTAAAAGAGGGAAATTTAAAGGATGAAATACCCAAAGGATCGGAGCAGCATCTTAATATTCGGGAAGACGAAACCCGGTATAGGGCTGAAAGGATTTGGGTACCAAAATTTGGAGATATGAGAGAAATGGTACTTAGAGAAGCTCATAAAACCAGATACTTAATACATCCTGGAACGGGGAAGATGTACAAGGATCTCAAGAAACATTTTTGGTGGCCGGGTATGAAATCCGATGTTGCTAAATACATATGAGAATGTTTGACGTGTTCTAAGGTCAAAGCTGAGCATCAGAAACCATCAGGTCTACTTCAACAACCCGAAATCCCAGAATGGAAATGGGAAAACATTACCATGGATTTCATCACTAAATTGCCAAGGACTGCAAGTGGTTTTGATACTATTTGGGTAATAGTTGATCGTCTCACCAAATCAGCACACTTCCTGCCAATAAGAGAAGATGACAAGATGGAGAAGTTAGCACGACTGTATTTGAAGGAAGTCGTCTCTAGACATGGAATACCAATCTCTATTATCTCTGATAGGGATGGCAGATTTATTTCAAGATTCTGGCAGACATTACAGCAAGCATTAGGAACTCGTCTAGATATGAGTACTGCCTATCATCCACAAACTGATGGGCAGAGCGAAAGGACGATACAAACGCTTGAAGACATGCTAAGAGCATGTGTTATTGATTTCGAAAACAGTTGGGATCGACATCTACCGTTAGCAGAATTTTCCTACAACAACAGCTACCATTCAAGCATTGAGATGGCGCCGTTTGAAGCACTTTATGGTAGAAAGTGCAGGTCTCCGATTTGTTGGAGTGAAGTGGGGGATAGACAAATTACGGGTCCGGAGATTATACAAGAAACTACCGAGAAGATCATCCAAATTCAACAACGGTTGAAAACCGCCCAAAGTCGACAAAAGAGCTACGCTGACATTAAAAGAAAAGATATAGAATTTGAAATTAGAGAGATGGTCATGCTTAAAGTTGCACCTTGGAAAGGCGTTGTTCGATTTGGTAAACGAGGGAAATTAAATCCAAGGTATATTGGACCATTCAAGATTATTGATCGTGTCGGACCAGTAGCTTACCGACTTGAGTTACCTCAACAACTCGCGGTTGTACATAACACTTTCCACGTCTCGAATTTGAAGAAATGTTTTGCTAAAGAAGATCTCACTATTCCGTTAGATGAAATCCAAATCAACGAAAAACTTCAATTCATCGAAGAACCCGTTGAAATAATGGATCGTGAGGTTAAAAGACTTAAGCAAAACAAGATACCAATTGTTAAGGTTCGATGGAATGCTCGTAGAGGACCCGAGTTCACCTGGGAGTGTGAAGATCAGATGAAGAAGAAATACCCGCATCTATTTCCAGAAGATTCGTCAACACCTTCAACAGCTTAAAATTTCGGGACGAAATTTATTTAACGGGTAGGTACTGTAGTGACCCGAACTTTTCCATGTTTATATATATTAATTGAGATTGATATTTACATGATTAAATGTTTCCAACATGTTAAGCAATCAAACTTGTGAAGACTTGATTAATTGAAATATGTTTCATATAGACAATTGACCACCCAAGTTGACCGGCGATTCACGAACGTTAAAACTTGTAAAAATGACATGACGATATATATATGGATATACATATGGTTAACATGAGATTATGATAAGTAAGTATCTCCATAAGTATATTAACAATGAGTTATATACATATAAACAAGATTACTAACTTAAGGATTTCGAAACGAGACATATATGTAACGATTATCGTTGTAACGACATTTAAATGTATATATATCATATTAAGATATATTAATATATCATAATATCATGATAATATAATAATTTAACATCTCATTAGATATAATAAACAATGGGTTAACAACATTAATTGAGATCGTTAACTTAAAGGTTTCAAAACAACACTTACATGTAACGACTAACGATGACTTAACGACTCAGTTAAAATGTATATACATGTAGTGTATTTAGATGTATTAAAATACTTTTGGAAGACTTCAAGACATATATCAAAACACTCATACTTAATGAAAATGGTTACAGTTACTTTCTCATTCTTTTCTTTCATCAAGAATTTTAGTCGTATTCTTACCCGTATTATACACAGCTTCAAAACGTACTTACTATGGGTATATACCAATAGGAACTAGCATGGGATTCCACTCTTGATTATGTCATGTATGACTAATCAATTTTAACTTCTACCATGAGCTAGTCAACTAACTAGAACTCCTTTTAACCCCACTCACCACTCAGCAATTACCACTCATCATTCACTCCATTTCACTTCCAATTCTCTTTCTAATTCTCTATCAACACACACACACTATTATGAACGTATTTTTCCAGTAGTTAATCATCATCTTCATCAAAAATCACTTCAAGAATCAAGCTATAATCATCATAGGAAGAACACTTCAAGAACACTTCAAAAATCCCTTCAAGTTTACTAATTTACTTCCAAGCTTTCTAATCCATTCCAAGTAATCATCTAAGATCAAGAAACCTTTGTTATATACAGTAGGTTATATTTCTTATTCAATGTAATATTCATATTCAAACTTTGATTCAATTTCTATAACTATAAACTATCTTAATTCGAGTAAAAATCTTACTTGAACTTGTTTTTGTGTCATGATCCTACTTCAAGAACTTTCAAGCCATCCAAGATCCTTTGAAGCTAGATCATTTCTTGTCACTTCCAGTAGGTTTACCTACTAAACTTGAGGTAGTAATGATGTTCATAACATCATTCGATTCATATATATAAAACTATCTTATTCGAAGGTTTAAACTCGTAATCACTAGAACATAGTTTAGTTAATTCTAAACTTGTTCGCAAACAAAAGTTAATCCTTCTAACTTGACATTTAAAATTAACTAAACACATGTTCTATATCTATATGATATGCTAACTTAATGATTTAAAACCTGGAAACACGAAAAACACCGTAAAACCGGATTTACGCCGTCGTAGTAACACCGCGGGCTGTTTTGGGTTAGTTAATTAAAAACTATGATAAACTTTGATTTAAAAGTTGTTATTCTGGGAAAATGATTTTTATTATGAACATGAAACTAGATCCAAAAATTATGGTTAAACTCAAAGTGGAAGTAAGTTTTCTAAAATGGTCATCTAGACGTCGTTCTTTCGACTGAAATAACTACCTTTACAAAAATGACTTGTAACTTATTTTTCTGACTATAAACCTATACTTTTTCTATTTAGATTCATAAAATAGAGTTCAATATGAAACCATAGCAATTTGATTCACTCAAAACGGATTTAAAATGAAGAAGTTATGGGTAAAACAAGATTGGATAATTTTTCTCATTTTAGCTACGTGAAAATTGGTAACAAATCTATTCCAACCATAACTTAATCAACTTGTATTGTATATTATGTAATCTTGAGATACCATAGACACGTATACAATGTTTCGACCTATCATGTCGACACATCTATATATATTTCGGAACAACCATAGACACTCTATATGTGAATGTTGGAGTTAGCTATACAGGGTTGAGGTTGATTCCAAAATATATATAGTTTGAGTTGTGATCAATACTGAGATACGTATACACTGGGTCGTGGATTGATTCAAGATAATATTTATCGATTTATTTCTGTACATCTAACTGTGGACAACTAGTTGTAGGTTACTAACGAGGACAGCTGACTTAATAATCTTAAAACATCAACATATATTTAAAGTGTTGTAAATATATTTTAAACATACTTTGATATATATGTATATATTGTTATAGGTTCGTGAATCAACCAGTGGCCAAGTCTTACTTCCCGACGAATTAAAAATCTGTGAAAGTGAGTTATAGTCCCACTTTTAAAATCTAATATTTTTGGGATGAGAATACATGCAGGTTTTATAAATGATTTACAAAATAGACACAAGTACGTGAAACTACATTCTATGGTTGAATTATCGAAATCGAATATGCCCCTTTTTATTAAGTCTGGTAATATAAGAATTAGGGAACAGACACCCTAATTGACGCGAATCCTAAAGATAGATCTATTGGGCCTAACAAACCCCATCCAAAGTACCGGATGCTTTAGTACTTCGAAATTTATATCATATCCGAAGGGTGTCCCGGAATGATGGGGATATTATTATATATGCATCTTGTTAATGTCGGTTACCAGGTGTTCATCATATGAATGATTTTTATCTCTATGTATGGGATGTGTATTGAAATATGAAATCTTGTGGTCTATTGTTACGATTTGATATATATAGGTTAAACCTATAACTCACCAACATTTTTGTTGACGTTTAAAGCATGTTTATTCTCAGGTGAATATTAAGAGCTTCCGCTGTTGCATACTAAAATAAGGACAAGATTTGGAGTCCATGTTTGTATGATATTGTGTTAAAACTGCATTCAAGAAACTGATTTCGATGTAACATATTTGTATTGTAAACCATTATGTAATGGTCGTGTGTAAACAGGATATTTTAGATTATCATTATTTGATAATCTAAGTAAAGCTTTTTAAACCTTTATTTATGAAATAAAGGTTATGGTTTGTTTTAAAAATGAATGCAGTCTTTGAAAAACGTCTTATATAGAGGTCAAAACCTCGCAACGAAATCAATTAATATGGAACGTTTTTAATCAATAAGAACGGGACATTTCATTGCTTCCGTTGATATTTGTCAAATGTGATACATATGACTTAATTGTTATGCATATAGCTTGTCATGATATATATGTATATGTTGGTATGCATGATTTAACGAAAGTGTTCATGATTTATATGAAATGTATTCTCTTTCCTTTGATGGACTAGATACACGTAGTGGCCTGTATGGATTGGGATTGGGTAGTAACTTAGAAAAGCCTTGATCCTTAACCGAAATATGATTTATTTCAGGTTTGTGTGTGGTATAAAAATTTAAGCTATTATCATATGGTATACGTTAAACTTCTGTGATATGATGAAGCTGCATGTTGATTCGTTGTTTGAGCTGTTAAAATAGAATTGATTTGATGGCTCTAGTTACATCAGCTGTGCTTAGAACTGCTATTGATATTACTGTGATATTGATCCCTTTGATTTTTTGTTGTCATGACCTCTTTGGACTGTAGAGTGACATGCTCTCTGAGAATTGTCAAATGTGATGCATGATATAGATTTGACAAGCTTTTTGTGACTAGTTAGTTATCGTATGAAACTTGTCTATTATATTTGACTTGTTATAGTGATATCCATGATTCGATAAGACTGCATATGGCTTATGTGAATTGTGTTTTCTTTCTTTGAACTGATGAGACACGCATAGTGGCATCATAAGAATTGTAATAGAGTAGTATTTCCATTGTTTAATGATAATGGACTCAAACCCTGTATGTGGTTGTTATGCGTATGTAAATTTCATGTTATATATGATGCTAGTCCTACTGTATTACTATACTTGATGGGGTCAATTGCGTGAAACCTGTAGTGAAGCCTTAAGAAATTATTTTCCTTCCTTGAACTCGTCTGAGTTTGTGGTGACCCTTAGAAAGTTAATATGGGTAGTGTTCCCCATGTTGTCTTTTAGAAGATGGGGAAACCCTTGACCCGAGTGGGGATTGATATCGGGTATGTGTTATGAATGGAAGACAAAGCCGAGTGTTAGACAATGTTTGGGAATTGTGACCAGTGAATCATTAAGATCGAATGATATGATTTGATAAATTCCTATGCTTGGATAGTTGTATGACATCTTCGTTTGACGGTTATAACTTGCAGGAATTGAACTGAGAATACCTAGATTGTTATTGGCTTACAAATAGTGTGACTTTCTTAAACTGAATTTGGACTACTGCGATATGTTGTAAATGATGACTCGATCGGGTTTAGTTAGATAACAATATATGAATTTCTTGAGGGTTGATGACATATGACTGATGAGACTTGTTGACCAGTGATATAATAAATTTCCCTATTACCGATGCTTAATATAAAATTGTGTGCCTTGATCAATGTGGAAATCATTTAGGATTTTTCTTATCAAGTGACTCAGAATGAAGGTATGATTTAGGATAATATACTTGTGTCTGGCCAACAGAAGTATATTGGGGTAAGTCATACAGAAATTCTGGGAAGCTGAAGGAAATTTAGATGACTCGAATTATGCATGGAAGGTGGACTGACTGTCGGGCAATGAATTGTTGAGTATGAAATGATTAACTTGGACGATTTTGATGAACAAAAGACGTATTTTATGAACATTAAGTATAGAATTTAGTGAAATAAATGAAATCTAGTTTCCATTACTTGCAAAATTCGAGGGAATTTAACTATATAAAAAGTTAAACCCGATAACGATCTGGTGGATTGGATGATATCGAGTGTTACAGTGTCAGGAATGGGATCTTGATTAATGAGTTGAACTCGGAAATTGTGTATGGTAATGGTTAGTTGAATGACTTACAGAGAAAATGTCATTTTTTCGACAGTGGTTTGTCACGATAATTAGATATCCTTGCATTTTGTCAGGAATAGTGATGGTTTCGAATGACAAAAAGTTGGGATTGACTGGTGATTTTGGTGTTTGAATCTGTAGAATTTGTTAATTTAAAGCTTGTAGAGGGTAAGTCAACCGAGTACGTGAGTTAGAGTACAAAGGGTATTATCGTTTGGATGCAAACTTGAGTTTGAAATTAGAGGTTGTGATGAACCTGTGACTTTTGTGGTCGTGATTGACCAGATTCTGAGGACGGAATCTCCTTTAAGGGAGGTAGATTTGTAACACCCTCAGACTGGGCCTAGCAGGAAATGACCATTTGTGACACCCCGCCAAAATCGCCATTGACGCAATAGGTCATCATCTGGTCCCATTGCGAGGTATTGACATCTAAATGATACACAATGTTGATTTTGAATGTAGAGTCTTTCAAATTATCCATAAATGACTCGTTGTAATGTTGCATTCAATTAGCAAATGCACAGCGGAAGCATTATGTAATACCTGAGAATAAACATGCTAAAAGTGTCAACCAAAAGGTTGGTGAGTTCATAAGTCTATCATAAATCATGATTTCAGTATATATATAATAGACCACAAGATTTCAGTTTTAATAAATAAATACATACACCGCAATGTATAAAAAGCATTCTATAAGTTTGTAACACCCAAATATTTATGGTACATAGAGTTATAATGATGTACGTTTAGTGGGTGAAGCATAGTGTAAAAGTTAAAAGGTCAGAATCTGCCCAGACATGGGTGCGCGCCGCGCACATGCCCAGCGATAGAATTCTGTCTTTTTCTATTTTAAGTTTAATGAGGGGCTTTTTGGTCTTTTCACTTGAGGCCGGATCTCAGGCCTTATCAGCTGGTTTGGATCCACTTTTGGATCATTTTCACATCCATTCATCACTCTCAAGTATCTTAGAGAGAGAGGGAGAATTCTAGTGAGAGAATTGGGGTTTTGGAGAGGAAGGAGCTTGAATTGATCAAAGTCTCGGGTTTTAAAGTTGTTCACCTCGTTCCTAGCTACGTTTTGGTTGTTGTGGTAAGTTCTAACTTCGAATTTCATTGTTTGATTTGATATTCAAAGTTAGGGTTTGAACTTGATTTGTAGAGAAACCCATTTAAAACTCTTGAAGTGAGTTTGTTGATGCTAGTAATCGGGTTTATTGTTATTGTCGGTGGATTTTGGGTTGGCGAACAAATTGGTCTTGTTTATGACTTGTAATTGGGTTTAATCACTAGGTTTAGTGATTATGGAAGTATTGGAACCCTTTTGGTGTGTTTGAAAGACTAATTTTGGAATTGAGTCAAAATTAGGGTTTTTGGGTGATTTTGAGATTGATAAGTGTTAAACACTTAAGTTTGGGTTCTTTTAGCTTATTAGGACCATTTTCACTTGTGATTAGTGGTTAGTTTGGACGCGTTTGGTGTTTGTAAGTGCAATTGGTCGAATTTGCACTAAGTGTCAAATTGAGTTGGTTTGTAAATCCACTCTAAGTGTGTTATTGTATTTGTGATAATGGATTAGGTACTTTCCATTGACGTGTTGCGGAATTACTCGGTTGCATTCATCAAGGCGAAAAGGTGAGTGTTAATATCCTATGTGCATATGTATGTGTAGGATGGGTGCGGGTCGGGTGAAGCGGTTCTCGGTTATAGAGATCACTTCACATATAAGTTCATGATGGCTCGGTTTGCACGATCATCTTATTGTTAAGTTGTGAATTTCGGTTAGAGCGGATTCATGGTGACTCGGTTTATACGGTCATCTTATTGTTAAGGTTAAGTGTTTAGCCTTGGGTTGTAGGTTCGGGGATATTATATTATCTTATGTTTTGATATTGATGTGTTGTAGCTAGCCCTTCGGGTGTAGCTTAGTAGTGTTGTTCATAACGTTGTGAGTGAACTTACATTGATGTTGTAGCTAGTGGTATCGCAATTGTACGGTAAGCTTAGTTTTGCTTGCTATATGCTCGGATGATCCGGTATGTGTTATTTGATATTGTGTGGCGTGTCCATTTTATGCATATATATGTATGTAGTATATTCTCACTCACTAAGCGTTAGCTTACCCTCTCGTTGTTTACATTTTTATAGATTTGCTTGGAGACAGTGGCTCGGGTAAGCGTGGGAACTAGTGGACTCGCATAGTTACTTTAGAAGATCTTGCTTTTGGATTGATTAGGATTGGGTAGCGTATCTCCAATTGCCATGCTCGGTCTTTATTTTGTGCTAAAAATCATGTGGTCGAAAACTTGTAGTTTGTACGAAAGTCGTAAAATGGCCGATGTGGGCCCGATCTCGTAAAACTCATTTTATTATTGGAACGTATTAGTTTTAACTAATATAAATTGTTGTGAAGAGCGTTTGGTCTAAAAGTGTCGGGAAGCAAGAGATCTTTTTGCAAAAATTGGAAAAAGTGGACAGCGGGCTGTCAGGCCTTGTGCGCGCCGCGCACAGGTGTGGGTGCGCGCCGCGCACCCCATCTGGACAGCTCAGTTTTAATTTTTTTATGCTGCGTTTTTGGTCGGTTAACGGGTTGGGTTGTTACAAGTGGTATCAGAGCATGGTCTAAGGGATTTAGGTGACTTGAGATAGGTACATAGACTTAGACTTTTATGTGTGCTTATTTGTTGCGGGACTTGTAGGATTACGGGTCGGAATGAGTTATAGTTAGTGCCTTGTTTATAAGTGGACTAACGTTTATATTAGTAATGCGGATATTATTAATATATTATTGTGTTGTGATAATAATTCTCGCGTGTGTTGTTGTTGCGTGGAATTTGTTTGTGTTTGTTTATGACATCAAGCGAGGCGGTCGTTGTACTAACAAGTTGATACGCCATGTAGGCGTAATAAGGACTTACAAACCTTATTACGGGTGCAAATCATGTCTAACAAGTGATGTACGACGAGTGTTTAGCAAGATGGGACGGTGTTGTGCGTGTGGTTTATACGTTCGTGATCTAATCGTTTGCATTCCTTAGAATGAAAACGGAAGATGGATGCGGAACGAGTGAGCCTATTCACGAAGAGAAGGATGAGTTAACGTTAAAGATTGAGGCCGTGTTTGAACAATATGTCTCGGTTTTCACCGGCAAAGTTAGGGAAGTAACCAAGGAGTTGGTCGAAGGACAAATGACGGAAATGGTCAGAGACCAAGTGACTAATGTTGTAAAGGAAGAGTTTGAAAAGAGGTTTTCCAAACCTCGAGGTAGTAATGATGAAGATGCACTTGCAAGGTTAGGATTACATGGTGCTCATGGTAAGAGGGCACGAAATACGCCTGAAGGCGTCGGGAATGTGAAGAAGAAGAGTAAGAAGGGTTACAAGCTCACGTGCTTTAAGTGTGGGGAACGGGGTCATTACGCACAAGATTGTACGGTGGTGCCTTTAGGCTCAATCAGGTGTTTCATTTGCCAGATGGAGGGACACCGGAAGTCAGAGTGTTCTGAATCGCATGACGATCGAGTTAGGAGGTTAGAGCGCGAATACATGATGGGTAGTGGTGCACGGAAGCCCAACAGCGCTACATCAGGTACCTTTAGTACGAAATTATATGTTGTTCGTTTGTAATAACATGCGGTATGTGCGTAAGTTTTAGCTAAACTTTATTCTCCGTTGGAGATAATTCGTAGCAAGTGGGCGGTTTACGTTTATGGTTCCGGTTTGCTCTCAGTAGAGTGTATAAGTGGTGTGTTGTGCCTTGATCCTATGGTGCGAATCCATGGGTGCTTAAGCATTTTGGTTGGTATCGGGTCGTTAAGCTCGTTTGAGTGAGACCCTTAAAGTCTCAATGGTGTTGTGCATGTTATTGATATGGGTGACGTTCCTAATGGAAGTACCCTATGGTGACGTTTGATTGTCGGGCGAAGGGCGTAAGACTTGGTGCAACCAAGCATTCCTTAGTATTTGGGAAATGTTTCTACCAAACCATGGAAATGGGTTTTGGTGTTCGGTCGTTAAGTACGTGTTCGCTTTCGTGTTGAAGTTGATGAACCATGAGGTTCGTCGGGTAGATTGAAACTCTTGAAATCGAGTGTTGATCTCGATGCATGTTGGTAAAGGAGTCTACGTGACGCGACATTAGGTTCCTTTTTATACCTACTAGCGTGGTGTTCGACTCCGATTGTGTTGCGGTTACATTGTACTTAGGGTACCGAAGTGAAACCCTTAGGTTCATGAGCGATCGGGTAAAATTCGAAAAACTAAAGCAATTGGATGATTGCGAGTGTATAGTTCGTGTAATTTGTGGTACACTTTTTGTTCGAAGTGTTTAAGGATAGGTTAGGATCCTTGGTATGTTCAAAGTTGAAGCAAGATGTGGTGATGGGCCGTGTGAACCCAATTATTGGTAAATTCTACCTTTGGTAGCATTGTGCGGGTGTACGAGATGCGGTTATGGAATGTAGTTCCAAGTGGGGGAGTTACACTCCCGCTCGAGGAGGTTTTAGTGTGAGATTTCGGACAATGCTTTTGGTAGATCTGAAATTTGTGTCGGGACCTAGATTTGGTCGATTTGTGGTAGGGTACAATTTCGGTTAAATTGTACTTATGATTTTGGATTTGAAATATCACCAAGGTAGTAATGTGGTAAATCTCGTTGAGAGATAATGGACGGGTATGGTGAGCAAGGTGAAATCCCTCGGTTAAGGGATGTGCGTATCGGATCCTCTTTTAGAGAATTATTGTTTTGTGCCTATGTTTGATATAGGCGGTTCTTGCTCGATTTTGTGAATGGGTAGTGGTATCCGTTAGGATTCACTATGGCGTAGCAGAGCGCGATGTTACGCTACTCGCTGTTCGAGGCCAAAAGGGATCGTTGACTGGTGAAGCATGACCTTCAGGGTCCTCTGACTTCATCATGAGATCATTGATTGGTGAAGCATGACCTTCGGGGTCCGCTGACTTCATCATGGGATCTTTGATTGGTGGAGCATGACCTTCGGGGTCCTCTGACTTCATCATGAGATCATTGATTGGTGAAGCATGACCTTCGGGGTCCGCTGACTTCATCATGGGATCGTTGATTGGTGGAGCATGACCTTCGGGGTCCTCTGACTTCATCATGAGATCATTGATTGGTGAAGCATGACCTTCGGGGTCCGCTGACTTCATCATGGGATCGTTGATTGGTGGAGCATGACCTTCAGGGTCCTCTGACTTCATCATGAGATCATTGATTGGTGAAGCATGACCTTCGGGGTCCGCTGACTTCATCATGGGATCGTTGATTGGTGGAGCATGACCTTCGGGGTCCTCTGACTTCATCATGAGATCATTGATTGGTGAAGTATGACCTTCGGGGTCCGCTGACTTCATCATGGGATCGTTGATTGGTGGAGCATGACCTTCGGGGTCCTCTGACTTCATCATGAGATCATTGATTGTGAAGCATGACCTTCGGGGTCCGCTGACTTCATCATGGGATCGTTGATTGGTAGAGCATGACCTTCAGGGTCCTCTAAATTCATCATGAGATCATTGATTGGTGAAGCATGACCTTCGGGGTCCGCTGACTTCATCATGGGATCGTGGATTGGTGGAGCATGACCTTCGGGGTCCTCTGACTTCATCACGAGATCATTGATTGGTGAAACATGAACTTCGGGGTCCGCTGACTTCATCATGGGATCGTTGATTGGTGGAGCACGACCTTCGGGGTCCGCTGACTTCATCATGAGATCGTTGATTCGTGAAGCATGACCTTCGGGGTCCGCTGACTTCATCATGGGTGTAGTGTTATATCGGTGAAGCATGACCGTTGACGGGGTCCGCTGACTTCATTCGGTGTTGAGATTTGGGAAGTGGGTCGCGTGTAGTTTTTTGCCAGCCTTTTTGTTGTTGGATGTGTGATCTATTGGTTGTTTTATACGCCAATGGTGGGGTCGTAAGGGCCACGTTGTGTGAACTAACGGTGGTTTTATACGCCGATGGTGGGGTCGTGGGGACCATGTCGTGGGATTAGTGAGGCGATAGCCGTGTTTCACTCACATGTTGTTACGGGTGTAACACTAGTCGATTTTTGTGCACCTTGGGTTTAGCATTGCGATAGTCATTTTGGACGCTTTCGGTCTTAGCCGTTGCTTATGATGTTATGATATTGGCGTATTGGTTGTATTGCGCGCTACAAAGGATGTTTAGTGGTAAGTGTAATCCGTAAGGATTTTTGTGGTTCGGTCTTCATCGTTTCGGGTTGTTGACCTTAGGTTGAGACTTGGCTGCTTTTAGCATTGTACTCG
This sequence comes from Rutidosis leptorrhynchoides, assembly GCF_046630445.1. Classification (NCBI taxonomy): domain Eukaryota; kingdom Viridiplantae; phylum Streptophyta; class Magnoliopsida; order Asterales; family Asteraceae; genus Rutidosis; species Rutidosis leptorrhynchoides. The sequence goes on from NC_092334.1 coordinate 600,034,146, forward strand.
GTAAGGGTACGCTAAGGGATTGATACCTCGGTAAGAGATTGGTTGAGTTTTTCCCGATGTGAGGGATTGAACAAGTTTTAGTGCTCAGATTTGAGGACTTGATAAATCGCGGATGACGATTTAGTGTTAAAGGCGATTCATTGGGGAGGATTGCCTAGAGAGATTGGAAGGAAACATGATGTTTTCGCGAATATTAAGCGATTGTGGTAGTTTTCGGATGTCGTGTGTATTGCATGTCTCGAAATGCGTGCACGTGTGTAATTGGTAAATGGTTTAATCTTCGAGTTTATGATAATTGTGGTAGGAGTCGGTTTGGAACGTATGTTTGAGGACCGTAGAGTGTGGGTCCGTTTGGTTTTGTGATGAGGATCACGAGGACGTGATCGATTCTAAGTGGGGGAGAGTTGTAACACCCAAATATTTATGGTGCATAGAGTTATAATGATGTACGTTTAGTGGGTGAAGCATAGTGTAAAAGTTAAAAGGTCAGAATCTGCCCAGACATGGGTGCGCGCCGCGCACATGCCCATCGACAGAATTCTGTCTTTTTCTATTTTAAGTTTAATGAGGGGCTTTTTGGTCTTTTCACTTGAGGCCAGATCTCAGGCCTTATCAGCTGGTTTGGATCCACTTTTGGATCATTTTCACATCCATTCATCACTCTCAAGTATCTTAGAGAGAGAGGGAGAATTCTAGTGAGAGAATTGGGGTTTTGGAGAGGAAGGAGCTTGAATTGATCAAAGTCTCGGGTTTTAAAGTTGTTCACCTCGTTCCTAGCTACGTTTTGGTTGTTGTGGTAAGTTCTAACTTCGAATTTCATTGTTTGATTTGATATTCAAAGTTAGGGTTTGAACTTGATTTGTAGAGAAACCCATTTAAAACTCTTGAAGTGAGTTTGTTGATGCTAGTAATCGGGTTTATTGTTATTGTCGGTGGATTTTGGGTTGGCGAACAAATTGGTCTTGTTTATGACTTGTAATTGGGTTTAATCACTAGGTTTAGTGATTATGGAAGTATTGGAACCCTTTTGGTGTGTTTGAAAGACTAATTTTGGAATTGAGTCAAAATTAGGGTTTTTGGGTGATTTTGAGATTGATAAGTGTTAAACACTTAAGTTTGGGTTCTTTTAGCTTATTAGGACCATTTTCACTTGTGATTAGTGATTAGTGGTTAGTTTGGACGCGTTTGGTGTTTGTAAGTGCAATTGGTCGAATTTGCACTAAGTGTCGAATTGATTTGGTTTGTAAATCCACTCTAAGTGTGTTATTGTATTTGTGATAATGGATTAGGTACTTTCCATTGACGTGTTGCGGAATTACTCGGTTGCATTCATCAAGGCGAAAAGGTGAGTGTTAATATCCTATGTGCATATGTATGTGTAGGATGGGTGCGGGTCGGGTGAAGCAGTTCTCAGTTATAGAGATCACTTCACATATAGGTTCATGATGGCTCGGTTTGCACGATCATCTTATTGTTAAGTTGTGAATTTCGGTTAGAGCGGATTCATGGTGACTCGGTTTATACGGTCATCTTATTGTTAAGGTTAAGTGTTTAGCCTTGGGTTGTAGGTTCGGGGATATTATATTATCTTATGTTTTGATATTGATGTGTTGTAGTTAGCCCTTCGGGTGTAGCTTAGTAGTGTTGTTCATAACGTTGTGAGTGAACTTACATTGATGTTGTAGCTAGTGGTATCGCAATTGTACGGTAAGCTTAGTTTTGCTTGCTATATGCTCGGATGATCCGGTATGTGTTATTTGATATTGTGTGGCGTGTCCATTTTATGCATATATATGTATGTAGTATATTCTCACTCACTAAGCGTTAGCTTACCCTCTCGTTGTTTACATTTTTATAGATTTTCTTGGAGACGGTGGCTCGGGTAAGCGTGGGAACTAGTGGACTCGCATAGTTGCTTTAGAAGATCTTGCTTTTGGATTGATTAGGATTGGGTAGCGTATCTCCAATCGCCATGCTCGGTCTTTATTTTGTGCTAAAAATCATGTGGTCGAAAACTTGTAGTTTGTACGAAAGTCGTAAAACGGCTGATGTGGGCCCGATCTCGTAAAACTCATTTTATTATTGGAACGTATTAGTTTTAACTAATATAAATTGTTGTGAAGAGCGTTTGGTCTGAAAGTGTCGGGAAGCAAGAGATCTTTTTGCGAAAATTGTAAAAAGTGGACAGCGGGCTGTCAGGCCCTGTGCGCGCCGCGTACAGGTGTGGGTGCGCGCTGCGCACCCCATCTGGACAGCTCAGTTTTAATTTTTTTTTATGCTGCGTTTTTGGTCGGTTAACGGGTTGGGTTGTTACAAAGTTGTGAGTACCTGGTAACTAGCCTTAACAAAGTTTTTACCTCCTGTTATAAAAAGCACACCGAATCAAGTGCGTGAAGTTAACCTCGAAGTACTAAACACCCGTTCTTCTAAGTCAAAATATACCATTGACTAGTACAATATACTGGGTGGGGGTGTTAAACCCGATAGATCTATCTTTAGGATTCGCGCCATCAGTACAAATACCAATGTTTAAAGTTACCAAGCTAGGGTATTTTTGATTTAAACCCACGTAGAACGAAGTTTTAGCACTTGTGTCTATTTTGTCAAATAGTTATAAAAATAGTGCATGTATTCTCAGCCCAAAAATATAGATAAAAAGGGAGCTATGAAAACTCACGATACAATATTTCGTAGTAAATATGTGTATGATAGCACAGAACAAGTGCAGAGTTGTCCTCGGATTCACGAACCTATATCAAGTATATATATTAACACATATACTCGTAATCGAACAAGTTTATATATATTATTCCAATTGTTATATATTTCTATATATATACTTTTATATATTTTCTATATATAAGCATTTATTTGATAAAATAATATTAATAATGATAATGAATAAAGAGTTGTATTATTTTGTAATAATAATAATAATAATAATACTCATAATGATAATGGTAATATTCATAAAAATAATAATAATGATACTGGAAATAGTAAAAATGATAATAATAATAATAATAATAATGATGATATTTTTGTAAAAATGATAATAATGATAATAAGTTTAATAATAACAATACTAATAATTACATTAATAATAATAATGATAATATTAATAATAAAACTTATTTCATTAATAATAATAATAATACTTATAAAGTTAGTAGTAATAATAATACTAAGAGTATAATACTAGTAATAATAATGATAATAATATAATTTATATTAATGATAATAATAAATATCATGTTTTAGTCTTGGTAATAATATTAAGTATTTTCTAAATATAATAATATTAATAATAATAATAATTAATAATGATAATAATAATAATAATAATAATAATAATAATAATAATAATAATAATACTAGTAATAATAACAATATTAATAATAATTTTGATAATAAAACTACCTTTAAATGCTTTTCCCAAAAAAAAGATGGCACAGATGGGGCTCGAACCCAAGACCCCTCGTTAACCCGTTAACACCCTTAACCGTCACGCTGCTGCTTACTTTTCTGATTTATTTCCCACTTATATTTATATAACCCGTTTTAATTTGTTTCAATTTCTCTTCACCTTCATCACACACTTATAAAGTCGACCAGAGTAAGCCTCCTACATCTAATTTATTGTTTGAGTTAACTATCTTAATTGAAAAAGAAACGTTCAAATGTTGTTGAATTGTTTTAACAGAAAGAAGAAGAAGGATTAAGCAGTAGCAGCAACTTCGAAGAACACCAAGAACTCAAACATCGAATATGAAATTTGGACTATTTTACATTATGATTACAACAAGAAATTTGTTTTAAATCGCTCCTAGAACCTTTACGAATCATCAACTGAACTTGAAACAGAAACACGAACTCGAATTTGATGATGAACAAAAAGTTTAACTTTTGAATTTAAAACTTTGACCTCAATATTAGGATTCGTTAGGAAGAACTGGAGTTTGGGATTTTGCAGATAGATTAAGTAGGAGATTTCTAACACAACTGCATTTAAGGATTCTAAAATGGATTTCGAATTCGTGTTTTTGGAAAAATGAGCAAGAACAGAGGTATACGACTTATATATATATATATATATATATATATATATATATATATATATATATATATATATATATATATATATATATATATATATATATATATATATATATATATATATATATATATATATATATATTTTTTTTTATATTTTTTTATTTAATTTCAATCAAACAGAAGATTATATTGATAATGATGATTAAGAAGTGAGTGATTTGTGAGAATAACAGATGAAAATTGATTGTTTTATAACAAAAAGTGATCGACATGTTTTCAATTCAGGGAGGAAGAAAAAATATAAAAAAATTTAAAAACAGAATCACGATGGATTTAAAAAAATAAAAAGCTGATCACGATATATATAAAAAAAATAAACAGATTTATATAATCAGTACATTTTTTTGAATTTTATTTTTTATTTTTATTTATATTTGATATTATTATAAAATATATATTAATAAATATATTAATAACTAATTAATAAATATAATAATAATAATAATTTAATAATATTATTAATAATAATAAAAGTAATAATAATGATAATAATAATTATAAATATAATAATAATAATAGAAATAATAATGATAAATAATTATAATGATAATGATAAATTATTATTTATGATAATTATAATAAATGGTATTATTTTTATATTAATAATAATAACTATATTAATTTTTAATGATAATGGTAATAATAATCATGATAATAATGTTAATAATCATAATAATAACTAAAGTCAAAATTTTACTACTCGTTATAATAATATTAATATTAATAATGGTATTAATAACTATAAAAATAATAATGCTAATAATGTAATAATTTACATGTATATATACAAATATAGGGTAGTTGATATATATATATATATATATATATATATATATATATATATATATATATATATATATATATATATATATATATATATATATATATATATATATATATATATATATATATAGATTGATAATGTATCTATTTACAAATAGTTGTTCGTGAATCGTCGGAAACAGTAGAAGAATAATTGAATCCATATAAATAGTTCAAAAATTTTGAGGCTCAGTTTAACAGACTTTGATTATCGTGTCAGAATCACATAAGGATTAAGTTTAAATTTAGTCAAACATTTTCGGGTTGTCATAGTACCTACCCATTAAAAGAAATTTTGTCCCGAAATTTAGTTGTTGCCATTGATCGGCGTTGTTTGTAAACAGGTGAGGATATTTTCGTTTTATTTGGTCTTCACGTTCCCAGGTATACTCGAGGCCTTTCGTGTAGTGACCCGAACTTTTCCATGATTATATATATTAAATGAAAACTATATTTACATGATTAAATATTTCCAACATGTTAAGCAATCAAACTTGTTAAGACTTGATTAATTGAAATAGGTTTCATGTAGACAATTGACCACCCAAATTGACCGGCGATTTACGAACGTTAAAACTTGTAAAAACTATATGATGATATATATATATATATATATATATATATATATATATATATATATATATATATATATATTATATATATATATATATATAGTTAACATGATATTATGATAAGTAAGTATCTCATTAGGTATATTAACAATGAGTTATATACATAAAAATGAGACTACTAAGTTAAGAAACTCGAAACGATATATATAACGATTATCGTTATAACAACGTCTTACTAAATACATATGTATAATATTAAGATATTGTTACACTATATTTAACATGATAAAATGATAATTATATATATCATTAATTATGTTAATAATGAACTACATATGTAAAACAAGTCTACAAACTTATGAATTTTGAAACGAGACATATATGTTACGATTATCGTTGTAACGACATTTTAATGTATATATATCACATTAAGATATATTCATACATCATAATATCATGATAATGTAATAATTTAACATCTCGTTAGATATAATAAACATTGAGTTAACAACATTAGATGAGATCGTTAACTTAAAGGTTTCAAAACAACACTTACATGTAACGACTAACGATGACTTAACGACTCAGTTAAAATGTATATACATGTAGTATATTAAGATGTATTAGTACACTTTTGAAAGACTTCATGACACATATCAAAGTACTTCTACTTAACAAAAATACTTACATTTACATTCTCATTCATTTTCATCAACAATTCTACTCGTATGCACCCGTATTCGTACTCGTACAATACACAGCTCATATATGTATATACTATTGGTATATACACTTCAATGATCAGATCTTAGCAGCGCTCATTTAGTCAACAAACATGTGGAACCATCATTTGGCAACTAGCATGAATTATTACACTAAAAATCAAATTACAATTTGCATATAATGACACCATGGTTCACGAAATTTAGCACTCACACATACACTTTCATTTTTCAATTTTCTTTCATCCATTTGATCTCTCTCTTATTCCATGATGATGTTCTAAGTGTTCTGCATCATCTTCATCAAAATCTAGCTCAATATAGTTCAAAAATCCTAACATAAAACAACTTACAAAATAACTACTCAAGAAAACTTCAAGAACACCTTCAAGTTTGCAAGTCTACTTCCAAGCTTTCTAATCCATTCCATTTAATCATCTAGGATCAAGAAACCTTTATTATTTACAGTAGGTTATCTTTCTTATTCCAGGTAATATTCATATTCAAACTTTGATTCGATTTCTACAACTATAAACTATCTTAATTCGAGTGATAATCTTACTTGAACTTGTTTTCGTGTCATGATTCTACTTCAAGAACTTTCAAGCCATCCAAGATCCTTTGAAGCTAGATCATTTCTTATCACTTCCAGTAGGTTTACATACTAAACTTGAGGTAGTAATGATGTTCATAACATCATTCGATTCATATATATATAACTATCTTTTTCGAAGATTTAAACTTGTAATAACTAGAACATAGTTTAGTAAATTCTAAACTTGTTCGCAAACAAAGTTAATCCTTCTATCTTGACTTTTAAAATCAACTAAACACATTTTCTATATCTATATGATATGCTAACTTAATGATTTAAAACCTGGAAACATGAAGAACACCGTAAAATCGGACATACGCCGTTGTAGTGAAACCGGGGGCTGTTTTGGGTTAGATAATTAAAAAATATGAAAACTATGATTTAAAACTTTTCCTTCTGGGAAAATGATTTTTCTTATGAACATGAAACTATATCCAAAAATCATGGTTAAACTCAAAGTGGAAGTATGTTTTTCAAAATGGTCATCAAGACGTCGTGCTTTCGACTGAAATGACCACCTCTTACAAAAATGACTTGTAACTTGTATTTCTGACTATAAACTTATACTTTTTCTATTTAGTTTCATAAATTTCAGTTCATTATGAAACCATAGCAATTGGATTCACTCAAAACGGATTTAAAACGAAGAAGTTTTGGGTAAAACAAAATTGGATATTTTTGCTTGTTGTAGCTACGTGAAATTTGTAACAAATCCATACTTACCATAACTTAATTAACTTATATTGTATTGTACATGTCTTGATAGACCATAGACACGTATACAATGTTTTGACATATCATATCGACTTCATCTATATATATTATTTGGAACAACCATAGACACTCTATATGCGGTAATGATCGAGTTAGCTATACATGGTTGAGGTTGATTCCAAAATAATATATATACACTTTGAGTTGTGATCGAGTCTGAGACTTGTATGCACTGGGTCGTGTATTGATTCGAGATAATATATATTGATTTATTTCTGTACTACTAACCGTGGACAATTATTTGTGGACTACAAACGTTGGACTGTCAACTTAACAAACTTAAATCGTTAAAATGTAATAAAATATGGTATAATTATATTTCGATCATACTTTGATATATATATATATATATATATATATATATATATATATATATATATATATATATATATATATATATATATATATATATATATATATATATATATATATATATATATATATATATATATATATATATATATATATATATATATATATATTGTTATAGGTTCGTGAATCAACCAGTGGCCAAGTCTTATTTTTCGACGAAGTGAGAATACGTGAAAGTGAGTTATAGTCCCACTTTTAAAATCTATTATTTTTGGGATGAGAATACATGCAGTTTTATAAATATTTTTACAAAATAGACACAAGTGATCAAAATTACATTCTATGTTGAATTATCGAATCGAATATGCCCTTTTTTAGCTTGGTAGCATAAGAATTGGTGTTTATGATAATTGCCACCAATTGACGCGAATCCTAAAGATAGATCTATTTTCCCCAACAAGCCTCATCTGAGTTACGGATGATTTAGTACTTCTATTTATCATGTCCGATGAGAGTCCCCGAATGATGGGGATATTCTGTATGCATCTTGTTAAGGTCGATTACCAGGTGTTCATCATATGAATGATTTTTATGCAGATTGCATGTTGTTTATGAGAAATGGAAATATGAAATCTTGTGGTCTATTATTACGATTTGATAAATATATAGGTTAAACCTATGACTCACCAACATTTTTGTTGTCATTTAAAGCATGTTTATTCTCAGGTGATTATTAAGAGCTTCCGCTGTTGCTTGCTAAATAAAGACAAGATTGGAGTCTGCATGCTTGTATAATATTGTTTTAAAACTGCATTCAAAGACTTAAGTTGTTATGTAATATTATTGTAAACCAATATGTAATGTTCGTGTGTAAAATGTTATCTTTTAGATTATCATTACTTGATAATCTACGTTATGGTTTTTGAACCTTTATCGATAAAATAAAGGTTATGGTTTGTTTTAAAAACGAATGCAGTCTTTGAAAAATGTCTCATATAGAGGTCAAAACCTCGCAACGAAATCAATTAATATGAAACGTTTATAATCGATATGAACGGGACATTTCAGATGGTATCCAAGCGTTGGTCTTAGAGAACCAGAAATTTGCATTAGTGTGTCTTATCGAGTTTGTTAGGATGCATTAGTGAGTCTGGACTTCGACCGTGTTTTTCTTTAAAAACGATTGCTTAACACTTTTGTTGGAAACTATATTACATGTAAATATTATGTGATATATTAATCTCTTAACGTGCTTGCTATTGTGTGATAGATGTCTACTTCTAGTACAAATCCCATCGACCACCGAATAATAATGAAGAGTCGAATGTATTTTGGGAAGATACACAAATTTTGAAAGAAGAGGAACCGGAAGAAGAAGAGGTTCCGGAGGAAGAAATATTAATAACTATAGAAAAATGGTTAAATAAAAGAAAATCCTCAACCAATGGACTAAAGTTAAAAATGGTCAATGGTGTTTCCGCCGAGGAAGCAAAATATTGGAAAAATTACCAATTTTCTGATAAATCGGATCCCGATGAGGATTCCGATGATGTTATAGAAATTACCTCGACCCAATTTGAAAAAAACAAAAGAAAATAATAAGGGAAAAGGCATCAAAATAGAGAAACCTAATTCCAACCCCGATGAACTTTACGTTAACATGAAATACCCTGATGGGGTGTACCGTAAACACCCGTATTTCTTAAACTTTCAATATAAGCGGGAACATCTAAGCCACCAGGTTTTTCTAAACCATTTGTGAAAATGATGGCTTGCATTAGAGGAGCACCATATATCCCTAGGAAGTTAGCAAAACGAACCAAGTCCGAGGAGGAAGAAACGAGTGAGTCGGAATAACGAGTTGTAATCATGTTTTGTAATATATGTATTGTAGCGTGCTTGTATTTTTATGTTATATGTAAAAATTTCTTGTATTGTTTGTTAATTACTTGTATTGTTTGTTAATTATCTTTTACGAATCTAATCCTCGTCTATTTTACAGTATAAAAACACACAATGGACGTTGAGGATAGACAATCGATAATTTTAGAAGACCTTCCAGGGGATATGATTGATGAAATCTTGTCTAGAGTCAGTCAGAATTCATCGGCACAATTATTTACGGCGAAATTAGTTTGTCGAACATTTGAAAGACGTTCCAAGCATGCCTTAGTTTATAAAAGGCTTTCCTTTGAAAGATGGGGTATATCACATTGGGGAGACTTTAAATTACGCCGTGTTTTCTTTAAAGCATTAAGTGCGGGGAACCCAAATGCAATTTTATGCTACGGGTTAAGAACCTATTTTGACTCAACATATCTCAATATAGGACTTTGTTCTTTAGAAAGTGCTTCTAACATGCAACATAAAGAAGCATGTTATGTTTACGGGTTAGTGATGTTCGCTTCTCACCAAAGTGAGAAAAAGAACATCGGATTACAACTGTTAAATAAAACATTCCCACAAGTGACGGATTCGGTAGTTGGGGTGAGAAATAAGGTTTTTAGATTGTTACGGGGCTGTTGGGCATTATGTAACCCTCGTCCTTTTGACGACGTTACAACATGCTGCCTAGCCAACGGTCACAACAGTTATTTTCCACAAGACCAAGGATGGGAAATAATACTAGTAAAAGCCGAATGCATGACTTGTTTATGGACTTATGAATTACGTGTCTTTATTGCCTTTGCTGAACGACTTGCGTATTAACTAGAATTGTCTTCACAACTGCCTTGTATCAAAGTTATTGTGTGCTATACTTCATGCTATATGTAAAATAGCAGTATTGTAAGTTTGTAAAAATATTGTATAAAAGTTCGAACGCGAAATATTATTGTAATCAGTTTTTCATATAGAATTGTAGTAGTTGAATGGTATATTAGCTACTAAGTATGAACTTAACGGGTAGGTATTACCCGAATTAAAACTTATAAAACGCTAATTTGAAGAAAAAGCTTTTATAAATAAGTTCATATTATGCTACAAAATACTATTGACTACTCTTAATATTCTATATGATTAACTTAATTCTTTTGGCTATTTTTGAAGAAAATGGCACCGACTACTCGTCAGAACTTGAACATGAGTGAGGAAGACTTCCGTGTTTTCCTTGCTGCGAACATAGCCGCAGTGCAGGTCGCAATGCAAAATAACAACAATAACTCTGGTTCTAGCAGTGGAACTAATTCCACAAGAAATCGTGAAGGATGCTCCTACAAAGAATTTACTGGCTGCAAACCTTTGGAATTTGATGGAACCGAAGGACCAATCGGATTGAAACGGTGGACCGAGAAGGTCGAATCGGTGTTTGCCATAAGTAAATGTATATAAGAAGATAGGGTGAAGTATGCCACGCATACCTTTAAAGGTACTGCATTAACATAGTGGAACACCTATCTAGTACAAGTGGGACAAGATACTGCTTACGCACTACCGTGGTCAGCATTCAAACACTTGATGAACGAGTAGTATCATCCCAGAAACGAGGTCAATAAGCTCAAGGTAGAGCTTAGAGGATTACGAACGCAAGGTTTCGACATTACCACGTACGAACAAAGATTCACAAAATTGTGCCTATTGTGTCCAAGAGCGTTCGAAGAAGAAGAAGAAAAGATTGACGCATTTGTGAAAGGGTTACTAGAAATAATTCAAGAAGATGTGAGTTCACACGAGCTCGCCTCCATACAAAAGGCAAGTCGAATGGCTCATGAACTCATAAATCAAATCGAGGAAAGAATTAAAGAGCAGGCGGTCGAAGAAGCCAACACGAAACAATTCAAGAGAAAGTGGGAAGAAACCAATGACAAGGGTCACCAATACAACAACAACAACAATCACAACCACAATCGCAACAACTATCCCAACAACCGCAACATCAATCACAATAACAATAATCGCAATCCCATCAATAAATACAATGAACGTCCCAACAATAACTACAACAACCGTCTCAACAACAATAACAACAACAACAATTCCAACAACAATCTCAATAACAACAACAGCAACAACAATTAGAAAATTCCATGTTATAGGTGTGAAGGATATCATCCGAATAAATGCTGTAGGGTTGTATGTACCAAATGTAATAGACCGGGTCATGGTGCGACGAAGTGTGAAACTTACAGACTAGAGACTAAAGGAACAAATAATGCCCACATTATTTGTTTCGGATGCGGGAAGAAGGGCCACTACAAAAATATGTGCCCAAATCAGGAGAATAATAAGGGGCAAAGCCGTGGAAGAGTTTTTAACATTAATGCGGAAGAAGCGCATGAAGACCCGGAGCTTGTTACGGTTACATTTCTTATCAATGAAAAACCTGCTTATGTTTTATTTGATTCGGGTGCGGATAGAAGCTATATGAATAGAGATTTTTGTGCTAAATTAAGTGGTCCATTGACGCCTTTGGATAATAAATTTTTACTCGAATTAGCAAATGGTAAATTAATTACAGCAGATAAAATATGTCAGAATCGAGAAATTAAACTGGTTAGAGAAACGCTTAAGATTGATTTGATACCAGTAGAGTTAGGGGGTTTTGATGTGATAATTGGCATGGACTGGTTGAAAGAGATGAAAGCAGAAATTATTTGTTACAAAAATGTGATACGCATTATGAACGAGAAGAGAAAATCTTTAATGGTGTACGGAGAAAAGAGCAACGCGAAGTTAAATCTTATTAGTAACCTGAAGGCGTAAAAACTAATAAGAAAATGTTGCTATGCCGTTCTAGCACACGTCGAGAAAGTCAATTTCGAAGAAAAGAACATCAATGATGTTCCTTTCGCAAAAGAATTTCCCGATGTATTTCCGAAAGAATTACCGGGACTACCTCCACACCGATCTGTTGAATTTCAAATAGATCTTGTACCGGGAGCTGCACCAATAGCTCGTGCTCCATACAGACTCGCACCCAGCTAAATAAAGGAACTCCAAAGCCAATTACAAGAACTTTTAGAGCGTGGTTTCATACGACCAAGCACATCACCGTGGGGAGCTCTTGTTTTGTTTGTCAAAAAGAAGGATGGTACATTCAGGTTGTGTATCGACTACCGAGAGTTGAACAACATACCATTAAGAACCGTTATCCACTGCCAAGAATCGACGACTTGTTTGATCAGCTGCAAGGTTCGTCAGTTTATTCGAAGATTGATTTACGTTCTGGGTATCATCAAATGCGGGTGAAGGAGGATGATATTCCGAAGACTGCTTTTAGAACGCGTTACGGTCATTATGAGTTTATGGTTATGCTGTTTGGATTAACTAACTCACCAGCTGTGTTCATGGACCTCATGAACCGAGTGTGTGGGCCATATCTTGACAAGTTTGTCATTGTTTTCATCGATGACATACTTATTTACTCAAGGAATGAACAAGAGCACGGAGAACATTTGAGAGAAGTGCTCGAATTGTTGAGGAAAGAAAAATTGTACGCTAATTTTTCAAAGTATGCATTTTGGTTAAAAGAAGTTCAATTCCTCGGTCACGTAGTAAACAAGGAAGGTATTCAGGTGGATCTGTCAAAGATTGAAACCACTGAAAACTGGGAAACCCTGAAACTCTGAAGCATATACGCCAAGTTTTAGGACTGGCTGGTTACTACAGAAGGTTCATCCAAGATTTTTCCAAAATAGCAAAACCCTTGACTGCATTAATGCATAAAGGGAAGAAATTTGAATGGAAGGATGAGCAGGAGAAAGCGTTTCAATTGTTGTAGAAAAAGTTAACTACGGCACCTATATTGTCATTTCCTGAAGGGAATGATGATTTTGTGATATATTGTGATACCTCAAAGCAAGGCCTCAGTTGTGTATTAATGCAACGAACGAAGGTAATTACTTATGCGTCCAGACAATTGAAGATTCACGAGCAAAATTATACAACTCACGATTTGGAATTGGGTGCTGTTGTTTTTGCATTAAAAACTTGGAGGCACTACTTATATGGGGTCAAAAGTATCATATATACTGACCACAAAAGTCTCCAACATATATTTGATCAGAAACAACTGAACATGAGGCAGCGTAGGTGGATTGAACTATTGAACGATTACGACATTGAGATTTGATATCATCCGGGGAAGGCGAATGTGGTAGGCCGACGCTTTGAGTAGAAAGGACAGAGAACCTATGCGGGTAAAAGCTATGAATATAATTATTCATACTAACCTCACTACTCAAATAAAGGAGGTGCAACAGGGAGTTTTAAAAGAAGGAATTTTGAAGAAGGAAATACCCAAAGGACCGGAAAAACATCTTAATATTCGGGAAGACGGAACTCGATATAGGGCTGAAAGAATTTGGGTACCAAAGTTTGGAGATGTGAGAGAAATGGTACTTAAGGAAGCACATAAAACCAAATACTGCAAGTGGTTATGATACAATTTGGGTAATAGTCGATCGTCTCACCAAGTCAGCACACTTTCTACCATTGCGACAAGATGATAAAATGGAAAAGTTAGTACGACTATACTTGAAGGAAGTCATCTCCAGACACGGAATACCAATCTCTATTATCTCTGATAGAGACGGTAGATTTGTTTCAAGGTTTTGGCATACGTTACAACAAGCGTTGGGAGCTCGTCTAGATATGAGTACTGCCTATCATCCACAAACCGATGGGCAGAGTGAAAGGATGATACAAACTCTCGAAGACATGCTACGAGCATGTGTTATTGATTTTGGAAATAGTTGGGTTCGACATCTACCGTTAGCAGAATTTTCCTACAACAATAGTTACCACTTGAGTATTGAGATGGCACCGTTTGAGGCACTTTATTGTAGAAAGTTAAGGTCTCTGATTTTGTAATGACCCGAAAATTTGCGACTAAATTTAAACTTAATCTTTAAAGGATTAATGATTTCGACACGATAAACAAAGTCTGTAAAACTGAATCTCAAAATTTTTGAACTATTCAAGTACCCTTCGATTTTCTCAACGATTCGCGAACAATTATATGTAAATAGATACATATATATACTATAACTTGAAAACGTAACAAAGTTTTAATTGCATAATACCGTACATTAAACTTATTGGTTTATATATCTAATTAAATATATATGATTTCAAGTTATTTAGTAAACGATAGTAACATTCAATTATTGATTTGATTGATATTTAGATAAGTTAACTAAAACGTTTAAGATGAACCAGTAAAACACTAATTTGATAAAGTATTTTCAAATTGCTACAGTACCCAAAATGCTACAGTGTTTTTGAAAATCACTATTTGCTACAGTGAAATTGACTTTGCTACAGTGAATTGCTACAGTAAAAACGGATTGAGCAAAGTATGAAGGAGGGCTGTGGATAAATCACAAAGACTAAACCTGCCTTCAAAGAATACAAATGATTCAGTATCTTCTGAAGTCATTAACGAATACCTTGCTACTAACTCAAAATCCGTTACGAACAAATCTTCTTCATCATTCTTCGATATTAGAAATTCTAAGATATCATCGTATCTTTTATTATAAATATCCTCGATATTTCTGAAGATATTTTCATAAGCATTCTTATCTGAAATCATTCATCTCTTCGCGCTATCTGTATTACATCATAAAAGAAACTATTTTAGTTTCTAAATTCTGAAACCTTCAAGTTTAAAATTTGAATGTTTTGAAGTAGTGTTGGGAACTGAAGCATGAATTAGTATAATATAATGACACTTGATCAACGTGATTATATTACAGTAAGTCATGCTGAGTTTCTAATTGAACTTGATAAAGGATCACATATCACACCCTCATCATGAACCATGTTACATAACTCTTTTATTCTATTTAAACTCTAAACATATCAAGAAAATATTTTTCTTGATGATTCGGTCTTTTCCGAATATTCTGGTAATTTGACAAATCAAGATTGTGCCATTACGATTACCTTCTCAGAACATTAACTATGTTCATCCAAAACTCCATACCTACGAATTCTGGACCATTATTCGCTTGACTTGAGGTCGGGAAGAGAAAACAAAAACCTGGAACTTCGGAATATGAACAGGAGTATACATCATAGCAAACAAGAAAGATCATAAACCATGTATGTCTATGCGAATAGCAAGATAAAGACATGGGAGAATGATAAATACAACAATCCCTAGAGCATAATAGAAATAAATAGATTCTTCTGGTGGGAGCTGGAAAAGAAGGATGATTGTGGCAAACGTTAATATTAGGTCAAGAACCAGAACTGGATTGAGCATTTTCACAATCTTTTGAATGTATTAATTGGGGAAGAAAGTAGGGATGGTGAAAATAATGAGACGGAAGAGGTCAATTTATAGCGAAATATCAGACATAGCAATCAAGGCAGATTACACATTTAATCAAAGAAAATCCTAATTTCCGCAAATTCCGAAGAATAAAATCTTATTTAGATTATGAAGATTTTCTATTCCCTAAATTCCGGAAATCAACTCTGACTACGTCAAACGATAAGACGAAGCTTTAATTACCTCATTTCACTATTTTGTGATAACTTCACTCATACTATCCGTGTAATCGAATTGTTTTATCCATATTTACACATAGGTGAAAAACTTGTTATTTATTTAACTCACGCTATTCATAAACGAAACTCGACTAATTTAAGGTATACAAAACATTTCATTCTATTATATCCTTTTGATGAGGATTTTATGAACAAACGAATTCATGATGAGAATTCAAACTATATCATATTCTTTGATACAAGAATATCCTGATCTACGTTATTAAACTTTCCTTCACCAAATTTCGGGACGAAATTTCTTTAACGGGTAGGTACTGTAATGACCTGAAAATTTGCGACTAAATTTAAACTTAATCTTTAAAGGATTAATGATTTCGACACGATAAACAAAGTCTGTAAAACTGAATCTCAAAATTTTTGAACTATTCAAGTACCCTTCGATTTTCTCAACGATTCGCGAACAATTATATGTAAATAGATACATATATATACTATAACTTGAAAACGTAACAAAGTTTTAATTGCATAATACCGTACATTAAACTTATTGGTTTATATATCTAATTAAATATATATGATTTCAAGTTATTTAGTAAACGATAGTAACATTCAATTATTGATTTGATTGATATTTAGATAAGTTAACTAAAACGTTTAAGATGAACCAGTAAAACACTAATTTGATAAAGTATTTTCAAATTGCTACAGTACCCAAAATGCTACAGTGTTTTTGAAAATCACTATTTGCTACAGTGAAATTGACTTTGCTACAGTGAATTGCTACAGTAAAAATTGACTTTGCTACAGTAACTTTGCTACA
Organism: Rutidosis leptorrhynchoides; assembly: GCF_046630445.1. Classification (NCBI taxonomy): domain Eukaryota; kingdom Viridiplantae; phylum Streptophyta; class Magnoliopsida; order Asterales; family Asteraceae; genus Rutidosis; species Rutidosis leptorrhynchoides. Next base: position 600,051,336 of record NC_092334.1, read on the forward strand.
GTGGTATATTTTATGGATGATTTAAGACTATATTTTGACAAAGGTACGATTCACGAAACGTAAAGTACAAGTTTTCTCAGCGTACGAAAGGGCGTTCGAAAAACCGGAATCGGGACATAAGTCGAGTGACAACGTACGACTTATCAGAACAAAAATTACAAGTCAACTATGCACGTGAATTTAATATAATATATAATTAATTAATTTAAATTATATATATTATATTTATATTTATTTTATATTATGTCGACAAGCTAGGAGCCAAAACAATGTGAGCTGTCCCTGGTCCTCATGCGAGTCGCATGGCCAGAAGGCCATTTCCATGCGAGTCGCATGACTCCAGATTTCAGGCCACATCTATAAATTTCAGTGTTTTCGCTCGATTTAAATCACACACACACACATATATATTATTTTTACTCCGTATTTATTATTATTATTATTATTATTATTATTATTATTATTATTATTATTAATAATAAGATTATTATTAATCTTATTATTTTTATTATTAGTGTTATTATTTTTGCGATACAAAAATAATAATGTACATAAAATATTACGACGGAGTGCTGTCCAAGTATTTTTCAAAATGAGTTTTCGAGCAAGCTAGAGCTAAGGAAATTATGGGTTATTGCCAAGGAGGTTATGGGTAATGTTCGGGGGTATTTTTTTTGTGAATCAAATCTCGTGTTTATCATCTCCGATGCGTCTACGTGCTTTCCTGCAATATTGTATATCAATATTAAACAGTGAGTTTCATATGATCCCTTTTACTCTTTACATTTTTGGGCTGAGAATACATGCGCTGGTTTATAACTGTTTTATGAAATGAATACAAACACTAAAACTAATTTTGTGTGAGTTTCATTTGCTCCCTTTTTAATTGCTTTGCAATTTACATTTTTGGGCTGAGAATACATGCGCTGGTTTATAACTGTTTTATGAAATGAATACAAACACTAAAACTAATTTTGTGTGAGTTTCATTTGCTCCCTTTTTAATTGCTTTGCAATTTACATTTTTGGGCTGAGAATACATGCGCTGGTTTATAACTGTTTTATGAAATGAATACAAACACTAAAACTAATTTTGTGTGAGTTTCATATGATCCCTTTTACTCTCTACATTTTTGGGCTGAGAATACATGCAAATGCTTTACTAACTGATTTACAATATTTATATGCGTGAGTTTCATTGATTCCTTTTTAATTGCTTTTGCAATATATATTTTTGGGCTGAGAATACATGCACTTTATTTTAAACGCCATGGATACAAGTACATACTAAATTCTACACTGAGTTTGAACCAAAAATCCCTTAGCTTTGGTAACTGTTAACTGCCAGTTATAAGAACTGGTGGGCGCGAGTAGTAGTATATGGATCCATAGGGCTTGATATCCTCGTCCGAGCTAGAGCACTAGCCTTTTAACGGACGTATGCTATTTGAGAAGCGTACACGTTGGTTTGCGTGTATTATTAAGATGATTATACAAAGGGTACAAATTATATAAGCATTAAAGTTTAGTTACCAGGGTGCTCAATTTTGTAGAACCGATTGATAAACGTTTCGGATGAAACAACTGAAATCTTGTGATCCACCTTTTATGTAAAACCTATTGATAAACGTTTCGGATGAAATAACTGAAATCTTGTGATCCACCTTTTATGTAAAACCTATTGATAAACGTTTTGAATAAAACAACTGAACTTTTGTAAATCCACATTGATATACGGATTATGTGTAATATTAAAACTATGAACTCACCAACCTTTGTGTTGACACTTGAAGCATGTTTATTCTCAGGTTTCTAGAAGTCTTCCGCTGTTTGCTTATATGTTAGACAAGCTATGTGCATGGAGTCATACATGGCATATTTTTCAAGGAAACGTTGCATTCACCAAATCATCACCATGTATCTTATTTTGACTGTACTGTCAACGGAAGTACTATTGTAAACTATTATTTACAGTGATTGTCTATATGTAGAAATCATCAGATGTTAAAAACCTTTGATTTAAATATTCATTTATGGTGTGCCTTTTCAAAAGAATGCAATGTTTACAAAACGTATCATATAGAGGTCAAATACCTCGCAATGAAATCAATGAATGACGTATTGTCCATATGGATTTGGAGCGATCGTCACAGATTTGTTGGAATGAAGTGGGGGATAGACAAATTAAGTGTCCAAAAATTATCCAAGAAACTACCGAGAAAATAATTCAAATTCAACAACGGTTGAAAACCTCCCAAAGTTGACAAAAGAGCTACGCGGACAGTAAAAGAAAAGATATAGAATTTGAAATTGGTGACATGGTCATGCTTAAGGTATCACCTTGGAAAGGTGTTGTTCGATTTGGTAAATGGGGGAAACTGAATCCAAGGTACATTGGACCATTCAAGATTATAGATCGTGTCGGACCTGTAGTGTAACGACCCGGATTTTTCCGACTACTTGATTATACTATTTACATGATTTAATAATTCTGACTTGATAAGCAATGAATTTTAATAAGTCTTGAACCTCCGAAAAGAGTTTTACACAAGCTTTTGGTCACCCTTTTATTTCGACGATTCACGAACGTCATAACTTGATTTAATTGTTTAATTGTTTAATTATTGTGTACATATATGGATTTATATATATTTAACTTGAAAATATGATAATTAAATATCTCATTAAGTATATTAACAAAGTATTATATATATATTTTCATACTACTAATTTAAAGAGTTTTTGAACAATATATATGTTACTATTTAAACGGCGTAATTAACTTATGTTAAAATGTATTTACATGTAATGTATTACGAGTGTAAATACATCCTTACAAGTATTGAATACACTTTATAATATACCAATACATATAAAGGATAGCTATACTCGTATTTTCGTTCAATTTCCTCAAGAATTCTACTCGCATTATACGGTATTTTTTACCCTTAATATACACAGCTTCTAGAAGTATTTACTATTGGTATATACCAATAGAAATCTGCAATTATTTGTGTAATATGTCATCCATGACCTAATCAATTTAATATGTCATCCATGACATATTACATTTTAACTTATCATAGATATTTTCACTAAAAACCAAATTTACAAGCCTATAAATAAGCACCATTTCTAACTCATTTTTACACATTCATTTTCCAAATTTTACTTCCAATTTTCACACACATTTACAAGAACTCTCTCAAGTTTTGTTCTACTACTTCTTTCTAGCAACTTTACATTCTAAACTTGAGGTAAAAACTCTACTTCAACTCTTGTTCAATTCATATGTTTATAGCTATCTATATAAGAGTTTATAAACTAGAACATAGTTTAGTTGATTCTAAACTTGTTTGAAGAACTAATCTAATCTTTCTAACTTAACTCTAATAACACTTATTTATATGTATTATGATGTTATATTAAGTTAATATAAGAACTTATAACTTGTACATATGAAGAACACCTTGAAACTTAACATATATCGTATAATCTCCATTCGGCAAAAAGCGGGCTGTTTTGGGTTGGGAATTAAAAACCTATCTTAGAATTTGAGTTCGAGGCTAAGACTTTGGAAATATGTTAATATATGTAAATAAGACTTTCAGTATTTTTTCATGATTTTAGACAAAGTGAAAGTATTTTATCAAAAAATCATATATTGGGTGGGTGCCGGGATTCTTCCAAATCTGTCCACCGGTACAAAAAGAGGGTAAAACTCTGAATATTAATACATGGGCTGAACATTTTTAATTGTTTTTGAAAAATTAACTTCTTAAGGAATCCATAGCAATTTTATTCACTTTAAACGGAGTTGTAATGAATATTTGGCGAGCAAAACAAAATCTGCTAAAATTAACGTTGTATGGACGAAATTTATATTGTAAAAACAATATTAACTATATCCTTGCTAACTTTTCCTATATCCTATATATATTTGGACATGTTATCATTAGTATAATAAAATATTATAATCTTAGTTAATTCCGAGATTGTATATATATATATATATAATAATCTTGGTACATTCCATTACAATAAGTATACAATACGTTTTGATAAATCCTAAGACAATAAGTATACAATACGTTTTGATAAATTCTAAGACAATACGTATACAATACGTATCTAGGTTGATGCAAAGACAATAGGTATACAATACGTCGTGGGGTAATTCTAAGATTATATATATACCGATTATTGGACTATTGGACATTTCAGACTATTTTAGACTACTAACAAAGGACTACTTACATAAAAATTTTAAAAATTAATATATAAGTATTCTATGAACTTGTTTTATTTTATTCACATGTCGTATTATGTAACGACCCGTAAAAATCGCTATTGACGCGGCACGTTAATCATTGATTCCACAGTGAGGTTTTGACCTCTATATGATACGTTTTGATAAAATATTGCATTCATTAAAATAAGTGACTTTCTAAACATAGAAAGTTATAAACATGTGGGCGAGTGCTTAGGTATAAGCAAAACACCAAAATACATAAGTATTTAATTTACAGGTTGGCATAACAGTCCAATTATTTATTACACAACGCAGTTTTATTTTGAATGCAATAAACTTTGTACAAAGCATGAGAGACTCCATGCAGGCAACAAGCACATCACAGCAGAAGCAGTCTAAGGACCTGAGAATAAAACATGCTAAAAAGTCAACACGAATGTTGGTGAGGTATAGGTTTAATTGCTCGAGTCATAAGTATATAAAGATAGACCACAAGATTTCATCAAAACTTTATCAATAGATTCTACGTAACAGAGCACCCTGGTAACTAAACTTAACGCTATAATGATAATTACCCCATTCGTTTTAATACACACAAACCAACGTGTCATAAACTCAAATAACATACGTCCATTAAAAGGCTAGCGCTCTAGCTCGGACGGGGATGTCAAGCCCTATGGATCCATATACAATTATTCGTGCCCACCAGTCCATATCCTATGTACTGGCAGCTACTAGTTACCAAAGCTAAGAGATTTTCGGTTTAACTCAGTGTAGAATTTAGTATGTACTTGTGTGTTATTGCGTTTAAAATAAATTGCATGTATTCTCAGCCCAAAAATATTTAAAGTATTTAAAAAGGGATCTATAAACTCACGGTTCAATATTGAGACTCAATATTGTAGGCAAATTGCGTAGACGTAATGATGGTAGATGACTGTATGGTTGGCCTTGGATTCAAGAACAATACCCCGAACAATACCCAATATTTCCTTAGCTTAAAACGGTTTGAAACCCGAATTAAAACACCCTCGAATATACTTTATTATTATTAAACTTAAAATTAAAATTAAAATTATAAATGTAAATATAAATTACAGTATGAGTGTGAAGATGAGTCGAGCAAACTGGGGTATTTATAGTACCTTTTCATTTACTGTAGCCCATGCGATCGCATGAGTTTTCAGTGTTTTTGTCATGCGATCGCATGGCCGCCTGATCCGCTTTTGTTTGCTAGTTTATCGACATCAAATAGTGTCACTGTAGCAAATAGTGTTTACTGTAGCAAATAGTGTTTACTCTAGCAAATAGTGTTTTACTGTAGCAAATAGTGTTTACTGTAGCAACTAGTGTTTTATTGTAGCAAATAATGTTTTACTGTAGCAAATAGTGTTTACTGTAGTAAATAGTGTTTTATTGTAGTAAATTCGTTTTCACTGTAGCACTGTAGCAAAGTTGTTTTAACTGTAGCAAATAGTGTTTCACTGTAGCAAAGTCGTTTTTACTGCAGCAAATAGTGTTTTATTGTAGCAAATAGTGTTTTACTGTAGCAAAGTCGTTTTTTACTGTAGCAAATAGTGTTTTACTGTAGGAAAGTTGTTTTTACTTGTACATCTTATAATATATATATATATATATATATATATATATATATATACATACATATATTTGTTCATGAATCGTCGAGAGTACTCAAAGGTAATTGAATATATGAAGCAGTTCTAAAATTTTGAGACTCAATCTTACAGACTTTGTTTAACGTGTCAAACTAATAAATCGTATAGAGAATTGGTTTAAATAAGTCGAAATTTTTTTTTTCGGGTCATTACAGTTCCTCCCCGTTAAAGAAAATTTCGTCCCGAAATTTTGAGTAGTACCTATTTTATGAGCGATATCAGTGAACAAATGTGGATACTTTTGCTTCATTTGATCCTCACATTCCCAAGTAAACTCGGGTCCTCGTCTAGCGTTCCAACGAACCCTAACTATCGGTATTTTGCTTTGTTTTAATTGTTTGACCTCACGGTCCATGATTTCAACAGGTTCTTTGATAAAATGGAGTTTATCATTGATTCGTATTTCGTCAAGAGGAATTACGACATCCTCTTCAGCTAAACATTTCTTTAAATTTGACACGTGAAATGTGTCATGAACACTATTAAGTTCTTGCGGTAGCTTTAATCGATAAGCAACTGCTCCAATTCTTTCGGTGATTTCAAAGGGTCCTACGTACCTAGGACTTAGCTTTCATCGTTTACTGAATCGTACAACGCCTTTCCAGGGTGACACTTTCAACATGACTTTGTCACCCACTTGAAATTCTAGCGGTTTTCTTCTTACATTAGCGTAACTCTTTTGGCGACTCATGGCCGTTTTCAATTGCTGTTGTATTTGAATGATCTTTTCGGTGGTTTCATGAATAATTTTTGGTCCAGTAAGTTGTCTTTCTCCTACTTCACTCCAACAGATAGGAGTTCTGCACTTTCTACCGTAAAGTGCTTCAAATGGCGCTGCATTGATGCTCGTATGATAGCTATTATTGTATGAAAATTCTGCCAACGGTAAGTGTCGATCCCAACTGGTTCCAAAGTCAATCACGCATGCCCGTAACATGTCTTTCAATATTTGTATTGTTCTTTCACTTTGACCATCTATCTGTGGGTGATTAGCGGTGCTCATATCTAATCGAGTTCCCAATGCTTTTTGTAATGACTGCCAAAAACGCGATGTGAATCGGGTGTCGCGATCAGATATGATGGAGATAGGTACACCATGCCTGGAAACTACTTCCTTCAAATAGAGGCGTGCTAATTTATCCATACTGTCTGTCTCTTTTACTGGTAGAAAGTGAGCTGATTTAGTGAGGCGATCAACTATCACCCAAATAGTATCGTGAGTACTTGCAGTCCTTGGCAGTTTCGTAATGAAATCCATAGTTATTCTTTCCCATTTCCACTGAGGAATTTTCGGTTGCTGTAGTAACCCTGACGGCTTTTGGTGTTCAGCTTTGACCTTGGCACATATCAAACATTTGCTTACATAAGTAGCAATTTCTGTCTTCATATTAGGCCACCAATAGAACTTCTTGAGATCGTGGTACATTTTCTCGTTTCCTGGGTGAATTGAGTACCTCGTTTTGTGTGCTTCATCTAGTACTAGTTGCCTTAGGTTACCATGTCTTGGTATCCATATCCTACCAGCAAAATACAGGGTACCATTGGCTTTTACTTCAAGCTGTTTTTCTAACCCTCTGCTCATTTCGCCTTTTTCATTTTTTTCTTTTAAAGCCTCTATCTGTGTTGCTTGTATTTGCTTTGTGAGATCAGTACGAATTGTAATATTCAAAGCTCGGACCCTAAAAGGTTTTACTCTTTCTTTCCGACTTAGGGCATCAGCTACAACATTAGCCTTTCCGGGGTGGTAACGGATTTCACAATCATAATCATTTAACAACTCTACCAAGCGACGTTGCCTCATATTGAGTTGTTTTTGATCAAAAATATGCTGAAGACTCTTATGGTCGGTGTACACTGTACACTTGGTGCCATATAGATAGTGTCTCCATATTTTGAGTGCAAAAACTACTGCTCCAAGTTCCAAATTATGCGTCGTATAGTTCTTTTCATGAATTTTTAGTTGTCGTGAGGCATATGCGATAACTTTTGTGCGTTGCATTAATACACATCCTAAACCTTGGCGCGAAGTGTCACAATAGATCACGAAATCATCATTTCCTTCTGGTAATGACAAAATGGGTGCAGGCGTTAACTTCTTCTTTAATAACTGGAATGAGGATTCTTGTTCCGTGGACCAATCATACTTCTTTCCCTTTTGAGTCAATGCAGTTAAGGGTTTGGCGATTCTAGATAAATCTTGAATGAATCTTCGGTAGTAACCAGCAAGACCTAAGAATTGGCGGATTTGTGTTGTAGTCTTCGGTGTTTCCCATTTACTAATGGCTTCGATCTTGGCAGGGTCAACTTTAATTCCATGTTTACTGACAACATGGCCCAAAAATTGTACTTCTTGTAACCAGAAATCACACTTCGAAAATTTTGCGTACAATTCTTCTTTCTTGAGTATCTCTAGTACCAGTCTTAAGTGTTGCTCATGTTCTTCCTTGTTCTTCGAGTAAATCAATATGTCGTCGATAAAAACAATGACAAATTTGTCTAAATACGGTCTACAGATGCGATTCATTAGATCCATGAATACTGCTGGAGCATTAGTCAATCCAAAAGGCATGACTAAAAATTCATAGTGACCGTAACGGGTTCTGAATGCGGTTTTAGGAACATCTTCTTCATTCACTCTCAGCTGATGATATCCAGAGCGTAGATCAATCATAGAATAAACACTTGATCCTTGCAATTGATCAAATAAATCATCAATCCTCGGTAATGGGTACATATTCTTGATTATTAATTTGTTTAATTCTCGATAATCTATGCACATTCTCATAGATACATCCTTCTTTTTGACGAACAGAATAGGAGCACCCCAAGGTGAAAAGCTGGGACGAATAAATCGACGGTCCGATAATTCTTGCAACTGATTTTGTAATTCTTGCATTTCTGAAGGTACAAGTCTATTTGGGGATCGGGCTACAGGTGCGGCTCCTAGTACGAGATCAATATGGAATTCTACACATCTGTGTGGAGGTAGCCCCGGTAATTCTTCTGGAAATACTCTGGGATATTCTCTTACAACCGGCATGTCATCAATGCTTCTTTCTTCAGTATCGATCTTCTTTACGTGTGCCAGAATAGCATAACAACCTTTTCTTATAAGTTTATGGGCCTTCATACAGCTGATAAAGTTCAGCTTCGAGTTGCTCTTCTCCCCATAAATCATTAATGACGTTTCATCCTTACGAGGGATGCGGATTGCTTTCTCAGCGCAAACAACTTCCGCTCTTATTTTGGACATCCAGTCTATGCCAACGATTACGTCAAAACTTCCTAATTCTACGGGTATCAAATCGATTTTGAAGGTTTCACCAGCAAGATTTATTTCGCAACTATGGCAAATTTTATCGGCTTTTATCAGTTTACCATTAGCTAATTCAATAGTATATTTATCGTCTAGAGGCAATGATGCACATTTTAGTTTAGAACTAAAGTCTTTACACATATAACTTCTATCAGCACCCGTATCAAACATAATAGAGGCTAGTTGATTATTAACGGTAAACGTACCCGTGACAAGATTATGATCCTCACGTGCTTCACTGGCACTAACATTAAATGCCCTCCCACGTGCGGGTTCTTTGTTCTTCTCCTTATCAGGGCATTGATTTATAAAGTGACCAGACTTCCTGCATCCAAAATATTTCTTGACATCGGTCGGTTTTGTCTTTACTTCAGAAACGGTGGCATAACAATCTTTCGTCACATGTCCTTTCTTGTTGCACTAATCACAGACCACTTGGCAATAACCTGCATGATGTGTGTAACATCTTTTGCAGAACGAATGGGGTTCCTTATAGTTTGGACTTGCAGTTGCCCCATCTTGTTTACCTTTAAAAGTTTCTTGTTTCTTCAGGTGAGTACTTTTGCCCTTATAGTCTTCCCATTTCCTCTTTCCTTCAGTTGTCTTAACTTCGGTAATTGGTGCCTTAATCGAACTCTCTGTGAACTGGTCCATGAGTTGGTGTGCCATTGTCATGGTTTCCTGCATCGTATTCGGTTTGGACGATGTAACATTTCCTTTGATATTGATCGATAAACCGTCAATATACATTTCTATCTTTCGTTTCTCGTTTGGCACCAATTCGGGACACAACAAGGCTAGTTCCATGAAACGCTTTTCATAGTTATTGAGATTCGCGCCGAAAACCTTCAGATTACGTAACTCAGATTCCATTTTTCTGATCTCGTTTTGAGGACAGCACTCCTCGATTAGCATCTTTTTCAGTTCTTCCCAAAAGATATCATATGCCGTATCTACTCCTTCTGCTTTAGAATAATTGTTCCACCAAGTAAGTGCACCATCTTGTAATGTGCACGAAGCATACATTGACTTGTCTCCTTCCGCACAATTACTGATTTTGAAAACGGACTCCATCTTTTCAAACCATCGGGTTAGACCGATTGGTCCCTCGGTTCCACTAAACGTCTGTGGTTTGCATCCTTTAAAAGTTTTGTATGAGCATCCGTTTCGTAAGTTTGTGTTTACGGCTGCTGCTTTGGCTGCTGCTTCGGCTGTTGCTTTTGCTGCCTCAGCTGTAGCAATTATTTCATTCACACGTTTCTCGACTAGTTCTTCAAACTCAGCATCCGACATTTGAGACATGTTTCTTCAATAAATACAACAGAGATAATTTAATCATATAGAATATTATAGGTAAAATGAGTTGTCAATAGTTAATCGTAGCATATTAATAATATGAACCAATTATTAAAAAGCCTTTTCTTCTTATTAGCATTTTATAATTATTTCTAGGGTATTACCTACCCGTTAAGTTCATACATAATAGCTAGTACAAGGAATTAACTACTAAAATCCTAATAATATTCCACTATGAAAAATTATAGCGAGTTACTACGTTATTATGTAATAATAATAATAAGAAGTAGTAATAATACAAATAATCATTCCATGCATTTATTATTAATAAACCAAAATAATACAATACCATACAATACCGATATTTTACATATGCTTATTCTACATAACAAGATAGAGTAGCACTCATAAGTAATAGAATAGCGCATGGAAGATTTATGGTTGCGAGGTCATTTATTCAGAACTATCAGAAACTTCTTCCTATTTGGTTCTCTCTGCCAATTGTTTGTGTGTGCAAGGTCCGACAGACATTCTAGCAGTGTATTTAATTTTTGATTGGGGTTTTGAGGTACCCGTTGCCTCAGTGGGTTTAATACAATATGGGTGGTTACAGATCGAATGGTCCTGTTCCTTTTTAATAATTAAGGACTTTTTATTTTTGTGGTTGTTTTTATTATCTATAGCAAGTTGGAATTTCTCCTTAGTGACTTCTTTTATTTCATTAGCGAAATCCTCTTCCTCACTGATCTCGTCTGATGACGAACTATCTGAGTCATATGTAGGAGAATATGATGACGAACTGTCTGAATCATGTGTACGAGAATATGTACCGGTGGTCATGAACCGAAATCTGCCAGGCGTAATCTTCACAACCCGCCCGTCGGCGGTGTATCTGGCCCAATGTCCATGTTCGTTTAGAAATGGACGATCCTCGTTTATTCTAGGGATCATGGGTCCATGCCAACGATACCGTGGCTCCAGAAAACTAGAACTGGGTGGAGCTGGGACCTCCTCTGGGTTAACCTGAAGTTGAGATTCCCCGGCTAACATAATTTCTTCTTTAATAGGTATTGGAACGCCCTTTTCAGTTGTGGATGAATAGATTCAGTGTCTGATTCCGAGTCGTACAAAATGATAGGATTAGAAGAAGTCATCTATCACATAATTGAAATAACAATTACGTTAGTATATAAATATATCACATATAATGTTTTTGACAAGATGATAAGCAAAAATCGGAAAAACAGATATGGTATTAGTCCAGACTCACTAATGTATCCTAACAATTACCAGTTAAACACATTAATGCAAATTCTGGTTCCCAATAACCTCAAGCTCTTATACCAACTGTAACGACCCGTCAAAATCGCTATTGACGAGACACGTTAATCATTGATTCCACAGTGAGTTTTTGACCTCTATATGATACGTTTTGATAAAATTTCGCATTCATTAAAATAAGTGACTTTCTAAACATAGAAAGTTATAAACATGTGGGCGAGTGCTTAGGTATAAGAAAAACTCCAAAATACATAAGTCTTTAATTTATAGGTTGACATCACAGTCAAATTATTTATTACACAACGCAGTTTTATTTTGAATGCAATAAACTTTGTACAAAGCATGAGAGACTCCATGCAGGCAACAAGCACATCACAGCGGAAGCAGTCTAAGGACCTGAGAATAAAACATGCTAAAAAGTCAACACGAATGTTGGTGAGTTATAGGTTTAATTGCTCGAGTCATAAGTATATAAAGATAGACCACAAGATTTCATCAAAACTTTATCAATAGATTCTACGTAACAGAGCACCCTGGTAACTAAACTTAACGCTATAATGATAATTACCCCATTCGTTTTAATACACGCAAACCAACGTGTCATAAACTCAAATAACATACGTCCGTTAAAAGGCTAGCGCTCTAGCTCGGACGGGGATGTCAAGCCCTATGGATCAATATACAATTATTCGTGCCCACCAGTCCATATCCTATGTACTGGCAGCTACTAGTTACCAAAGCTAAGGGATTTTTGGTTTAACTCAGTGTAGAATTTAGTATGTACTTGTGTCTTATTGCGTTTAAAATAAATTGCATGTATTCTCAGCCCAAAAATATTTAAAGGATTTAAAAAGGGATCTATAAACTCACAGTTCAATATTGAGACTCAATATTGTAGGCAAATTACGTAGACGTAATGATGGTAGATGACTGTATGGTTGGCCTTGGATTCAAGAACAATACCCCGAACAATACCCAATATTTCCTTAGCTTAAAATGGTTTGAAACCCGAATTAAAACACCCTCGAATATACTTTATTATTATTAAAATTAAAATTAAAATTATAAATATAAATATAAATTACAGTGTGAGTGTGAAGATGAGTCGAGCAAACTGGGGTATTTATAGTACCTTTTCATTTACTGTAGCCAATACGATCGCATGGGTTTTCAGTATTTTTGCCATGCGATCGCATGGCCGCCTGATCCGCTTTTGTTTGCTAGTTCGCCGACATCAAATAGTGTACTGTAGCAAATTGTATTTACTGTAGCAAATAGTGTTTACTGTAACAAATAGTGTTTTACGGTAGCAAATAGTGTTTACTGTAGCAAATAGTATTTTACTGTAGAAAATAGTGTTTTTACTGGCAAAGAGTGTTTTACTGTAGCAAAGTCGTTTTTACTGTAGCAAATAGTGTTTTACTGTAGCAAAGTCGTTTTTACTGTAGCAAATAGTGTTTTACTGTAGGAAAGTCATTTTTACTTGTACATCTTTTAATATATATATACATACATATAATTGTTCATGAATCGTCGAGAGTAGTCAAAGGTAATTGAATATATGAAACAGTTCTAAAATTTTGAGACTCAATCTTACAGACTTTGTTTAACGTGTCAAACTAATAAATCGTATAGAGAATTGGTTTAAATAAGTCGAATTTTTTTTCCAGATCATTACATATTATTATCTGAATCATTATTATTGTTATAGGTTCGTGAATCCAAGGACGACGGCCATATTTTTAATAAGCTGAAAACTTATTATTAATATACTTTTACTACCGTGAGTATATAGTCCTATTTTTAAACTCTAAAAATATTTTGGGATGAGAATACATGCATTTTATGTTTTACGCCATGGACACAAGTACTTAAAATATATTCTACGTTGAGTTGTACCACCTTGCATATCTCTCCTAATAGCTTGGTAACTAATATTTACATGTTGTAAGAACATGTAAGCGCGAATCCTATTGATAGATCTATCGGGTTTAGCAACCCCAACCGGGCTAGTCGCTCTAGTATGGTAAATGGTTGCATAGTACTTTGTTTTTACTACACTTGGTACAGTGTAGGGAGATTTCATAATAAAGGGAATATGCTACATTAATAGTTAAGTATGGTTACCGAAGCGCTCAACAACTTATAGAATACTTTTATACACTTGCGAGTGTACATATATTTATAACTATGAAATCTTGTGGTCTATATTTATATCGATGCTAAACCTATATATCTAACCAACCTTTGTGTTGACCGTTTAAGCATGTTTATTCTCAGGTCCTTAAGAAAGTCTTCCGCTGTTGCATTATCTGAGCAAGATGTGCATGGAGTCTCATGCTTTTGTTTAAATGAAATGTTGCATTCAATAAAACCTTTGTCATGTATTATATTCGACTATTATGTCACGTGTGTAGTATTTAGAAACCGATGTATCATGGGGATTATTTATTAAATAATCGCCCACTTGTTTAAAACATGCATTATGTATAATAATGGTGTGCTTTTCATGAAGCGAATGCAATATTTTCTAAAACATATCATATAGAGGCCAAATACCTCGCTATGGGACCAATGAATAACGTACTGCGTTTATAGTAATATGGACGGGTTGTTTCATGTAGCTTACCGACTTGAATTACCTCAACAACTCACCATCGTACATGATACTTTTCACGTATCGAATCTGAAGAAATGCTTAGCCAAAGAAGATTTCACTATCCCTTTAGAAGAAATCCAAATCAATGAAAAACTTCAATTCGTTGAAGAACCCGTCGAAATAATGGATCGTGAGGTTAAAAGACTTAAGCAAAACAAGATACCAATTATTAAGGTTCGATGGAATGCTCGTAGAGGACCCGAGTTCACCTGGGAACGTGAAGATCAGATGAAGAAGAAATACCCGCACCTATTTCCAGAAGATACGTCAACACCTCCAATAGCTTGAAATTTCGGGACGAAACTTATTTAACGGGTAGGTACTGTAGTGACCCGAAATTTTCCATGATTATATATATTTTATGAAAACTATATTTGCATGATTAAATGTTTCCAACATGTTAAGCAATCAAACTTGTTAAGACTTGATTAATTGAAATAGGTTTCATGTAGACAATTGACCACCCAAATTGATTGGTGATTCACAAACATTAAAACTTGTGAAAACTATATGATAATATATATATATATATATATATATATATATATATATATATATATATATATATATATATATATATATATATATATATATATATATATATATATATATATATATATATATATATATATATATAGTTAACATGATATTATGATAAGTAAGTATCTCATTAGGTATATTAACAATGAGTTATATATATAAAAATGAGACTACTAAGTTAAGAAACTCGAAACGATATATATATATATATATATATATATATAACGATTATCGTTATAACAACGTCTTACTAAATACATATGTATCATATTAAGATATTGTTACACTATATTTAACATGATAAAATGATAATTATATATATCATTAAGTATGTTAACAATGAACTACATATGTAAAACAAGACTACTAACTTAAGAATTTCGAAACGAGACATATATGTTACGATTATCGTTGTAACGACATTTTAACGTATATATATATATATATATCACATTAAGATATATTCATACATCATAATATCATGATAATGTAATAATTTAACATCTTATTAGATATAATAAACATTGGGTTAACAACATTAGATGAGATCGTTAACTTAAAGGTTTCAAAATGACACTTACATGTAACGACTAACGATGACTTAACGACTCAGTTAAAATGTATATACATGTAGTATATTAAGATGTATTAGTACACTTTTGAAAGACTTCATGACACATATCAAAGTACATCTACTTAACAAAAATGCTTACATTTACATTCTCTTTCATTTTCATCAACAATTCTACTCGTATGCACCCGTATTTGTACTCGTACAATACACAGCTCCTATATGTATATACTATTGGTATATACACTTCAATGATCAGCTCTTAGCAGCCCTCACTTATTCAACAAACATATAGAACCATCATTTGGCAACTAGCATGAATTATTACACTAAAAATCAAATTACAATTTGCATATAATGACACCATGGTTCACGAAATTTAGCACTCACACATACACTTTCATTTTTCAATTTTATTTCATCCATTTGATCTCTCTCTTGTTCCATGATGATGTTCTAAGTGTTCTTCATCATCTTCATTAAAATCTAGCTCAATCTAGTTCAAAAATCCTAACATAAAACAACTTACAAAACAACTACTCAAGAAAACTTCAAGAACACTTTCAAGTTTGCAAGTCTACTTCCAAGCTTTCTAATCCATTCCAAGTAATCATCTAAGATCAAGAAACCTTTGTTATTTACAGTAGGTTATCTTTCTTATTCAAGGTAATATTCATATTCAAACTTTGATTCGATTTCTATAACTATAAACTGTCTTAATTCGAGTGATAATCTTACTTGAACTTGTTTTCGTGTCATGATTCTACTTCAAGAACTTTCAAGCCATCCAAGATCCTTTGAAGCTAGATCATTTCTTATCACTTCCAGTAGGTTTACATACTAAACTTGAGATAGTAATGATGTTCATAACATCATTCAATTCATATATATATAACTTTCTTTTTCGAAGATTTAAACTTATAATAACTAGAACATAGTTTAGTTAATTCTAAACTTGTTCGCAAACAAAGTTAATCCTTCTAACTTGACTTTAAAAATCAACTAAACACATGTTCTATATCTATATAATATGCTAACTTAATGATTTAAAACCTGGAAACACGAAGAACACCGTAAAACCGGACATACGCCGTCGTAGTGAAACCGGGGGCTGTTTTGGGTTAGATAATTAAAAAATATGAAAACTTTGATTTAAAGTTTTCCTTCTGGGAAAAGGATTTTTCTTATGAATATGAAACTATATCCAGAAATCATGGTTAAACTCAAAGTGGAAGTATGTTTTTCAAAATGGTCATCAAGACGTCGTTCTTTCGACTGAAATGACCACCTCTTACAAAAATGACTTGTAACTTGTATTTTTGACTATAAACTTATACTTTTTATATTTACTTTCATAAATTTCAGTTCATTATGAAACCATAGCAATTGGATTCACTCAAAACGGATTTAAAACGAAGAAGTTATGGGTAAAACAAAATTGGATATTTTTGCTTGTTGTAGCTACGTGAAATTTGTAACAAATCCATACTAACCATAACTTAATTAACTTATATTGTATTATACATGTCTTGATAGACCATAGACACGTATACAATGTTTTGACATATCATATCGACGTCATCTATATATATTATTTGGAACAACCATAGACACTCTATATGCGGTAATGATCGAGTTACCTATACTGGGTTGAGGTTGATTCCAAAATAATATATATACACTTTGAGTTGTGATCGAGTCTGAGACTTGTATGCACTGGGTCGTGTATTGATTCGAGATAATATGTATTGATTTATTTCTGTACTACTAACTGTGGACAATTATTTGTGGACTACAAACGTTGGACTGTCATCTTACCAAACTTAAATCGTTAAAATGTAATAAAATATGGTATAATTATATTTCGATCATACTTTCATATATATATATATATATATATATATATATATATATATATATATATATATATATATATATATATATATATATATATATATATATATATATATATATATATATATATATATATATATATATATATATATATATATATATATATATATATATATATATGTTTGTTATAGGTTCGTGAATCAACCCGTGGCCAAGTCTTATTTTCCGACGAAGTGAAAATACGTGAAAGTGAGTTATAGTCCCACTTTTAAAATCTATTATTTTTGGGATGGGAATACATGCAGTTTTATAAATGTTTTTACAAAATAGACACAAGTGATCAAAATTACATTCTATGTTGAATTATCGAACCGAATATGCCCCTTTTTAGCTTGGTAGCCTTAGAATTGGTGTTTATGATATTTTCCACCAATTGACGCGAATCCTAAAGATAGATCTATTTGGCCCAACAAGCCTCATCCGAGTTACGGATGCTTTAGTACTTCGATTTATCATGTCCGATGAGTGTCCCAGAATGATGAGGATATTCTATATGCATCATGTTAAGGTCGGTTATCAGGTGTTCATCATATGAATGATTTTTATGCAGATTGCATGTTGTTGATGAGAAATGGTAATATGAAATCTTGTGGTCTATTATTACGATTTGATAAATATATAGGTTAAACCTATGACTCACCAACATTTTTGTTGACGTTTAAAGCATGTTTATTCTCAGGTGATTATTAAGAGCTTCCGCTATTGCTTGCTAAATAAAGAAAAGATTGGAGTCTGCATGCTTGTATAATATTGTTTTAAAACTGCATTCGAAGACTTAAGTTGTTGTGTAATATTATTGTAAACTAGTATGTAATGTTCGTGTGTAAAACGTTATCTTTTAGATTATAATTACTTGATAATCTACGTTATGGTTTTTGAACCTTTATCGATAAAATAAAGGTTATGGTTTGTTTTAAAAACGAATGCAGTCTTTGAAAAACGTCTCATATAGAGGTCAAAACCTCGCAACGAAATCAATTAATATGAAACATTTATAATCGATATGAACGGGACATTTCAGTTGCTATCTGAGCGTTGATCTTAGAGAACCAGAAATTTGAATTAGTGTGTCTTATCGAGTTTGTTAGGATGCATTAGTGAATCTGGACTTCGACCGTGTTTTTCTTTAAAAACGATTGCTTAACACTTTTGTTGGAAACTATATATATTTTTACATGAAATATTATGTGATATATTAATCTCTTAATGTGCTTGCTATTGTGTGATAGATGTCTACTTCTAGTACAAATCCCATCGACTCACCTAATAATAATGAAGAGTCGAATGTATTTTGGGAAGATTCACAAATTCCGGAAGAAGAGGAACCGGAAGAAGAGGAACCGGAAGAAGAAGAACCGGAAGAAGAAAAGCCGGAAGAAGAGGAACCGAAAGAAGAGGAACCGGAAGAAGAAGAGGTTTCGGAGGAAGAAATATTAATAACTACAGAAAAACAGTTAAATAAAAGAAAATCCTCAACCAATGGACCAAAGTTAAAAATGGTCAATGGTGTTTCCGCCGAGGAAGCAAAATATTGGGAAAATTACTAATTTTCTGATTAATCGGGTCCCGATGAGGATCTGATGATGTTATAGAAATTACCTCGACCCAATTTGAAAAAACAAAAGAAAATAATAAGGGAAAAGGCATCAAAATAGAGAAACCTAATTCCAACCCCGATGAACTTTACGTTAACATGAAATACCCTGATGGGGTGTACCGTAAACACCCGTATTTCTTAAACTTTCACTATAACCCAGGAACATCTAAGCCACCAGGTTTTCCTAAACCATTTGTGAAAACGACGGCTCGCATTAGAGGAGCACCATATATCCCTAGGAAGTTAGCAAAACGAACCAAGCCCGAGGAGGAAGAAACGAGTGAGTCGGAATAAAGAGTTGTAATCATGTTGTGTAATATATGTATTTGTAGCGTGCTTGTATTTTTATGTTATATGTAAAAATTGCTTGTATTGTTTCTTAATTATCTTTTACGAATCTAATCCTCGTCTATTTTACAGTATAAAAACACACAATGGACGTTAAGGATAGACAACCAAAAATTTTAGAAGACCTACCAGGGGATATGATTGATGAAATCTTGTCTAGAGTCGGTCAGAATTCATCGGTACAATTATTTACGGCGAAATTAGTTTGTCGAACATTTAAAAGACGTTCCAAACATGCCTTAGTATATAAAAGGCTTTCCTTTGAAAGATGGGGTATATCACATTGGGGAGACTTTAAATTACGCCTTGTTTTCTTTAAAGCATTAAGTGTGGGGAACCCAAATGTAATTTTACGCTACGGGTTAAGAACCTATTTTGACTCCACATATCCCAACATAGGACTTCGTTCTTTAGAAAGAGCTTCTAACATGCAACATAAAGAAGCATGCTATGTTTATGGGTTAGTGATGTTCACTTCTCACCAAAGTGAGAAAAAGAACATCGGATTACAACTATTAAATAAAACATTCCCACAAGTGACGGATTCGGTAGTTGGGGTGAGAAACAAGGTTTTTAGATTGTTACGGGGCTGTTGGGCATTACGTAACCCTCGTCCTTTTGATGAAGTTACAACATGCTTCCTAGCCAACGATCACAACGGTTATTTTTCACAAGATCAAGGATGGAAAAATGCTCCATCCAGTTCTTATCCTGGATATTTTTCTGACTATCGCTTATGTTATTCTTCTTTTTCATCTACCACTGGAGGAATCTGTTTACTTCTACTATTACCTTGGTGTTATAGTGTTTTTAATTCTTCCGTGTGTTTATATTGCTATACGCATTGATATACACGGTTTGTAATTTTTGTGTTGTTGTCGTTCTTATTTATATTCCGAAACTCCATGTTTTTGTTTATCTTCCCATCTCTAAGTAAGGCGATTAAGACGTCTCGAATTTGTAGATAAAATCTTTGAATTTCGATGAGGGTATGATAGAATGAAAGAGTTATGTAACATGGTTCATGATGAGGGTATGATCTGTGAACCTTTATCACGTTCCATTAGAAACTCAGCATGACTTACTGTAATATAACCACTTTGGCCCGACGTCATTATATTATACTAACTCATGCTTCAATTCCCAACACTTCTCCAGAAATCATTCATAATTTAAACTCAAATTTTACAGAATATAGAAACTTAAACAGTTTTCATTATGATGTAATAAAGATATCGCAAAGAGATAATTAATTGCGGACAAAAATCGTTATGAAGATATCTTCAGAAATATCGAAGATATTTATAACGAAAGATACGATGATATCTTAGAATATTTAAGTCGGAGGATAGTGAGGGAAATTCTTTGTAAGGATTTAGAATGCGTAAAAAAATCTTCTGTGATTTTCATCAGAAATCTAATCATCAAGATTCTTTGGGTATAGGTTTAGTCCTTGTGGTTTGTCCACAGTCTCCTTCATGATTTGCTCAATCCGTTTTTTAGTTCCAAATTTTCTTTTGAGCTTATACCATTCTTTATTATCAAATTATTGGCTCTTAAGACCTTCTATAGCTTTTGCTACTTCATCAACATTCACAACGTTAACATATCTGAATCATTGGTTATCAATCCAAGGTGTGTTCAAGAATTTTGAAAAGTTTGGACGCAGATGGTAATCGTCAATATACATATGATGTTCTAGAATTTTGAACGACACGAAATATTTTTCTGGGTTTTATGAATAGAAGTGATGTTCTAGCACAGTTTTGAAGTCAAAGTATAACTTTGAAAGATGTAGAGATCTAAGAGTGATGTCACTTGTTAAATCTTGACTTGGATTCTGATCTGTCAAATTTCTGAATATGTAATTGAATTTGAATGAAAACGGTTGTTCTTCGGTGAACAGATACATATATATGTGAATGTAAGTAATATAGCTAATGACTAGTTGAATCAGAATTGAAGAATGTACAATGTAACATATTAATGTGAAATCTAAATATTTCTTGGGTATTACCTACCCGTTAAAATATTTTTACCATTAATAGTTTGTACAAAAGAATTTAAATTACAATCTTTTTGAAAATATACGTACATATATTTTCTTCAGATGTAATCATGGATTTAATGAGTTAATATAATATTAAACTCATTTGATTTACGGTTGGAACGAGAACAAATAATCTTCAAAACTTGAGAGATTACATAATCGTTGCGGAATATTTCTTTAATGAAGTTATGAATCAATACCTCATCGTTCATTGTTATTGATATACCTCGGTATATGATGTTGGTGCTCGTGGAATTCTTGTGAAATTCGCAAGGCACGAATGATATTTTCTAGAAAGTTTCGAGTACATCGAAAATGAAAGTATACAATCAAACATGTATTTGAATAATGAACTTGGTTTATTATGAAATGGAATTCATTGAGTTGAAACAGAGATTATAGTTAACGATTGTTAAGTCATTAACGAAGGATGTACATCATAGCATATTAGTGATACGAATTAACCAAGTAGTACATACTAGTTAAGATTCACACATAATAGCTTATTACGAAAAGATTTATTATTGTTCCAAACCATATATATATATATATTTATATATATATATATATATATATATATATATATATATATATATATATATATATATATATATATATATATATATATATATATGTATATATATATATATATATATGTATATATATATATATATATATATATATATATATATATAAAGTATACATATATAATTCTTCAGGAAGAATGAGTCAATACATCTTAACTAATTATTACTAATATTCCTTGGTGGCTGTGGTGTTGCTGTCTTCAGTGATTTTGGAGTTTACGGAGCTTGTGATGCTGCTGGTGCTTTCAGTGTTTGCGGTGTTGGTGATGTTGGCTGTACTGCTGGTACTGGTGGTGCTTGTTATGCTGCTGGTGCTGCTGATGCTCTTAGATTTTGCGCCATATTCTTCAGAGCCACTATTCGAGCGCGAAGCTCGTTGACTTCTTCTATTACACCGGGATAATTGGTGGTTCGGACAAGAGGATGAATAAGATCTAGAATTCTAGATATTATATAATCGTGGCGGGATATCCTGGAAATGAGGGTGAAAATGGTGTTCCGGATTGGTTCACCAGTAAGTGCTTCAGGTTCTTCGCCAAGAGGTGAATTCGGTCGGTGGAAGGGATCACCTTCTTCTTGCCTCCATTGATTAAGTCAGCTACGAACCCATCCCCAATTCATCCAGAAAAGATGATGACTAATTGGTTCGTTCGTTCCGGTTACGCTACCTGTGGAGCTCGAGGAAGCAAGTGAGAAATCCATATTATGTGATCGGAATAAGGGTTTCGATATGAGATGAGTGTTGAATACTGAATGATATATTCGTCTCCTCGAATACATATATATAGCAAAAAGATCTCCGTAATTTATGGAGGAAATTTAGGAAAAGTGTCAGACAAAGTCTACTGTGATAAATATGATAAGATATGGTTTGTCTATACTCATCTATGCAATAATTTCAGTATGACGTGTCGGTACTTTAAATAATAAGCAAGTGATTTCCAACAAGGAATGATAAGCATGTAATCAGATAAACTTTTTATTGAAGACTTTCAAT
This sequence comes from Rutidosis leptorrhynchoides, assembly GCF_046630445.1. Taxonomy (NCBI): domain Eukaryota; kingdom Viridiplantae; phylum Streptophyta; class Magnoliopsida; order Asterales; family Asteraceae; genus Rutidosis; species Rutidosis leptorrhynchoides. Next base: position 600,074,419 of record NC_092334.1, read on the forward strand.
TCGTAATGTTCTGAACTGCTTGAGAGCTGGAAGATTGGGATATCCCGACTTCCAATTCTTATACCCGCTTTCAGGTCTAGGGGCTTGAGCTATAGGATCCTTTAAATCGGAAAATCCAAACACTTCCATCCTAGAGTTTCATAGACGCCACTCGTCAAGAAAGTTCAATGATTAAAGATAACGAGGAAGTAATGAATATGAATAGTGATGACAATATAATGTCTTTAAGCTTGCGAGAATCTTTATGAATCAATAATGGCATCTTCCGATTCGCAAACCAATGCACAAAGGTATAGGAGCGTAATATAACATGAGGTTATATACGTATAAGTATGAATAATAACAAATATAGGAGTTTCAAAAATCATGGATAATATTTCATGTAATACATACGTAATACATAAAATCATGATAGATGATATAGAAATGTCAAGAATTTCAATAATCAGGAGTGACAGCCCTCGGTTTAACCAAACGAGGTGATTTTATAAAGATAATGCGCGTGAGTTATAGTATATTGTGAATCACAAAGGGAGTTCCTCCCGGAGTGACAGAATAAAAGATATGCATATGTATGATGCAAGTAATAATGTTCTAAAGCTATATGTCCGGCTGCAGACTAGACTTTAATGCACCCTATTAATCTGAGTTATCCACATTAAGACTGCCTAGTTCCCTACAACCACCGCTCTGATACCAACTGTGACGCCCCGCCAAAATTACCATTGACGCGGTACGTCATCATCTGGTCCCATTGCAAGGTATTGACATCTAAATGATACACAATGTTGATTTTGAATGCAGAGTCTTTCAAATTATCCATAAATGACTCGTTGTAATGTTGCTTTCAATTAGCAAATGCACAGCGGAAGCATTATGTAATACCTGAGAATAAACATGCTAAAAGTGTCAACCAAAAGGTTGGTGAGTTCATAAGTTTATCATAAATCAAGATTTCAGTATATATATAATATACCACAAGATTTCAGTTTCAATAAATAAATACATATACCGCAGTGTATAAAAAGCATTCTATAAGTTGTGAGTACCTGGTAACTAGCCTTAACAAAGTTTTTACCCCATGTTATAATAAGCACAATTTAACCTCGAAGTACTAAACACCCGTTCTTCTAAGTCAAAATATACCATTGACTAGTACAACATACTGGGTGAGGGTGTTAAACCCGATAGATCTATCTTTAGGATTCGCGCCATCAGTACTGTAGTGACCCGAACTTTTCCATCTTTATATATATTAAATGAAATTGATATTTATATGATTAAGTGTTTCCAACATGTTAACAATCAAACTTTTTAAGACTTGATTAATTGAAATAGGTTTTATATAGACAATTGACCACCCAAGTTGACCGGTGATTCACGAACGTTAAAACTTGTAAAAACTATATGATGTCATATATATGGATATATATATATATATATACATATATATATATATATACATATATATATATATATATATATATGTATATGTATATGTATATATATATATATATATATATATATATATATATATATATATATATATATATATATATATATATATATATATATATATATATATATATATAACTTGGTATTATGATAAGTAAACATATCATTAAGTATATTAACAATGAACTACATATGTAAAAACAAGACTACTAACTTAATGATTTCAAAACGAGACATATATGTAACGATTATCATTGTAACGACATTTAATTGTATATATATCATATTAAGATATATTAATATATCATAATATCATGATAATGTAATAATTTACATCTCATTTGATATAATAAATAATGGGTTAACAACACTTAACAGGATCGTTAACCTAAAGGCTTCAAAACAACATTTACATGTAACGACTAACGATGACTTAACGACTCAGTTAAAATGTATATACATGTAGTGTTTTAATATGTATTTATACACTTTTGAAAGAATTCAAGACACTTATCAAAATACTTCTACATAACAAAAATGCTTACAATTACATCCTCGTTCAGTTTCATCAACAATTCTACTCGTATGCACCCGTATTCGTACTCGTACAATACACAACTTTTAGTTGTATGTACTATTGGTATATACACTCCAATGATCAGCTCTTAGCAGCCCATGTGAGTCACCTAACACATGTGGGAACCATCATTTGGCAACTAGCATGAAATATCTCATAAAATTACAAAAATATTAGTAATCATTCATGACTTATTTACATGAAAACAAAATTACATATCCTTTATATCTAATCCATATACCAACGACTAAAAATACCTACAAACACTTTCATTCTTCAATTTTCTTCATCTAATTGATCTCTCTCAAGTTCCATCTTCAAGTTCTAAGTGTTCTTCATAAATTCTACAAGTTCCAGTTTCATAAAATCAAGAATACTTCCAAGTTTACTAGCTCACTTCCAATCTTGTAAAGTGATCATCCAACCTCAAGAAATCTTTGTTGTTTACAGTAGGATATCATTCTAAATCAAGGTAATACTCATATACAAACTTTGATTCAATTCCTATAACTATAACTATCTTAATTCGAGTGATAATCTTACTTGAACTTGTTTTCGTGTCATGATTCTACTTCAAGAACTTTCAAGCCATCCAAGATCCTTTAAAGCTAGATCATTTTTTGTCACTTCCAGTAGGTTTACCTACTAAACTTGAGGTAGTAATGATGTTCATAACATCATTCGATTGATACATATAAAACTATCTTATTCGAAGATTTGAACATGTAATCACTAGAACATAGTTTAGTTAATTCTAAACTTGTTCGCAAACAAACGTTAATCCTTCTAACTTAACTTTTAAAATCAACTAAACACATGTTCTATATCTATATTATATGCTAACTTAATGATTTAAAACCTGAAAACACGAAAAACACCGTAAAACTGGATATACACCGTCGTAGTAACACCGCGGGCTGTTTTGGGTTAGTTAGTTAATTAAAAACTACGATAAACTTTGATTTAAAAGTTGTTCTTCTGGGAAAATGATTTTTCTTATGAACATGAAAATATATCCAAAAATCATGATTAAACTCAAAGTGAAAGTATGTTTTCCAAAATGGTCATCTAGACGTCGTTCTTTCGACTGAAATGACTACCTTTACAAAAACGACTTGTAACCTATATTTCCGACTATAAACTTATACTTTTTATGTACAGATTCATAAACTTAAGTTCAATATGAAACCATATTAATTGTATTCACTCAAAACGGATTTAAAACGAAGAAATTATGGGTAAAACAAGATTTGATATTTTTACTTGTTGTAGCTACGTGAAAATTGGTAACAAATCTATACAAATCATATCCTAGCTAACTTATATTGTATTATACATGTATTCTAATATATTATGTAATCTTGGGATACCATAGACACGTATGCAAATGTTTTGACATATCATATCGACCCATCTATATATATTATTTGGAACAACCATAGACACTCTATATGCAGTAATGTTGGAGTTAGCTATACAGGGTTGAGGTTGATTCCAAAAATATATATACTTTGAGTTGTGATCTAGCCTGAGACGTGTATACACTGGGTCGTGGATTGGGTCAAGATAATATATATCAATTTATTTCTGTACATCTAACTATGGACAACTAGTTGTAGGTTACTAACGAGGACAGCTGACTGAAAATATTTAAAACATTAAAACGTATTAAAAAATATTGTAAATATATTTTGAACATACTTTGATATATATGTACATATTTGTTATAGGTTCGTGAATCGACCAGTGGCCAAGTCTTACTTCCCGACGAAGTAAAAATATGTGAAAGTGAGTTATAGTCCCACTTTTAAAATCTAATAGTTTGGGATGAGAATATATGCAGCTTTATAAATGTTTTATAAAATAGACACAAGTACGGAAAACTACATTCTATGGTTGGATTATTAAACTGAATATCGCCCTTCAAGTCTGGTAGCCTAAGAATTAGGGAAATGACCCCTAATTGACGCGAATCCTAAAAATAGATCTATTGGGCTTAACAACCCCCATTCAGGTTATGGATGGTTTAGTACTTCGAGATTATTATACAGACGAGAGGTTCTGTTTTGGGGATATTCTATGCATTAAGTTAATGTCGGTTACCAGGTGTTCAACATATGAATGATTTTTATCTCTATGCAGTTTGCGAAATGCCTGATAAGAGATGTGTTATAAAAATGAAATCTTGTGGTCTATTATTATGATTTAATAATATGTAGGTTAAACCTATAACTCACCAACAATTTTGTTGACGTTTTAAGCATGTTTATTCTCAGGTGATTATTAAGAGCTTCCGCTGTTGCATACTAAATTAAGGACAAGATTTGGAGTCCATGCTTGTATAATATGAAATGTCCCGTTCTTATTGATTAAAAACGTTCCATATTAATTGATTTCGTTGCGAGGTTTTGACCTCTATATGAGACATTTTTCAAAGACTGCATTCATTTTAAAACAAACCATAACCTTTATTTCATCAATAAAGGTTTAAAAAGCTTTACGTAGATTATCAAATAATGATAATCTAAAATATCCTGTTTACACACGACCATTACATAATGGTTTACAATACAAATATGTTACAATAAAATAAGTTTCTTGAATGCAGTTTTTACACAATATCATACAAGCATGGACTCCAAATCTCGTCCTTATTTAAGTATGCGACAGCGGAAGCTCTTAATAATCACCTAAGAATAAACATGCTTAAAACGTCAACAAAAATGTTGGTGAGTTATAGGTTTAACCTATATATATCAAATCATAATAATAGACCACAAGATTTCATATTTCAATACACATCCCATACATAGAGATAAAAGTCATTCATATGGTGAACACCTGGTAACCGACATTAACAAGATGCATATATAAGAATATCCCCATCATTCCGGGACACCCTTCGGATATGATATAAATTTCGAAGTACTAAAGCATCCGGTACTTTGGATGGGGTTTATTAGGCCCAATAGATCTATCTTTAGGATTCGCGTCAATTAGGGTGTCTGTTCCCTAATTCTCAGATTACCAGACTTAATAAAAAGGGGCATATTCGATTTCGATAATTCAACCATAGAATGTAGTTTCACGTACTTGTGTCTATTTTGTAAATCATTTATAAAACCTGCATGTATTCTCATCCCAAAAATATTAGATTTTAAAAGTGGGACTATAACTCACTTTCACAGATTTTTACTTCGTCGGGAAGTAAGACTTGGCCACTGGTTGATTCACGAACCTATAACAATATATACATATATATCAAAGTATGTTCAAAATATATTTACAACACTTTTAATATATTTTGATGTTTTAAGTTTATTAAGTCAGCTGTCCTCGTTAGTAACCTACAACTAGTTGTCCACAGTTAGATGTACAAAAATAAATCGATAAATATTATCTTGAATCAATCCACGACCCAGTGTATACGTATCTCAGTATTGATCACAACTCAAACTATATATATTTTGGAATCAACCTCAACCCTGTATAGCTAACTCCAACATTCACATATAGAGTGTCTATGGTTGTTCCGAAATATATATAGATGTGTCGACATGATAGGTCGAAACATTGTATACGTGTCTATGGTATCTCAAGATTACATAATATACAATACAAGTTGATTAAGTTATGGTTGGAATAGATTTGTTACCAATTTTCACGTAGCTAAAATGAGAAAAATTATCCAATCTTGTTTTACCCATAACTTCTTCAATTTAAATCCGTTTTGAGTGAATCAAATTGCTATGGTTTCATATTGAACTCTATTTTATGAATCTAAACAGAAAAAGTATAGGTTTATAGACGGAAAAATAAGTTACAAGTCGTTTTTGTAAAGGTAGTCATTTTAGTCGAAAGAACGACGTCTAGATGACCATTTTAGAAAACATACTTCCACTTTGAGTTTAACCATAATTTTTGGATATAGGTTCATGTTCATAATAAAAATCATTTTCTCAGAATAACAATTTTTAAATCAAAGTTTATCATAGTTTTTAATTAAATAACCCAAAACAGCCCGCGGTGTTACTACGACGGCGTAAATCCGGTTTTACGGTGTTTTTCGTGTTTCCAGGTTTTAAATCATTAAGTTAGCATATCATATAGATATAGAACATGTGTTTAGTTGATTTTAAAAGTCAAGTTAGAAGGATTAACTTTTGTTTGCGAACAAGTTTAGAATTAACTAAACTATGTTCTAGTGATTACAAGTTTAAACCTTCGAATAAGATAGCTTTATATGTATGAATCGAATGATGTTATGAACATCATTACTACCTTAAGTTCCTTGGATAAACCTACTGGAAAAGAGAAAAATGGATCTAGCTTCAACGGATCCTTGGATGGCTCGAAGTTCTTGAAGCAGAATCATGACACGAAAACAAGTTCAAGTAAGATCATCACTTGAAATAAGATTGTTATAGTTATAGAAATTGAACCAAAGTTTGAATATGATTATTACCTTGTATTAGAATGATAACCTACTGTAAGAAACAAAGATTTCTTGAGGTTGGAAGATCACCTTACAAGATTGGAAGTGAGCTAGCAAACTTGAAAGTATTCTTGATTTTATGTAACTAGAACTTTTGGAATTTATGAAGAACACTTAGAACTTGAAGATAGAACTTGAGAGAGATCAATTAGATGAAGAAAATTGAAGAATGAAAGTGTTTATAGGTGTTTTTGGTCGTTGGTGTATGGATTAGATATAAAGGATATGTAATTTTGTTTTCATGTAAATAAGTCATGAATGATTACTCATATTTTTGTAATTTTATGAGATATTTCATGCCAGTTGCCAAATGATGGTTCCCACATGTGTTAGGTGACTCACATGGGCTACTAAGAGCTTATCATTGGAGTGTATATACCAATAGTACATACATCTAAAAGCTGTGTATTGTACGAGTACGAATACGGGTGCATACGAGTAGAATTGTTGATGAAACTGAACGAGGATGTAATTGTAAGCATTTTTGTTAAGTAGAAGTATTTTGATAAGTGTATTTAATTCTTTAAAAAGTGTATAAATACATATTAAAACACTACTTGTATATACATTTTAACTGAGTCGTTAAGTCATCGTTAGTCGTTACATGTAAGTGTTGTTTTGAAACCTTTAGATTAACGATCTTGTTAAATGTTGTTAACCTAATGTTTATAATATCAAATGAGATTTTAAATTATTATATTATCATGATATTATCATGTATGAATATCTCTTAATATGATATATATACATTAAATGTCTTTACAACGATAATCGTTATATATATGTCTCGTTTAAAAATCATTAAGTTAGTAGTCTTGTTTTTACATATGTAGTTCATTGTTAATATACTTAATGATATGTTTACTTATCATAGTATCATGTTAACTATATATATATATCCATATATATGTCATCATATAGTTTTTACAAGTTTTAACGTTCGTGAATCACCGGTCAACTTGGGTGGTCAATTGTCTATATGAAACATATTTCAATTAATCAAGTCTTAACAAGTTTGATTGCTTAACATGTTGGAAACATTTAATCATGTAAATATCAATCTCAATTAATATATATAAACATGGAAAAGTTTGGGTCACTACAGTACCTACCCGTTAAATAAATTTCGTCCCGAAATTTTAAGCTGTTGAAGGTGTTGACGAATCTTCTGGAAATATATGCGGGTATTTCTTCTTCATCTGATCTTCACGCTCCCAGGTGAAATCGGGTCCTCTACGAGCATTCCATCAAACCTTAACAATTGGTATCTTGTTTTGCTTAAGTCTTTTAACCTCACGATCCATTATTTCGACGGGTACTTCGATGAATTGAAGTTTTTCGTTGATTTGGATTTCATCTAACGGAATAGTGAGATCTTCTTTAGCAAAACATTTCTTCAAATTCGAGACGTGGAAAGTGTTATGTACAGTCGTGAGTTGTTGAGGTAACTCAAGTCGGTAAGCTACTGGTCCGACACGATCAATAATCTTGAATGGTCCAATATACCTTGGATTTAATTTCCCTCGTTTACCAAATCGAACAACGCCTTTACAAGGTGTAACTTTAAGCATGACCATCTCTCCAATTTCAAATTCTATATCTTTTCTTTTAATGTCAGCGTAGCTCTTTTGTCGACTTTGGGCGGTTTTCAACCGTTGTTGAATTTGGATGATCTTCTCGGTAGTTTCTTGTATAATCTCCGGACCCGTAATCTGTCTATCCCCCACTTCACTCCAACAAATCTTAGACCTGCACTTTCTATCATAAAGTGCTTCAAACGTCGCCATCTCAATACTTGAATGGTAGCTGTTGTTGTAGGAAAATTCTGCTAACGGTAGATATCGATCCCAACTGTTTCCGAAATCAATCACACATGCTCGTAGCATATCTTCAAGCATTTGTATCGTCCTTTCGCTCTGCCCATCAGTTTGTGGATGATAGGCAGTACTCATGTCTAGACGAGTTCCTAATGCTTGCTGTAATGTCTGCCAGAATCTTGAAATAAATCTGCCATCCCTATCAGAGATAATAGAGATTGGTATTCCATGTCTGGAGACGACTTCCTTCAAATACAGTCGTGCTAACTTCTCCATCTTGTCATCTTCTCTTATTGGCAGAAAGTGTGCTGATTTGGTGAGACGATCAACTATTACCCAAATAGTATCAAAACCACTTGCAGTCCTTGGCAATTTAGTGATGAAATCCATGGTAATGTTTTCCCATTTCCATTCCGGGATTTCGGGTTGTTTAAGTAGACCAGATGGTTTCTGATGCTCAGCTTTGACCTTAGAACACGTCAAACATTCTCCTACGTATTTAGCAACATCGGCTTTCATACCCGGCCACCAAAAATGTTTCTTGAGATCCTTGTACATCTTCCCCGTTCCAGGATGTATTGAGTATCTGGTTTTATGAGCTTCTCTAAGTACCATTTCTCTCATATCTCCAAATTTTGGTACCCAAATCCTTTCAGCCCTATACCGGGTTCCGTCTTCCCGAATATTAAGATGCTTCTCCGATCCTTTGGGTATTTCATCCTTTAAATTTCCCTCTTTTAAAACTCCTTGTTGCGCCTCCTTTATTTGAGTAGTAAGGTTATTATGAATCATTATATTCATAGATTTTACTCGAATGGGTTCTCTGTCCTTCCTGCTCAAGGCATCGGCTACCACATTTGCCTTCCCCGGGTGGTAACGAATCTCAAAGTCGTAATCATTCAACAATTCAATCCACCTACGCTGCCTCATATTCAGTTGTTTCTGATTAAATATGTGTTGAAGACTTTTGTGGTCGGTATATATAATACTTTTGACCCCATATAAGTAGTGCCTCCAAGTCTTTAATGCAAAAACAACCTCGCCTAATTCCAAATCATGCGTCGTATAATTTTGTTCGTGAATCTTCAATTGTCTAGACGCATAAGCAATCACCTTCGTTCGTTGCATTAATACACAACCGAGACCTTGCTTTGATGCGTCACAATAAATCACAAAATCATCATTCCCTTCAGGCAATGACAATATAGGTGCCGTAGTTAGCTTTTTCTTCAATAACTGAAACGCTTTCTCTTGTTCATCATTCCATTCAAATTTCTTCCCTTTATGCGTTAATGCAGTCAAGGGTTTTGCTATTCTGGAAAAGTCTTGGATGAACCTTCTGTAGTAATCAGCTAGTCCTAAAAACTGGCGTATGTGTTTCGGAGTTTTCGGGGTTTCCCACTTTTCAACAGTTTCTATCTTTGCTGGATCCACCTTAATACCTTCTTTGTTCACTATGTGACCGAGGAATTGAACTTCTTCCAACCAAAATGCACACTTTGAAAACTTAGCATACAATTCTTCCTTCCTCAATACTTCTAACACCTTTCTCAAATGTTCACCGTGTTCTTGGTCATTCTTTGAATAAATAAGTATGTCATCAATGAAAACAATGACAAACTTGTCAAGGTATGGTCCACACACTCGGTTCATAAGGTCCATGAACACAGCTGGTGCATTAGTTAAACCAAACGGCATGACCATAAACTCGTAATGACCGTAACGTGTTCTGAAAGCAGTCTTTGGAATATCATCTTCTTTCACCCGCATTTGATGATACCCGGAACGTAAGTCAATCTTTGAATAAACAGACGAGCCTTGTAGTTGATCAAATAAGTTGTCGATTCTCGGTAGTGGGTAGCGGTTCTTGATGGTAAGTTTGTTCAACTCTCGGTAGTCGATACACAACCTGAATGTACCATCTTTCTTCTTGACAAACAAAACAGGAGCTCCCCACGGTGATGTGCTTGGTCGAATGAAACCACGCTCTAAAAGTTCTTGTAATTGGCTTTGCAGTTCTTTCATCTCGCTGGGTGCGAGTCTGTAAGGAGCACGAGCTATTGGTGCAGCTCCTGGTATAAGATCTATTTGAAATTCAACAGATCGATGTGGGGGTAATCCCGGTAATTCTTTCGGAAATACATCGGAAAATTCTTTTGCAATGGGAACATCATTGATGCTCTTTTCTTCAGTTTGTACTTTCTCGACGTGTGCTAGAACAGCATAGCAACCTTTTCTTATTAGTTTTTGTGCCTTCAAATTACTAATAAGATGTAGCTTCGTGTTGCCCTTTTCTCCGTACACCATTAAGGGTTTTCCTTTTTCTCGTATAATGCGAATTGCATTTTTGTAACAAACGATCTCTGCTTTCACTTCTTTCAACCAGTCCATACCGATTATCACATCAAAACTCCCTAACTCTACTGGTATCAAATCAATCTTAAATGTTTGGCTAACCAGTTTAATTTCTCGATTCCGACATATATTATCTGCTGAAATTAATTTACCATTTGCTAATTCGAGTAAAAATTTACTATCCAAAGGCGTCAATGGACAACTTAATTTAGCACAAAAATCTCTACTCATATAGCTTCTATCCGCACCCAAATCAAATAAAACGTAAGCAGATTTATTGTCAATAAGAAACGTACCCGTAACAAGCTCCGGGTCTTCCTGTGCCTCTGCCGCATTAATATTGAAAACTCTTCCGCGGCCTTGTCCATTCGTGTTCTCCTGGTTCGGGCAATTTCTAATAATGTGGCCCGGTTTTCCACATTTATAACAAACTACATTGGCATTACTTGCTCCGACACTACTTGCTCCGCCATTACTCGTTCCGACACCATTTGTTCCTTTCGTTCTATTAACCCCTGGTCCGTAGACCTCACACTTCACCGCGCTATGACCATTTCTTTTACACTTGTTGCAAAATTTGGTGCAGAACCCCGAGTGATACTTTTCACACCTTTGGCATAGCTGCTTCTGATTGTTGTTGTTGTTGTGGTTATTATTGTTGTTGGGATGATTGTTGTAGTTGCTGTTGTTGTTGTTGTTGTTGTTGTTGTTGTTGGGCCGTTTGTTGTAGTTGCGATTGATGTTGCGATTGTTGGGATAATTGTTGCGATTATTGTTGTAATTGCTGTTGTTGTTGTATTGTTGATTCTTATCACCGTTTTCCTCCCACTTTCTTTTGACTTGCTTCACATTGGCCTCTTCAGCAGTCTGTTCTTTAATTCTTTCTTCAATCAGGTTCACTAGTTTGTGAGCCATTCTACATGCCTGTTGTATGGAGGCGGGCTCGTGTGAACTTATATCTTCTTGGATTCTTTCCGGTAATCCTTTCACAAACGCGTCGATCTTCTCTTCCTCATCTTCGAATGCTCCCGGACACAATAGGCACAATTCTGTGAATCGTCTTTCGTATGTGGTAATATCAAATCTTTGGGTTCGTAACCCTCTAAGTTCTGTCTTGAGCTTATTAACCTCGGTTCTGGGACGGTACTTCTCGTTCATCAAGTGCTTGAATGCTGATCACGGTAGTGCGTACGCATCGTCTTGTCCCACTTGCTCTAGATAGGTATTCCACCATGTTAACGCAGAACCTGTGAAGGTATGCGTAGCGTACTTCACTTTGTCCTCTTCAGTACACTTACTTATGGCAAATACCGATTCGACCTTCTCGGTCCACCGTTTCAATCCGATCGGTCCTTCGGTTCCATCAAATTCCAAAGGTTTGCAGGCAGTGAATTCTTTGTAGGTGCATCCTACACGATTTCCTGTACTGCTAGATCCAAGGTTATTGTTGGTATGTAGCGCAGCCTGTACTGCGGCTATGTTTGAAGCTAGAAAAGTACGGAATTCCTCTTCATTCATATTCACGGTGTGCCGAGTAGTCGGTGCCATTTCCTTCAAAATAGTCAAATGGAACAAGTTAATCATACAGAATATTAAGGGTAGTTAATAGTATTTCGTAGCATAATATGAACTCATTTATAAAAGCTTTTTCTTCATATTAGCGTTTTATAAGTTTAAATTCGGGTAGTACCTACCCGTTAAGTTCATACTTAGTAGCTAATATACAATTCAACTACTACAATTCTATATGAAAAACTGATTATAATATTATTTCGCGTTCAAACTTTTACACAATATTTTACAAACTTACAATATCGCTTATTTTACATATAGCATGAAATATAGCACACAATAAATTTGATACAAGATGGTTGTGAAGATAATTCTAGCTAGTACACAAGTCGTTCAGCAAAGGCAATAAAGACACGTAATTCATACGTCCAGAAACAAGTCATGCATTCTGGTTTTACTAGGATTACTTCCCATCCTTGGTCTTGTGGAACATAACCGTTATGGCCGTTGATAAGACAGCGTGTTGTAATGTCGTCAAAGGGACGAGGGTTACGTAATGTCTAACAGTCCCGTAACAATCTAAAAACCTCATTTCTTACCCCAATTACCGACTCCGTCACTTGTGGGAACGTTTTGTTTAATAGTTGTAGCCCGATGTTCTTGTTCTCACTTTGGTGAGAAGCGAACATTACTAATCCGTAAGCATAACATGCTTCTTTATGTTGCATGTTAGCCGCTTTTTCTAAATCACGAAGTCCAATATTCGGATATATTGAGTCAAAATAATTTCTTAACCCATTGCGTAAAATAGCATTTGGGTTCCCCGCAATATATGCGTCAAAGTAAACACATCGTAACTTATGGATTTCCTAATGTGATATCCCCCTTCTTTCGAATGAAAGCCTTTTATAAACCAAGGCATTCTTGGAACATTCTTCGAATGTCTTACAAACTGATCTTGCCTTAAATAGTTGTGTCGAAGAATTCTGACCGACTCTAGACAAGATTTCATCAATCATGTCTCCGGGTAGGTCTCTTAAAATATTGGGTTGTCTATCTATTTTGTGTTTTTATACTGTAAAATAGACAAGAGTTAGATTCATAAAAAAATACTTATTAATACAAGCAATGTTTACATATATCATAAAGCATAAGCACACTATATTACATATATTACACCACACGAATACAACTATCTTATTCCGACTCGCTTGTTTCTTCTTCTTCGGTTTTGGTTCGTTTTGCCAAGTTTCTAGGGATATATGATGTTCCCCTAATACGAGCTGTCGTTTTCTACATTGGTTTAGAAAAACCTGGTGGTTTAGAGGTTCCCGGGTCATTGTTACAACTTAAGGACTTCGGGGGTTGACGATACATATAAAGTTCATCGGGGTTGGAATTAGATTTCTCTATTTTTATGCCCTTTCCCTTATTATTTTCTTTTGCCTTTTTAAATTCAGTTGGGGTAATTTCTATAACATCATCGGAATTCTCGTCGGAATCCGATTCATCGGAGAATTGGTAATCCTCCCAATATTTTGCTTCCTTGGCGGAAACACCATTGACCATAATTAACCTTGGTCGGTTGGTTGAGGATTTTCTTTTACTTAACCGTTTTATTATTTCCCCCACCGGTTCTATTTCTTCATCCAGTTCCGATTCTTCTTCCGGTTCCGATTCTTCTTCCGGTTCCGACTCTTCTTCCGGTTCTTCTTCGGGAACTTGTGAATCAGTCCACGAATCATTCCAATTTACATTTGACTCTTCATTATTATTAGGTGAGTCAATGGGACTTGTTCTAGAGGTAGACATCTATCACATAATATCAAACGCATTAAGATATTAATATATCACATAATATTCACATGTTAAAAATATATAGTTTCCAACAAAATTTGTTAAGCAATCATTTTTCAAGTAAACACGGTCGAAGTCCAGACTCACTAATGCATCCTAACAAACTCGATAAGACACACTAATGCAAAATTATGGTTCTCTAAGACCAACGCTCGGATACCAACTGAAATGTCCCGTTCTTATTGATTAAAAACGTTCCATATTAATTGATTTCGTTGCGAGGTTTTGACCTCTATATGAGACATTTTTCAAAGACTGCATTCATTTTAAAACAAACCATAACCTTTATTTCATCAATAAAGGTTTAAAAAGCTTTACGTAGATTATCAAATAATGATAATCTAAAATATCCTGTTTACACACGACCATTACATAATGGTTTACAATACAAATATGTTACAACAAAATAAGTTTCTTGAATGCAGTTTTTACACAATATCATACAAGCATGGACTCCAAATCTCGTCCTTATTTAAGTATGCGACAGCGGAAGCTCTTAATAATCACCTGAGAATAAACATGCTTAAAACGTCAACAAAAATGTTGGTGAGTTATAGGTTTAACCTATATATATCAAATCATAATAATAGACCACAAGATTTCATATTTCCATACACATCCCATACATAGAGATAAAAGTCATTCATATGGTGAACACCTGGTAACCGACATTAACAAGATGCATATATAAGAATATCCCCATCATTCCGGGACACCCTTCGGATATGATATAAATTTCGAAGTACTAAAGCATCCGGTACTTTGGATGGGGTTTGTTAGGCCCAATAGATCTATCTTTAGGATTCGCGTCAATTAGGGTGTCTGTTCCCTAATTCTCAGATTACCAGACTTAATAAAAAGGGGCATATTCGATTTCGATAATTCAACCATAGAATGTAGTTTCACGTACTTGTGTCTATTTTGTAAATCATTTATAAAACCTGCATGTATTCTCATCCCAAAAATATTAGATTTTAAAAGTGGGACTATAACTCACTTTCACAGATTTTTACTTCGTCGGGAAGTAAGACTTGGCCACTGGTTGATTCACGAACCTATAACAATATATACATATATATCAAAGTATGTTCAAAATATATTTACAACACTTTTAATATATTTTGATGTTTTAAGTTTATTAAGTCAGCTGTCCTTGTTAGTAACCTACAACTAGTTGTCCACAGTTAGATGTACAAAAATAAATCGATAAATATTATCTTGAATCAATCCACGACCCAGTGTATACGTATCTCAATATTGATCACAACTCAAACTATATATATTTTGGAATCAACCTCAACCCTGTATAGCTAACTCCAACATTCACATATAGAGTGTCTATGGTTGTTCCGAAATATATATAGATGTGTCGACATGATAGGTCGAAACATTGTATACGTGTCTATGGTATCTCAAGATTACATAATATACAATACAAGTTGATTAAGTTATGGTTGGAATAGATTTGTTACCAATTTTCACGTAGCTAAAATGAGAAAAATTATCCAATCTTGTTTTACCCATAACTTCTTCATTTTAAATCCGTTTTGAGTGAATCAAATTGCTATGGTTTCATATTGAACTCTATTTTATGAATCTAAACAGAAAAAGTATAGGTTTATAGACGGAAAAATAAGTTACAAGTCATTTTTGTAAAGGTAGTCATTTCAGTCGAAAGAACGATGTCTAGATGACCATTTTAGAAAACATACTTCCACTTTGAGTTTAACCATAATTTTTGGATATAGGTTCATGTTCATAATAAAAATCATTTTCTCAGAATAACAATTTTTAAATCAAAGTTTATCATAGTTTTTAATTAAATAACCCAAAACAGCCCGCGGTGTTAGTACGACGGCGTAAATCCGGTTTTACGGTGTTTTTCGTGTTTCCAGGTTTTAAATCATTAAGTTAGCATATCATATAGATATAGAACATGTGTTTAGTTGATTTTAAAAGTCAAGTTAGAAGGATTAACTTTTGTTTGCGAACAAGTTTAGAATTAACTAAACTATGTTCTAGTGATTACAAGTTTAAACCTTCGAATAAGATAGCTTTATATGTATGAATCGAATGATGTTATGAACATCATTACTACCTTAAGTTCCTTGGATAAACCTACTGGAAAAGAGAAAAATGGATCTAGCTTCAACGGATCCTTGGATGGCTCGAAGTTCTTGAAGCAGAATCATGACACGAAAACAAGTTCAAGTAAGATCATCACTTGAAATAAGATTGTTATAGTTATAGAAATTGAACCAAAGTTTGAATATGATTATTACCTTGTATTAGAATGATAACCTACTGTAAGAAACAAAGATTTCTTGAGGTTGGATGATCACCTTACAAGATTGGAAGTGAGCTAGCAAACTTGAAAGTATTCTTGATTTTATGTAACTAGAACTTTTGGAATTTATGAAGAACACTTAGAACTTGAAGATAGAACTTGAGAGAGATCAATTAGATGAAGAAAATTGAAGAATGAAAGTGTTTGTAGGTGTTTTTGGTCGTTGGTGTATGGATTAGATATAAAGGATATGTAATTTTTTTTTCATGTAAATAAGTCATGAATGATTACTCATATTTTTGTAATTTTATGAGATATTTCATGCCAGTTGCCAAATGATGGTTCCCACATGTGTTAGGTGACTCACATGGGCTGCTAAGAGCTGATCATTGGAGTGTATATACCAATAGTACATACATCTAAAAGCTGTGTATTGTACGAGTACGAATACTGGTGCATACGAGTAGAATTGTTGATGAAACTGAACGAGGATGTAATTGTAAGCATTTTTGTTAAGTAGAAGTATTTTGATAAGTGTATTTAATTCTTTCAAAAGTGTATAAATACATATTAAAACACTACTTGTATATACATTTTAACTGAGTCGTTAAGTCATCGTTAGTCGTTACATGTAAGTGTTGTTTTGAAACCTTTAGATTAACGATCTTGTTAAATGTTGTTAACCCAATGTTTATAATATCAAATGAGATTTTAAATTATTATATTATCATGATATTATCATGTATGAATATCTCTTAATATGATATATATACATTAAATGTCTTTACAACGATAATCGTTATATATATGTCTCGTTTAAAAATCATTAAGTTAGTAGTCTTGTTTTTACATATGTAGTTCATTGTTAATATACTTAATGATATGTTTACTTATCATAGTATCATGTTAACTATATATATATCCATATATATGTCATCATATAGTTTTTACAAGTTTTAACGTTCGTGAATCACCGGTCAACTTGGGTGGTCAATTGTCTATATGAAACATATTTCAATTAATCAAGTCTTAACAAGTTTGATTGCTTAACATATTGGAAACATTTAATCATGTAAATATCAATCTCAATTAATATATATAAACATGGAAAAGTTCGGGTCACTACATAATATTGTTTAAAAACTGCATTCGAAGACTTATGTTGATGGTTGTGTGAAAAATGCTATATTTTAGATTATCATTATTTGATAATCGTCGTAATATTTTAAAGGTTATGGTTTGTTTTAAAATCGAATGCAGTCTTTGAAAAACGTCTCATATAGAGGTCAAAACCTCGCGACGAAATCAATTAATATGGAACGTTTATAATCAATATGAACGGGACATTTCAGTTGGTATCAGAGCGTTGGTCTTAGAGAACCAGAAATTTGCATTAGTGTGTCTTATCGAGTTTGTTAGGATACATTAGTGAGTCTGGACTTCGACCGTTTTTTCTTTAAAAACGATTGCTTAACACTTTTGTTGGAAACCATATATTATTAACATGTAAATATTATGTGATATATTAACCTCTTAATGTGTTTGATATTGTGTGATAGATGTCTACCACTAGTACAAATCCCATCGACTCACCTAATAATAATGAAGAGTCGAATATAATTTGGGAAGATTCAAAAATTTCCGAAGAAGAGGAACCGGAAGAAGAGGAATCAGAAGAGGAGGAACCGGAAGAAGAAGAGGTTCCGGAAGAAGAAATATTGATACTTATAGTAAATCGATTAAATAAAAGAAAATCCTCAACCAACGGACCAAAGTTAATAATGGTCAATGGTGTTTCCGCCAAGGAAGCAAAATATTGGGAAGATTATCAATTTTTCGATGAATTGGATCCCGATGAGGATTCTGATGATGTTATAGAAATTACCTCGACCCAATTTAATAAAGCGAAAGAAAATA
Source organism: Rutidosis leptorrhynchoides (assembly GCF_046630445.1). Classification (NCBI taxonomy): domain Eukaryota; kingdom Viridiplantae; phylum Streptophyta; class Magnoliopsida; order Asterales; family Asteraceae; genus Rutidosis; species Rutidosis leptorrhynchoides. The sequence goes on from NC_092334.1 coordinate 600,092,691, forward strand.
ATAAGGGAAAAGATATAAAAATAGAGAAACCCGATTCCAACCCCGATGAACTTTATATGTATCGGCAACATCCGTATTTCTTAAAATATAACAATGACCCGAGAACCTCTAAACCACCAGGTTTTTCTAAACCATTGTGGAAAACGATAGCTCGTATTAGGGGAGCATCATATATCCCTAGGAAATTAGCAAAACGAACCAAGTCTGAAGAAGAAGAAATGAGTGAGTCGGATTAAAGAGTTGTAATCATGTTGTGTAATATATGTAATATAGTGTGCTTGTACTTTTATGTTCTATGTAAAAATTGCTTGTATTGTTTGTTAATTATCTTTTACGAATATAATCCTTGTCTATTTTACAGTATAAAAACAAAATGGACGTTAAGGGTAGACAACCGAATATTTTAGAAGACCTACCAGAGGATATGATTGAGGAAATCTTGTCTAGAGTCGGTCCGAATTCATCAGCACATTTAGTTATGGCGAAATTAACTTGTCAAACATTTGAAAGACTTTCCAGAAATGCCTTATTTTATAAAAGTCTTTCCTTTGATAGGTGGGGTATATCACATTGGGGAGACCGTAAGTTACGCCGTGTTTTCTTTAAAGCGTTAAATGCAGGGAACCCAAATGTAATTTACGCTACGGTTTAAGAACCTATTTTGACTCAACATATCCCAACATAGGATTTCATGAGTTAGAAAGAGCTTCTAACATGCAACATAAAGAAGCATGTTATGCTTACGGGTTAATAATGTTCGCTTCTCATCAAATTGAGAAAAATAACACTGGGTTGAAACTTTTAAATAAAACATTCCCACAGGTGATGGACTCGGTAGTTGAGATGAGAAACAAGGTTTTTAGATTATTATGGGGTTGTTGGACATTACGAAACCCTCATCCTTTTGACGACATTACAACATGCTGTCTTGTAACGGTCACAACGGTTATGTTCCACAAGACCAAGGATGAGAAGTAGTCATAGTAAAACCAGAATGCATGACTTGTTTCTGGACGTATGAATTATATTGCCTTTGTTGAACGACTTGCGTATTAACTAGAATTGTCTTCGCAACGGTTTTGTATCAGAGTTTTTATGTGCTATATTTCATGCTATATGTAAAATAGCGGTATTGTAAGTTTGCAAAATATTGTATAAAAGTTTGAATGTGAAATATTATTATAATCAGTTTTCATATAGAATTGTAGTAGTTAAATTGTATGTTAGCTACTAAGTATGAACTTAAGTATTACCCGAATTAAAACTTATAAAACGCTAATATGAATAAAAAGCCTTTATAAATGAGTTCATATTATTCTACGGAATACTATTGACTACTCTTAATATTCTATATGATTAACTTAATTCTTTTGGCTATTTTTGAAGGAAATGGCACCGACTACTTGTCAGAACTTGAACATGAGTGAGGAAGACTTCCGTACTTTCCTTGCAGCAAAAATAGCCGCAGTACAGGCTGCAATGCAAAACAACAATAACTCAGAGTCTAGCAGTGGAGTTAACTCCACAGGAAACCGTGTAGGATGCTCCTACAAGGCTTTCACTGCCTGTAAATCTCTGGAATTCGATGGAACTGAAGGACCAGTCGGACTGAAACGATGGACCGAAAAGGTCGAATCTGTGTTTACTATAAGCAAATGTGCTGAGGAAGATAAGGTAAAGTACGCCACGCATACCTTCACAGGTACTGCGTTAACATGGTGGAATACCTATCTCGAACAAGTGGGACAAGATGCTGCTTACGCACTACCTTGGTCAGCATTCAAACACTTAATGAACGAGCAGTACTGTCCCAGAAACGAGGTCAATAAGCTCAAGGTAGAGCTTAGAGGGTTACGAACATAAGGGTTTGATATTACCACGTACGAACGACGATTCACAGAGTTGTGCCTATTGTGTCCGGGAGCGTTCGAAGATGAAGAAGAGAAAATCGGCGCATTTGTAAAAGGGTTACCTGAAAGGATCCAAGATGATATAAGTTCACACGAGCCTACCTCTATACAAAAGGCAAGTTGAATGACTCATAAACTTATAAATCAAATTGAGGAAAGGATTAAAGAACAGGCATCCGAAGAAGCTAATACGCAACAAGTCAAGAGGAAATGGCAAGAAACCAGTGACAAAGGTCACAATTTCAATAATCAACCCAACAATTATAACTACAATCGCACCAATTTTCGCAACAACAAACGCAACAACAACAACCACCCCAGCAACAACTACAACAACCGTTTCAACAACAATTACAACCGCAACAACAACAATCCCAACAATAACAACAAGAGGCAGAAATTCTGCCAGAGATGTGAAGGATACCATCCAACTGGGCTCTGTACAGTAGTGTGTACTAAGTGTAATAGAAAGGGCCATGGTGCGACAAAGTGAGAAATCTAAGGATCAATGGCTAAGGGAACAAATAATGCCGGAACAAGTTATGTAGACATTACCTGTTTCGGATGCGGGAAGAAGGGCCATTACAAAAATATGTGTCCAAATCAGGGGGATAATAATGGGCAAGGCCGAGGAAGAGTGTTCAACATTAATGCGGTTAAAGCGCAGGAAGACCCGGAGCATGTTACGGGTACGTTTCTTATTGACATTACTTCTGCTTATGTTTTATTTGATTCGAGTGCGGATAGAATCTATATGAGTAAGGATTTCTGTGCTAAATTAAGTTGTCCATTGACGCCTTTGGATAATAAGTTTATACTAGAATTAGCAAACGGTAAATTAATTGCAGCAGATAATATATGTCGGAATCGAGAAATTAAATTGGTTAGCGAAACATTTAAGATTGATTTGATACCAGTAGAGTTAGGGAATTTTGATGTGATAATCGGCATGGACTGGTTGAAAGAGGTGAAAGCAGATATCGTATGTTATAAAAATGCAATTCGCATTGTACAAGAAGAAGGAAAACCCATAATGGTATACGGAGAAAAGAGCAACGCGAAGCTAAATCTTATTAGTAATTTGAAGGCGCAAAAGCTAATAAGAAAATGTTGCTATGCTGTTCTAGCACACATCGAGAAAGTACAAACTGAAGAAAAGAGCATCAATGATGTTCCCGTCGCAAAAGAATTTCCCGATGTATTTCCGAAAGAATTACCGGGATTACCTCCACACCGATCCATTGAATTTCAAATAGATCTTGTACCAGGAGCTGCACCAATAGTTCGTGCTCCATACAGACTCGCACCCAGCGAAATGAAGGAACTTCAAAGCCAATTACAAGAACTTCTAGAGCGTGGTTTCATACGACCAAGTACATCACCATGGGGAGCTCCTGTTTTGTTTGTCAAAAAGAAGGATGGTACATTCAGGTTGTGTATCGACTACCGAGAGTTGAACAAACTTACCTTCAAGAACCGTTACCCACTACCGAGAATCAACGACTTATTTGATCAATTACAAGGCTCGTCAGTTTATTCGAAGATTGATTTACGTTCTGGGTATCATCAAATGTGGGTGAAGGAGGACGATATTTCAAAGACTGCTTTCAGAACGCGTTACGGTCATTACGAGTTTATGGTTATGCCGTTTGGATTGACTAACGCACCAGCTGTGTTCATGGACCTCATGAACCGTGTGTGTGGGCCACATCTCGACAAGTTTGTCATTGTTTTCATTGATGACATACTTATCTACTCAAAGAATGATCAAGAGCACGAAGAACATTTGAGAAAAGTGCTAGAGTTGTTGAGGAAAGAAAAACTATACGCTAAATTTTCAAAGTGTGCATTTTGGTTGGAAGAAGTTCAATTCCTCGGTCACATAGTGAACAAAGAAGGTATTCAGGTGGATTTGGCAAAGATTGAGACCGTTGAAAAGTGGGAAACCCCTAAAACTCCGAAGCATATACGCCAATTTTTAGGACTGGCTGGTTACTACAGAAGATTCATCCAAGATTTTTCCAAAATAGCAAAACCTTTGACTGCATTAACGCCTAAAGGGAAGAAATTTGAATGGAAGGATGAACAAGAAAAAGCGTTTCAATTGTTGAAGAAAAAGTTAACTACGGCACCTATATTGTCATTGCCCGAAGGGAATGATGATTTTGTGATATATTGTGACGCCTCAAAGCAAGGCCTCGGTTGTGTATTAATGCAACGAACGAAGGTAATTGCTTATGCGTCTAGACAATTGAAGATTCACGAGCAAAATTATACGACACACGATTTGGAATTAGGCGATGTTGTTTTTGCATTAAAGACTTGGAGGCACTACTTATATGGGGTCAAAAGTATTATATATACCGACCACAAAAGTCTTCAACATATATTTAATCAGAAACAACTGAACATGAGGCAGCGCAGGTGGATTGAATTGTTGAATGATTACGACTTTGAGATTCGTTACCACCCGGGGAAGGGGAATGTGGTAGCCGACGCTTTGAGTAGAAAGGACAGAGAACCCATTCGAGTAAAAGCTATGAATGTATTGATTCACAATAACCTTACTACTCAAATAAAGGAGGCGCAACAAGGAGTTTTAAAAGAGGGAAATTTAAAGGAGGAAATACCCAAAGGATCGGAGAAGCATCTTAATATTCGGGAAGACGGAACCCGGTATAGGGCTGAAAGAATTTGGGTACAAAAATTTGGAGATATGAGAGAAATGGTACTTAGAGAAGCTCATAAAACCAGATACTCAATACATCCTGGAACGGGGAAGATGTACAAAGATCTCAAGAAACATTTTTGGTGGCCAGGTATGAAAGCCGATGTTGCTAAATACGTAGGGGAATGTTTGACGTGTTATAAGGTCAAAGCTGAGCATCAGAAACCATCAGGTCTACTTCAACAACCCGAAATCCAGGAATGGAAATGGGAAAACATTACCATGGATTTCATCACTAAATTGCCAAGGACTGCAAGTGGTTTTGATACTATTTGGGTAATAGTTGATCGTCTCACCAAATCAGCACACTTCCTGCAAATAAGAGAAGATGACAAGATGGAGAAGTTAGCACGACTATATTTGAAGGAAGTCGTCTCCAGACATGGAATACCAATCTATATTATCTCTGATAGGGATGGCAGATTTGTTTCAAAGTCTTGGCAGACATTACAACAAGCATTGGGAACTCGTCTAGATATCAGTACTGCCTATCATCCACAAATCGATGGGCAGAGCAAATGGACGATATAGACTCTTGAAGACATGCTACCATTAGCAGAATTTTCCTACAACAACAGTTACCACTCGAGTATCGAAATGGCACCGTTCGAAGCACTTTATAGTAAAAAGTGCAGATCTCCAATTTTTTGGAATGAATTGGGGGATAGACAGATTACGGGTCCAGAGATAATACAAGAAACTACAGAGAAAATCATCCAAATTCAACAACAGTTGAAAACCGCCCAGAGTCGACAAAAGAGCTACGCGGACCTTAAAAGGAAAGATATAGAATTTGAAATTAGGGAGATGGTCATGCTTAAGGTTTCGCCTTGGAAAGGCGTTGTTCGATTTGGTAAACGGGGGAAACTAAATCCAAGATACATTGGACCATTCAAGATTTTAGATCGTGTCGGACCAGTAGCCTACCGACTTGAATTACCTCAACAACTCGCCAATGTACATAATACCTTTCACGTCTCGAATTTGAAGAAGTGCTTAGCTAAAGAAGAACTCACTATTCCTTTAGACGAAATTAAAATCAATGAAAAACTACTATTCATTGAAGAACCCGTCAAGATAATGGATCGTGAGGTTAAAAGGCTCAAGCAAAACAAGATACCAATTGTTAAGGTTCGATGGAATGCTCGTAGAGGACCCGAGTTCACCTGGGAATGAGAAGATCAGATGAAGAAGAAATACCCGCACTTATTTCCAGAAGATACGTCAACACCTCTAACTGCTTAAAATTTCGGGACGAAATTTATTTAACGGGTAGGTACTGTAGTGACCCGAACTTTTCCATGTTTATATATATTAAATGAAATTAATATTTATATGATTAAGTGTTTCCAACATGTTAAGCAATCAAACTTGTTAAGACTTGATTAATTGAAATAGGTTTTATATAGACAATTGACCACCCAAGTTGACTGGTGATTCATGAACGTTAAAACTTGTAAAAACTATATGATGTCATATATATGGATATATATATATATATATATATATATATATATATATATATATATATATATATATATATATATATATATATATATATATATATATAGTTAACATTTTATTATGATAAGTAAACATATCATTAAGTATATTAATAATGAACTACATATGTAAAAACAAGTCTACTAGCTTAATGATTTCGAAACGAGACATATATGTAACGATTATCGTTGTAACGACATTTAATTGTATATATATCATATTAAGATATATTAATATATCATAATATCATGATAATGTAATAATTTAACATCTCATTTGATATAATAAACAATGGGTTAACAACACTTAACAGGATCGTTAACCTAAAGGCTTCAAAACAACATTTACATGTAACGACTAACGATGACTTAACGACTCAGTTAAAATGTATATACATGTAGTGTTTTAATATGTATTTATAAACTTTTGAAAGACTTCAAGACACTTATCAAAATACTTCTACTTAACAAAAATGCTTACAATTACATCCTCCTTCAGTTTCATCAATAATTCTACTCGTATGCACCCGTATTCGTACTCGTACAATACACAACTTTTAGATGTATGTACTATTGGTATATACACTCCAATGATCAGATCTTAGCAGCTCATGTGAGTCACATAACATATGTGGGAACCATCATTTGGCAATTAGCATGAAATATCTCATAAAATTACAAAAATATTAGTAATCATTCATGACTTATTTACATGAAAACAAAATTACATATCCTTTATATCTAATCCATATACCAACGACCAAAAATACCTACAAATACTTTCATTCTTCAATTTTCTTCATCTAATTGATCTCTCCAAAGTTCTATCTTCAAGTTCTAAGTGTTCTTCATAAATTCTACAAGTTCTAGTTACATAAAATCAAGAATACTTCCAAGTTTACTAGCTCACTTCCAATCTTGTAAAGTGATCATCCAACCTCAAGAAATCCTTGTTGTTTACAGGAGGATATCATTCTAAATCAAGGTAATACTCATATACAAACTTTGATTAAATTCCTATAACTATAACTATCTTAATTCGAGTGATAATCTTACTTGAACTTGTTTTCGTGTCATGATTCTACTTCAAGAACTTTCAAGCCATCCAAGATCCTTTGAAGCTAGATCATTTCTTGTCACTTCTAGTAGGTTTACCTACTAAACTTGAGATAGTAATGATGTTCATAACATCATTCGATTCATACATATAAAACTATCTTATTCGAAGATTTGAACATGTAATCACTAGAACATAGTTTAGTTAATTCTAAACTTGTTTCACAAACAAAAGTTAATCCTTCTAACTTGACTTTTTAAATCAACTAAACACATGTTCTATATCTATATGATATGCTAACTTAATGATTTAAAACATGAAATCACGAAAAACACCGTAAAACTGGATATACGCCGTCGTAGTAACACCGCGGGCTGTTTTGGGTTAGTTAATTAAAAACTATGATAAACTTTGATTTAAAATTTGTTCTTCTGGTAAAATGATTTTTCTTATGAAAATGAAACTATATCCAAAAATCACGATTAAACTCAAAGTGGAAGTATGTTTTCCAAAATGGTCATCTAGACGTCGTTCTTTCGACTGAAATGACTACCTTTATAAAAATGACTTGTAACCTATATTTCTGACTATAAACTTATAATTTTTCTGTATAGATTCATAAACTTAAGTTCAATATGAAACCATAGCAATTAGATTCACTCAAAACGGATTTAAAACGAAGAAGTTATGGGTAAAACAAGATTGGATATTTTTACTTGTTGCAGCTACGTGAAAATTGGTAACAAATCTATACAAATCATATCATAGCTAACTTATATTGTATTATACATGTATTCTAATATATTATGTAATTTTGGGATACCTTAGACACGTATGCAAATATTTTGACATATCATATCGACCCATCTATATATATTATTTAGAACAACCATAGACACTCTATATACAGTAATGTTGGAGTTAGCTATACAGGGTTGAGGTTGATTCCAAAAATATATATACTTTGAGTTGTGATCTAGCCTGAGACGTGTATACAATGGGTCGTGGATTGAGTCAAATAATATATATCAATTTATTTCTGTACATCTAACTATGGACAACTAGTTGTAGGTTACTAACGAGGACAGCTGACTGAAAATATTTAAAACATTAAAACGTATTAAAAAATGTTGTAAATATATTTTGAACATACTTTGATATATATGTACATATTTGTTATAGGTTCGTGAATCGACCAGTGGCCAAGTTATACTTCCTGACGAAGTAAAAATCTGTGAAAGTGAGTTATAGTCCCACTTTTAAAATCTAATATTTTGAGATGAGAATACATGCAGCTTTATAAATGTTTTATAAAATAGACACAAGTATGCAAAACTACATTCTATGGTTGGATTATTAAACCGAATATCGCCCTTCAAGTCTGGTAGCCTAAGAATTAGGGAAATGGCCCCTAATTGACGCGAATCCTAAAGATAGATCTATTGGGCTTAACAATCCCCATTCAGGTTATGGATGGTTTAGTACTTCGAGATTATTATACAGACGAGAGGTTCTGTTTTGGGGATATTCTATGCATTAAGTTAACGTCGGTTACCAGGTGTTCAACATATGAATGATTTTTATCTCTATGCAGTTTGCGAAATGCCTGATAAGAGATGTGTTATAAAAATGAAATCTTGTGGTCTATTATTATGATTTAATAATATGTAGGTTAAACCTGTAACTCACCAACAATTTTGTTGACGTTTTAAGCATGTTTATTCTCAGGTGATTATTAAGAGCTTCCGCTGTTGCATACTAAATTAAGGACAAGATTTGGAGTCCATGCTTGTATAATATTGTTTAAAAACTGCATTCGAAGACTTATGTTGATGTGTAATATTATTGTAAACCATTATGTAATGGTCGTGTGAAAAACGCTATATTTTAGATTATCATTATTTGATAATCGTCGTAATATTTTAAAGGTAATGGTTTATTTTAAAATCAAATGCAGTCTTTGAAAAACGTCTCATATAGAGGTCAAAACCTCGCGATGAAATCAATTAATATGGAATGTTTATAATCAATATGAACGGGACATTTCAAGTACAAAGACCAATGTTTAAAGTTACCAAGCTAGGGGATTCTTGATTCAAACCAACGTAGAACGAAGTTTTAATACTTGTGTCTATTTTGTCAAATAGTTATAAAAATAGTGCATGTATTCTCAGCCCAAAAATATAGATAAAAAGGGAGCTATGAAAACTCATGATACGATATTTCGTAGTAAATATGTGTATGATGGCACTGAACAAGTGCAGAGTTGTCCTTGGATTCACGAACCTATATCAAGTATATATATTAACACATATACTCGTAATCGAACAAGTTTATATATATTATTTCAATTGTTATATATTTCTATATATATACTTTTATATATTTTCTATATATAAGTATTTATTTGATAAAATAATATTAATAATGATAATGAATAAAGAGTTGTATTATTTTGTAATAATAATAATTAAAATAATACTCATAATGATAATGGTAATATGCATAAAAATAATAATAATGATACTGGAAATAGTAAAAATGATAATAATAATAATAATAATAATAATAATAATAATAATAATAATAATAATAATAATAATAATAATAATAATAATAATAATAATAATAATAATGATATTATTGTAATAATGATAATAATGATAATAAGTTTAATAATAACAATACTAATAATTACATTAATAATAATAATAATGATAATATTAATAATAAAACTTATTTCACTAATAATAATAATAATACTTATAAAGTTAGTAGTAATAATAATACTAAGAGTATAATACTAGTAATAATAATGATAATAATATAATTTATATTAATGATAATAATAAATATCATGTTTTAGTCTTGGTAATAATATTAAGTATTTTCTAAATATAATAATAAATATAATAATAATTAATAATAATAATAATAATAATAATAATAATAATAATAATAATAATAATAATAATACTAGTAATAATAACAATATTAATAATAATTTTGATGATAAAACTACCTTTAAATGCTTTTCCCCAAAAAAAAAATGGCACAGATGGGGCTCGAACCCGAGACCCCTCGTTAACCCGCTAACACCCTTAACTGTCATGCTGCTGTTTACTTTTCTGATTTATTTCCCACTTATATTTATATAACCCGTTTTAATTTGTTTCAATTTCTCTTCACCTTCATCACAAACTTATATAGTCGACCAGAGTAAGCCTCCTACATCTAATTTATTGTTTGATTTAGCTATCTTAATTGAAAAGAAACGTTCAAATGTTGTTGAATTGTTTTAACAGAAAGAAGAAGAAGGATTAAGCAGTAGCAGCAACTTCAAAGAACACCAAGAACTCAATCATCGAATATGAAATTTGGACTGTTTTAGATTATGATTACAACACGAAATTTGTTTTAAATCGTTCCTAGAACCTTTACGAATCATCAATTAAACTTGAAACAGAAACACGAACTCTAATTTGATGATGAACAAAAAGTTTGACTTTTGAATTTAAAACTTTGACCTTAATATTAGGATTCGTTAGGAAGAATTGGAGTTTAGGATTTTGCAGATAGATTAAGTAGGAGATTTCTAACACAACTGCATTTAAGGATTCTGAAATGGATTTCGAATTCGTGTTTTTGGAAAAATGAGCAAGAACAGAGGTATACGACTTATATTTTTTTTTATATTTCTGTTTAATTTCAATCAAACAGAAGATTATATTGATAATGATGATTAAGAAGTGAGTGATTTGTGAGAATAACAGATGAAAATCGATTGTTTTATAACAAAAAGTGATCGACAGGTTTTCAATTCAGGGAGGAAGAAAAAATATAAAAAAATAATAGCAGAATCACGATGGATTTAAAAAAAATAAAAAGCTGATCACGATATATATAAAAAAATAAACAAATTTATTTAATCAGTACATTGTTTTTTACTTTTATTTTTTATTTATATTTTTATTTGATATTATTATAAAATATATATTAATAAATATATTAATAACTAATTAATAAATATAATAATAATAATAATTTGATAATATTATTAATAATAATAAAAGTAATAATAATGATAATAATAATTATAAATATGATAATAATAATAGAAATAATAATGATAAATATTTATAATGATAATGATAAATTATTATTTATGATAATTATAATAAATGGTATTATTTTTATATTAATAATAATAACTATATTAATTTTTAATGATAATGGTAATAATAATCATGATAATAATGTTAATAATCATAATAATAACTAAAGTCAAAATTTTACTACTCATTATAATAATATTAATATTAATAATGGTATTAATAACTATAAAAATAATAATGCTAATAATGTAATAATTTACATGTATATATACAAAATATAGGGTAGTTGATATATATATATATATATATATATATATATATATATATATATATATATATATATATATATATATATATAGATTGATAATGTATCTATTTACAAATAGTTGTTCGTGAATCGTCGGAAACAGTCGAAGAATAATTGAATCCATATAAATAGTTCAAAAATTTTGAGGCTCAGTTTAACAGACTTTGATTATCGTGTCAGAATCACATAAGGATTAAGTTTAAATTTAGTCGAAAATTTTCGGGTTGTCATACCATTTTATCCTGTGTGTGTTAATATTATTAATTTTAATAATTATATGTTATTTTAATAATTACGTGTTTACAATTATTTAATTATATATTTGAGACCAGTTCGTGACAAGGGTCACAGAATAAGTTTGTTTATTTAAATTGGACCTCGTTTGGACCACTTAATAAGGTGTTTCATATTTTAGATAACTGGTAAATACCCGTGTGAGACACGAAAGAGGTTTCCTCACCATGAAGAAACCCCTTAGTCATATATACTTCTGTATTTGTTTAAGATTCCATTTTTGGAAACCTCTGTACACAAACACATACACAAATGCATCCCTAATCCAAAACCCTAGCTCTTGATTCTTGTTTTTGTGTTAAATCGATTTGGGGTATTTGTTATTAGTGATTTCATGATAATTACTAGGTATTTTACATGTCAAATTCGTGCTTTAATCTGTGTTTAATTTGGGTTTTATCAAAGTTTCTTATTAAATGGGTTTTTGATCAAATATTGATCTAAATGTGTTGTCTGTGTCAAATTGATGTTATTAAACCTTTATATATAAGTTATGTATGTTCTCTAAGTGATTTTTAGTGTCAAAACAGTGCAAAAACGAGATTTGGGGCTCAAAATGACGAAAACAGCGACCTGGTACTGATGAACAGCTCCCGTACGGTTGTAGGATGCATCCGTACAGTTATGGGGTGTATTCGGGCCATTTTGGGTTCAACCGGGATGTTGTAGGGTGCAACCGGGCGGTTGCAGTCTGTCAGCTTTTTAGAAAACTTGTTTTGGCCGTAACTTTCAAACCGTAACTCTGTTTTTGATGAATCAAATATCGTTGGGAATGTAATGAAGTTTACTTTCTAATGGTAAGGTTTTAAAATAATAATATTCAGAGTTAATTTGGGGTCAAAAGGCTGTGGTAGCTTGTATGCTTCGTTTTACACACGTATAAGAGTTGTTTTCGTATGGACTCTTATGTAGCCTTGTCAAATAATGAATGTAGAGTTATATGATGTGATTTATAGTATGAATTGATGATTACCATTTATTGGAAAAGTATACTAACTCAGTATATGATGTTCTCAGGTGATAAAGGAACGGAGAAGACTCAGTAACATTAGACCACTGAGTTCTTGCTGGTAATTGGTGAGTGGGACTATCCTTATGGATATTGGTATTTAGTAACAAGTGTAGTTACTACCCACTATTATGCTATTAAAGATTATGATAATCTATATATGCATGTTGATTACTATTTTAATTATAAGTAGTAGGTGATACTGCTGTTATCAGGTTGCCTGATTAGATTGAATCTATAGCATGCCTGATTAAGGTACCCTGTGGTTATTAGTGATGTTACCAGGTTATAGGTGGTTTATGTGAACATGTGATAACTGTGCGTGTATAGAAGGGACAGAAGAGGTCAACCGTGTATAGAAGAGTTGGGCTTATTGTTTATTGTAATGGCAGTATATTGCAATTGATGTATATAAACATCAGGAGAGGTATATTGTGTGACAATAATGAGGGCTATCGGTACAAATTTAGCTTGATCAACTAGCAGTTGTAGACCTGGTAGGGTCAACGATCCTCTTGTATTTATAGCCGTTAGTGCTATGTATAGCCGTTAGTGCTATGAGAGTGAATAGCTGTGTAGAGCTATTGATACTTAGTGAATAGATATGTAGAGCTATTGATACACTTATTGTGTAGCTATGTAAGGCTATGTTAGGGTAGTGCCTTTGGTGCCTTTAGTGAATAGCTTATTGATGCTATTGCTGCTCTGATTATTTGCCTAGCTCTGTATAATACATATGTGTAATGCTCTATTATATGATAGCAGTGTAACGCTATGTCCACTTGCCTGTAACTAATGCATGATCCCTAAAGGCTAGGCTTAGTACTTGATAGTAATATCGGTTGGGATATCTCATTCACTTAGCGTTATGCTAACCCCCCACATTTTCTCCCTTGCAGGTTATATTGTTTTGCATACTAGGGACGGGAGAAGATAATCGTGCTTGGGTTATGTTTGACACACTGAAGAACTCTGATGTTTAATATACTATGGATAACTATTTTGAAAAGTAACACCAGTTGTATTGTAATATGTAAATGTTATATGCTTTAAATACTTCCGCTGTGATTTAAATAAAAAGTACGGTGTTACAACTTGGTATCAGAGCATAGGTTTGGCAACATGTACATTGTGATGAATGTCATGTTCCCAAATCTTGATTGGATTTATGTCAAACATCCTAGACGTGTAACTTCATGAATTTGATCGAGAGGGTGACTTATAGCCCCCGTCAGTTAATACCGTCGTTCAAAATAATAATATTTTATATTTGTTTAAATCTAGCCTTTTAAACTACTTGGGCAAAGCCTAGTGGCCACCAAGTTCTCTGTGAAGCATTGAACTCAGGTTCGGATATTGTTATCGCCCAAGATCGAATTAAAATGGGCTCTTGACCGGAGGGGGCGCCAAGTAGGGACGACAGTAGTTGTCCAATCCATAGATCCATTTAGATGGATATGGATGTTGTAAACGGATATGGATATGAATGATGTAAAAAAAATTAGTGGATCGAGTATGGATGACAATTTATCATCCTTGGATATATCCATTTAACACCCGAAATACATATAAACATATAAATATATACATATTTACTATATATGCATATATATTTAAATATCTTTATATGTGTACACTATAACCTATTCAAATGTTATCGAAAATATAGATTATGAAGATACAACTGATGTCAAAGCTAAGGGATACGAAATAGTTTATATTTTACTAGGAAAAACTATTAAATACGATAAAATTTTACACAAGATATTTATTTATTTATAGAATGGATATACTTAAACCTTGCTACAACACTTATAGGCAGTGTACCTAATCGTACAGTAGTGTAGTTTTTAGTAAGTCCGGTTCGTTCCACAGGGAATCTTTTAAACAAAGCTTAACGCTATATTAATTTACTTTTATAAAAATACAAACATATATCTAAGTAATTTTATTATAAAGGCGGGTTTTTACCGTTTAATGACCGGTTTGTCGATTTTAAAACTTTAGTCGCAGTTAAAACCTAATGTAAAATATTAAATAAATAAAAGACTTAATTTAAAGCGTAAAGTAAATAACGATAATGAAATTGCGAATAATAAAAGTGCGATAAAATAAAATTGCGATAATTAAAAAGTACGATAATTAAAAGTGCGATTAAATAACAATAAATAAAAGTGCGATAATTAGAAGTGCAATTAAATATAAAATAAAGGAAATTAAATATGAAATAAAAGAATTATGCTTATTTAAACTTCCGTAATCATGATGTTTGACGTGTTGATTTTAGTTTTATGCCCATGGGTTAATTGTCCTTTGTCCTGAATTATTTAATATGTCCGTCTGGTTTTTGTCCATAACAGTCCATCAGTCGTAAATATAAAGTGCGAGTGTCCTCGTCAAATTATTCTTATACCCGAAGTTAAATATTCCAACTAATTGGGGATTCGAATTGTAACAAGGTTTTAATACTTTGTTTAATGAATACACCAGGTTATCGACTGCGTGCAAACCAAGGTTTTACTACTTTGTTAACAGTTACACCAATTACCCTTGAATGTAATTCACCCCTGTTTCAACAAGTTTATTAACTATTAATCCATTTCCTTGTCCGGTTAAATGAACGATTATTCATACATATAAATACCCCGCCCATCGTGTCCGATCGAGTGTATATGGTAATTTATAGGGACGCCCAATTGTAAATCTTTATATTAACATTAACAAACTATCATTTAGTTAAACAAATATAAAGCCCATTAATAGCTCATAGTCTAATTTCCACAAGTGTCGTTCTTTTGTCCAAACCCCAATTATGGTACAAAGCTCAATTACCCAATTTTAGTAATTAGCCCAACATCATGATTACTTCGTTTTAAATAAGCATAATAATAACTTAGCTACGAGACATTAATGTAAAAAGGTTGAACATAACTTACAATGATTAAAAATAGCGTAGCGTTACACGGACAGAATTTCGACTTACACCCTTACAACATTCGCTAACATACCCTTATTATTAGAATTATAATTAAAATTAAAATATAAATTATAAATATATATATATATATTTTACGTATGAGAAGAAAAAGAAAAAGATTATTTTTACGATCAGAATTCGGTTGGCTTTATAGGCAGTTTTTCATTTTGGGGCTCCGCGACTCGCGGCATTTTTGCCTTCAAACTCCGCGAGTCGCGGAGAATGAAATTACAGCTCAGTCCCTTGGAGTCTTTCTCTGCCGACGGTTTTTATTTATAAATATAATATATATATAATTAATATAATTAATTATATATTATATTATATTTATATACATAGTTAACTTGTAATTTTTAGTCCGTTGCGTCGAGCGTTAAGAGTTGACTCTGGTCCCGGTTCCGGATTTTCGAACGTCCTTGCGTACAATTTAATATCTTGTACTTTGCGTTTTGAATCTTGTACTCTTGTAATTTCGAGACGTTTCTTATCAATAATTGGAACCTTTTTGATTGTCTTTTGTACTTTTGAGCTTTTTGGTCGTTTGCGTCTTCAATTCGTCGAATCTGTCTTTTGTCTTCACCTTTTATTATTTAAACGAATATCACTTGTAAATAGAACAATTGCAACTAAAAGCTTGTCTTTCTTGAGGAATAATGCTATGAAATATATGTTCGTTTTTAGCATTATCAACAACTATGTAAATAGTATCAAATTCCTATATCTTAGATATAGTAGACATCTTTGTAAGAAAACATTTTGATGATTTCATCTCATAATAAGAATATTTTTAGAAAGAATTAATATCCAACGGATACCCAATAACCCGCTTAATTCAATGGATATGGATGTGGATAGATGAATCATATTTAAATGGACATGGATATGGATATAGATTTTAAAAACTAAATGGATAAGGATATGGATATAGGCACACCCGATCCATATTCGATCTATTACCATTCTTAGCGCCAAGGTGTGCAATTCACCTGGTTACAGGTCTCGTTGCTCAGGGGCTCGTCACCCAAGGGTTTTACTCGTTAGTGAGAACCTAATGTGATTGTCGCTAGGGAGGTTTCTTCGGCGAACTAAAAAAAAGAATGCTGCTTTTTAAAATTCGTTAACACGTGAATTTCGAATATTTAAATAACAGTTAATATGGAAATAATAATTAATTATTATGTACGATAATTTTCTACATGTTAACGTTCTTTTTAAAAGTTGTGTTATAATAATAACAGAGAAAGGACTTATAGCGTAGTGGTATTCGATGAGTTTTACAACCAAAGAGTTTAGGGTTTAAGCTCCGTATTGAGCAAATATGTGGATTACGATGCTTTTATTCTTTGATGACTGGTAAAAATGTGTCTCAACCTCTGGCACTAGGTTCGAGCCTATTGTTGCTCAAACTCAGTTCAAGCAATCGAGTTCGAATAAATTGTTGTTCTAACTCAAGTTTGAACTAACTGTTGTTCTGACTTTAGTTCAAACCAATTGTTGTTTTGATTCAGTTTAAATGAGTTCAAACTAATTGTTTGAACTGAGTTAGAACAACGTGTTTGAACTAAGTGTTCAAACTAAGTTAGAACAACAACTGTGTTCAAACTAAGTTAGAACAACTGGTTCAAATTAATGCTCAGGGTCGGCACACATTTTTACCGGTTCTTGAAGAATAAAGCCTTTTTTATACTTGGTACATTGGAACAAACATTGGCTAGACTCATTGGTGTATTTTGTAAAATATAAAAACTTAAAAATATGTCTATACAAGCTTTTAAAAAAGTGAACCCCAAGGATGGCCTAGTGGTAGGCTACTTCGGAATCTCCAAATAATCTAGGTTTAATCTTCACTTGCTGCACTTTGGTGCTTTGCATTTAGAAAAAAAACTTTAGAATCGTATTTTCGTTAGTTTCCATTATTCATATACGAGTTATAACTTGTTGGAATAAAAAGGCCTCACTTAGTTCTCAACACCCAGTCCAATGAAGACGTTGGAGAACTTAACTACACAATAATTAACGTGGAAACACTAAAAGAGAAAAACCATGAGCCTCCAAAAAGAAAAATTCACTATATAACAAATTGTTACAATCACATAAACCTGATAGACTATTATCTACATTTCTCTCTTAAATGGACTACACTATTACAAAGTCTTTAACTCACGCAAAATCTTATTGTGTATTGTTTTTTGTGCAAGTTGAAATAAGGTTTAGCTCTCCTTTATATAGGCAACTTCAAATTGTTCACCAACTTTAACTTGACCATCAAACATAACTTGACCACCAAGCACTACTTGGTCTCCGAGTTTACAATTTATAGAATATGAATTAATAACTAACAAATCTTCAATTAAATCAAATTACCTAAATCTCATAATCACCAACGTAGATGCTTCCTCGACGACAACTTTAAGATCCTCATCTTCGTGCCTCTAACATTATCTTTAACCCAATAATAGAGATACTAAAGCATCGGAGATTATCTAAACCTACTGTAACACCGACCATTTTTTTACAAAGCGAAAGACTTTAATTTAAAATAATGCAACCACGACAATATTACATTATTACACAAAGCCATGTCATATTAAGTTACAAACATGTCTTCAACATCATCACCCAATCCCAACAACAATACCTAAACCTACAGGGGAGGATTGTGGGGTTTAGTGCACCGCTAAGTGAATGGAATCTATCTACAACCTAAGCTTAAGCATCAATCACACATCAATCAATAATAAATCCTTCAACGAACTGGCATAAAAGTAAAGACAATATGAGGATCGGTGGATTATACGGGAACATGACCATAGTTAATCAGGCTATAGTCTACTGATAGTCCTTTTTGCTGAATCAGTCTATAAACAGCAGGTTGAGACCCAACCTCCCTCGGCTAGGTTGACCTCTTACGAACTACAACCTCCCTAGGCACGGTTGAGAGTCCCCAGTCTCCTTAGGCACGACTGGTGTCACAATAAGTGCACATAAATAACATACGATTTACAGATCATGCAATTATCCAACTAGCATGACAATCACTACATTACACAAGGTAATCAAAATAATTCACAGTAGCATGACTTGCTACTTAAATTCTATCCGAAGATAGACCCACTGATGTGCAAAAAGTGTGTGCTATGAAGTGCTTACTTTTTTTTCAACTTTTAAATTTATATTACCCTAATTTACTTGTCAGTTTTAACACCCTAACGAGTAACAAAATCTGGTCAATGTAGTATAGTAATTAGTAAGTCAGGATCGTTCCACACGGACTACAGAAGCGGATAAGAGTTGTGTCTTAAATCGATAGCCTAATCCTTAGGAAAGAATTAGAGTTATTAAATATTATATTATATTATTAATATTATAAGATTTTGGTTTATTAAGAGCTTTCTAAACGATTATCTTATGAAGGATAGAATAAGAGTTTGTATTAAATTAAAGTATATTAAAAAGGAAGTGGTTACTTGGACTTGTAAAGCACGATAGAATCTATTAGATAGTTTCATTACTTACATTTATAAGTAGAACATAGCAATCATAGACCAATCACTCTTCCTAACAGGCTAAGCTACAAATCACATAAAACATGCAAAGTAGGACCTAAAGCATATGTCAACTAAGTGGGTGTTCAAAGTTAGCATCTTAATTTATAGCATTTGAATAATCACATAATACATATCATCTTAATCTTATGATGGGGACTAAGTTAATATGCAATTAGGTTGACAAATAGATAAGCTAATAAACTTAATCAGATCATCTATAGTTACTAGCTTAATGAAATCTTAATCAAGTTCTCATGCAATCGACAATCAAACACATATAAACGAAGGTTCTTCGACTAGGCCTAACAATAGCAAGATTACTATGCAAGTGTAATTTATCATCTTTCTAATTCAATTCTAATAATAATCTTAACTTAAGTTTCATGCAATTCAAATACCTTGTTCGGTGTGATTAACCTAGACGATTAGATGAATCGAGTAAAAGCTTACTTTGAATTAGTTACTAGTTAATCATAACTCTTATTACTTAATCATTATGCATGTAAACACAAAAATCTTGATCATAGCAGAATTAAACAGAATAAATAATCATCACATAATCATAATTATACAGTTCTGGAAGAAACCAGAAACTGCACAATTCGAAGCTCGAAGCCGGTGGCTAAGGATTTGGAGGCCGGCGGCATCATCTTATGATTCCAGAAATTTGCTATTTTCATCCAAGTAACCACTATAAACATTTAGTTCATGATAGAAGACGAATAATGGTCATAAAATAAATACTTAGACATAATTAAATAAAGATGTGATAACATAAAGATGGAATTACCTCAAAACTTGAAGGTAAATTGAATAACTTGAATAATCTTGAATCCTTGAAGGATTTACATTGAAAGAAACTTGAAAAAAAAAACCCTAAAGCTAACAAAATTCGTAATCTAACCTACAAACTATGAAAATTTTCCGCCTCCTCAAATCAGCAAAATTCAGCCTCTATTTATAGATTTCAATAACCGACAGCTGAGCCGGCGGTTCAGGATCTGGGTCGGTTACTTTTTTTCCAAGTTTAACTTTATATTCATGCCAAATTAACTTTAACCGCGTTGCTTAGCCAGTGGCTTGGCTTCACCTTCTGGCGGCTTGTGTGTCTTCCGGATTAAACCAAATCTTTTCCATATTCATCTTGAACTTGAGCCTTATGTACACGCAATCCTAGTTTGTGACTTAGATGTTCCAGCCGGTGGCTCCAATGTATTTCCTTAGTCAACAAGTTCTTCGATTTTTGACTTGAATTCTGGAATTTTCTGGAATTTCTCTGCAAAGCCGGCGGCTAACCTTTTGACTTTTTTGCTCTTTTCTTCACTTTTTAACTTGTTTTATCACACTTTCTAAACAAACACATTAAAAGCACCTTTTTACAAGAATTTATATCTTTTATCCAAAAAGGTGTTAAAACTATATTAAGATGACAAGATAACGCGTAGAAAGCATGTATAATTCAAGCATTATCAAGTTTGAAGAAGGCCATCTTTTGATTGATACTTAATTATTTTGGGGTCATCTAAGAAGTTTTTATTGAATAATTAGGATGGTTGATGGGGATGCATTTTGAAGAGTTAGTTGGTTTAGGTTTGAATTTGATGATCTATTGAGGTTTGATTGTGAAGATTGTGCAAGTTTCAAGCTTGTGTTGATGTTTGCTTGATTTGAGATTGTTTTGGCTTGAAGACCATCATTTGAAGTCTATATATGCAATGTCTTAGAAATCAAAAGTCAAAGTTGTGAAATGGAAAGAGTTGGTGTGATATGCTATTAACAGACGATTTTATTTGTGCGGAGTCGTTAGGCCGCAGGATGTCCGGTTCGGTAGTACACAGTGTCTTCGTTTATTTATATTGTGCGGGGCCTAAATTTACTTTTACTTTCTAAGGTGTAGAAGGTGTAAGTTAACCTAGTGTCGTATTTTTTTGCTGATTAACGAATTGAAGATCAAGTGGATAATTGCCTTTTAGTTAAATTACCTGGATAAAAGATAGTAGTTGTTTTTAGCTAAAAGTCCTAAGTGCAGAAAAGTAAATAAGTGGAAGGATATCCGGAGTATGCAGATCAGGGAAATGTTGACCAAGATATCAGTATTGGGTCAGGGAAAGGTAATTATGCTTATGTTAAGACTATGCTTGGACTGATGTAGATCTAGTTGGATGAGCCAATTACACAGACCTACTTGTCTCTGAACTCTCGGAGTTCTCTTTGAGCAGTGAGAAGTATGTCACTTGGTGGTATAATTGAAAGGTAACAATACCTCGGAGGTTATCCTCAGTAAAGCACTAGGTTTATTGGTGAGTTAAGCTCTAATCCTAACCCTCGTTATCAATTTAGTTAACTGAATAACAACGTGCCGTGTTGATTGAACACTGATCACAAACGGAAGGAATCTGTCGGTTTATTTGGCAAAACCTTAAATGAAAACTAACAACCATTCCATCATACTAATGAGATCATATCAATTCAAACATTATACATCATTACAGTTGATATACTGATAGTAAATCAGATAGAAATCTAATGAATACCTAAACAGTTGATATGACTAAGACCTAAGGCAACAATCAGATAAGAACATGCAATAGGCTTGGGTCACACAGTGAAGGCACTAACTAGATCTTAACAGCTCCTAAGAAGTCTCTTCGGAACAGTCAATATGCATACTAGGTCATTCATGTCTCAATTCCTAAGTTCCGTGTCCTAAAAGCGTATTAAATGCCTCTCGGGAACTCTGGCCATACCGAGTTCATAGAATCTTCAGATACAGTATAACCAGGGGTCTTAATCCTATGAAGTAGCTAATTTCATATAGGTGGATAAGTTCTGATCACAACCTAGGTTGGTTAATCCTTAAGATGCTAGCATACAAATCTATCAGACTTTCTAGTTCAGTATTATAACAGTAATCGTACTAAATTAACATAATTACGCTAACCCAAACTTCTATCATGGAAACATACAGATTAATTAAGCTATCATGGTAATATCAGAACGCATTATTAAACATAAAAAGTAAGAACACATGTTTAATACAAAAGACAAGCGTTTCTGATAAAAACCTGAAAAGGCCAAAGAAATCTGCCCGAGATCGCAGGGCCTCGCCGGGCTACTACTAAAGACTAACTAAAAGCTTGAAAATATGAAATGAATTACAAATTGAGTGTGTGTTGAAATGGATGGAGAAAGCCCTTTAAATAGACTTGAAATTTGTCTACAAATGGCTGGCAGGCCGTTTGGTAGGCCGTTTGCAAGGGCCATTTGCCAGGTTTGCCCGTTTAAGGTACCCGTTTGCTCTGACCATTTAGCAGGCCGTTTGCCATACTGGCAAGCCGTTTGATAGGCCATTTGGCTTGCTGGTTTGCTGGATCGTAACTTGATTTCTTGTCTTTCACCGTTTTCGCTCTAGAATCTTCGTTTTAGCTCTGTTTTACTTGATTTTTTTTGCATCTCCTTTCATAATTACTTAATTTACAAAATCAACCGAAAAAGTGATAATTCTGCCGACAAAGTTTAAATCTTTATTGTTCTAGGGCTTAATATTGGGGATAAAAATATGACTTTTTGGCCGATATCAAATACCCCACACTTGGCTTTGCTTGTCCTCAAGCAAAAAGCGAGAATTTAAGGATCTTTCTAATAGACTCTCCCTTGCCCCACCCATAGATCTTTTTATTATGCCTTCATTGGAAGTCGAAACATCTTTCTAAAGTATTAGAAAAAGTTTCGAGCTTCGATGATTTGGTCGCTAGATTTCAATCGCGTCCATAGTGAAAAAGGTGTACTTTCCAACTCTCATATGTAGAGTATACATGATCAGGCTCCTCACTAGCGGATCATTCATATCACTCAAGTGTTTAGGGTGTCCTATTCTAATTGTATCATCGCTCAGGAGCCAGTCGTGTAATAGTTCTCATCATAGGCTTGGTAAAGCATCGATATCTCCACCGGTTGAGTAAGGACGGCACTAATCTTCTTCCTAGGCATTCTTTCAAGAGGAAGATGGGTTATAGGGTTTGGTTGAAAATTTATGGATCGGTGAAAGGTATCCAGATCTTATTTATTTTTGATAGAATTGATAGACTTTGATTCTTTAGAGTATCCATTTTTGGATAGAGAACGGCCTGGAATTCGTAGAAGCTTTCTTCGGAAGAGGCGGATTTTGCTAAGACTTTGTCTAGAATTTTCTTTGGCTCTTCCGGCATCCTTCTTTAGGGCAACTTCTCGGGTGTTCTTTTGCCTTATTTATAGAGACTTTACTCTTTCATCATCTTTTTTTTTATTTTTTTTCGGCATACCCTTTCTTCATAACTTTTGTCTTTCGTTCATGGTGCCCAGAGATGAAGTGATAATCCACTGAAAATAGGTCTTTGACCTATCAAAAACAATCAGGGGTTCGGAATCTTTCAACAAGTGCTTCTGAAGCGAATTTGATCGATCTATCTCTTTACTATCTCCGGATCTTTCGATTAATGGAAAGGGGAGTGAATGTGAATGGTGTATTTTGGGAGTGAATTTGGGATGAATATTTCTTATTTCTGATTCATTAACTCTTTATGTGAGTTGGTCGGTTTAAATTGCGTGGAGTGGAAACGGAAACGGATGGCTTTTTGTCTTCTCTATTAAGAATGATTTCGGAAGGAGTATCGCACCTACACCACGTATGGCGCTTACTAACCATTTGTCTTGAAACTTGTGTCAGGACCAAGTTCTAACTTGAACTGTACAACGGCACGCTCATCAATCGAAATGACAAAGTACTGTAGATTTGATGGGTCATATATATACTTTGGCTCTAAGATTCCTTACCTTTTTGGGAGTAGGGGTCGTGCTTGATCATGCATAGCCTTTTACATATTTTCTTAAAAGAAATCGTTTGAAACAAAACATAAGTTTCAGCTTAATCGTTCCGTTCTAATAAATGTTCCGAAAACCAATTTCTAGCAATTTTATTAGATCTTTTGGGCAAAAATAAGGTAAGAATTTTTCGAAATTACCCAATATCCATTGCTTAATTACTTTTTGGACAAAAGAATTTTTCAAAACTTGGCATTTTGTGGTTACTTGACCTTTAAACCTTCAACCTTTACCCATTATCCCACACTTAGAAGATCATTGTCCCTAATGTTCTCTAGAAAGAATATTTTAATACTTTATAAATTAAGGACATTGACTTCTAAAATTTCTAAGTTAGTTGCGGGGGTTACCCCACACTTAGAGATTTTAGTGCGTTATAATCGAAATAGGTTTGAGGAAGGATTACTTCCCTATGGTCGTGTTACTTTCCTAGTGCTGGGCTCTCCTACGGTCAATCTCCTAAGTACCAATCTCTTTTGATAATATTTCTGCATGAAGAACAAAAAGAGAAAGGCAGCATTTCCACTATATATAACTTTTTTAGTACAATGCTTTAAAAAGATAAAACTAAAAATAAAGTAAAGTAAATTAGTTTATGGGATACTATCCTGGTCAATGTGCTGAGTCGGCGCTGCGAAGTATCCGAAGGGATCATCATCATCCTCTAGTCTTGGTAAGTACTCAATAGGTTGCCCTATATCCAACTCAGGGCCTAGTAATGAATCCAGACATAGGTCTGACGGCAAATCCAGGTAGGATAGGCTTGGGAAAGGCTCCTTATCAGGTATGCTCCCGGTGATCTCAAATACCTGGGCCGTTGGTGGCTCAACTGATATGTGAATAGTGACTAAGTGACAACCCTCAGGTAGCTCAGTGACTGGAACTGGCTTGGTGACTGGAGCAGGAGGCGTGATGTGAATAGGAGTAGCATGTGCAGGTATGACAGCTGAGTGAATTGAGGCTGGTGTGGAATGCTTGGGGGTAGCTTATCGTGTCGGCTGAACACGGCGCACTAGCCTAAATAAAGACGGGCCCAGAGTACTGTGCGGCATCCCCTCGCGCTGAAGGTATGCTCTAAGAGCTCGGTAGAGCCTCTGCTGGTCTTTGAGTAGTGCCCATGTAACACCAGGGTCACTTAAAGTAGCTCCATAGTATATCACCATCTATGGCTCATGTGTCTCTGGTAGCTGTGTGTGCTCGGCAGGTCTCCTGGCTAGACGTCTAGATCGTCGAACGGGAGGAGCTGGCGGTGCTGTGCTAATGTCCTCCTCAACACTCTCCAATATCAATCGCCTTGGGCCTAATTGCCCTGTTGATGGCCTGTTCTGATCAGCACTCCTTCCAGATGAGTAAATCTAGGAGTCCTCCTCCTGCGAACTGGGATGTACACAGAAGCTCCTGAACTTGGCATTGTTTTGCCTGAACACATTCAAAAAACTTGTAAGTACTAAGCGCAAGTACGACGCTTAGTTGTTAGTACATAGAGATAATATCTTAAGACTGAAAATAATCAAAATAAAAATAAATAATAATAAAAGGATAAGCAAGGGGTGCCTCCCAAGAGCTCTTTGTTTATCAAGTCATTACAGCTCGACTTTTCTTTGCCAGATCTTCAAAATGGATCACAGGAGAAGAGGTGCTCCTCCTTATCGTAGTCTTCTAGATAAGCTTTTAATCGGTGGCCGTTGACTTTGAAGTTACCAGTAGGTCCTTCCAATTCCACGGATCCATGTGGAAAAGCATGTACAACTTTGTATGGGCCACTCCATCTTGATCTAAATTTTTCAGCGAACCTCTTGAACCAAGAATTGAAGAGTAGAACTTTATCTCCAGGGGCGAACTTTGTAGGAATCAATTTTGCATCATGCATAAGCTTTGTTCGTTCCTTGTAGATGTATGACGTTTCATATGCTTGATCTCTTAATTCGGCGAGTTCGTTTATCTGCATCTTCCGATGCTTTGCGGTAACTGAGGGGTCGAGGTTGCAGGTCTTCAGTGCCCGGAGAGCTTTATATTCAAGTTCCAGCGGAAGGTGACAGGCTTTTCCATAGATCATATGGTAGGGTGTATTCCCTAAACGATTCTTGTAAGCAGTCTGGAATGTCCACAAAGCATCGTCTAGTTTCTCAGCCCATTTATTTCCATGATGGCTGACAGTTCATTCTAAGATTCTTTTGAGTGCTCTGTTCATGACCTCTTCTTGTCCATTAGTCTGAGGACAATAGGCCGTGGACATCTTGTAGGTAACTCCGTATTGTTGCATCACCTTCATAAATTGAGTATTACAGAAGTGTGTGCCTCTATCACTTATTATAGCACAGGGAGCTCCAAATTGACAGAAGAGTCTCTTCAGGAAGTTGGTGACGACTTTGGCATCATTAGTTGGAAATGCTTGGGCTTCGACCCATCTGGAGACGTAATCTACTGCTAGGAGGACATATTCTTTCCCATTACGTATGAGAAGAAGAAGAAAAAGATTATTTTTATGATCAGAATTCGGTTGGCTTTATAGGCAGTTTTTCATTTTGGGGCTCCGCGACTCGCGGCATTTTTGCCTTCAAACTCCGCGAGTCGCGGAGAATGAAATTACAGCTCAGTCCCTTGGAGTCTTTCTCTGCCGACGGTTTTTATTTATAAATGTAATATATATATAATTAATATAATTAATTATATATTATATTATATTTATATACATAGTTAACTTGTAATTTTTAGTCCGTTGCGTCGAGCGTTAAGAGTTGACTCTGGTCCCGGTTCCGGATTTTCGAACGTCCTTGCGTACAATTTAATATCTTCTACTTTGCGTTTTGAATCTTGTACTCTTGTAATTTCGAGACGTTTCTTATCAATAATTGGAACCTTTTTGATTGTCTTTTGTACTTTTGAGCTTTTTGGTCGTTTGCGTCTTCAATTCGTCGAATCTGTCTTTTGTCTTCATCTTTTATTATTTAAACGAATATCACTTGTAAATAGAACAATTGCAACTAAAAGCTTGTCTTTCTTGAGGAATAATGCTATGAAATATATGTTCGTTTTTAGCATTATCAAATATTCCCACACTTGAGCGTTGCTTGTCCTCAAGCAATATTGTCTTGAAATACTAGAATCACTTCTTTATTCTTCACACTTTGTACATCAGTGATTTCTATACGGCGGTAAAAACAATGGTAGTAACGATATGGTTTACAGTCCCACATGACTATAAAAATTTAGATCCATTAAGGAAATTGGATCTTTATGAAAACATTTGATCTTTTGAAAATTAAATCTAGTTTTTACCCTAGATAAGTTTTCCGGAATAACCCTTTACCGGTGTTTGCAAAATATTTTTGTGAGTTTGGTGGGTTTCAGATTTGAAAATTTTAGCTCAAAACTTGCGGTTTTGTGTCACCCACTTGCTAACCTTGTATTTGGAAAGCAACACGTCCAGTTTAATTGTCCCGTATATTACCTTTCGGTAAACTACCGTCCGGTTGTAAAGGAAAGCGTTGAACAAGCAACTGTTAAGGCAATGTCCCCTGACATGCTTTTAATTATGGTCTATAACGTGTCGGATGCAATTACTATCCTTGGTAGGAGCAATAGTAAAGTTCACCCTTATGATTTTTCGGTATGGCACAAGGTCCTGTCTTTGACCACTATGCAACCACCGTTCTTACGGTTGACACCCGTTTTAGTTCAGGTGACCTAATGAATTCCAGGTGAATTCCTAGGATTTTACGTTCAATGGTAATGAACGCATTGAAAATAGGGTTTTCAGAAAACAAATCGGTTTGTAATTTTGATCAAAATATTTTCTCGTTCAAGCTCGAGTTTAGATATCATTGAATTCCATGAGTTTGTAATTCTCAATCTTTAAGGTCAATCTCAAGGATTGAGTAATATCAGTCTTAAAAGCTGATTTTTAATCTTTAAGGAGATTATCCTTTCTGGGGATCTGATTCATTAGTCTTGTCCAGCTAATTTGCATGGTGCCCCCCATTGTACGAGATAAATCCTTCTCATGGTTAGGATAAATCTGACCACTTGGCGACCCTGTTTAATGCTGAGGTCCGTGGATTTCCTGCTGATTTTAGTGATGACTTTTCTAGATTTTTCGTCAACCTACAGCTGGTCTGGACGACAACTTCATGACCTAAATCAAGAGGCGCGTGTCTTTTTCGGAAGACTTTACTTCCTTTTAATGATGGAATTGATTCATCGTGTAGATCCATCTCTTCTTTTCTTTCATCGGGTAAAACAGTTTAGTTTAGTCCAAAGCAAAAGTATTTTCAGTTATTTGTTACAGATATATGTGACATATGTTTAAGATAACTTGGTAAATTTTCCCACACTTGGCTTTTATTTTCCTTTTTATCGTCCTCTATTCCATTTTAAATGAATTTTAACATTTTAGTTTGTTTCTCAATTTATGTCCTTTCCGAGGTAACAATAATTTCGGTGTTAAAACCTAGTTTTATCGTTCATAAATATGTATAAACATGATTTTGAATTCATTTAATTGAAAATTTTGAAAAATTTTACTAGAATTGGGTAGTCAGTATATAAGACTAGGGCTGTTCTTTATTATCAGAGAGCACTAGATTCTAATACAACTACTGCTTTACTAGTATTTTTAATGGTAACCAAGTGTATAAAGTAAAAATTTTTAAAATCCGAAAGAATTTAACCCCTTCCCACACTTAAGATCTTGCAATGCCCTCATTTGCAAGAAATCAGTAACAATTTAAATTATTGAGGGTGATTAGTGTGATAATGATTAAATTTTTACCAAAGTTTCCAAATATATTGGCGTTTGTTTGCTGAATGATAAATGGTGCACATCATTTGTTCATTCCGTCTTGTTGTTATTTCACATATATTTTGCATCTTGTCGTCAAAATTAGTTGCTTTTGCTGAACTTAATGCCAGTCTTTGAAAATGCGTTGTTTTACCCTGTTGTGTACATAAGATAAACTGCAAACATATATACATATTTTTGAAGTTTGGTATATTACCCCACATTCAAAAATTATTAAAATCTAAGAATAAAAGTTAGATAATTATAAAAATGATTACAATATTAACAAAAGCATTAAACGTATCTATAATTACAAATTACAAAAAAAAAAAAAAAAAAAAAAAATAAGTATACTAGGGATGATACTGGTACCAATAGGGGTTCCAGGCATAACCATAGGTGCTATAGAATGCTTCGGCAGGGTCATACGTAGGATACGGTGGCTGCATCTCTATAGACTAGGGAGGGAAGATGGGTTTCGGTGTAGGAATATAGTTTCTACCTATATGTTGGCAATGAGCTATGATTTGGTTCTGATGAACTTGCCAATCTTCAAATGCTCTCTGTCTAGCATTTTCGTATTCCTGAGAAGCTATAAACCTTTGCATTTCTTGCATCTCATTCCCCCCTCCTACATTACCTTGCTGTTGGTTTCTCTCCACCTGTGGATGTCTACCATGGTATCGTACTGCGGCGTTATTTCGCCTCTTCAAAACTTTCGCACCATGGTATACATTTAAACCTATAGTATCGCGGGGTTCTGGTTCTTCTACTAATAATCCCCCCCGACTTATATCCACACCGAGATATTCACCAATCAAAGTAATAAAAATACCACCTCCTATTATGCTATGCGGTCGCATCCCCCGAACCATAGCTGATAAATAATAACCCACACAATATGGTATACTTACAGCGCTTTGTGGGTCTCGAATACATATATAGTAAAACAAATCCTGTTCATTTACTTTTTCCTTGTTCTTACCCCTTTGTGTAATCGAATTAGCTAAAAACCTATGTATCACTCTTAATTCGGCTCTATCTATATCCAAATAAGAGTAATTTCCCCCTTTGAAACGGTGATGGCTTGTCATTTTACTCCACACACCGTGTGTATCAAAATTTTCATCTATCTTTCTACCGTTTAGTATCAATCCTCTACAATCGGCAGACGCTAACTCCTCAGGCGTATATATACGTAAAGCCTGAGCCATGTCCAGTAAAGACATGTGGCGCATCGAACCGCCTAACAAAAATCTAATAAAAGAACGATCAGTTAAACTAGCTACCCGATCATTCAACTCTATACTACATAACAATTCTTCACACCATACTTTATATACAGGTCTACGCATGGTGAATAAATGTACCCAGTCATTAAAAGAAGAATTACCATACCTCTGTACAAGTAATTCCCTAATTGGCCCGGCCAATTCTACAGCTTCTAAGGGTCCCCATTCTATGACCCTCGGTACCTCAACAACCTTAGAATGAAGAGTATGCAAACCCCTTTGATATTTTGGATAATCTATCCAAAGTCTGTCAAATCTCAGGTTCGGGTGCAACTCTTCCAAGTGCATATCGGAAAAGGTCATGACTGGATGAGGTATATCTTACTTGTAGTAGTTTTCCACCTCCTGTTGTTCCAAATTCTCAGCAGGAGCATTGCGGGCTTGGGATGAAGATTCACCCCTTTCAGTCTGCAAAACACATCAAACACAAATTTTGTGCATCCAAATATGCATTAGTGTCAGCAAAATCATCAATCAAAATAATTACAATGACATTATCAATTTATATCAAACTTAAGCTTATTTTCATATTTTCATCAAATCTACACTTTTTCAAATAAGCATATACGAAAATGTTCGCCAAGTTCATAAGCATTCAACTCAAACAACATGTCAAAATAATCATTACTAGCAATTAAACAAGTTTCAAATGGCATTATCTTTCAAAAATCAAGTTCATGAATTTTAGACTTGAAAAAGTCCACTTTAATTCTCAAAATCATGTTTAGGCTCAAAGTTTGGATCATTTAACTACCTAGACATGTTACACTACTCAATTTAGCAACAATTCATGACAAAAATCGGCCATAACCTGTTTATATCAAAAAGCCCCAAATTTGCTCAAGAACACAAACCCTAGATTATTCAAAATTTGAAGTTTAAGGCTTCTAATCATGTTAAACATCATCAATCTAGGTTATACAAGCATAATACATAAACAATTTAAGTCTAATTACACTAAAAAGCATCAAAATCAAATTGGGGAAAAAATTGCTCAAGAATACCAAATTTCGGATTAAATGGTGTTTAGGTGTAGAAATTTACCGTTTTTCTTGAGTAATTCTTAGATAGCATCCTTCTCAACATGATTTTAGTAAAAAATTTGGTGATTAACCGTTAAAAATTGGGATTTTTGGGGTGTTTTTGCGGGTTTTTCGGCAGTTTATTTCGCAGTATTTTGCTGTTGTTTGAGTTGTGTGGTGCACTGATCTGTTTTTTTTACGTTTTATTTTTTTCTGTAAATTGGTCCCTCCGCGACTCGCGGCATTTAACCCTTCAAACTCCGCGAGTCGCGGAGTTTGCTATTTATTTTTTTTTTATAATCATTAACTTATTAAAACAATTAAGTACTTAATTTTAAAATTTTGTTTCCCTTGTTATTTAGGACGAGGTCGTTTCGGATCGATGTCCTAGTCCGTCCCTCGACAAAATTTTAAAATTTGTCTTTTTGTAGCGATTGTTTTAAAAGCTAAGATTTTTGGGTTTTTTCAATGTTTTTGGCATACTTTAATTCAATAAGATTAAAAATAATGATATTAAAAGTTCTCGTCCCTTCGTTGGGTAAAGCAATTTCGGTTCAAAGACCTAGTCTTCAACTTATGACGAATTTTAAAAATCATATTCTTAACTTAATGAGATAAAGTAAATTTTTGTTTTTAAATTCACACAACTTAAATATAAAATTCAAAATTATTATTAAAAATTCACACCAAACTTAAAATTTGAAATGCATAAAATAAAAAATTTATATTTTAAAAATTCACACCAAACTTAATTTAAAAATTCATATTATAAATTCACACCAAACTTATGTTAATTTTTCAAATATTTATAATTTTAAATATATATATATTTTTTTACAAAGTTTACAATATTAATTTAAGATTTAAATATTAATTTTAAAAACATGGTAAAAATAAAATTAAAAATCTTTTTGTCTTTTTATCCCACTTTAATCAATCAAATATTATCAAAAATATGCGCCCCTCTTTTCGGTAAAGTAATTTCGGTTCCAAGACCTAATTTAACTCATGACGAATTTTTGAAATATTTTGGGTTGATTGATTAAAGATATTTATACCTTAAGAATAAACGTTAAATTTCGCAGTGATGTAATAAATTTTTGAATGATATCAATAATTTCGGTCGCCAAACCTAATTTTATTCAATACCAATTTAATACTTTTTAGCGAACAAATTAGCGTTTATTATCAAAAGGTTAAAAATAAAAATAAAAATAAAAACTGTACAGACATACCTGTGAAATAGATTTCTTAGTTATATGATCTATCCCATTCATAAGATAGTCGGTTTAATTGGTTTTCCATGGCTACATAGGCGTAACCTCGAGCATTCAGTGTCTTTTCTTCTAAACATATGAACGGTCCGTCTCTGCATAAAGTAACAAATTCGGTATTTGAATAGGTTTGATTATTTGAACATTTACCTCCATGTGACCATTTTCCGCATTTGTGACATCTTTCTAGGTGTCGTGCTCTTCTTTTCGCTGCGGATTTTGATTTTCCTTTACCAAATTGTAACTTATTATCTTCGCATCTGGATTCTTTTCTAACTCCGTCCATTCTTTCTCTGATTACTGATACTATTTCACTCGGTAGTATGTCATTATTTCTTTTAGTGATCAAAGCGTGTAGCATTAGACCATGGTTTAGTTCACAGGCAGTCTTCATTTCGTAAAAACCTAAAAAAAATAAAAATTCAGAATGGGGGGAGAAGACTAGTTCTTTAGGGTCTGCTAGGGAAAGACCATTCGGGTTCCATTTTCGAGATTTACACGAAAACAGACAATCTAACTCTAACAAAAATACATATTATCCTTTAAAGACTTGATTCTCCCCACACTTAGTTAGCTGTGGTGTCGAAATTGTGATTAACTTCGTTGTCGACTTCCATCGGACCATGTATGTAATGTTTAACTCTGTGACCATTAACTTTAAATTCAATCCCATTTGAATTTATTAATTCTATCGTTCCGTATGGGAAAATTCTTTTGACTATGAATGGTCCAGACCATCTTGATTTCAATTTTCCAGGAAATAGCTTGAATCGTGAATTGAAAAGAAGAACTCTGTCTCCTTCTTTAAATTCTTTTGAACTTCTGATTCTTTTATCATGCCATTTCTTCGTTCTTTCTTTATAGATTAACGAATTTTCGTATGCTTCATGTCTTAATTCTTCTAATTCGTTTAGTTGACTTAATCGTAGACGTCCAGCTTCATGTAAATCAAGATTACATGTCTTCAAAGCCCAAAATGCTTTGTGTTCAATTTCTACTGGAAGATGACATGCTTTTCCATAAACAAGTCTAAAAGGTGTGGTTCCAATTGGAGTTTTGTAGGCTGTTCTAAAAGCCCAGAGTGCATCCTCCAATTTAATAGACCATTCCTTCGGATTTGATCCTACGGTTTTCTCTAGAATACGTTTTAAAGCTCGGTTGGTATTTTCAACTTGTCCACTTGTTTGTGGATGATATGCGGTGGAGATTTTATGAGTTACTCCATATCTTTTAAGAACTTTCTCAAGTTGATTATTACAGAAATGAGTACCCCGATCACTTATTAAAGCTTTCGGTGTTCCAAACCTTGCAAAAATACGTTTTAAAAAGTTGACTACAACTCGTGCATCGTTAGTTGGGAGAGCTTGTGCTTCCGCCCATTTAGATACATAATCAATGGCTACGAGTATATATAGATTATTATTAGATTTTGGAAATGGACCCATAAAGTCAATACCCCAAATGTCAAATACTTCACATACTTGGATGACATTTTGTGGCATTTCATCACGTTGACTTATTTTTCCGGCCCTTTGACATGCATCACAGGATTTGCAAAGAAGGTGTGCATCTTTGTAAATTGTAGGCCAATAGAATCCAGCTTCATAAACTTTTATTGCTGTTAGTTGAGGCCCATAATGCCCTCCTGTTGGTCCTGTGTGACAATGGTTTAAAATTTTACTAGCTTCATCTCCAAATACACATCGGCATATTATTCCATCGGGACAACTTTTAAACAGATGTGGATCTTCCCAGAAATAGTGTTTTATATCACTGAAGAATTTCTTTCGTCTTTGGTACGATAATCCTTTTTCAAGGAATCCACAAACTAAGTAGTTTGCATAGTCTGCAAACCATGGGATTTCTTTATAATCTATCTTCAATAGATATTCATCAGGAAAGTTGTCTTGTATGGCTGATTCATTTAGAACTTCTAATTCGGGATTTTCAAGATGAGAAAGATGATCAGCGGCAAGATTTTCTGCTCCTCTTTTATCTCGGATTTCAATATCAAACTCTTGTAAGAGTAAGATCCAACGGATTAATCTTGGTTTAGCATCTTGTTTTGAAAATAGGTATCTAAGAGCAGAATGGTCGGTATAGACCACCGTTCTTGCTAGAACGAGATATGATCGAAATTTGTCAAAAGCAAAGACAATAGCAAGGAGTTCTTTTTCAGTAGTTGTATAGTTTGTTTGTGCTCCTTGTAACGTCTTACTAGCATAATATATAGGTTGAAATCGTTTTTCAATCCTTTGTCCTAAAACGGCTCCCATTGCAAAATCACTTGCATCGCACATTAGTTCAAATGGTAGATTCCAATTTGGTGTTATCATGATCGACGCATTAGTGAGTTTCTCTTTAAGAATATTAAAAGATTTGATACACTCATCTGAAAAGATGAATGGAGCATCCTTCTCTAGGAGTTTATTCATAGGAGTAGCAATTTTAGAAAAATCTTTTATGAAACGTCGGTAAAAACCGGCATGCCCTAGAAAACTCCTAACTCCTCTAACATTTGTGGGATGTGGAAGTTTAGCAATTACATCTACTTTAGCTCTATCCACTTCAATTCCTTCTTTTGAAATTTTATGTCCAAGAACGATGCCTTCTTTAACCATGAAATGGCATTTCTCCCAATTAAGTACTAGATTTGATTTTTCGCATCTAATTAGCATTCGTTCCAGATTAACTAGACATGATTTAAATGTATCACCGAAGACTGAAAAGTCATCCATGAATACTTCCATGCATTCTTCTATCATGTCGTGAAAAATCGCCATCATACACCTTTGAAAGGTTGCAGGGGCGTTACAAAATCCAAATGGCATGCGTTTGTAAGCAAAAGTACCATAAGGGCACGTGAATGTGGTTTTCTCTTGGTCCTCGGGTGCTATTGGAATTTGAAAATATCCGGAAAATCCATCTAGAAAACAATAGTAGCTATTTCCGGCTAATCTTTCCAACATTTGATCAATGAAAGGTAAGGGAAAGTGATCTTTTCTGGTTGCGTCATTTAATTTTCTATAATCAATACATACACGCCATCCTGTTACAGTCCTAGTAGGAATAAGCTCATTTTTCTCATTTGTGATGACAGTCATGCCACCCTTCTTAGGCACGCATTGAACTGGGCTTACCCATGGACTATCAGAGATTGGATAAATTAAACCTGCATCTAGCAGTTTAATAATCTCTTTCTTAACTACATCTTGCATATTAGGATTTAGTCTTCGTTGGCGTTGCACATACGTTTTATGACCTTCTTCCATAAGGATTTTATGTGTGCAATACGAAGGACTTATTCCTTTAATATCATGAATCTTCCATGCAATGGCTGGTTTATGAGCTTTCAACACAGAAATGAGTTGTGATTTCTCATTTTTAGTAAGAGAAGACGATATTATTACAGGTAATTCAGATTCACCATGTAAATAAGCGTATTCCAAATGGTTTGGAAGTGGCTTTAACTCTAATTTCGGAGGTTCTTCTATCGATGATTTATATCGATATCTGTCTTCTTCTTTTAGCATTTGAATTTCTTCTGTTGTTGGTTCATATCCATTAGCTATAAGTGTAGCTAACATTTCAGCTTCATCAATTGGTTCATTACCTTCTCCTAAAGAACATTCTCCTGTTCCTTGTAATTCTGGAAATTCTTTTAATAATTCTGCATGTGCATCTATAGTTTGAATATAATAACATGTATCATCTGCAGATTGTGGTTGTTGCATTGCTCTATCAACTGAAAAGGTAACACTCTCATCCCCTATACTTAGGGTCAGTTTCTTACCGAACACGTCTATCATTGCTTTAGCCGTGTTTAAGAATGGTCTTCCTAATATGAGAGGAACTTG
This sequence comes from Rutidosis leptorrhynchoides, assembly GCF_046630445.1. Taxonomy (NCBI): domain Eukaryota; kingdom Viridiplantae; phylum Streptophyta; class Magnoliopsida; order Asterales; family Asteraceae; genus Rutidosis; species Rutidosis leptorrhynchoides. The sequence goes on from NC_092334.1 coordinate 600,129,223, forward strand.
AGAATCTTCTTCCATGTCCAAAACAACAAAAACTACTGGAAATACTAAAGTACCAACTTTAACTAGCATGTTCTCCATTATCCCTCTAGGATATTTTATTGATCTATCGGCTAGTTGTATGCTTATTCTGATTGGTTTCAATTCTCCAAGGTCTAGTTTAGCGTATAGTGAATACGGCATTAGATTTATACTAGCACCTAAGTCTGCCAATGCTTCTATTGAACTAAGACTACCCAGAAAACATGGAATTGTGAAACTTCCTGGATCAGATAGTTTTTCTGGTATCTTATTCAACAGCACTGCTGAACAATTAGCATTCATAGTAACAGCCGAGAGTTCTTCCATTTTCTTTCTATTTGAGATTAGATCTTTCAAGAATTTAGCATATCTTGGCATTCCTGAAATCACATCAATGAAAGGAAGATTTACATTTATCTGTTTAAACATATCCAAGAATTTGGATTGCTCGGCTTCAAGTTTCTCTTTCTTCATTTTACTCGGGTAAGGAAGTGGTGGTTGGTATGGTTTAACATAAGGTTTATCCTTAACTGTGTTATCTTCATTAACCTTTTCAACTACCGGTTCTTTTTCCTTATCTTGATCAGGTTGTGGTTCTTGTAGAGTAGGAATGGCTTCATCAGAAGTTATAGGTATTTTAGGTGGTTTAAGTGTTGTACCACTTTTTGTGGTAATGGCTTTAGCTGTTTCATTTCGGGGATTAGCATTTGTATCACAAGGTAGACTTCCCGGTTTTCTTTCACCTATTAACCTTGCTAGGTTACTTACTTCTTGTTCCAGATTTTGAATAGAAGCTTGTTGATTTCTAAATGCTTGAGCATTTTGTTCATTGGTTTGTTTCTGAGAGGTGAAAAACTGCGTTTGAGTTTCAACTAGCTTCGTCATCATATCTTCTAAATTCGGCTTTTTATCATCGGTTTGTTGTGGTGGTTTGTTTTGAAAATTTGGTCTTTGCTGATTGTAATTATTATTGGATACTTGTTGATTGCTAGGACCTTGTTGGTTGTTGTATGGAATATTTCGGTTATAATTCTGGTTTTGATTGTAAATCGGTCTTGGCGGTTGATAATTATTCTGATAATTATTTCCAGGCCTTTGGTTTATGTATGAAATATTCTCTCTTTGTTCCATTGTTAATTCAATACTGAGACAATCTTTTGTCAAAAGTGGTCCTCCACACTGTTCACAACTAATTCGTATTGAGTGAATATCTTTAGTCATCTTTTCCATTCGTCTCTCCACAGCATCTATCTTTGCGGAAATGGAATCTAAGTCATGGCTAGAATCGGCTCTAGCTGCTTTAGATGATCTAATGATATCTTTTTCTTGGTGCCACTCATGTGAGTGGGAAGCAGTGTTATCAATAATTTTGTAAGCATCAGTTTCGGTTTTCTTCATAATAGAACCACCAGCTGCTATATCTATGTCTTTTCTTGTAGTGATGTCGCATCCTTGGTAGAATATTTGTACTATTTGACAGGTGTCTAAACCATGTTGCGGACATCCTCTTAATAACTTTCCATATCTTGTCCACGCCTCATATAGAGTTTCATTTGGTTTCTGTGTGAACGTAACAATTTCTGCTTGAAGTCTTACGGCTTTAGATGCAGGAAAGAATTGTTTAAGAAATTTGTCAACTAAAACGTCCCATGTATCGATCGCCCCTTCAGGTAACGATTCCAACCAATCTTTGGCTTCTCCCTTTAAAGTCCAGGGAAATAACATGAGATATATCTGTTCATCCTCCACTTCTCGAATTTTAAATAGTGTGCAGATCCTATTAAAGGTATGTAGATGTTCATTTGGATCTACCTTCGGCGTACCACTAAATTGGCATTGATTAGTCACCATGTGTAGAATTTGTCCTTTGATTTCATAATCTGGCGCATTAATGTCTGGATGAGTAATTGCGTGACCTTGGCCAGTGCGTTTAGCTCTCATTCGGTCTTCCATACTTAAAGGTTCCAGATTCTCCATAATTGAATTTGTTGAATCGGTATCACTAGATGATTCTGATTTAATGGTTCGTTCCTCAACAATCTCTGTTTGAATGATTGGTGGTTCCGGAGGAAAGTTTAGTGGTTCAGGATCTACGAACCGTTCCTGAATATTTTCCGGATTCTCAATTGTGAGGTCGGGTTCAAAAAATGGATTATCGGAAATTTGAACTGAAGTACTTGGTCGACTGGATGACGATTCTAAAGAAAAATCAACGGCGGTAATATTTGCTAAATGTCTTGATCTAGTTACAGGTGGTGAACGTACAAAAGGTGGTGAACGTCTTGCTCGGTGCATTCACTGAATATCCTATTAGTTTTAAAAGGAAAGAAAAATTATAATAAGTTATCCAACCAATAGACTTTTCTGATTTTGCCCACGTTTCGAATAGCCAAAAGATGCAGCAGAGGGGCAGGATTCGTTTGGTCTCAATATAATTGAGGACTGTTTGGCTCCAATAACCCGGTCCACGTACAAATCCAACTATTACTACGAACCAGAAAAATTTGATGTCTATCAATTTAACCACTTAAAATAAATTTTCGTAATTTTAAGAAATTTAGATAAGAAGTAGAATAAAAATCTATGTCCTAAAAACTAGAATAGCGAGAAATAAGAAAGAAAAAGAGTTCGTCGAAAAAGGTCGAAAAAGAAAAATGGTTGAAAAATAAAAGGTGACGAAAAAATAAAAGAAACTAAAAAAATACTTAAAAATACTTGACTAACCTAACCTTATTACTACAACTAACTTAAAATTATAATCGCAAATTGAAATTACTAATTGGAATGATAATTGATACATAGGTAAAAGTCGTCTAAAAATATTAAAGCTTACAGGAAAAACTAAATCCCAAATGGAAATAACTTAAAAATAAACTAAAACTTAAAAAGGCGTCGCAAAATTCTAAAGCACCTAAATCTTAGTCTAAAGAAAAAGCACTTAAGGAATTCTACGGCAAAGCCTAAAAATCTAGGAGTAAAAATGACTATAGCAAAAACTAAGTTTAAAATTAAATATGAGCTAAAAATACAAATATTACGCTAAAACGATTAAAAAGGGACAAAATATAAAAATATACAAAAAGTTGTAAAAAGTACAATTTTTATAAAAATATTATTTTTATATTATTTATTTAATAAAACTACTAATTTTACAATTTAATTAAACTTAATAAACTAAAATATAAATTAAATAAAACTTAAATTAAAATAAAACTTAATTATAATATTAATAATAATTAGGGTTAATAATAATTATAATTAATAATAATCCGTAATAAATGCAGTTTAGGGTTTCTGTCGGTGTCAGAGAAACTCCGCGAGTTGCGGTAATTTATGAAGAAAACCCCGCGAGTCGCGGGGTTCAGAAATTCAGACGACAGCTTATTAAATTCGACGCGTTTTTCTTTATTTATTTTTTTTTTATTTTCTGTTTTCTGTTTTTATATAAATAAAAGATATTTAAATAAAACTTATATTTTTATAAACTAAAATAAAAATAAAGAAACTTATAAAACTTAAATATTTAACAAAATCTTAAAAATACTTATATTTTTGTTTTTCTTTTTATATTTTTGAATAATTAAAACGTATTTTTACAAAAACGAATTTTAATAAAAGTTAACTAAAATTTTTTTTTTTTTTTTTTTTTTTTTTATATTAGCGTTGCGCTTCCGGCGTTTAAGAGTGTCCCCAGCAGCGGCGCCAAAAATACTTGATGTCAAAGCTAAGGGATACGAAATAGTTTATATTTTACTAGGAAAAACTATTAAATACGATAAAATTTTACACAAGATATTTATTTATTTATAGAATGGATATACTTAAACCTTGCTACAACACTTATAGGCAGTGTACCTAATCGTACAGTAGTGTAGTTTTTAGTAAGTCCGGTTCGTTCCACAGGGAATCTTTTAAACAAAGCTTAACGCTATATTAATTTACTTTTATAAAAATACAAACATATATCTAAGTAATTTTATTATAAAGGGGGGTTTTTACCGTTTAATGACCGGTTTGTCGATTTTAAAACTTTAGTCGCAGTTAAAACCTAATGTAAAATATTAAATAAATAAAAGACTTAATTTAAAGCGTAAAGTAAATAACGATAATGAAATTGCGAATAATAAAAGTGCGATAAAATAAAATTGCGATAATTAAAAAGTACAATAATTAAAAGTGCGATTAAATAACAATAAATAAAAGTGCGATAATTAGAAGTGCAATTAAATATAAAATAAAGGAAATTAAATATGAAATAAAAGAATTATGCTTATTTAAACTTCCGTAATCATGATGTTTGACGTGTTGATTTTAGTTTTATGCCCATGGGTTAATTGTCCTTTGTCCTGAATTATTTAATATGTCCGTCTGGTTTTTGTCCATAACAGTCCATCAGTCGTAAATATAAAGTGCGAGTGTCCTCGTCAAATTATTCTTATGCCCGAAGTTAAATATTCCAACTAATTGGGGATTCGAATTGTAACAAGGTTTTAATACTTTGTTTAATGAATACACCAGGTTATCGACTACGTGTAAACCAAGGTTTTACTACTTTGTTAACAATTACACCAATTACCCTTGAATGTAATTCACCCCTGTTTCAACAAGTTTATTAACTATTAATCCATTTCCGTGTCCGGTTAAATGAACGATTATTCGTACATATAAATACCCCGCCCATCGTGTCCGATCGAGTGTATATGGTAATTTATAGGGACGCCCAATTGTAAATCTTTATATTAACATTAACAAACTATCATTTAGTTAAACAAATATAAAGCCCATTAATAGCTCATAGTCTAATTTCCACAAGTGTCGTTCTTTTGTCCAAACCCCAATTATGGTACAAAGCCCAATTACCCAATTTTAGTAATTAGCCCAACATCATGATTACTTCGTTTTAAATAAGCATAATAATAACTTAGCTACGAGACATTAATGTAAAAAGGTTGAACATAACTTACAATGATTAAAAATAGCGTAGCGTTACACGGACAGAATTTCGACTTACACCCTTACAACATTCGCTAACATACCCTTATTATTAGAATTATAATTAAAATTAAAATATAAATTATAAATATATATATATATATATTTTACGTATGAGAAGAAGAAGAAAAAGATTATTTTTACGATCAGAATTCGGTTGGCTTTATAGGCAGTTTTTCATTTTGGGGCTCCGCGACTCGCGGCATTTTTGCCTTCAAACTCCGCGAGTCGCGGAGAATGAAATTACAGCTCAGTCCCTTGGAGTCTTTCTCTGCCGACGGTTTTTATTTATAAATATAATATATATATAATTAATATAATTAATTATATATTATATTATATTTATATACATAGTTAACTTGTAATTTTTAGTCCGTTGCGTCGAGCGTTAAGAGTTGACTCTGGTCCCGGTTCCGGATTTTCGAACGTCCTTGCGTACAATTTAATATCTTGTACTTTGTGTTTTGAATCTTGTACTCTTGTAATTTCGAGACGTTTCTTATCAATAATTGGAACCTTTTTGATTGTCTTTTGTACTTTTGAGCTTTTTGGTCGTTTGCGTCTTCAATTCGTCGAATCTGTCTTTTGTCTTCACCTTTTATTATTTAAACGAATATCACTTGTAAATAGAACAATTGCAACTAAAAGCTTGTCTTTCTTGAGGAATAATGCTATGAAATATATGTTCGTTTTTAGCATTATCAACAACTATGTAAATAGTATCAAATTCCTATATCTTAGATATAGTAGACATCTTTGTAAGAAAACATTTTGATGATTTCATCTCATAATAAGAATATTTTTAGAAAGAATTAATATCCAACGGATACCCAATAACCCGCTTAATTCAATGGATATGGATGTGGATAGATGAATCATATTTAAATGGACATGGATATGGATATAGATTTTAAAAACCAAATGGATAAGGATATGGATATAGGCACACCCGATCCATATCCGATCTATTACCATTCTTAGCGCCAAGGTGTGCAATTCACCTGGTTACAGGTCTCGTTGCTCAGGGGCTCGTCACCCAAGGGTTTTACTCGTTAGTGAGAACCTAATGTGATTGTCGCTAGGGAGGTTTCTTCGGCGAACTAAAAAAAAGAATGCTGCTTTTTAAAATTCGTTAACACGTGAATTTCGAATATTTAAATAACAGTTAATATGGAAATAATAATTAATTATTATGTACAATAATTTTCTACATGTTAACGTTCATTTTAAAAGTTGTGTTATAATAATAACAGAGAAAGGACTTATAGCGTAGTGGTATTCGATGAGTTTTACAACCAAAGAGTTTAGGGTTTAAGCTCCGTATTGAGCAAATATGTGGATTACGATGCTTTTATTCTTTGATGACTGGTAAAAATGTGTCTCAACCTCTGGCACTAGGTTCGAGCCTATTGTTGCTCAAACTCAGTTCAAGCAATCGAGTTCGAATAAATTGTTGTTCTAACTCAAGTTTGAACTAACTGTTGTTCTGACTTTAGTTCGAACCAATTGTTGTTTTGATTCAGTTTAAATGAGTTCGAACTAATTGTTTGAACTGAGTTAGAACAACGTGTTTGAACTAAGTGTTCAAACTAAGTTAGAACAACAACTGTGTTCAAACTAAGTTAGAACAACTGGTTCAAATTAATGCTCAGGGTCGGCACACATTTTTACCGGTTCTTGAAGAATAAAGCCTTTTTTATACTTGGTACATTGGAACAAACATTGGCTAGACTCATTGGTGTATTTTGTAAAATATAAAAACTTAAAAATATGTCTATACAAGCTTTTAAAAAAGTGAACCCCAAGGATGGCCTAGTGGTAGGCTACTTCGGAATCTCCAAATAATCTAGGTTTAATCTTCACTTGCTGCACTTTGGTGCTTTGCATTTAGAAAAAAAACTTTAGAATCGTATTTTCGTTAGTTTCCATTATTCATATACGAGTTATAACTTGTTGGAATAAAAAGGCCTCACTTAGTTCTCAACACCCAGTCCAATGAAGACGTTGGAGAACTTAACTACACAATAATTAACGTGGAAACACCAAAAGAGAAAAACCATGAGCCTCCAAAAAGAAAAATTCACTATATAACAAATTGTTACAATCACATAAACCCGATAGACTATTATCTACATTTCTCTCTTAAATGGACTACACTATTACAAAGTCTTTAACTCACGCAAAATCTTATTGTGTATTGTTTTTTGTGCAAGTTGAAATAAGGTTTAGCTCTCCTTTATATAGGCAACTTCAAATTGTTCACCAACTTTAACTTGACCATCAAACATAACTTGACCACCAAGCACTACTTGGTCTCCTAGTTTACAATTTATAGAATATGAATTAATAACTAACAAATCTTCAATTAAATCAAATTACCTAAATCTCATAATCACCAACGTAGATGCTTCCTCGACGACAACTTTAAGATCCTCATCTTCGTGCCTCTAACATTATCTTTAACCCAATAATAGAGATACTAAAGCATCGGAGATTATCTAAACCTACTGTAACACCGACCATTTTTTTACAAAGCGAAAGACTTTAATTTAAAATAATGCAACCACGACAATATTACATTATTACACAAAGCCATGTCATATTAAGTTACAAACATGTCTTCAACATCATCACCCAATCCCAACAACAATACCTAAACCTACAGGGGAGGATTGTGGGGTTTAGTGCACCGCTAAGTGAATGGAATCTATCTACAACCTAAGCTTAAGCATCAATCAATAATAAATCCTTCAACGAACTGGCATAAAAGTAAAGACAATATGAGGATCGGTGGATTATACGGGAACATGACCATAGTTAATCAGGCTATAGTCTACTGATAGTCCTTTTTGCTGAATCAGTCTATAAACAGCAGGTTGAGACCCAACCTCCCTCGGCTAGGTTGACCTCTTACGAACTACAACCTCCCTAGGCACGGTTGAGAGTCCCCAGTCTCCTTAGGCACGACTGGTGTCACAATAAGTGCACATAAATAACATACGATTTACAGATCATGCAATTATCCAACTAGCATGACAATCACTACATTACACAAGGTAATCAAAATAATTCACAGTAGCATGACTTGCTACTTAAATTCTATCCGAAGATAGACCCACTGATGTGCAAAAAGTGTGTGCTATGAAGTGCTTACTTTTTTTTCAACTTTTAAATTTATATTACCCTAATTTACTTGTCAGTTTTAACACCCTAACGAGTAACAAAATCTGGTCAATGTAGTATAGTAATTAGTAAGTCAGGATCGTTCCACACGGACTACAGAAGCGGATAAGAGTTGTGTCTTAAATCGATAGCCTAATCCTTAGGAAAGAATTAGAGTTATTAAATATTATATTATATTATTAATATTATAAGATTTTGGTTTATTAAGAGCTTTCTAAACGATTATCTTATGAAGGATAGAATAAGAGTTTGTATTAAATTAAAGTATATTAAAAAGGAAGTGGTTACTTGGACTTGTAAAGCACGATAGAATCTATTAGATAGTTTCATTACTTACATTTATAAGTAGAACATAGCAATCATAGACCAATCACTATTCCTAACAGGCTAAGCTACAAATCACATAAAACATGCAAAGTAGGACCTAAAGCATATGTCAACTAAGTGGGTGTTCAAAGTTAGCATCTTAATTCATAGCATTTGAATAATCACATAATACATATCATCTTAATCTTATGATGGGGACTAAGTTAATATGCAATTAGGTTGACAAATAGATAAGCTAATAAACTTAATCAGATCATCTATAGTTACTAGCTTAATGAAATCTTAATCAAGTTCTCATGCAATCGACAATCAAACACATATAAACGAAGGTTCTTCGACTAGGCCTAACAATAGCAAGATTACTATGCAAGTGTAATTTATCATCTTTCTAATTCAATTCTAATAATAATAATCTTAACTTAAGTTTCATGCAATTCAAATACCTTGTTCGGTGTGATTAACCTAGACGATTAGATGAATCGAGTAAAAGCTTACTTTGAATTAGTTACTAGTTAATCATAACTCTTATTACTTAATCATTATGCATGTAAACACAAAAATCTTGATCATAGCAGAATTAAACAGAATAAATAATCATCACATAATCATAATTATACAGTTCTGGAAGAAACCAGAAACTGCACAATTCGAAGCTCGAAGCCGGTGGCTAAGGATTTGGAGGCCGGCGGCATCATCTTATGATTCCAGAAATTTGCTATTTTCATCCAAGTAACCACTATAAACATTTAGTTCATGATAGAAGACGAATAATGGTCATAAAATAAATACTTAGACATAATTAAATAAAGATGTGATAACATAAAGATGGAATTACCTCAAAACTTGAAGGTAAATTGAATAACTTGAATAATCTTGAATCCTTGAAGGATTTACATTGAAAGAAACTTGAAAAAAAAAACCCTAAAGCTAACAAAATTCGTAATCTAACCTACAAACTATGAAAATTTTCCGCCTCCTCAAATCAGCAAAATTCAGCCTCTATTTATAGATTTCAATAACCGACAGCTGAGCCGGCGGTTCAGGATCTGGGTCGGTTACTTTTTTTTCCAAGTTTAACTTTATATTCATGCCAAATTAACTTTAACCGCATTGCTTAGCCAGTGGCTTGGCTTCACCTTCTAGCGGCTTGTGTGTCTTCCGGATTAAACCAAATCTTTTCCATATTCATCTTGAACTTGAGCCTTATGTACACGCAATCCTAGTTTGTGACTTAGATGTTCCAGCCGGTGGCTCCAATGTATTTCCTTAGTCAACAAGTTCTTCGATTTTTGACTTGAATTCTGGAATTTTCTGGAATTTCTCTGCAAAGCCGGCGGCTAACCTTTTGACTTTTTTGCTCTTTTCTTCACTTTTTAACTTGTTTTATCACACTTTCTAAACAAACACATTAAAAGCACCTTTTTACAAGAATTTATATCTTTTATCCAAAAAGGTGTTAAAACTATATTAAGATGACAAGATAACGCGTAGAAAGCATGTATAATTCAAGCGTTATCAAGTTTGAAGAAGGCCATCTTTTGATTGATACTTAATTATTTTGGGGTCGTCTAAGAAGTTTTTATTGAATAATTAGGATGGTTGATGGGGATGCATTTTGAAGAGTTAGTTGGTTTAGGTTTGAATTTGATGATCTATTGAGGTTTGATTGTGAAGATTGTGCAAGTTTCAAGCTTGTGTTGATGTTTGCTTGATTTGAGATTGTTTTGGCTTGAAGACCATCATTTGAAGTCTATATATGCAATGTCTTAGAAATCAAAAGTCAAAGTTGTGAAATGGAAAGAGTTGGTGTGATATGCTATTAACAGACGATTTTATTTGTGCGGAGTCGTTAGGCCGCAGGATGTCCGGTTCGGTAGTACACAGTGTCTTCGTTTATTTATATTGTGCGGGGCCTAAATTTACTTTTACTTTCTAAGGTGTAGAAGGTGTAAGTTAACCTAGTGTCATATTTTTTTGCTGATTAACGAATTGAAGATCAAGTGGATAATTGCCTTTTAGTTAAATTACCTGGATAAAAGATAGTAGTTGTTTTTAGCTAAAAGTCCTAAGTGCAGAAAAGTAAATAAGTGGAAGGATATCCGGAGTATGCAGATCAGGGAAATGTTGACCAAGATATCAGTATTGGGTCAGGGAAAGGTAATTATGCTTATGTTAAGACTATGCTTGGACTGATGTAGATCTAGTTGGATGAGCCAATTACACAGACCTACTTGTCTCTGAACTCTCGGAGTTCTCTTTGAGCAGTGAGAAGTATGTCACTTGGTCGTATAATTGAAAGGTAACAATACCTCGGAGGTTATCCTCAGTAAAGCACTAGGTTTATTGGTGAGTTAAGCTCTAATCCTAACCCTCGTTATCAATTTAGTTAACTGAATAACAACGTGCCGTGTTGATTGAACACTGATCACAAACGGAAGGAATCTGTCGGTTTATTTGGCAAAACCTTAAATGAAAACTAACAACCATTCCATCATACTAATGAGATCATATCAATTCAAACATTATACATCATTACAGTTGATATACTGATAGTAAATCAGATAGAAATCTAATGAATACCTAAACAGTTGATATGACTAAGACCTTAGGCAACAATCAGATAAGAACATGCAATAGGCTTGGGTCACACAGTGAAGGCACTAACTAGATCTTAACAGCTCCTAAGAAGTCTCTTCGGAACAGTCAATATGCATACTAGGTCATTCATGTCTCAATTCCTAAGTTCCGTGTCCTAAAAGCGTATTAAATGCCTCTCGGGAACTCTGGCCATACCGAGTTCATAGAATCTTCAGATACAGTATAACCAGGGGTCTTAATCCTATGAAGTAGCTAATTTCATATAGGTGGATAAGTTCTGATCACAACCTAGGTTGGTTAATCCTTAAGATGCTAGCATACAAATCTATCAGACTTTCTAGTTCAGTATTATAACAGTAATCGTACTAAATTAACATAATTACGCTAACCCAAACTTCTATCATGGAAACATACAGATTAATTAAGCTATCATGGTAATATCAGAACGCATTATTAAACATAAAAAGTAAGAACACATGTTTAATACAAAAGACAAGCGTTTCTGATAAAAACCTGAAAAGGCCAAAGAAATCTGCCCGAGATCGCAGGGCCTCGCCGGGCTACTACTAAAGACTAACTAAAAGCTTGAAAATATGAAATGAATTACAAATTGAGTGTGTGTTGAAATGGATGGAGAAAGCCCTTTAAATAGACTTGAAATTTGTCTACAAATGGCTGGCAGGCCGTTTGGTAGGCCGTTTGCAAGGGCCATTTGCCAGGTTTGCCCGTTTAAGGTACCCGTTTGCTCTGACCGTTTAGCAGGCCGTTTGCCATACTGGCAAGCCGTTTGATAGGCCATTTGGCTTGCTGGTTTGCTGGATCGTAACTTGATTTCTTGTCTTTCACCGTTTTCGCTCTAGAATCTTCGTTTTAGCTCTGTTTTACTTGATTTTTTTTGCATCTCCTTTCATAATTACTTAATTTACAAAATCAACCGAAAAAGCGATAATTCTGCCGACAAAGTTTAAATCTTTATTGTTCTAGGGCTTAATATTGGGGATAAAAATATGACTTTTTGGCCGATATCAAATACCCCACACTTGGCTTTGCTTGTCCTCAAGCAAAAAGCGAGAATTTAAGGATCTTTCTAATAGACTCTCCCTTGCCCCACCCATAGATCTTTTTATTATGCCTTCATTGGAAGTCGAAACATCTTTCTAAAGTATTAGAAAAAGTTTCGAGCTTCGATGATTTGGTCGCTAGATTTCAATCGCGTCCATAGTGAAAAAGGCGTACTTTCCAACTCTCAGATGTAGAGTATACATGATCAGGCTCCTCACTAGCGGATCATTCATATCACTCAAGTGTTTAGGGTGTCCTATTCTAATTGTATCATCGCTCAGGAGCCAGTCGTGTAATAGTTCTCATCATAGGCTTGGTAAAGCATCGATATCTCCACCGGTTGAGTAAGGACGGCACTAATCTTCTTCCTAGGCATTCTTTCAAGAGGAAGATGGGTTATAGGGTTTGGTTGAAAATTTATGGATCGGTGAAAGGTATCCAGATCTTATTTATTTTTGATAGAATTGATAGACTTTGATTCTTTAGAGTATCCATTTTTGGATAGAGAACGGCCTGGAATTCGTAGAAGCTTTCTTCGGAAGAGGCGGATTTTGCTAAGACTTTGTCTAGAATTTTCTTTGGATCTTCCGGCATCCTTCTTTAGGGCAACTTCTCGGGTGTTCTTTTGCCTTATTTATAGAGACTTTACTCTTTCATCATCTTTTTTTTTATTTTTTTTCGGCATACCCTTTCTTCATAACTTTTGTCTTTCGTTCATGGTGCCCAGAGATGAAGTGATAATCCACTGAAAATAGGTCTTTGACCTATCAAAAACAATCAGGGGTTCGGAATCTTTCAACAAGTGCTTCTGAAGCGAATTTGATCGATCTATCTCTTTACTATCTTCGGATCTTTCGATTAATGGAAAGGGGAGTGAATGTGAATGGTGTATTTTGGGAGTGAATTTGGGATGAATATTTCTTATTTCTGATTCATTAACTCTTTATGTGAGTTGGTCGGTTTAAATTGCGTGGAGTGGAAACGGAAACAGATGGCTTTTTGTCTTCTCTATTAAGAATGATTTCGGAAGGAGTATCGCACCTACACCACGTATGGCGCTTACTAACCATTTGTCTTGAAACTTGTGTCAGGACCAAGTTCTAACTTGAACCGTACAACGGCACGCTCATCAATCGAAATGACAAAGTACTGTAGATTTGATGGGTCATATATATACTTTGGCTCTAAGATTCCTTACCTTTTTGGGAGTAGGGGTCGTGCTTGATCATGCGTAGCCTTTTACATATTTTCTTAAAAGAAATCGTTTGAAACAAAACATAAGTTTCAGCTTAATCGTTCCGTTCTAATAAATGTTCTGAAAACCAATTTCTAGCAATTTTATTAGATCTTTTGGGCAAAAACAAGGTAAGAATTTTTCGAAATTACCCAATATCCATTGCTTAATTACTTTTTGGACAAAAGAATTTTTCAAAACTTGGCATTTTGTGGTTACTTGACCTTTAAACCTTCAACCTTTACCCATTATCCCACACTTAGAAGATCATTGTCCCTAATGTTCTCTAGAAAGAATATTTTAATACTTTATAAATTAAGGACATTGACTTCTAAAATTTCTAAGTTAGTTGCGGGGGTTACCCCACACTTAGAGATTTTAGTGCGTTATAATCGAAATAGGTTTGAGGAAGGATTACTTCCCTATGGTCGTGTTACTTTCCTAGTGCTGGGCTCTCCTACGGTCAATCTCCTAAGTACCAATCTCTTTTGATAATATTTCTGCATGAAGAACAAAAAGAGAAAGGCAGCATTTCCACTATATATAACTTTTTTAGTACAATGCTTTAAAAAGATAAAACTAAAAATAAAGTAAAGTAAATTAGTTTATGGGATACTATCCTGGTCAATGTGCTGAGTCGGCACTGCGAAGTATCCGAAGGGATCATCATCATCCTCTAGTCTTGGTAAGTACTCAATAGGTTGCCCTATATCCAACTCAGGGCCTAGTAATGAATCCAGACATAGGTCTGACGGCAAATCCAGGTAGGATAGGCTTGGGAAAGGCTCCTTATCAGGTATGCTCCCGGTGATCTCAAATGCCTGGGCCGTTGGTGGCTCAACTGATATGTGAATAGTGACTAAGTGACAACCCTCAGGTAGCTCAGTGACTGGAACTGGCTTGGTGACTGGAGCAGGAGGCGTGATGTGAATAGGAGTAGCATGTGCAGGTATGACAGCTGAGTGAATTGAGGCTGGTGTGGAATGCCTGGGGGTAGCTTATCGTGTCGGCTGAACACGGCGCACTAGCCTAAATAAAGACGGGCCCAGAGTACTGTGCGGCATCCCCTCGCGCTGAAGGTATGCTCTAAGAGCTCGGTAGAGCCTCTGCTGGTCTTTGAGTAGTGCCCATGTAACACCAGGGTCACTTAAAGTAGCTCCATAGTATATCACCATCTGTGGCTCATGTGTCTCTGGTAGCTGTGTGTGCTCGGCAGGTCTCCTGGCTAGACGTCTAGATCGTCGAACGGGAGGAGCTGGCGGTGCTGTGCTAATGTCCTCCTCAACACTCTCCAATATCAATCGCCTTGGGCCTAATTGCCCTGTTGATGGCCTGTTCTGATCAGCACTACTTCCGGATGAGTAAATCTAGGAGTCCTCCTCCTGCGAACTGGGATGTACACAGAAGCTCCTGAACTTGGCATTGTTTTGCCTGAACACATTCAAAAAACTTGTAAGTACTAAGCGCAAGTACGACGCTTAGTTGTTAGTACATAGAGATAATATCTTAAGACTGAAAATAATCAAAATAATAATAAATAATAATAAAAGGATAAGCAAGGGGTGCCTCCCAAGAGCTCTTTGTTTATCAAGTCATTACAGCTCGACTTTTCTTTGCCAGATCTTCAAAATGGATCACAGGAGAAGAGGTGCTCCTCCTTATCGTAGTCTTCTAGATAAGCTTTTAACCGGTGGCCGTTGACTTTGAAGTTACCAGTAGGTCCTTCCAATTCCACGGATCCATGTGGAAAAGCATGTACAACTTTGTATGGGCCACTCCATCTTGATCTAAATTTTTCAGCGAACCTCTTGAACCAAGAATTGAAGAGTAGAACTTTATCTCCAGGGGCGAACTTTGTAGGAATCAATTTTGCATCATGCATAAGCTTTGTTCGTTCCTTGTAGATGTATGACGTTTCATATGCTTGATCTCTTAATTCGGCGAGTTCGTTTATCTGCATCTTCTGATGCTTTGCGGTAACTGAGGGGTCGAGGTTGCAGGTCTTCAGTGCCCGGAGAGCTTTATATTCAAGTTCCAGCGGAAGGTGACAGGCTTTTCCATAGATCATATGGTAGGGTGTATTCCCTAAACGATTCTTGTAAGCAGTCTGGAATGTCCACAAAGCATCGTCTAGTTTCTCAGCCCATTTATTTCCATGATGGCTGACAGTTCATTCTAAGATTCTTTTGAGTGCTCTGTTCATGACCTCTTCTTGTCCATTAGTCTGCGGACAATAGGCCGTGGACATCTTGTAGGTAACTCCGTATTGTTGCATCACCTTCATAAATTGAGTATTACAGAAGTGTGTGCCTCTATCACTTATTATAGCACGGGGAGCTCCAAATCGACAGAAGAGTCTCTTCAGGAAGTTGGTGACGACTTTGGCATCATTAGTTGGAAATGCTTGGGCTTCGACCCATCTGGAGACGTAATCTACTGCTACGAGGACATATTCTTTCCCATTAGACTTTGGGAATGGCCCCATAAAGTCTAATCCCCATATATCGAAGATCTCACAAGCTTGGATATTAGTCCAAGGCATCTCATTCTTCATAGAGATAATACCTTTCCTTTAGCATGCGTCGCAACGCTTTACAAGCTCTTGCGCATCTCAGAATATAGACGGCCAATAAAATCCTGATTCGTAGACTTTTCTTGCAGTTAAGTTTGCTCCATGATGACCTCCAGTTGGTCCATGATGACATTGGTGAAGTATCTCTGCTGCTTGTTTATCATCTACGTAACTCCTGATTATCTGATCAGGGCAAATTCTAAACAGGTAAGGATCTTTCCAGTAGTAGTACTTGGCATCCCTGAAGAACTTCCTTCTTCGGGAGGTGCTCATTCCATTCTGTACTACTCCAGCAACTAGGTAGTTGGCCATGTCAGCATACCAAGGAGTGACAGTAAATTGTGATCCTATGTAAGTTTGTCCTAAACTCATAAGCTGTTCTTCTAGAAATTTATCTCTGATAACTTGTTCAGTAAGTTTTTCCATCGCTGGGTTCTCCAAACGACTAAGATGATCTGCTGCGATGTTCTCTGCTCCTTTCTTATCTTTAATCTCTATATCGAATTCCTGAAGGAGTAAGATCCATCGTAGGAGTCTTGGTTTCGCGTCTTGCTTAGTGAATAGATATTTGAGGGCTGAATGATCTGTTTAGACTGTAGTTTTAGATAGGATGTGATAGGAACGATATTTGTCTAAGGCGAATACTACATCTAGCAGCTCCTTTTCAGTGGTAGTGTAATTCTCTTAAGCTTCGGTTAAGGTTTTACTTGTGTAATAGATTGGATGAAAGTGCTTATCTACCCGTTGTCCAAGCACAGATCCAACTACGAAGTCACTCGCATCACACATGATTTCAAACGGTAGACTCAAATCAAGAGCTATCATGATGGGAGCATGTGTTAGTTATTCTTTCAGATAGTTGAATGCTTTTCAACATTCTTCATTGAAGACAAACGGGAGTTCCTTTCCTAGGAGGTGAGTGAGAGGTAGTGTGACCTTTGAAAAATCCTTAATGAAGCATCGGTAAAAACCGGCGTGTCCAAGGAAACTCCTTACCGCTCTTACTGTGGTAGGTTCTGGAAGTTTAGTAATGGTCTCAATCTTAGCCTTATCAACTTCTATCCCTACTTTTGAAATCTTATGTCCTAAAACTATCCATTCTTTAACCATGAAGTGACATTTTTTCCAATTCAGAACTAAATTCGACTCTTCACACCGGGTGAGCATCTTGTCAAGGTTTGAAAGGCACGAATCAGCGATACTACTAAAGACTGAGAAGTCATCTATAAGACTTCCATACAACGTTCAATCATGTCGTGGAATATTGCTACCATGCATCGCTGGAATGTAGCTGGTGCATTGCATAACCCAAAGGGCATGCGTCGATAAGCAAATGTTCCATAAGGGCAGGTAAAGGTTGGCTTTTCTTGGTCCTTTGGATCGAGGGGAATTTGAAAGTAGTCGGAAAAACCGTCAAGGAAACAGTAGTATTCATTTCCAGATAGACGTTCCAACATTTGATCGATGAAAGGTAATGGAAAATGATCCATTCGGGTTGCATTGTTTAGTTTATGATAATCTATGCAAACCCTCCAACGGTGACTTCCCGAGTTGGAATAATCTCATTATTCTCATTTTGAATTACGGTTATCCCTCCCTTTTTGGGTACCACTTGAACAGGACTAACCCATGGCGAATCAGAGATGGGATAGATCAGACCGGCGTCCAGAAGTTTGATTACTTCTTTCTTGATGACTTCTTGAATCATAGGGTTGACCCTTCTTTGCCTCTGAACTGAAGGTTTGAAATCATCTTCCATGAAGATCTTGTGGGTGTAATAGTTAGGGCTGATCCCTTTTATGTCGGAGATCTTCCAAGCAATTGCCTTCTTATGTGATTTCAAAACTTGAATCAATTTTTCCTTCTTTTGTGGCGTGAGGTCTTTCGAGATGATTACAGGGAGTTGTGATTCTCCTTCTAAGAATGCATACTCTAGATTGTCGGGTAACTTCTTTAATTCCAATTCTGGAGGTTCCTCGATAGATGGCTTCATCCTAGCTATCTCCTTTCAGTCTAACGAGTCATACTTCTCCTGGAATTCTGATTCTTCAGTAGCGGTCACTGATGTTATCTGTTCTTCATTTCTGGAAATTGTCCTTCTTAATGCTTCCTCTTCAGAATCGTCTTCTTTAGTTTCGAAGGTAGGTTCGGGAAACTCCTCACAGTCCTCCTTTGACTGGGGTTCTTGATATACTGGAATGAAATCTGTCTCTTCATTCGGTCTTCTCCTTAATAGAGGTAAAGGAATGCCTTATCCTAGCAGTGATATTTGAATAGTCTTGCCAAGAAAATTACTTTCAGAGAGGGGAGATTTGTGTTGACTAAGGTTTATGGCGGAATGGTTGCCAAGATTTCCTTCAGGAGGTGTAAAAAATAGATCCTTAGAAATTTGATCTTGACTTCATATATGTGAAGACCCGTCCTAATCCATCTTGGACGAAGTCATCAACATCTGGTCCCATTGCGAGGTACTGACCTAAATATGCCATGTACGACTCTACGTAATATCTTTAACACAAGCAAATGCACAGCGGAAGATTTCTTTCATACCTGAGAATAAACATGCTTAAAAGTGTCAACCAAAAGGTTGGTGAGTTCATAGGTTTATCATAATAATCAGTTCAATTTATTAATAGACCACAAGATTTCCGTTTATAAATATTCGTACACTCTCAGGTGTATAAAAGTATTCTATAAGTTGTTGAGCGCTTCGGTAACCATACTTAACAATTAATGTGGCATATTCCCTTTATTATGAAATCTCCCTACACTGTACCAAGTGTAGTAAAAACGAAGTACTATGCAACCGTTTACGATACTAGAGCGACTAGCCCGGTTGGGGTGGTCAAACCTGATAGATCTATCAATAGGATTCACACTTACATGTTCTTATAACATGTAAATATTAGTTACCAAGCTATTAGGGAAGATATGCAAGGTGGTACAACTCAACGTAGAATATTTTTTAAGTACTTATGTCTATTTTGTCAAACATAAAAGCAGCACATGTATTCTCAGCCCAAAAATATATTTTGCAAAAGCAATTAAAAAGGGAGTAAATGAAACTCACCATACAATATTTTGTAGTAAAAATATTCATACGACGATACTGAACAATATGGGGTTGACCTCAGATTCACGAACCTATATCATTTATATATATATATATTAACACATATATTTGTAATCGAACAAATAATTATTAATGATATAAATTATATGTTTCATATTTCATATACATTATTACATTGTAACTTATCATAATGTATTCAAATTAATATTTATTTTTATATATGTGTTATTATTACTTATAATATTTTAAGATATATTTATTCACTAGATGTAATTTAGTTATTATTATATTTAGCAAAAATATAGTATGTAATATACTTTTTATATATAAACTCTTTTGTTTGTAAAATCAATAATTATAATAGTACTAAATAGAGATAATAATAATAATAATTATAGAAATGATAATTTTTATGAAAAGATATGATAATAATAATAAAGATAATAATAATAATAATAATAATAATAATAATAATAATAATAATAATAATAATAATAATAATAATAATAATAATAATAATAATAATGTTAAAAGTAATACTAAAAGTAATGTTAATTCTAATAATAATAATAATAATGATACTTTTAAATTTTAATGAAAAGATAAGTTTAATAATGATAATTCTAATAGTATTCTTAATGATAGTACTACTAATTTTAATGATAAGAGTAATAATAATAACTACCTCACTAGAAAAAGCTCCAAAAAGAATAACAGCCCATGCCCGGGCTCGAACCCACGACCTCCCGCTAACCAACACAACACCTTAACCATGTGTGCTGCTATTACTTTTCTATTTTTATACGCAACTTAAAATATATACCCGATATATTTATGTTTCCTTTTTCTTCTTGACTTACAAACCCATTTCCTCCTCATAATCTAATCCGATTAATTATGTATCATCGGCCCAACTACAAAAATGGCCCAACAGCAGATTTAACTGATTTCGGCCCAATAAATAGCCCAATTCAGCAACAGGCTAATTGATTCCACGATTAACAACAAAAAAATTCGGTGTCCGGTAAAATCACAAGGCAGGAGTCGACTAACACAAAAGAAAAAAGGGTTTCGGTTTAATCATCATCGATATCATTTTTAACATCAACATCTTCTTTTACAGCTCATCATCATCATCATCGTTTATCATTATCACCGTGAATATCATCATACGGTTACCGATATTGTCGACTTCAACTATTCATCATCATCTAACACATGTAATCATAATCGTTATCATCATCATCAAACATCATGGTTGTAACATAATCCTCATCATTCACAGAATCATGAATGGGTTCCAATGGTTGTGTTTTGAAAAGAAACAGAAACGAATAAACATTACAAATTACTATTCATCGTCTTCTCAAATGGGTTTCGAAGTTTTTGGGTTTATAACTGTAAGAAGGAACAGAAAACATATGATAGCACTGCTGCTGCAGTAGCAGCGTAGCAGAGAGATAATATATATGCAGTTTTCATGGGTTCTTCGGTCAGGAGAGAAACGAGAAAGATAAATGAGTAAAGGTGGTGTTGGGTGACGGTTTAATGAGGGTAGGGTGTTGATGGTAGTTCATGGTGGTGCCGGGTGTGTGTGGTCTGTGGTAACATATGATAATAGTAAAACAGTCACGAATATTAGAAGGATGCAGGTGGGTTTCTTGCAGATACAGTAACAAGAAAAGGCTGTAGGTTTTAGCCATAAGTGATGGTGGTCAATGGTGTTCAATGGTGATTTCAACTTGATAACAGTAGCAACAAAACACGTAGGTGGTGTTGTAGCCGTAGGTGGATGGAAGGTCGATGGTGGTTATGGATTTGTGTTGGTGATTGAAGGTGATGGTTGAAGTGGGTTTGATGGTTGCCAATAGTGACGGGTGGTTTGCCGGAGGTGGTTGAGTGGTGATCATGGGTTTCATTGTGTTTAGAAGTTTACGATTTGCAGCCAAAACAGAAGTCAATAGCAGCAATGTTCGATCATCAAAACATAACAATAGTAATGGGTTATGTGTTGTTGATTGTTTGAACTGAGATATAGAAAAATAGTAGAGGATCGTAGTTGCAACAAGAGGTTTATAAATTCATTGGTTCCATTTCAATTTAGTGGCGAGTAATTACAAGCTTGTGTAGCTTGAATGAATACTAACTTGATAGGATGTAAGAACCGATGCAGTAATCAAATTAAATTATAATAATGATTGAATATGAGAGATATGTGATAAAGGTGATGGATTAATCGATAAGTGGAGATGGAATGGTGATTATTGTAATATTAATAGCAAAAGTGGTCATCAAGTTGGTAATATAATAATAAAAAGCTAATACATAAAACGTGGTGATTAGAAATATTAGAGCTATAATCTTGTCAATTTATGCCGACGGTTTTTCCCGCATTGTTATATCGTACTCCGTTGTTAATCAGTGGAGGATAAAAGTGTTCAAAAAAATCTTATATTTTTAAATTAACTATATTTATTTATTTTGGTCATTATGGTATAAAATTCGAGCATTAACTATTAAATAAATATTACATCAACTGTCCCTCTAAATTCTGGGTAAAATATAAAAAAATGTTAAAATTTAATAACTAAATCCTAATTACATTTTTAGTAAGCCTAAAATTTATAGAACTCATTTTCGGATCATCGTTTATTTTAAAATCACATAATTTCGTTTTTAACTCGTTAACTATCAACCAAATGACAATTGAGCATTGCCGTCGTTTACTAAATAACTTCGAAATCCTATATATATATTCTATATACTTTATTTATAGATACTTTGTAAATAAAATTTATTATTTTACAAAATTAATTATAACAATTACAATAAATAATATTTTATATTATTACACACACACACACACACACACATATATGCATATCTATTTACAAGCAATCGTATCGCGAGTCGTCAGAAATAATCAAATGTCAAATGGATTCATAAGAATAGTTCAAAGATTTTGAGACTCAACATTACAGACTTTTCTTATTGTGTCAAAAATACTAAATCGTATTGAGAGTTTCATTTAAAATTAGTCGAAATTTTCCCGGTCATCACAGTACCTACCCGTTAAAGAAATTTCGTCCCGAAATTTGATCGAGGTCGTCATGGCTAACGATAAAGATGTTTTCATGACGAATGTGTGTTGATAACTAGAGTTTTATCATTATTGATTAATATAGATAAAATGATTCAATTATGTGAAGCGTACGAATGAAGTTATCACAAAAGAGTGAAATGAGAAAATAAAGATTCGCCTTAGCTTTTGACGTAGTCACGTTTGAATTTCGAAATTCAAAGGATTTAAAAGAAAATCTTGGAAATCTATAAGATCTTATTCTTCGGGATTTATGGAAATTAAGATCTCTATAATTAAATGCGATTATCTATCTCGATTGCTTTGTCTGGTATTTTCACTATAAATGAACTTCTTCCGTTCCATTATTTTCACCACTCCAATACTTTCTTTCTCGATCCATACTTTCAATGATTGTGAATATGCTTAATCCAACTCTAGTTCTTAACCTCATTCTGACTATCACAACAATCATTCTTCTATTTCAACTCCCACCAGAGGAATCTGTTTACTTCTACTTTGCTCTTAGGGTAATTGTGTTTATCATACTCCCGTATCTTTATATTGCTATTCGTATTAATGTACACGGTTTGTGATTTCAGTGTTGTTGTCGAGTTTTATATTTCCCTTATGTTTCGGAGTTCTTTGCCTTTTTATTCTCTTCTCAACCTCTAGTAAAGCGAGTAAGGGTTTAGAATTTGTAAGTATGGAGCTTCGAATGATTATATTATTCTAAGCAGAAAGGAATGTATTAGCACGATTTGATTTGTCAAATTACCAGAATCTCTGAGGATGGACTATCAAGAATATATTTTATTGATATGTTCAGAGGTTAAGTAGAATGGAAGAGTTATGTAACATGGTTCATGATAAAGGTATGATCTGTGATCCTTTATCACGTTCCATTAGAAACTCAGCATGACTTACTGTAATATAATCACGTTGGCCGGGCGTCATTATATTATACTAACCCATGCTTCAATTCCCAACACTTCTCCACAATTCATTCATAATTTATACTTAGATTTTACAGAAGTTTCCAATATAATGGAATACAGAAAACATGAAGAGATAGATAATTTCGGACAAGAATATTTATGAAAATATCCTCAGAAATATCGAAGATATTTATGATGATGTTTTAGAATTTCTAAGTTCGTAGGTTGATGAAGAAAGATTTTTCGCAAGATTCTAACATGACTTCGGAGCATGATATTCTCTAAAGATTTCATCGGATCCAAAATTACCTGGATTCTTTGAATATAGGGTTTGGTCCTTGTATTTGTCCTCGATCTCTTTCATGGTTAGCTCAATCCATTTTTCAGTACCAAATTTTCTATCGAGCGTTCCCAACACTCCATTTTTTTATCATCAAACTCTTGACCATTTAGGCCATCTACAATTTTACTGTTTCGTCTGCATTTAATGCAGCCATATCTGAATCGTCGGTTATAAATCCGAGGTGGTTTCAGGAGAATTATGTTTTTTTAGATGATTAAACGCTGATGGTAGTATGGTGGAATATAAAAGGTTCCCAGGTAACAATAAAAGAGCACACATATATATCAAGGTTATAATAAGGTTGTTTCGGATGAAAAGTCGAAGTTGACTTGTTGGAGCTGTGACAAAATTGGCTAATTTGAAAAAGAATTGCAACGTTATTTTCGGTAATAACAATGCCAAAGGAGCTAGTACAGTTATGTGTTAAATGTTTACTCAGGTTTCGAGTGTTTTCAGATGTATAACTATATACATTAATCTTTTCTTCCGTAGATGAAGTTCGGTTGGTTCATCCTCTCGATTGAGGTGTTTTCAAGAATCATGAAAGGTTTGAACTCAGATTGGAATCATCAAGATACAAACGAGGTTTAAAATGAAATCAAGTGGCAAACTTGGAGAATTGTTTAGTTTCATATGTTATAATCAATATTTTAATTCATTTTAATTGTCTAATGTTGGTAGTCCTCAGTTGATAGTCCATAGTTAGCAATTCAATAATTCATATATAGTTTAATATATAATATTCAAATTAATTAATACGTGTCGTGACCCGTGTATATGTCTCAGACTCAATCACAACTCAAAGTATATATATCATTGTAGAATCAACCTCAACCCTGTATAGCGAACTCGAGCATTACAGCATATAGAGTGTCTATGGTTATTCCAAATAATATATATATATGTGTTGATATGATATGTCAAAACCTTGTAAACGTGTCCCGATATTTAAAGTGCGTAAATAAATTAACAGAAATTAAATGACGATAAATAAAATTGTGATAAATGAAACGTAATCAGTTAGCTAGGAACAGTTAGCGTGGATTCTTAACAAAATTTCTCATAATTATTTTGTTTGTTTCTAACAAATTTTATTTTGTCAAATGTTTTCTTCATTATGCCACTTGTTGGATTCTGATAGGTTAAAATCCAAATATGAAATTGAATGAAAATGGTTATTTGGTGGTGAACGAATACGTATATCTGTGGATGTAAGTAGGATAGTAAATGACTGTTGAATCAGATTTGAAAAATGTACAGTGTAATTTATTAATGTGAAATCTAAATATTCCTCGGGTATTACCTACCCGTTAAAATATTTTCACCATTAACAGTTTGTACAAAAAAAAATTTAATTACAATCTTTATGAAAATATATTTACATATATAATTTTCTTCAGATATAATCATGGATTTAATGAGTTAATATGATATTAATCTCATTTGCTTTTCGGTTTGAGCTAGAATAAGTAATCTCAAAAACTATTAGGGACCACATATTCTTCGCAGAATATTAATGAAGTTATAAATCAATATTTCATCGTTCATTGTTGTTGGTACTCCTTGGTATCTATGGTGCGTATGACATTGATGTTCGAGGTACAGATTGTGATGTTGAGGTGTGAGATGCGGATGTTTCTGTTGATGGATGGTGGTACTGTTTATACTGCTGGTGCTGATGTTGGTGGTACTGTTAGTGTCGGTGATGCTGCTGGTGCTTGTAGGTTTTGAACCATATTCTCCAAGGTTAGCACTCGAGCTCGAAGTTCTTTAACTTCTTCTACTAACCCTGGTTGGTTATCAGTGTAAGGTAGAGATCAGATATCTTCTCTAGTTCCGTTAATGGTAGCCTCAAGATGAAAAATTCTCGTAAAAAGGGTATAAACGGTGTTGCGAACAGGTTCATCGGTGAGGGGTTCGAGTACTCCAAGGTTAGGTGGTAGATTCGGTTCATGATATGGAGTACCATCTTCCCTTCTCCATAGGGTGAGTATGTCACGAACCCACCCCCATTTTCTCCAGTAATCACGGTAGTTGATTGGTAGTGACCCGAACTTTTCCATGTTTATATATATTAATTGAGATTGATATTTACATGATTAAATGTTTCCAACATGTTAATCAATCAAACTTGTTAAGACTTGATTAATTGA
This sequence comes from Rutidosis leptorrhynchoides, assembly GCF_046630445.1. Lineage (NCBI taxonomy): Eukaryota > Viridiplantae > Streptophyta > Magnoliopsida > Asterales > Asteraceae > Rutidosis > Rutidosis leptorrhynchoides. Next base: position 600,154,795 of record NC_092334.1, read on the forward strand.
AATATGTTTCATATAGACAATTGACCACCCAAGTTGACCGGTGATTCACGAATGTTAAAACTTGTAAAAACTATATGATGACATATATATGTATATATATATATATATATATATATATATATATATATATATATATATATATATATATATATATATATATATATATATATATATATATATATATATATAGTTAACATGATACTATGATAAGTAAACATATCATTAAGTATATTAACAATGAACTACATATGTAAAAACAAGACTACTAACTTAATGTTTTTTAAACGAGACATATATGTAACGATTATCGTTGTAAAGACATTTAATGTATATATATCATATTAAGAGATATTCATACATGATAATATCATGATAATATAATAATTTAAAATCTCATTTTATATTATAAACATTGGGTTAACAACATTTAACAAGATCGTTAACCTAAAGGTTTCAAAACAACACTTACATGTAACGACTAACGATGACTTAACGACTCATTTAAAATGTATATACATGTAGTGTTTTAATATGTATTTATACACTTTTAAAAGACTTCAATACACTTATCAAAATACTTCTACTTAACAAAAATGCTTACAATTACATCCTCGTTCAGTTTCATCAACAATTCTACTCGTATGCACCCGTATTCGTACTCGTACAATACACAGCTTTTAGATGTATGTACTATTGGTATATACACTCCAATGATCAGCTCTTAGCAGCCCATGTGAGTCACCTAACACATGTGGGAACCATCATTTGGCAACTAGCATGAAATATCTCATAAAATTACAAAAATATGAGTAATCATTCATGACTTATTTACATGAAAACAAAATTACATATCCTTTATATCTAATCCATACACCAACGACCAAAAACACCTACAAACACTTTCATTCTTCAATTTTCTTTATCTAATTGATCTCTCTCAAGTTCTATCTTCAAGTTCTAAGTGTTCTTCATAAATTCTACAAGTTCTAGTTACATAAAATCAAGAATACTTTCAAGTTTACTAGCTCACTTCCAATCTTGTAAGGTGATCATCCTGTAGTGACCCGAACTTTTCCATGTTTATATATATATTAAATGAAATTTTTATTTACATGATTAAGTTTTTCCAACATGTTAAGCAATCAAACTTGTTAAGACTTGATTAATTGAAATAGGTTTCATATAGACAATTGACCACCCAAGTTGACCGGTGATTCACGAACGTTAAAACTTGTAAAAACTATACGATGACATATATATGGTTATATATATAGTTAACATTATTTTATCATAAGTATGTATCTCATTAGGTATTTAAACAATGAGTTATATACATAAAAATGAGACTATTAATTTAAGAAACTCGAAAACGATATATATAACGATTATCGTTATAACAACGTCTTACTAGGTACATATGAATCATATTAAGATATTGATACACTTGGTTGATTATGTTAAATGATAAGTAAATATATTATTAAGTGTATTAACAATGAAATACATATGTAAAAATAAGACTACTAACTTAATGATTTCGAAACGAGACATATATGTAACGATTATCGTTGTAACGACATTTAACTGTATATATATCATACTAAGATATATTATATATCATAATATCATTATAATATAACAATTTAACATCTCATTTGTTATAATAAACAATGGGTTAATAACATTCAACAAGATCGTTAACCTAAAGGTTTCAAAACAACATTTACATGTAACGACTAACGATGACTTAACGACTCAGTTAAAATGTATATACATGTAGTGTTTTAATATGTATTTATACACTTTTGAAAGACTTCAAGACACTTATCAAAATACTTCTACTTAACAAAAATGCTTACAATTACATCCTCGTTCAGTTTCATCAACAATTCTACTCGTATGCACCCGTATTCGTACTCGTACAATACACAACTTTTAGATGTATGTACTATTGGTATATACACTCCAATGATCAGCTCTTAGCAGCCCATGTGAGTCACCTAAAACATGTGGGAACCATCATTTGGCAACTAGCATGAAATATCTCATAAAATTACAAAAATATGAGTAATCATTCATGACTTATTTACATGAAAACAAAATTACATATCCTTTATATCTAATCCATACACCAACGACCAAAAACACCTACAAACACTTTCATTCTTTAATTTTCTTCATCTAATTGATCTTTCTCAAGTTCTATCTTCAAGTTCTAAGTGTTCTTCATAAATTCCAAAAGTTCTAGTTTCATAAAATCAAGAATACTTCCAAGATTGCAAGTTTACTTCTAAGTTTTCTAAATCCATTCCAAGTAATCAACCAAGATCAAGAAACCTTTGTTACTTATAGTAGGTTATCTTTCTAATACAAGGTAATAATCATATTCAAACTTTAATTCAATTTCTGTAACTATAACAATCTTATTTCGAGTGGAAATCTTACTTGAAATTATTTTCGTGTCATGATTCTGCTTCAAGAACTTTCAAGCCATCCAAGGATCCTTTGAAGCTAGATCTATTTTTCTCATTTCCAGTAGGTTTATCCAAGGAACTTGAGGTAGTAATGATGTTCATAACATCATTTGATTCATACATATAAAGCTATCTTATTCGAAGGTTTAAACTTGTAATCACTAGAACATAGTTTAGTTAATTCTAAACTTGTTCGCAAATAAAAGTTAATCCTTCTAACTTGACTTTTAAAATCAACTAAACACATGTTCTATATCTTTATGATATGCTAACTTAATGATTTAAAACCCGGAAACACGAAAAACACCGTAAAATCGGATTTACGCCGTCGTAGTAACACCGCAGGCTGTTTTGGGTTAGTTAATTAAAAACTATGATAAACTTTGATTTAAAAGTTGTTATTCTGGGAAAATGATTTTTATTATGAACATGAAACTATATCCAAAAATTATGGTTAAACTCAAAGTGGAAGTATGTTTTCTAAAATGGTCATCTAGACGTCGTTCTTTCGACTGAAATGACTACCTTTACAAAAATGACTTGTAACTTATTTTTACGACTATAAACCTATACTTTTTTATGTTTAGATTCATAAAATAGAGTTCAATATGAAACCATAGCAATTTGATTCACTCAAAACGGATTTAAAATGAAGAAGTTATGGGTAAAACAAGATTGGATAATTTTTCTCATTTTAGCTACGTGAAAATTGGTAACAAATCTATTCCAACCATAACTTAATCAACTTATATTGTATATTATGTAATCTTGAGATACCATAGACACGTATACAATGTTTCGACCTATCATGTCGACACATCTATATATATTTCGGAACAACCATAGACACTCTATATCTGAATGTTGGAGTTAGCTATACAGGGTTGAGGTTGATTCCAAAATATATATAGTTTGATTTGTGATCAATACTGAGATACGTATACACTGGGTCGTGGATTGATTCAAGATAATATTTATCGATTTATTTCTGTACATCTAACTGTGGACAACTAGTTGTAGGTTACTAACGAGGACAGCTGACTTAATAAACTTAAAACATCAAAATATATTAAAACTGTTGTAAATATATTTTGAACATACTTTGATATATATGTATATATTGTTATAGGTTCGTGAATCAACCAGTGGCCAAGTCTTACTTTCCGACAAAGTAAAAATCTGTGAAAGTGAGTTATAGTCCCACTTTTAAAATCTAATATTTTTGGGATGAGAATACATGCAGGTTTTATAAATGATTTACAAAATAGACACAAGTACGTGAAACTACATTCTATGGTTGAATTATCGAAATTAAATATGCCCCTTTCTATTAAGTCTAGTAATCTAAGAATTAGGGAACAGACACCCTAATTGACGCGAATCCTAAAGATAGATCTATTGGGCCTAACAAACCCCATCCAAAGTACCGGATGCTTTAGTACTTCGAAATTTATATCATATCCGAAGGGTGTCCCAGAATGATGGGGATATTCTTATATATGCATCTTGTTAATGTCGGTTACCAGGTGTTCACCATATGAATGATTTTTATCTCTATGTATGGGATGTGTATTGAAATATGAAATCTTGTGGTCTATTATTATGATTTGATATATATAGGTTAAACCTATAACTCACCAACATTTTTGTTGACGTTTTAAGCATGTTTATTCTCAGGTGATTATTAAGAGCTTCCGCTGTCGCATACTTAAATAAGGACGAGATTTGGAGTCCATGCTTGTATGATATTGTGTAAAAACTGCATTGAAGAAACTTATTTTGTTGTAACATATTTGTATTGTAAACCATTATGTAATGGTCGTGTGTAAACAGGATATTTTAGATTATCATTATTTGATAATCTACGTAAAGCACCTTTATCTATGAAATAAAGGTTATGGTTTGTTTTAAAAATGAATGCAGTCTTTGAAAAACGTCTCATATAGAGGTCAAAACCTCGCAACGAAATCAATTAATATGGAACGTTTTTAATCAATAAGAACGGGACATTTCAGTTGGTATCAGAGCTGGTATAACGCCGTCCATGTGTGGCGGGTTAGTCGTAAAGGAGGTTCTCACCGTGTTACCTGTGACGAAGAATTGGCTCTTACTCCTTGCGATCCCTTACGAGGGTTGGCAATAGCCGAGAGGCAGGCCCTAAAATCAGTATCTGAGGTACACTCAGTGGTCACCAGGCGGTTAGCTGGGAAGGCACTGGGTGGGACGGTGGTTGTCCCCAACTGTATTTCAGTTGGTATCCGAGCGTTGGTCTTAGAGAACCAGAAAATTTCTATTATTGTGTCTTATCGAGTTTGTTAGGATGCATTAGTGAGTCTGGACTTCGACCGTGTTTTCTTTAAAAATGATTGCTTAACATTTTTGTTGGAAACTATATATTTTTTTAACATGTGAATATTATGTGATATATTAATCTCTTAACGTGTTTGATATTATGTGATAGATGTCTACCTCTAGAACAAGTCATATTGACTCACCTAATAATAATGAAGAGTCAAATGTAAATTGGAATGATTCGTGGACTGATTCACAAGTTCCCGAAGAGGAACCGGAAGAAGAATCGGAACCGGAAGAAGAATCGAAACCGGAGGAGGTGGAACCGGAAGAAGAAATAGAACCGGTGGGAGAAATAATAAAACGGTTAAGTAAAAGAAAATCCTCAACCAACCGACCAAGGTTAATTATGGTCAACAGTGTTTTCGCCAAGGAAGCAAAATATTGGGAGGATTACCAATTCTCCGATGAATCGGATTCCGACGAGAATTCCGATGATGTTATAGAAATTACCCCAACTGAATTTAAAAAGGCAAAAGAGAACAATAAGGGAAAGGGCATAAAAATAGAGAAATCTGATTTCAACCCCGATGAACTTTATATGTATCATCAACACCCGTATTTCTTAAGTTATGACAATAACCCGGGAACCTCTAAACCACCAGGTTTTTCTAAACCAATGTGGAAAACGACGGCTCGTATTAGGGGAACATCATATAACCCTAGAAACTTGGCAAAACGAACCAAAACCGAAGAAGAAGAAACAAGCGAGTCGGAATAAGATAGTTGTATTCGTGTGGTGTAATAAATGTAATATAGTGTGCTTATGCTTTATGATATATGTAAAAATTGCTTGTATTAATAAGTATTTTTTTTACGAATATAACTTTTGTCTATTTTAGAGAATAAAAACACAAAATGGATAGACAACCCAATATTTTAAGAGACCTACCCGGAGACATGATTGATGAAATCTTGTCTAGAGTCGGTCAGAATTCTTCGGCACAACTATTTAAGGCGAGATCAGTTTGTAAGACATTCGAAGAACGTTCCAAGAATGCCTTGGTTTATAAAAGGCTTTCGTTCGAAAGATGGGGGATATCACATTGGGAAATCCATAAGTTACGATGTGTTTACTTTGACGCATATATTGCGGGGAACCCAAATGCTATTTTACGCAATGGGTTAAGAAATTATTTTGACTCAATATATCCGAATATTGGACTTCGTGATTTAGAAAAAGCGGCTAACATGCAACATAAAGAAGCATTTTATGCTTACGGATTAGTAATGTTTGCTTCTCACTAAAGTGAGAACAAGAACATCGGGCTACAACTATTAAACAAAACGTTCCCACAAGTGACGGAGTCGGTAATTGGGGTAAGAAATGAGGTTTTTAGATTGTTACGGGAATGTTGGACATTACGTAACCCTCGTCCCTTTGACGACGTTACAACATGATGTCTTATCAACGGCCATAACGGTTATGTTCCACAAGACCAAGGATGGGAAGTAATCCTAGTAAAACCAGAATGCATGACTTGTTTCTGGACGTATCAATTACGTGTCTTTATTGCCTTTGCTGAACGACTTGTGTACTAGCTAGAATTATCTTCACAACCATCTTGTATCAAATTTATTGTGTGCTATATTTCATACTATATGTAAAATAAGCGGTATTGTAAGTTTGTAAAATATTGTGTAAAAGTTTGAACGCGAAATATTATTATAATCAGTTTTTCATATAGAATTGTAGTAGTTGAATTGTATATTAGCTACTAAGTATGAACTTAACGGGTAGGTACTACCCGAATTTAAACTTATAAAACGCTAATATGAAGAAAAAGCTTTTATAAATGAGTTCATATTATGCTACGAAATACTATTAACTACTCTTAATATTCTGTATGATTAACTTGTTCCATTTGACTATTTTGAAGGAAATGGCACCGACTACTCGATACACCGTGAATATGAATGAAGAGGAATTCCGTACTTTTCTAGCTTCAAATATAGCCACAGTACAGGCTGCGCTACATACCAACAACAACCTTGGATCTAGCAGTACAGGAAATCGTGTAGGATGCACCTACAAAGAATTCACTGCCTGCAAACTTTGGAATTTGATGGAACCGAAGGACCGATCGGATTGAAACGGTGGACCGAGAAGGTCGAATCGGTGTTTTCCATAAGTAAGTGTACTGAAGAGGACAAAGTGAAGTACGCTACGCATACCTTCACAGGTTCTGCGTTAACATGGTGGAATACCTATCTAGAGCAAGTGGGACAAGACGATGCGTACGCACTACCGTGGTCAGCATTCAAGCACTTGGTGAACGAGAAATACCGTCCCAGAACCGAGGTCAATAAGCTCAAGACAGAACTTAGAGGGTTACGAACCCAAGGATTTGATATTACCACATACGAAAGACGATTCACAGAATTGTGCCTATTGTGTCCGGGAGCATTCGAAGATGAGGAAGAGAAGATCGACGCGTTTGTGAAAGGATTACCGGAAAGAATCCAAGAAGATATAAGTTCACACGAGCCCGCCTCCATACAACAGGCATGTAGAATGGCTCACAAACTAGTGAACCAGATTGAAGAAAGAATTAAAGAACAGACTGCTGAAGAGGCCAATGTGAATCAAGTAAAAAGAAAGTGGGAGGAAAACGGTGATAAGAATCACCAATACAACAACAACAGCAATTACAACAATAATCGCAACAATTATCTCAACAATCGCAACATCAATCGTAACTACAACCAAAGGCCCAACAATAACAACAACAACAACAACAACAACAACAACAGCAACTACAACAATCATCCCAACAACAATAATAACCGCAACAACAACAACAATCAGAAGCAGCTATGCCAAAGGTGTGAAAAGTATCACTTGGGGTTCTGCACCAAATTTTGCAACAAGTGTAAAAGAAATAGTCATAGCACGGCGAAGTGTGAGGTCTACGGACCAGGGGTTAATGGAACGAAAGGAACAAATGGTGTCGGAACGAGTAATGGCGGAGCAAGTAGTGTCGGAGCAAGTTATGCCAATGTAGTTTGTTATAAATGTGGAAAACTGGGCCACATTATTAGAAATTGCCCGAACTAGGAGAACACGAATGGACAAGGCCGCGAAAGAGTTTTCAATATTAATGCGGCAGAGGCACAGGAAGACCCGGAGCTTGTTACGGGTACGTTTCTTATTGACAATAAATCTGCTTACGTTTTATTTGATTCGGGTGCGGATAGAAGCTATATGAGTAGAGATTTTTGTGCTAAATTAAGTTGTCCATTGACGCCTTTGGATAGTAAATTTTTACTCGAATTAGCAAATGGTAAATTAATTTCAGCAGATAATATATGTCGGAATCGAGAAATTAAACTGGTTAGCGAAACATTTAAGATTGATTTGATACCAGTAGAGTTCGGGAGATTTGATGTGATAATCGGTATGGACTGGTTGAAAGAAGTGAAAGCAGAGATCGTTTGTTACAAAAATGCAATTCGCATTATACGAGAAAAAGGAAAACCCTTAATAGTTTACGGAGAAAAGGGCAACATGAAGCTACATCTTATTAGTAATTTGAAGGCACAAAAACTAATAAGAAAAGGTTGCTATGCTGTTCTAGCACACGTCGAGAAAGTACAAACTGAAAGAAAAGAGCATCAATGATGTTCCCATTGTAAAAGAATTTCCCGATGTATTTCCGAAAGAATTACCGGGATTAACCCCACATCGATCCGTTGAATTTCAAATAGATCTTGTACCAGGAGCTGCACCAATAGCTCGTGCTCCTTACAGACTCGCACCCAGCGAGATGTAAGAACTGCAAAGCCAATTACAAGAACTTTTAGAGCGTGGTTTCATTCGACCAAGCACATCACCATGGCGAGCTCCTGTTTTGTTTGTCAAGAAGAAGGATGGTACATTTAGGTTGTGTATTGACTACCGAGAGTTCAACAAACTTACCATCAAAAACCGTTATCCACTGCCGAGAATTGACGACTTATTTGATCAACTACAAGGCTCGTCTGTTTATTCAAAGATTGACTTACGTTCCGGGTATCATCAAATGCGGGTGAAAGAAGATGATATTCCAAAGACTGCTTTCAGAACACGTTACGGTCATTACGAGTTTATGGTTATGCCGTTTGGATTGACTAACGCACCAGCTGTGTTCATGGACCTTATGAACCGAGTGTGTGGGCCATATCTTGACAAGTTTGTCATTGTTTTCATCGATGACATACTTATTTACTCAAAGAATGATCAAGAGCACGAAGAACATTTGAGAAAAGTGCTAGAAGTATTGAGGAAAGAAAAATTGTACGCTAAGTTTTCAAAGTGTGCATTTTGGTTGGAAGAAGTTCAATTCCTCGGTCACATAGTGAACAAAGAAGGTATCCAGGTGGACCCGGCAACGATCGAAACCGTTGAAAAGTGGGAAACCCCAAAAACTCCAAAGCATATACGTCAATTTTTAGGATTGGCTGGTTACTACAGAAGATTCATCCAAGATTTCTCCAAAATAGCAAAACCCTTGACTGCATTAACGTATAAAGGGAAGAAATTTGAATGGAAGGATGAACAAGAGAAGGCGTTTCAATTATTGAAGAAAAAGCTAACTACGGCACCTATATTGTCATTGCCTGAAGGGAATGATGATTTTGTGATTTATTGTGACGCATCAAAGCAAGGTCTCGGTTGTGTATTAATGCAACGGACGAAGGTGATTGCTTATGCGTCTAGACAATTGAAGATTCACGAACAAAATTATACGACGCATGATTTGGAATTAGGCGCGGTTGTTTTTGCATTAAAGACTTGGAGGCACTACTTATATGGGGTCAAAAGTATTATATATACCGACCACAAAAGTCTTCAACACATATTTAATCAGAAACAACTGAATATGAGGCAGCGTAGGTGGATTGAATTGTTGAATGATTACGACTTTGAGATTCGTTACCACCCGGGGAAGGCAAAGGTGGTAGCCGATGCCTTGAGCAGGAAGGACAGAGAACCCATTCGAGTAAAATCTATGAATATAATGATTCACAATAACCTTACTACTCAAATAAAGGAGGCGCAACAAGGAGTTTTAAAAGAGGGAAATTTAAAGCATGAAATACCCAAAGGATCGGAGAAGCATCTTAATATTCGAGAATACGGAACCCGGTATAGGGCTGAAAGAATTTGGGTACCAAAATTTGGAGATATGAGAGAAATGGTACTTAGAGAAGCTCATAAAACCAGATACTCAATACATCCTGGAACGGAGAAGATGTACAAGGATCTTAAGAAACATTTTTGGGGGCCAGGTATGAAAGCCGATATTGCTAAATATGTAGGAGAATGTTTAACGTGTTCTAAGGTCAAAGCTGAACATCAAAAACCATCAGGTCTACTACAACAACCTAAAATCCCGGAATGGAAATGGGAAAACATTACCATGGATTTCATTACTAAATTGCCAAGGACTGCAAGTGGTTATGATACTATTTGGGTAATAGTTGATCGTCTCACCAAGTCATCACACTTCCTGCCAATAAGAGAAGATGACAAGATGGAGAAGTCAGTACGACTGTATTTGAAGGAAGTCGTCTACAGACATGGAATACCAATCTCTATTATCTCTGATAGGGATGGCAGATTTATTTCAAGATTCTGGAAGACATTACAGCAAGCATTGGGAACTCGTCTAGACATGAGTACTGCCTATCATCCACAAACTGATGGGCAGAGCGAAAGGATGATATAAATGCTTGAAGACATGCTACGAGCTTGTGTTATTGATTTCAGAAATAGTTGGGATCGACATCTACCGTTAGCAGAATTTTCCTACAACAACAGCTACCATTCAAGCATTGAGATGGCGCCGTTTGAAGCACCTTAGGGTAGAAAGTGCAGGTCTCTGATTTGTTGGAGTGAAGTGGGGGATAGACAGATTACGGGTCCAGAGATAATACAAGAAACTACCGAGAAAATCATCCAAATTCAACAAAGATTGAAAACCGCCCAGAGTCGACAAAAGAGCTACGCGAATAGTAAAAGAAAAGATATAGAGTTTGAAATTGGAGAAATGGTCATGCTTAAGGTTTCACCTTGGAAAGGCGTTGTTCGATTTGGTAAACGGGGGAAACTAAATCCAAGGTACATTGGACCATTCAAGATTATAGATCGTGTCGGACCAGTAGCTTACCAACTGGAGCTACCTCAACAACTCGCGGCTGTACATAACACTTTCCACGTCTCAAATTTGAAGAAATGTTTTGCTAAAGAAGATCTCACTATTCCGTTGGACGAAATCCAAATCAATGAAAAACTTCAATTCATTGAAGAACCCGTCGAAATAATGGATCGTGAGGTTAAGAGACTTAAACAAAACAAGATACCGATTGTTAAGGTTCGATGGAATGCTTGTAGAGGACTCGGGTTCACCTGGGAGTGTGAAGATCAGAAGAAGAAGAAATACCCTCATTTATTTCCAGAAGATACGTCAACACCTCCAACTGCTTAAAATTTCGGGACGAAATTTATTTAACGGGTAGGTATTGTAGTGACCCGAACTTTTCCATGTTTATATATATATATTAAATGAAATTGTTATTTACATGATTAAGTTTTTCCAACATGTTAAGCAATCAAACTTGTTAAGACTTGATTAATTGAAATAGGTTTCATATAGACAATTGACCACCCAAGTTGACCGGTGATTCACGAACGTTAAAACTTGTAAAAACTATACGATGACATATATATGGTTATATATATAGTTAACATGATTTTATTATAAGTATGTATCTCATTAGGTATTTTAACAATGAGTTATATACATAAAAATGAGACTATTAATATAAGAAACTCGAAAACGATATATATAACGATTATCGTTATAACAACGTCTTACTAGGTACATATGAATCATATTAAGATATTGATACACTTTGTTAATTATGTTAAATGATAAGTAAATATATTATTAAGTGTATTAACAATGAAATACATATGTAAAAATAAGACTACTAACTTAATGATTTCGAAACGAGACATATATGTAACGATTATCGTTGTAACGACATTTAACTGTATATATATCATACTAAGATATTTTATATATCATAATATCATGATAATATAACAATTTAACATCTCATTTGTTATAATAAACAATGGGTTAACAACATTCAACAAGATCGTTAACCTAAAGGTTTCAAAACAACATTTACATGTAACGACTAACGATGACTTAGCGACTCAGTTAAAATGCATATACATGTAGTGTTTTAATATGTATTTATACACTTTTGAAAGACTTCAATACACTTATCAAAATACTTCTACTTAACAAAAATGCTTACAATTACATCCTCGTTCAGTTTCATCAACAATTCTACTCGTATGCACCCGTATTCGTACTCGTACAATACACAGCTTTTAGATGTATGTACTATTGGTATATACACTCTAATTATCAGCTATTAGCAGCCCATGTGAGTCACCTAACACATGTGGGAACCATCATTTGGCAACTAGCATGAAATATCTCATAAAATTACAAAAATATGAGTAATCATTCATGACTTATTTACATGAAAACAAAATTACATATCCTTTATATCTAATCCATACACCAACGACCAAAAATACCTACAAACACTTTCATTCTTCAATTTTCTTCATCTAATTGATCTCTCTCAAGTTCTATCTTGAAGTTCTAAGTGTTCTTCATAAATTCCAAAAGTTCTAGTTTCATAAAATCAAGAATACTTCCAAGATTGCAAGTTTACTTCCAAGTTTTCTAAATCCATTCCAAGTAATCATCCAAGATCAAGAAACCTTTGTTACTTACAGTAGGTTATCTTTCTAATACAAGGTAATAATCATATTCAAACTTTAATTCAATTTCTATAACTATAACAATCTTATTTCGAGTGGAAATCTTACATGAAATTGTTTTCGTGTCATGATTCTGCTTCAAGAACTTTCAAGCCATCCAAGGATCCTTTGAAGCTAGATCTATTTTTCTCATTTCCACTAGGTTTATCCAAGGAACTTGAGGTAGTAATGATGTTCATAACATCATTCGATTCATACATATAAAGCTATCTTATTCGAAGGTTTAAACTTGTAATCACTAGAACATAGTTTAGTTAATTCTAAACTTGTTCGCAAATAAAAGTTAATCCTTCTAACTTGACTTTTAAAATCAACTAAACACATGTTCTATATCTATATGATATTCTAACTTAATTATCTAAAACCTAGAAACACGAAAAACACCGTAAAATCGGATTTGCGCCGTCGTAGTAACACCGCGGGCTGTTTTGGGTTAGTTAATTAAAAACTATGATAAACTTTGATTTAAAAGTTGTTATTCTGGGAAAATAATTTTTATTATGAACATGAAACTATATCCAAAAATTATGGTTAAACTCAAAGTGGAAGTATGTTTTCTAAAATGATCATCTAGACGTCGTTCTTTCGACTGAAATGACTACCTTTACAAAAATGACTTGTAACTTATTTTTCTTACTATAAACCTATACTTTTTCTGTTTAGATTCATAAAATAGAGTTCAATATGAAACCATAGCAATTTGATTCACTCAAAACGGATTTAAAATGAAGAAGTTATGGGTAAAACAAGATTGGATAATTTTTCTCATTTTAGCTACGTGAAAATTGGTAACAAATCTATTCCAACCATAACTTAATCAACTTGTATTGTATATTATGTAATCTTGAGATACCATAGACACGTATACAATGTTTCGACCTATCATGTCGACACATCTATATATATTTCGGAACAACCATAGACACTCTATATGTGAATGTTGGAGTTAGCTATACAGGGTTGAGGTTGATTCCAAAATATATATAGTTTGAGTTGTGATCAATACTGAGATACGTATACACTGGGTCGTGGATTGATTCAAGATAATATTTATCGATTTATTTCTGTACATCTAACTGTGGACAACTAGTTGTAGATTACTAACGAGGACAGCTGACTTAATAAACTTAAAACATCAAAATATATTAAAAGTGTTGTAAATATATTTTGAACATACTTTGATATATATGTATATATTGTTATAGGTTCGTGAATCAACCAGTGGCCAAGTCTTACTTCCTGACGAAGTAAAAATCTGTGAAAGTGAGTTATAGTCCCACTTTTAAAATCTAATATTTTTGGGATGAGAAGTATACATGCAGGTTTTATAAATGATTTACAAAATAGACACAAGTACGTGAAACTACATTCTATGGTTGAATTATCGAAATCGAATATGCCCCTTTCTATTAAGTCTGGTAATCTAAGAATTAGGGAACAGACACCCTAATTGACGCGAATCCTAAAGATAGATCTATTGGGCCTAACAAACCCCATCCAAAGTACCGGATGCTTTAGTACTTCGAAATTTATATCATATCCGAAGGGTGTCCCGGAATGATGGGGATATTCTTATATATGCATCTTGTTAATGTCGGTTATCAGGTGTTCACCATATGAATGATTTTTATCTCTATGTATGGGATGTGTATTGAAATATGAAATCTTGTGGTCTATTATTATGATTTGATATATATAGGTTAAACCTATAACTCACCAACATTGTTGTTGACGTTTTAAGCATGTTTATTCTCAGGTGATTATTAAGAGCTTCCGCTGTCGCATACTTAAATAAGGACGAGATTTGGAGTCCATGCTTGTATGATATTGTGTAAAAACTGCATTCAAGAAACTTATTTTGTTGTAACATATTTGTATTATAAACCATTATGTAATGGTCGTGTGTAAACAGGATATTTTAGATTATCATTATTTGATAATCTACGTAAAGCTTTTTAAAACCTTTATCTATGAAATAAAGGTTATGGTTTGTTTTAAAAATGAATGCAGTCTTTGAAAAACGTCTCATATAGAGGTCAAAACCTCGCAACGAAATCAATTAATATGGAACGTTTTTAATCAATAAGAACGGGACATTTCACATCCAACCTGAAGAAATCTTTGTTTCTTACAGTAGGTTATGATTCTAATACAAGGTAATAATCATATTCAAACTTTGTTTCAATTTCTATAACTATAACAATCTTATTTCAAGTGATGATCTTACTTGAACTTGTTTTCGTGTCATGATTCTGCTTCAAGAATTTCGAGCCATCCAAGGATCCGTTGAAGCTAGATCCATTTTTCTCTTTTCCAGTAGGTTTATTCAAGGAACTTAAGGTAGTAATGATGTTCATAACATCATTCGATTCATACATATAAAGCTATTTTATTCGAAGGTTTAAACTTGTAATCACTAGAACATAGTTTAGTTAATTCTAAACTTGTTCGCAAATAAAAGTTAATCCTTCTAACTTGACTTTTAAAATCAACTAAACACATGTTCTATATCTATATGATATGCTAACTTAATGATTTAAAACCTGGAAACACGAAAAACACCGTAAAACCAGATTTACGCCGTCGTAGTAACACCGTGGGCTGTTTTGGGTTAGTTAATTAAAAACTATGATAAACTTTGATTTAAAAGTTGTTATTCTGAGAAAATGATTTTTATTATGAACATGAAACTATATCCAAAAATTATGGTTAAACTCAAAGTGGAAGTATGTTTTCTAAAATGGTCATCTAGACGTCGTTCTTTCGACTGAAATGACTACCTTTACAAAAACAACTTGTAACTTATTTTTCTGACTATAAACCTATACTTTTTCTGTTTAGATTCATAAAATAGAGTTCAATATGAAACCATAGCAATTTGATTCACTCAAAACGGATTTAAAATGAAGAAGTTATGGGTAAAACAAGATTGGATAATTTTTCTCATTTTAGCTACGTGAAAATTGGTAACAAATCTATTCCAACCATAACTTAATCAACTTGTATTGTATATTATGTAATCTTGAGATACCATAGACACGTATACAATGTTTCGACCTATCATGTCGACACATCTATATATATTTCGGAACAACCATAGACACTCTATATGTGAATATTGGAGTTAGCTATACAGGGTTGAGGTTGATTCCAAAATATATATAGTTTGAGTTGTGATCAATACTGAGATACGTATACACTGGGTCGTGGATTGATTCAAGATAATATTTATCGATTTATTTCTGTACATCTAACTGTGGACAACTAGTTGTAGGTTACTAACGAGGACAGCTGACTTAATAAACTTAAAACATCAAAATATATTAAAAGTGTTGTAAATATATTTTGAACATACTTTGATATATATGTATATATTGTTATAGGTTCGTGAATCAACCAGTGGCCAAGTCTTACTTCCTGATGAAGTAAAAATCTGTGAAAGTGAGTTATAGTCCCACTTTTAAAATCTAATATTTTTGGGATGAGAAGTATACATGCAGGTTTTATAAATGATTTACAAAATAGACACAAGTACGTGAAACTACATTCTATGGTTGAATTATCGAAATCGAATATGCCCCTTTCTATTAAGTCTGGTAATCTAAGAATTAGGGAACAGACACCCTAATTGACGCGAATCCTAAAGATAGATCTATTGGGCCTAACAAACCCCATCCAAAGTACCGGATGCTTTAGTACTTCGAAATTTATATCATATCCGAAGGGTGTCCCGGAATGATGGGGATATTCTTATATATGCATCTTGTTAATGTCGGTTACCAGGTGTTCACCATATGAATGATTTTTATCTCTATGTATGGGATGTGTATTGAAATATGAAATCTTGTGGCCTATTGTTACGATTTGATATATATAGGTTAAACCTATAACTCACCAACATTTTTGTTGACGTTTAAAGCATGTTTATTCTCAGGTGAATACTAAGAGCTTCCGCTGTTGCATACTAAAATAAGGACAAGATTTGGAGTCCATGTTTGTATGATATTGTGTAAAAACTGCATTCAAGAAACTGATTTCGATGTAACATATTTGTATTGTAAACCATTATGTAATGGTCATGTGTAAACAGGATATTTTAGATTATCATTATTTGATAATCTACGTAAAGCTTTTTAAACCTTTATTTATGAAATAAAGGTTATGGTTTGTTTTAAAAATGAATGCAGTCTTTGAAAAACGTCTCATATAGAGGTCAAAACCTCGCAACGAAATCAATTAATATGGAACGTTTTTAATCAATAAGAACGGGACATTTCAGTTGGTATCCGAGCGTTGGTCTTAGAGAACTAGAATTTTGCATTAGTGTATCTTATCGAGTTTGTTAGGATGCATTAGTGAGTCTGGACTTCGACCGTGTTTACTTGAAAAATGATTGCTTAACAAATTTTGTTGGAAACTATATATTTTTAACATGTGAATATTATGTGATATATTAATCTCTTAACGTGTTTGATATTATGTGATAGATGTCTACCTCTAGAACAAGTCCCATTGACTCACCTAATAATAATGAAGAGTTAAATGTAAATTGGAATGATTCGTGGACTGATTCACAAGTTCCCGAAGAGGAACCGGAAGAAGAGTCGGAACCGGAAGAAGAATCGGAACCGGAAGAAGAATCGGAACCGGATGAAGAAATAGAACCGGTGGGGGAAATAATAAAACGGTTCAGTAAAAGAAAATCCTCAACCAACCGACCAAGGTTAATTATGGTCAATGGTGTTTCCGCCAAGGAAGCAAAATATTGGGAGGATTACCAATTCTCCGATGAATCAGATTCCGACGAGAATTCCGATGATGTTATAGAAATTACCCCAACTGAATTTAAAAAGGCAAAAGAAAATAATAAGGGAAAGGGCATAAAAATAGAGAAATCTAATTCCAACCCCGATGAACTTTATATGTATCGTCAACCCCCGAAGTCCTTAAGTTGTAACAATGACCCGGGAACCTCTAAACCACCAGGTTTTTATAAACCAATGTGAAAAACGACGGCTCGTATTAGGGGAACATCATATATCCCTAGAAACTTGGCAAAATGAACCAAAACCAAAGAAGAAGAAACAAGCGAGTTGGAATAAGATAGTTGTATTCGTGTGGTGTAATATATGTAATATAGTGTGCTTATGCTTTATGATATATGTAAAAATTGCTTGTATTAATAAGTATTTTTTTTTATGAATCTAACTCTTGTCTATTTTACAGTATAAAAACACAAAATGGATAGACAACCCAATATTTTAAGAGACCTACCCGGAGACATGATTGATGAAATCTTGTCTAGAGTCGGTCAGAATTCTTCGGCACAACTATTTAAGGCGAGATCAGTTTGTAAGACATTCGAAGAACGTTCCAAGAATGCCTTGGTTTATAAAAGGCTTTCGTTCGAAAGATGGGGGATATCACATTGGGAAATCCATAAGTTACGATGTGTTTACTTTGACGCATAAATTGCGAGGAACCCAAATGCTATTTTACGCAATGGGTTAAGAAATTATTTTGACTCAATATATCCGAATATTGGACTTCGTGATTTAGAAAAAGCGGCTAACATGCAACATAAAGAAGCATGTTATGCTTACGGATTAGAAATGTTCGCTTCTCACCAAAGTGAGAACAAGAACATCGGGCTACAACTATTAAACAAAACGTTTCCACAAGTGACGGAGTCGGTAATTGGGGTAAGAAATGAGGTTTTTAGATTGTTACGGGACTGTTGGACATTACGTAACCCTCGTCCCTTTGACGACGTTACAACACGCTGTCTTATCAACAGCCATAACGGTTATGTTCCACAAGACCAAGGATGGGAAGTAGTCCTAGTAAAACCAGAATGCATGACTTGTTTCTGGACGTATGAATTACGTGTCTTTATTGCCTTTGCTGAACGACTTGTGTACTAGCTAGAATTATCTTCACAACTATCTTGTATCAAAGTTATTGTGTGCTATATTTCATGCTTTATGTAAAATAAGCGGTATTGTAAGTTTGTAAAATATTGTATAAAAGTTTGAACGCGAAATATTATTATAATCAGTTTTTCATATAGAATTGTAGTAGTTGAATTGTATATTAGCTACTAAGTATGAACTTAACGGGTAGGTACTACCCGAATTTAAACTTATAAAACGCTAATATGAAGAAAAAGCTTTTATAAATGAGTTCATATTATGCTACGAAATACTATTAACTACTCTTAATATTCTGTATGATTAACTTGTTCCATTTGACTATTTTGAAGGAAATGGCACCGACTACTCGACACACCGTGAATATGAATGAAGAGGAATTCCGTACTTTTCTAGCTTCAAACATAGCCGCAGTACAGGCTGCGCTACATACCAACAATAACCTTGGATCTAGCAGTACAGGAAATCGTGTAGGATGCACCTACAAAGAATTCACTGCCTGCAAACCTTTGGAATTTGATGGAACCGAAGGACCGATCGGATTGAAACGGTGGACCGAGAAGGTCGAATTGGTGTTTGCCATAAGTAAGTGTACTGAAGAGGACAAAGTGAAGTACGCTACGCATACCTTCACAGGTTCTGCGTTAACATGGTGGAATACCTATCTAGAGCAAGTGGGACAAGATGATGCGTACGCACTACCGTGGTCAGCATTCAAGCACTTGATGAACGAGAAGTACCGTCCCAGAACCGAGGTCAATAAGCTCAAGACAGAACTTAGAGGGTTACGAACCCAAGGATTTGATATTACCACGTACGAAAGACGATTCACAGAATTGTGTCTATTGTGTCCGGGAGCATTCGAAGATGAGGAAGAGAAGATCGACGCGTTTGTGAAAGGATTACCGGAAAGAATCCAAGAAGATATAAGTTCACACGAGCCCGCCTCCATACAACAGGCATGTAGAATGGCTCACAAACTAGTGAACCAGATTGAAGAAAGAATTAAAGAACAGACTGCTGAAGAGGCCAATGTGAAGCAAGTCAAAAGAAAGTGGGAGGAAAACGGTGATAAGAATCACCAATACAACAACAACAACAGCAATTACAACAATAATCGCAACAATTATCCCAACAATCGCAACATCAATCGCAACTACAACAAACGGCCCAACAACAACAACAACAACAACAGCAACTACAACAATCATCCCAACAACAATAATAACCGCAACAACAACAACAATCAGAAGCAGCTATGCCAAAGGTGTGAAAAGTATCACTCGGGGTTCTGCACGAAATTTTCCAACAAGTGTAAAAGAAATGGTCATAGCGCGGCGAAGTGTGAGGTCTACGGACCAGGGGTTAATAGAACGAAAGGAACAAATGGTGTCGGAACGAGTAATGGCGGAGCAAGTAGTGTCGGAGCAAGTTATGCCAATGTAGTTTGTTATAAATGTGGAAAACAGGGCTACATTATTAGAAATTGCCCGAACCAGGAGAACACGAATGGACAAGGCCGCGGAAGAGTTTTCAATATTAATGCGGCAGAGGCACAGGAAGACCCAGAGCTTGTTACGGGTACGTTTCTTATTGACAATAAATCTGCTTGCGTTTTATTTGATTCGGGTGCGGATAGAAGCTATATGAGTAGAGATTTTTGTGCTAAATTAAGTTGTCCATTTACGCCTTTGGATAGTAAATTTTTACTCGAATTAGCAAATGGTAAATTAATTTCAGCAGATAATATATGTCGGAATCGAGAAATTAAACTGGTTAGCGAAACATTTAAGATTGACTTGATACCAGTAGAGTTAGGGAGTTTTGATGTGATAATTGGTATGGACTGGTTGAAAGAAGTGAAAGCAGAGATCGATTGTTACAAAAATGCAATTCGCATTATACGAGAAAAAAGAGAACCCTTAATGGTGTACGGAGAAAAGGGCAACACGAAGCTACATCTTATTAGTAATTTGAAGGCACAAAAACTAATAAGAAAAGGTTGCTATGCTGTTCTAGCACACGTCGAGAAAGTACAAACTGAAGAAAAGAGCATAAATGGTGTTCCCATCGCAAAAGAATTTCCCGATGTATTTCCGAAAGAATTACCGGGATTACCCCCACATCGATCCGTTGAATTTCAAATAGATCTTGTACCAGGAGCTGCACCAATAGCTCGTGCTCCTTACAGACTCGAACCCAGCGAGATGAAAGAACTGCAAAGCCAATTACAAGAACTTTTAGAGCGTGGTTTCATTCGACCAAGCACATCACTGTGGGGAGCTCCTGTTTTGTTTGTCAAGAAGAAAGATGGTACATTCAGGTTGTGTATCGACTACCGAGAGTTGAACAAACTTACCATCAAGAACCGCTACCCACTACCGAGAATCGACGACTTATTTGATCAACTACAAGGCTCGTCTATTTATTCAAAGATTGACTTACGTTCCGGGTATCATCAAATGCGGGTGAAAGAAGATGATATTCCAAAGACGGCTTTCAGAACACGTTACGGTCATTACGAGTTTATGGTCATGCCGTTTGGTTTAACTAATGCACCAGCTGTGTTCATGGACCTTATGTGAAATGTCCCGTTCTTATTGATTAAAAACGTTCCATATTAATTGATTTCGTTGCGAGGTTTTGACCTCTATATGAGACGTTTTTCAAAGACTGCATTCATTTTAAAACAAACCATAACCTTTATTTCATCAATAAAGGTTTAAAAATCTTTACGTAGATTATCAAATAATGATAATCTAAAATATCCTGTTTACACACGACCATTACATAATGGTTTACAATACAAATATGTTACAACAAAATAAGTTTCTTGAATGCAGTTTTTACACAATATCATACAAGTATGGACTCCAAATCTCGTCCTTATTTAAGTATGCGACAGCGGAAGCTCTTAATAATCACCTGAGAATAAACATGCTTAAAACGTCAACAAAAATGTTGGTGAGTTATAGGTTTAACCTATATATATCAAATCGTAACAATAGACCACAAGATTTCATATTTCAATACACATCCCATACATAGAGATAAAAATCATTCATATGGTGAACACCTGGTAACCGACATTAACCAGATGCATATATAAGAATATCCCCATCATTCCGGGACACCCTTCGGATATGATATAAATTTCGAAGTACTAAAGCATCCGGTACTTTGGATGGGGTTTGTTAGGCCCAATAGATCTATCTTTAGGATTCGCGTCAATTAGGGTGTCTGTTCCCTAATTCTTAGATTACCAGACTTAATAAAAAGGGGCATATTCGATTTCGATAATTCAACCATAGAATGTAGTTTCACGTACTTGTGTCTATTTTGTAAATCATTTATAAAATCTACATGTATTCTCATCCCAAAAATATTAGATTTTAAAAGTGGGACTATAACTCACTTTCATAGATTTTTACTTCGTTGAGAAGTAAGACTTGGCCACTGTTGATTCACGAACCTATAACAATATATACATATATATTAAAGTATGTTCAAAATATATTTACAACAGTTTTAATATATTTTGATGTTTTAAGTTTATTAAGTCAGCTGTCCTCGTTAGTAACCTACAACTAGTTGTACACAGTTAGATGTACATAAATAAATCGATAAATATTATCTTGAATCAATCCACGACCCAGTGTATACGTATCTCAGTATTGATCACAACTCAAACTATATATATTTTGGAATCGACCTCAACCCTGTATAGCTAACTCCAACATTCACATATAGAGTGTCTATGGTTGTTCCGAAATATATATAGATGTGTCGACATGATAGGTCAAAACATTGTATACGTGTCTATGGTATCTCAAGATTACATAATATACAATACAAGTTGATTAAGTTATGGTTGGAATAGATTTGTTACCAATTTTCACGTAGCTAAAATGAGAAAAATTATCCAATCTTGTTTTACCCATAACTTCTTCATTTTAAATCCGTTTTGAGTGAATCAAATTGCTATGGTTTCATATTGAACTCTATTTTATGAATCTAAACAGAAAAAGTATAGGTTTATAGTCGGAAAAATAAGTTACAAGTCGTTTTTGTAAAGGTAGTCATTTCAGTCGAAAGAACGACGTCTAGATGACCATTTTAGAAAACATACTTCCACTTTGAGTTTAACCATAATTTTTGGATATAGTTTCATGTTCATAATAAAAATCATTTTCTCAGAATAACAACTTTTAAATCAAAGTTTATCATAGTTTTTAATTAACTAACCCAAAATAGCCCGCGGTGTTACTACGACGGCGTAAATCCGATTTTACGGTGTTTTTTGTGTTTCCAGGTTTTAAATCATTAAGTTAGCATATCATATAGATATAGAACATGTGTTTAGTTAATTTTAAAAGTCAAGTTAGAAGGATTAACTTTTGTTTGCTAACAAGTTTAGAATTAATTAAACTATGTTCTAGTGATTACGAGTTTAAACCTTCGAATAAGATAGTTTAATATATATGAATCGAATGATGTTATGAACATCATTACTACCTCAAGTTTAGTAGGTAAACCTACTGGAAGTGACAAGAAATGATCTAGCTTCAAAGGATCTTGGATGGCTTGAAAGTTCTTGAAGTAGGATCATGACACAAAAACAAGTTCAAGTAAGATTTTTACTCGAATTAAGATAGTTTATAGTTATAGAAATTGAATCAAAGTTTGAATATGAATATTACCTTGAATAAGAAAGATAACCTACTGTTTATAACAAAGGTTTCTTGATCTTAGATGATTACTTGGAATGGATTAGAAAGCTTGGAAGTAAATTAGTAAACTTGAAGGGATTTTTGAAGTGTTCTTGAAGTGTTCTTCCTATGATGATTATAGCTTGATTCTTGAAGTGATTTTTGATGAAGATGATGATTAACTACTGTAAAAATACGTTCATAATAGTGTGTGTGTGTGTTGAGAGAGAATTAGAAAGAGAATTGGAAGTGAAATGGAGTGAATGATGAGTGGTAATTGGTGAGTGGTGAGTGGGGTTAAAAGGAGTTCTAGTTAGTTGACTAGCTCATGGTAGAAGTTAAAATTGATTAGTCATACATGACATAATCAAGAGTGGAATCCCATGTTAGTTCCTATTGGTATATACCCATAGTAAGTACGTTTTGAAGCTGTGTATAATATGGGTAAGAATACGACTAGAATTCTTGATGAAAGAAAAGAATGGGAAAGTAACTGTAACCATTTTCGTTAAGTATGAGTGTTTTGATACATGTCTTGAAGTCTTCTAAAAGTATTTTAATACATCTAGATACACTACATGTATATACATTTTAACTGAGTCGTTAAGTCATCGTTAGTCGTTACATGTAAGTGTTGTTTTGAAACCTTTAAGTTAACGATCTCAATTAATGTTGTTAACCCATTGTTTATTATATCTAATGAGATGTTAAATTATTATATTATCATGATATTATGATATATTAATATATCTTAATATGATATATATACATTTAAATGTCGTTACAACGATAATCGTTACATATATGTCTCGTTTCGAAATCCTTAAGCTAGTAGTCTTGTTTATATGTATATAGCTCATTTTTAATATACTTATGGAGATACTTACTTATCATAATCTCATGTTAACCATATGTATATCCATATATATATCGTCATGTCGTTTTTACAAGTTTTAACGTTCGTGAATCGCTGGTCAACTTGGGTGGTCAATTGTCTATATGAAACATATTTCAGTTAATCAAGTCTTAACAAGTTTGATTGCTTAACATGTTGGAAACATTTAATCATGTAAATATCAATCTCAATTAATATATATAAACATGGAAAAGTTCGGGTCACTACAGTACCTACCCATTAAATAAATTTTGTCCCGAAATTTTAAGCTGTTGAAGGTGTTGACGAATCTTCTGGAAATAGATGCGGGTATTTCTTCTTCATCTGATCTTCACGCTCCCAGGTGAACTCGGGTCCTCTACGAGCATTCCATCGAACCTTAACAATTGGTATCTTGTTTTGCTTAAGTCTTTTAACCTCACGATCAATTATTTCGACGGGTTCTTCGATGAATTGAAGTTTTTCGTTGATTTGGATTTCATCTAACGGAATAGTGAGATCTTCTTTAGCAAAACATTTCTTAAAATTTGAGACGTGGAAAGTGTTTTGTACAGCCACGAGTTGTTGAGGTAACTCAAGTCGGTAAGCTACTGGTCCGACACGATCAATAATCTTGAATGGTCCAATATACCTTGGATTTAATTTCCCTCATTTACCAAATCGAACAACGCCTTTCCAAGGGGCAACTTTAAGCATGACCATCTCTCCAATTTCAAATTCTATATCTTTTCTTTTATTGTCAACGTAGCTCTTTTGTCGACTTTGGGCGGTTTTCAACCGTTGTTGAATTTGGATGATCTTCTCGGTAGTTTCTTGTATAATCTCCGGACCCGTAATTTGTCTATCCCCCACTTCACTCCAACAAATCAGAGACCTGCACTTTCTACCATAAAGTGCTTCAAACGGCGCCATCTCAATGCTTGAATGGTAGCTGTTGTTGTAGGAAAATTCTGCTAACGGTAGATGTCGATCCCAACTGTTTCCGAAATCAATAACACATGCTCGTAGCATGTCTTCAAGCGTTTGTATCGTCCTTTCGCTCTGCCCATCAGTTTGTGGATGATAGGCAGTACTCATGTCTAGACGAGTTCCTAATGCTTGCTGTAATGTCTGCCAGAATCTTGAAATAAATCTACCATCCCTATCAGAGATAATAGAGATTGGTATTCCATGTCTGGAGACGACTTCCTTCAAATACAGTCGTGCTAACTTCTCCATCTTGTCATCTTCTCTCATTGGCAGGAAGTGTGCTGATTTGGTGAGACGATCAACTATTACCCAAATAGTATCAAAACCACTTGCAGTCCTTGGCAATTTAGTGATGTAATCCATGGTAATGTTTTCCCATTTCCATTCCAGGATTTCGGGTTGTTGAAGTAGACCTGATGGTTTCTGATGCTCAGCTTTGACCTTAGAACACGTCAAACATTCTCCTACGTATTTAGCAACATCGGCTTTCATACCCGGCCACCAAAAATGTTTCTTGAGATCCTTGTACATCTTCCCCGTTCCAGGATGTATTGAGTATCTGGTTTTATGAGCTTCTCTAAGTACCATTTCTCTCATATTTCCAAACTTTGGTACCCAAATCCTTTCAGCCCTATACCGGGTTCCGTCTTCCCGAATATTAAGATGCTTCTCCGATCCCTTGGGTATTTCATCCTTTAAATTTCCCTCTTTTAAAACTCCTTGTTGCGCCTCCTTTATTTGAGTAGTAAGGTTATTATGAATCATTATATTCATAGATTTTACTCGAATGGGTTCTCTGTCCTTCCTGCTCAAGGCATCGGCTACCACATTTGCCTTTCCCGGGTGGTAACGAATCTCAAAGTCGTAATCATTCAACAATTCAATCCACCTACGCTGCCTCATATTCAGTTGTTTCTGATTAAATATGTGTTGAAGACTTTTGTGGTCGGTATATATAATACTTTTGACCCCATATAAGTAGTGCCTCCAAGTCTTTAATGCAAAAACAACCGCGCATAATTCCAAATCATGCGTCGTATAATTTTGTTCGTGAATCTTCAATTGTCTAGACGCATAAGCAATCACCTTCGTTCGTTGCATTAATACACAACCGAGACCTTGCTTTGATGCGTCACAATAAATCACAAAATCATCATTCCCTTCAAGCAATGACAATATAGGTGCCGTAGTTAGCTTTTTCTTCAATAACTGAAACGCTTTCTCTTGTTCATCATTCCATTCAAATTTCTTCACTTTATGCGTTAATGCAGTCAAGGGTTTTGCTATTCTGGAAAAGTCTTGGATGAACCTTCTGTAGTAACCAGCTAGTCCTAAAAACTGGCGTATGTGTTTCGGAGTTTTCGGGGTTTCCCACTTTTCAACAGTTTCTATCTTTGCCGGATCCACCTTAATACCTTCTTTGTTCACTATGTGACCGAGGAATTGAACTTCTTCCAACCAAAATGCACACTTTGAAAACTTAGCGTACAATTCTTCCTTCCTCAATACTTCTAACACCTTTCTCAAATGTTCACCGTGTTCTTGGTCATTCTTTGAGTAAATAAGTATGTCATCAATGAAAATAATGACAAACTTGTCAAGGTATGGTCCACACACTCGGTTCATAAGGTCCATGAACACAGCTGGAGCATTAGTTAAACCAAATGGCATGACCATAAACTCGTAATGACCGTAACGTGTTCTGAAAGCAGTCTTTGGAATATCATCTTCTTTCACCCGCATTTGATGATACCCGGAACGTAAGTCAATCTTTGAATAAACAGACGAGCCTTGTAGTTGATCAAATAAGTCGTTGATTCTCGGTAGTGGGTAGCGGTTCTTGATGGTAAGTTTGTTCAACTCTCGGTAGTCGATACACAACCTGAATGTACCATCTTTCTTCTTGACAAACAAAACAGGAGCTCCCCACGGTGATGTGCTTGGTGAATGAAACCACGCTCTAAAAGTTCTTGTAATTGGCTTTGCAGTTCTTTCATCTCGCTGGGTGCGAGTCTGTAAGGAGCACGAGCTATTGGTGCAGCTCCTGGTACAAGATCTATTTGAAATTCAACGGATCGATGTGGGGGTAATCCCGGTAATTCTTTCAGAAATACATCGGGAAATTCTTTTGCAATGGGAACATCATTGATACTCTTTTCTTCAGTTTGTACTTTCTCGACGTGTGCTAGAATAGCATAGCAAACTTTTCTTATTAGTTTTTGTGCCTTTAAATTACTAATAAGATGTAGCTTCGTGTTGCCCTTTTCTCCGTACACCATTAAGGGTTTTCCTTTTTCTCGTATAATGCGAATTGCATTTTTGTAACAAACGATCTCTGCTTTCACTTCTTTCAACCAGTCCATACCGATTATCACATCAAAACTCCCTAACTCTACTGGTATCAAATCAATCTTAAATGTTTCGCTAACCAGTTTAATTTCTCGATTCCGACATATATTATCTGCTGAAATTAATTTACCATTTGCTAATTCGAGTAAAAATTTACTATCCAAAGGCGTCAATGGACAACTTAATTTATCACAAAAATCTCTACTCATATAGCTTCTATCCGCACCCGAATCAAATAAAACGTAAGCAGATTTATTGTCAATAAGAAACGTACTCGTAACAAGCTCCGGGTCTTCTTGTGCCTCTGCCGCATTAATATTGAAAACTCTTCCGCGGCCTTGTCCATTCGTGTTCTCCTGGTTCGGGCAATTTCTAATAATGTGGCCCAGTTTTCCACATTTATAACAAACTACATTGGCATAACTTGCTCCGACACTACTTGCTCCGCCATTACTCGTTCTGACACCATTTGTTCCTTTCGTTCTATTAACCCCTGGTCTGTAGACCTCACACTTTGCCGCGCTATGACCATTTCTTTTACACTTGTTGCAAAATTTGGTGCAGAACCCCGAGTGATACTTTTCACACCTTTGGCATAACTGCTTCTGATTGTTGTTGTTGTTGTTGCGGTTATTATTGTTGTTGGGATGATTGTTGTAGTTGCTGTTGATGTTGTTGTTGTTGTTGTTGTTGTTGTTGGGCCGTTTGTTGTAGTTGCGATTGATGTTGCGATTGTTGGGATAATTGTTGCGATTATTGTTGTAATTGCTGTTGTTGTTGTATTGGTGATTCTTATCACCGTTTTCCTCCCACTTTCTTTTGACTTGCTTTACATTGGCCTCTTCAGCAGTCTGTTCTTTAATTCTTTCTTCAATCTGGTTCACTAGTTTGTGAGCCATTCTACATGCCTGTTGTATGGAGGCGGGCTCGGGTGAACTTATATCTTCTTGGATTCTTTCCGGTAATCCTTTCACAAACGCGTCGATTTTCTCTTCCTCATCTTCGAATGCTCCCGGACACAATAGGCACAATTCTGTGAATCGTCTTTCGTACGTGGTAATATCAAATCCTTGTGTTCGTAACCCTCTAAGTTCTGTCTTGAGCATATTGACCTCGGTTCTGGGACGGTACTTCTCGTTCATCAAGTGCTTGAATGCTGACCACGGTAGTGCGTACGCATCGTCTTGTCCCACTTGCTCTAGATAGGTATTCCACCATGTTAACGCAGAACCTGTGAAGGTATGCGTAGCGTACTTTACTTTGTCCTCTTCAGTACACTTACTTATGGCAAACACCGATTCGACCTTCTCGGTCCACCGTTTCAATCCGATCGGTCCTTCGGTTCCATCAAATTTCAAAGGTTTGCAGGCAGTGAATTCTTTGTAGGTGCATCCTACAAGATTTCCTGTACTGCTAGATCCAAGGTTATTGTTGGTATGTAGCGCAGCCTGTACTGCGGCTATATTTGAAGCTAGAAAAGTACGGAATTCCTCTTCATTCATATTCACGGTGTGTCGAGTAGTCGGTGCCATTTCCTTCAAAATAGTCAAATGGAACAAGTTAATCATACAGAATATTAAGAGTAGTTAATAGTATTTCGTAGCATAATATGAACTCATTTATAAAAGCTTTTTCTTCATATTAGCGTTTTATAAGTTTAAATTCGGGTAGTACCTACTCGTTAAGTTCATACTTAGTAGCTAATATACAATTCAACTACTACAATTCTATATGAAAAACTGATTATAATAATATTTCGCGTTCAAACTTTTATACAATATTTTACAAACTTACAATACCGCTTATTTTACATAAAGCATGAAATATAGCACACAATAACTTTGATACAAGATAGTTGTGAAGATAATTCTAGCTAGTACACAAGTCGTTCAGCAAAGGAAATAAAGACACGTAATTCATACGTCCAGAAACAAGTCATGCATTCTGGTTTTACTAGGACTACTTCCCATCCTTGGTCTTGTGGAACATAACCGTTATGGCCGTTGATAAGACATCGTGTTGTAACGTCGTCAAAGGGAAGAGGGTTACGTAATGTCCAACAGTCCCGTAACAATCTAAAAACCTCATTTCTTACCCAAATTACCGACTCCGTCACTTGTGGGAACGTTTTGTTTAATAGTTGTAGGCCGATGTTCTTGTTCTCACTTTGGTGAGAAGCGAACATTACTAATCCGTAAGCATAACATGCTTCTTTATGTTGCATGTTAGCCGCTTTTTCTAAATCACGAAGTCCAATATTCGGATATATTGAGTCAAAATAATTTCTTAACCCATTGCGTAAAATAGCATTTGGGTTCCCCGCAATATATGCGTCAAAGTAAACGCATCGTAACTTATGGATTTCCCAATGTGATATCCCCCATCTTTCGAACGAAAGCCTTTTATAAACCAAGGCATTCTTGGAACGTTCTTCGAATGTCTTACAAACTGATCTCGCCTTAAATAGTTGTGCCGAAGAATTCTGACCGACTCTAGACAAGATTTCATCAATCATGTCTCCGGGTAGGTCTCTTAAAATATTGGGTTGTCTATCCATTTTGTGTTTTTATACTGTAAAATAGACAAGAGTTAGATTCATAAAAAAAAATACTTATTAATACAAGCAATTTATACATATATCATAAAGCATAAGCACACTATATTACATATATTACACCACACGAATACAACTATCTTATTCCGACTCGCTTATTTCTTCTTCTTCGGTTTTGGTTCGTTTTACCAAGTTTCTTGGGATATATGATGTTCCCCTAATACGAGCCGTCGTTTTCCACATTGGTTTAGAAAAACCTGGTGGTTTAGAGGTTCCCGGGTCATTATTACAACTTAAGGACTTCGGGGGTTGACGATACATATAAAGTTCATCGGGGTTGGAATTAGATTTCTCTATTTTTATGCCCTTTCCCTTATTATTTTCTTTTGCCTTTCTAAATTCAGTTGGTGTAATTTCTATAACATCATCGGAATTCTCGTCAGAATCCGATTCATCGGAGAATTGGTAATCCTCCCAATATTTTGATTCCTTAGCGGAAACACCATTGACCATAATTAACCTTGGTCGGTTGGTTGAGGATTTTCTTTTACTCAACTGTTTTATTATTTCCCTCACCGGTTCTATTTCTTTATCCGGTTCCGATTCTTCTTCCGGTTCCGATTCTTCTTCTGGTTCCGACTCTTCTTCCAGTTCCTCTTCGGGAACTTGTGAATCAGTCCACGAATCAATCCAATTTACATTTGACTCTTCATTATTATTAGGTGAGTCAATGGGACTTGTTCTAGAGGTAGACATCTATCACATAATATCAAACGCGTTAAGAGATTAATATATCACATAATATTCACATGTTAAAAATATATAGTTTCCAACAAAATTTGTTAAGCAATCATTTTTCAAGTAAACACGGTCGAAGTCCAGACTCACTAATGCATCCTAACAAACTCGATAAGACACACTAATGCAAAATTCTGGTTCTCTAAGACCAACGCTCGGATACCAACTGAAATGTCCCGTTCTTATTGATTAAAAACGTTCCATATTAATTGATTTCGTTGCGAGGTTTTGACCTCTATATGAGACGTTTTTCAAAGACTGCATTCATTTTAAAACAAACCATAACCTTTATTTCATCAATAAATGTTTAAAAAGCTTTACGTAGATTATCAAATAATGATAATCTAAAATATCCTGTTTACACACGACCATTACATAATGGTTTACAATACAAATATGTTACAACAAAATAAGTTTCTTGAATGCAGTTTTTACACAATATCATACAAGTATGGACTCCAAATCTCGTCCTTATTTAAGTATGTGACAGCGGAAGCTCTTAATAATCACCTGAGAATAAACATGCTTAAAACGTCAACAAAAATGTTGGTGAGTTATAGGTTTAACCTATATATATCAAATCGTAACAATAGACCACAAGATTTCATATTTCAATACACATCCCATACATAGAGATAAAAATCATTCATATGGTGAACACCTGGTAACCGACATTAACAAGATGCATATATAAGAATATCCCCATCATTCCGGGACACCCTTCGGATATGATATAAATTTCGAAGTACTAAAGCATCCGGTACTTTGGATGGGGTTTGTTAGGCCCAATAGATCTATCTTTAGGATTCGCGTCAATTAGGGTGTCTGTTCCCTAATTCTTAGATTACCAGACTTAATAAAAAGAGGCATATTCGATTTCGATAATTCAACCATAGAATGTAGTTTCACGTACTTGTGTCTATTTTGTAAATCATTTATAAAACCTGCATGTATTCTCATCCCAAAAATATTAGATTTTAAAAGTGGGACTATAACTCACTTTCACAGATTTTTACTTCGTCGAGAAGTAAGACTTGGCCACTGTTGATTCACGAACCTATAACAATATATACATGTATATTAAAGTATGTTCAAAATATATTTACAACACTTTTAATATATTTTGATGTTTTAAGTTTATTAAGTCAGCTGTCCTCGTTAGTAACCTACAACTAGCTGTCCACAGTTAGATGTACAGAAATAAATCGATAAATATTATCTTGAATCAATCCACGACCCAGTGTATACGTATCTTAGTATTGATCACAACTCAAACTATATATATTTTGGTATCAACCTCAACCCTGTATAGCTAACTCCAACATTCACATATAGAGTGTCTATGGTTGTTCCGAAATATATATATATGTGTCGACATGATAGGTCGAAACATTGTATACGTGTCTATGGTATCTCAAGATTACATAATATACAATACAAGTTGATTAAGTTATGGTTGGAATAGATTTGTTACCAATTTTCACGTAGCTAAAATGAGAAAAATTATCCAATCTTGTTTTACCCATAACTTCTTCATTTTAAATCCGTTTTGAGTGAATCAAATTGCTATGGTTTCATATTGAACTCTATTTTATGAATCTAAACAGAAAAAGTATAGGTTTATAGTCGGAAAAATAAGTTACAAGTCGTTTTTGTAAAGGTAGTCATTTCAGTCGAAAGAACGACGTCTAGATGACCATTTTAGAAAACATACTTCCACTTTGAGTTTAACCATAATTTTTGGATATAGTTTCATGTTCATAATAAAAATCATTTTCTCAGAATAACAACTTTTAAATCAAAGTTTATCATAGTTTTTAATTAACTAACCCAAAACAGCCCGCGGTGTTACTACGACGGCGTAAATCCGGTTTTACGGTGTTTTCATGTTTCCAGGTTTTAAATCATTAAGTTAGCATATCTTATAGATATAGAACATGTGTTTAGTTAATTTTAAAATTCAAGTTAGAAGGATTAACTTTTGTTTGCTAACAAGTTTAGAATTAACTAAACTATGTTCTAGTGATTACGAGTTTAAACCTTCGAATAAGATAGTTTTATATATATGAATCGAATGATGTTATGAACATCATTACTACATCAAGTTTAGTAGGTAAACCTACTGGAAGTGACAAGAAATGATCTAGCTTCAAAGGATCTTGGATGGCTTGAAAGTTCTTGAAGTAGGATCATGACACAAAAACAAGTTCAAGTAAGATTTTTACTCGAATTAAGATAGTTTATAGTTATAGAAATTGAATCAAAGTTTGAATATGAATATTACCTTGAATAAGAAAGATAACCTACTTTTATAACAAATGTTTCTTGATCTTAGATGATTACTTGGAATGGATTAGAAAGCTTGGAAGTAAATTAGTAAACTTGAAGGGATTTTTGAAGTGTTCTTGAAGTGTTCTTCCTATGATGATTATAGCTTGATTCTTGAAGTGATTTTTGATGAAGATGATGATTAACTACTAGAAAAATACGTTCATAATAGTGTGTGTGTTGAGAGAGAATTAGAAAGAGAATTGGAAGTGAAATGGAGTGAATGATGAGTGGTAATTGGTGAGTGGTGAGTGGGGTTAAAAGGAGTTCTAGTTAGTTGACTAGCTCATGGTAGAAGTTAAAATTGATTAGTCATACATGACATAATCAAGAGTGGAATCCCATGTTAGTTCCTATTGGTATATACCCATAGTAAGTACGTTTTGAAGCTGTGTATAATACGGGTAAGAATACGACTAGAATTCTTGATGAAAGAAAAGAATGGGAAAGTAACTGTAACCATTTTCGTTAAGTATGAGTGTTTTGATATATGTCTTGAAGTCTTCCAAAAGTATTTTAATACATCTAGATACACTACATGTATATACATTTTAACTGAGTCGTTAAGTCATCGTTAGTCGTTACATGTAAGTGTTGTTTTGAAACCTTTAAGTTAACGATCTCAATTAATGTTGTTAACCCATTGTTTATTATATCTAATGAGATGTTAAATTATTATATTATCATGATATTATGATATATTAATATATCTTAATATGATATATATACATTTAAATGTCGTTACAACGATAATCGTTACATATATGTCTCGTTTCGAAATCCTTAAGTTAGTAGTCTTGTTTATATGTATATAGCTCATTGTTAATATACTTATGGAGATACTTACTTATCATAATCTCATGTTTACCATATGTATATCCATATATATATCGTCATGTCGTTTTTACAAGTTTTAACGTTCGTGAATCGCCGGTCAACTTGGGTGGTCAATTTTCTATATGAAACATATTTCAATTAATCAAGTCTTAACAAGTTTGATTGCTTAACATGTTGGAAACATTTAATCATGTAAATATCAATCTCAATTAATATATATAAACATGGAAAAGTTCGGGTCACTACATTATGAACCGAGTGTGTGGACCATACCTTGACAAGTTTGTCATTGTTTTCATTGATGACATACTTATTTACTCAAAGAATGACCAAGAACACGGTGAACATTTGAGAAAGGTGTTAGAAGTATTGAGGAAGGAAGAATTGTACGCTAAATTTTCAAAGTGTGCATTTTGGTTGGAAGAAGTTCAATTCCTCGGTCACATAGTGAACAAAAAAAAGGTATTAAGGTGGATTCGGCAAAGATAGAAACTGTTGAAAAGTGGGAAACCCCGAAAACTCTGAAACACATACGCCAGTTTTTAGGACTAGCTGGTTACTACAGAAGGTTCATCCAAGACTTTTCCAGAATAGCAAAACCCTTGACTGCATTAACGCATAAAGGGAAGAAATTTGAATGGAAGGATGAACAAGAGAAAGCATTTCAGTTATTGAAGAAAAAGCTAACTACGGCACCTATATTGTCATTGCCTGAAGGGAATGATGATTTTGTGATTTATTGTGACGCATCAAAGCAAGGTCTCGGTTGTGTATTAATGCAACGAACGAAGGTGATTGCTTATGGGTCTAGACAATTGAAGATTCACGAACAAAATTATACGACGCATGATTTGGAATTAGGCGCGGTTGTTTTTGCATTAAAGACTTGGAGGCACTACTTATATGGGGTCAAAAGTATTATTTATACCGACCACAAAAGTCTTCAACACATATTTAATCAGAAACAACTGAATATGAGGCAGCGTAGGTGGATTGAATTGTTGAATGATTACGACTTTGAGATTCGTTACCACCCGGGGAAGGCAAATGTGGTAGCCGATGCCTTGAGCAGGAAGGACAGAGAACCCATTCGAGTAAAATCTATGAATATAATGATTCATAATAACCTTACTACTCAAATAAAGGAGGCGCAACAAGGAGTTTTAAAAGAGGGAAATTTAAAGGATGAAATACCCAAAGGATCGGAGCAGCATCTTAATATTCGGGAAGACAGAACCCGGTATAGGACTGAAAGGATTTGGGTACCAAAATTTGGAGATATGAGAGAAATGGTACTTAGAGAAGCTCATTAAACTAGATACTCAATACATCCTGGAACGGGGAAGATGTACAAGGATCTCAAGAAACATTTTTGGTGGCCGGGTATGAAAGCCGATGTTGCTAAATACGTAGGAGAATGTTTGACGTGTTCTAAGGTCAAAGCTGAGCATCAGAAACCATCAGGTCTACTTCAACAACCCGAAATCCCAGAATCGAAATGGGAAAACATTACCATGGATTTCATCACTAAATTGCCAAGGACCGCAAGTGGTTTTGATACTATTTGGGTAATAGTTGATCGTCTCACCAAATCAGCACACTTCCTGCCAATAAGAGAAGATGACAAGATGGAGAAGTTAGCACAACTGTATTTGAAGGAAGTCATCTCCAGACATGGAATACCAATCTCTATTATCTCTAATAGGGATGGCAGATTTATTTCAAGATTCTGGCAGACATTACAGCAAGCATTAGGAACTCGCCTAGACATGAGTACTGCCTATCATCCACAAACTGATGGGCAGAGCGAAAGGACGATACAAACGCTTGAAGACATGCTACGAGCATGTGTTATTGATTTCGGAAATAGTTGGGATCGACATCTACCGTTAGCAGAATTTTCCTACAACAACAGCTACCATTCAAGCATTGAGATGGCGCCGTTTGAAGCACTTTATGGTAGAAAGTGCAGGTCTCTGATTTGTTGGAGTGAATTGGGGGATAGACAGATTACGGGTCCGGAGATTATACAAGAAACTACCTAGAAGATCATCCAAATTCAACAACGGTTGAAAACCGCCCAAAGTCGACAAAAGAGCTACGCTGACATTAAAAGAAAAGATATAGAATTTGAAATTGGAGAGACGGTCATGCTTAAAGTTGCACCTTGGAAAGGCGTTGTTCGAATTGGTAAACGAGAGAAATTAAATCCAAGGTATATTGGACCATTCAAGATTATTGATCGTGTCGGACCAGTAGCTTACCGACTTGAGTTACCTCAACAACTCGCGGCTGTACATAACACTTTCCACGTCTCGAATTTGAAGAAATGTTTTGCTAAAGAAGATCTCACTATTCCGTTAGATGAAATCCAAATCAACGAAAAACTCCAATTCATCGAAGAACCCGTCGAAATAATGGATCGTGAGGTTAAAAGACTTAAGCAAAACAAGATACCAATTGTTAAGGTTTGATGGAATGCTCGTAGAGGACCTGAGTTCACCTGGGAGTGTGAAGATCAGATGAAGAAGAAATACCCGCATCTATTTCCAGAAGATTCGTCAACACCTTCAACAGCTTAAAATTTCGGGACGAAATTTATTTAACGGGTAGGTACTGTAGTGACCCGAACTTTTCCATGTTTATATATATTAATTGAGATTGATATTTACATGATTAAATGTTTCCAACATGTTAAGCAATCAAACTTGTTAAGACTTGATTAATTGAAATATGTTTCATATAGACAATTGACCACCCAAGTTGACCGGTGATTCATGAACGTTAAAACTTGTAAAAACTATATGATGACATATATATGGATATATATATAGTTAACATGATACTATGATAAGTAAACATATCATTAAGTATATTAACAATGAACTACATATGTAAAAACAAGACTACTAACTTAATGATTTTTAAACGAGACATATATGTAACGATTATCGTTGTAAAGACATTTAATGTATATATATCATATTAAGAGATATTCATACATGATAATATCATGATAATATAATAATTTAAAATCTCATTTTATATTATAAACATTGGGTTAACAACATTTAACAAGATCGTTAACCTAAAGGTTTCAAAACAACACTTACATGTAACGACTAACGATGACTTAACGACTCAGTTAAAATGTATATACATGTAGTGTTTTAATATGTATTTATACACTTTTGAAAGACTTCAATACACTTATCAAAATACTTCTACTTAACAAAAATTCTTACAATTACATCCTCGTTCAGTTTCATCAACAATTCTACTCGTATACACCCGTATTCGTACTCGTACAATACACAGCTTTTAGATGTATGTACTATTGGTATATACACTCCAATGATCAGCTCTTAGCAGCCCATGTGAGTCACCTAACACATGTAGAAACCATCATTTGGCAACTAGCATGAAATATCTCATAAAATTACAAAAATATGAGTAATCATTCATGACTTATTTACATGAAAACAAAATTACATATCCTTTATATCTAATCCATAAACCAACGACCAAAAACACCTACAAAAACTTTCATTCTTCAATTTTCTTCATCTAATTGATCTCTCTCAAGTTCTATCTTCAAGTTCTAAGTGTTCTTCATAAATTCTACAAGTTCTAGTTACATAAAATCAAGAATACTTTCAAGTTTGCTAGCTCACTTCCAATCTTGTAAAGTGATCATCCAACCTCAAGAAATCTTTGTTTCTTACAGTAGGTTATCATTCTAATACAAGGTAATAATAATATTCAAACTTTGGTTCAATTTCTATAACTATAACAATCTTATTTCAAGTGATGATCTTACTTGAACTTGTTTTCGTGTCATGATTCTGCTTCAAGAATTTCGAGCCATCCAAGGATCCGTTGAAGCTAGATCCATTTTTCTCTTTTCCATTAGGTTTATCCAAGGAACTTAAGGTAGTAATGATGTTCATAACATCATTCGATTCATACATATAAAGCTATCTTATTCGAAGGTTTAAACTTGTAATCACTAGAACATAGTTTAGTTAATTCTAAACTTGTTAACAAATAAAAGTTAATCCTTTTAACTTGACTTTTAAAATCAACTAAACACATGTTCTATATCTATATGATATGCTAACTTAATGATTTAAAACCTGGAAACACGAAAAACACCGTAAAACCGGATTTACGTCGTCGTAGTAACACCGCGGGCTGTTTTGGGTTAGTTAATTAAAAACTATGATAAACTTTGATTTAAAAGTTGTTATTCTGAGAAAATGATTTTTATTATGAACATGAAACTATATCCAAAAATTATGGTTAAACTCAAAGTGGAAGTATGTTTTCTAAAATGGTCATCTAGACGTCGTTCTTTCGACTGAAATGACTACCTTTACAAAAACGACTTGTAACTTATTTTTCCGACTATAAACCTATACTTTTTCTGTTTAGATTCATAAAATAGAGTTCAATATGAAACCATAGCAATTTGATTCACTCAAAACGGATTTAAAATGAAGAAGTTATGGGTAAAACAAGATTGGATAATTTTTCTCATTTTAGCTACGTGAAAATTGGTAACAAATCTATTCCAGCCATAAGTTAATCAACTTGTATTGTATATTATGTAATCTTGAGATACCATAGACACGTATACAATGTTTCGACCTATCATGTCGACACATCTATATATATTTCGGAACAACCATAGACACTCTATATGTGAATGTTGGAGTTAGCTATACAGGGTTGAGGTTGATTCCAAAATATATATAGTTTGAGTTGTGATCAATACTGAGATACGTATACACTGGGTCGTGGATTGATTCAAGATAATATTTATCGATTTATTTCTGTACATCTAACTGTGGACAACTAGTTGTAGGTTACTAACGAGGACAGCTGACTTAATAAACTTAAAACATCAAAATATATTAAAAGTGTTGTAAATATATTTTGAACATACTTTGATATATATGTATATATTGTTATAGGTTCGTGAATCAACAGTGGCCAAGTCTTACTTCCCGACGAAGTAAAAATCTGTGAAAGTGAGTTATAGTCCCACTTTTAAAATCTAATATTTTTGGGATGAGAATACATGCAGGTTTTATAAATGATTTACAAAATAGACACAAGTACGTGAAACTACATTCTATGGTTGAATTATCGAAATCGAATATGCCCCTTTTTATTAAGTCTGGTAATCTAAGAATTAGGGAACAGACAACCTAATTGACGCGAATCCTAAAGATAGATCTATTGGGCCTA
Source organism: Rutidosis leptorrhynchoides (assembly GCF_046630445.1). Lineage (NCBI taxonomy): Eukaryota > Viridiplantae > Streptophyta > Magnoliopsida > Asterales > Asteraceae > Rutidosis > Rutidosis leptorrhynchoides. The sequence continues at coordinate 600,194,092 of NC_092334.1, forward strand.
ACAAACCCCATCCAAAGTACCGGATGCTTTAGTACTTCGAAATTTATATCATATCCAAAGGGTGTCCCGGAATGATGGGGATATTCTTATATATGCATCTTGTTAATGTCGGTTACCAAGTGTTCACCATATGATTGATTTTTATCTCTATGTATGGGATATGTATTGAAATATGAAATCTTGTGGTCTATTGTTACGATTTGATATATATAGGTTAAACCTATAACTCACCAACATTTTTGTTGACGCTTAAAGCATGTTTATTCTCAGGTGAATACTAAGAGCTTCCGCTGTTGCATACTAAAATAAGGACAAGATTTGGAGTCCATGTTTGTATGATATTGTGTAAAAACTGCATTCAAGAAACTGATTTCGATGTAACATATTTGTATTGTAAACCATTATGTAATGGTCGTGTGTAAACAGGATATTTTAGATTATCATTATTTGATAATCTACGTAAAGCTTTTTAAACCTTTATTTATGAAATAAAGGTTATGGTTTGTTTTAAAAATGAATGCAGTCTTTGAAAAACGTCTCATATAGAGGTCAAAACCTCGCAACGAAATCAATTAATATGGAACGTTTTTAATCAATAAGAACGAGACATTTCAGTATTCTTAGTGCATAATATGCATAGATATATATAGTACCTGGATCCCTTAAATTACGGAGAAATTTACGGGAGATATCAGGAAAAGTTTACCGTAATAGATACGCTAAGATATGAATTTTTTCTATACACTATTCATGCAATCAATGCAGTAAGATGTGTCTAGATTAAGAAAATAAAAGTAGGTATTTTTCGACAAATGGTGGTAAGCAAAACTTTTGACATGCAGACCAGGTTCAAGTCCAGACTTATTAATATAACCTGACAACTACTAGGTCGAAGTCCAGACTCATTAATGTATCCTAACAACTACTAGTTAGATACACTAATTCAAGACCTGGTTCGCTATGACCACCGCTCTGATACCAACTGTGAAGACCCGTCCTAATCCATCTTGGAAGAAGTCATCAACATCTGGTCCCATTGCGAGGTACTGACCTAAATATGCCATGTACGACTCCAAGTAATATCTTTAACATGAGCAAATGTACAGCGGAATATTTCTTTCATACCTGAGAATAAACATGCTTAAAAGTGTTAACCAAAAGGTTGGTGAGTTCATAGGATTATCATAACAATCAGTTCAATATATTAATAGACCACAAGATTTCCGTTTATAAATATTCATACACTCGCAAGTGTATAAAAATATTCTATAAGTTGTTGAGCGCTTTGGTAACCATACTTAACAATTAATGTGGCATATTCCCTTTATTATGAAATCTCCTTACACTGTACCAAGTGTAGTAAAAACGCAGTACTATGCAACCGTTTACGATACTAGAGCGACTAGCCCGGTTGGGGTGGTCAAACCCGATAGATCTATCAATAGGATTCGCGCTTACATGTTCTTACAACATGTAAATATTAGTTACCAAGCTATTAGGGAAGATATGCAAGGTGGTACAACTCAACGTAGAATATTTTTTAAGTACTTATGTCTATTTCGTCAAACATAAAAGCAGCGCATGTATTCTCAGTCCAAAAATATATATTGCAAAAGCAATTAAAAAGAGAGCAAATGAAATCACCATACAATATTTGGTAGTAAAAATATTCATACGACGATACTGAACAATACGGGGTTGACCTCAGATTCACGAACCTATATCATTTATATATATATTAACACATATATTTGTAATCGAACAAATAATTATTAATGATATAAATTATATGTTTCATATTTCATATACATTATTACATTGTAACTTATCATAATGTATTCAAATTAATATTTATTTTTATATATGTGTTATTATTACTTATAATATTTTAAGATATATTTATTCACTAGATGTAATTTAGTTATTATTATAGTTAGCAAAAATATAGTATGTAATATACTTTTTATATATAAACTCTTTTGTTTGTAAAATCAACAATTATAATAGTACTAAATAGAGATAATAATACTAATAATTATAGAAATGATAATTTTTATGAAAATATATGGTAATAATAATAAAGATAATAATAATAATGTTAAAAGTAATAATAAAAGTAATGTTAATTCTAATAATAATAATAATGATACTTTTAAATTTTAATGAAAAGATAAGTTTAATAATGATAATTCTAATATTATTCTTAATGATAGTACTACTAATTTTAATGATAAGAGTAATAATAATAACTACCTCACTAGAAAAAGCTCCAAAAAGAATAACTGCCCATGCCCGGGCTCGAACCTACGACCTCCCGTTAACCAACACAACACCTTAACCATGTGTGCTATTATTACTTTTCTATTTTTATACGCAACTTAAAATATATACCCGATATATTTATGTTTCCTTTTTCTTCTTGACTTACAAACCCATTTCCTCCTCATAATCTAATCCGATTAATTATGTATCATCGGCCCAACTACAAAAATGGCCCAACAGTAGATTTAACTAATTTCGGCCCAATAAACAGCCCAATTCAGCAACAGGCTAATTGATTCCATGATTAACAACAAAAAAATTCGGTGTACGGTAAAATCACAAGGCAGGAGTCGACAAACACAAAAGAAAAAAAGGGTTTCGGTTTAATCATCATTGATATCGTTTTTAACATCAACATCTTCTTTTATAGCTCATCATCATCATCGTTTATCATTATCACCGTGAATATCATCATACGATTACCGCTATTGTCGACTTCAACTATTCATCATCATCTAACACATGTAATCATAATCGTTATCGTCATCATCAAACATCATGGTTGTAACATAATCCTCATCATTCACAGAATCATGAATGGGTTTCAATGGTTGTGTTTTGAAAAGAAACATAAACAAATAAACATTACAAATTACTATTCATCGTCTTCTCAAATGGGTTTCAAAGTTTTTGGGTTTATAAATGTAAGAAGGAACAGAAAACATATGATAGGACTACTGCTGCAGTAGCAGAATGGCAGAGAGATAATATATATGCAGTTTTCATGGGTTCTTCGGTCAGGAGAGAAACGTGAAAGACAAATGAATAAAGGTGGTGTTGGGTAATGGTTTGATGAGGGTAGGGTGTTGATGGTAGTTCATGGTGGTGCCGGGTGTGTGTGGTCTGTGGTAACATATGATAACAGTAAAACAGTCACGAATATTAGAAGGTTGCAGGTGGGTTTCTTGTAGATACAGTAACAGGAAAAAGGCTGTAGGTTTTAGCCGTAAGTGATGGTGGTCAATGGTGTTCAATGGTGATTTCAACTTGTTAACAGTAGCAACAAAACACGTAGGTGGTGTTGTAGCCATAGGTGGATGGAAGGTCGATGGTGGTTATGGATTTGTGTTGGTGATTGAAGGTGATTTTTGAAGTGGGTTTGATGTTTGCCAATACTGACGGGTGGTATGCCGGAGGTGGTTGAGTGGTGATCATGGGTTTCATTGTGTTTAGAAGTTCACGATTTGCAGCCGAAACATTAGTCAATAGCAGCAATGTTCGATCATCAAAACATAACAATAGTAATGGGTTATGTGTTGTTGATTGTTTGAATTGAGATATAGAAAAATAGTAGAGGATCGTAGTAGCAACAAGAGGTTTATAAATTCATTGGTTCCATTTCAATTTAGTGGCGAGTAATTACAAGCTTGTGTAGCTTGAATGAATACTAACTTGATGGGATGTAAGAACTGATGCAGTAATCAAATTAAATTATAATAATGATTGAATATGAGAGATATGTGATAAAGGTGATGGATTAATCGATAAGTGGAGATGGAATGGTGATTATTGTAATATTAATAGCAAAAGTGGTCATCAAGTTGGTAATATAATAATAAAAAGCTAATACATAAATTGTGGTGATTAGAAATATTAGAGCTATAATCTTGTCAATTTATGCCGACGGTTTTTCCCGCATTGTTATATTGTACTCCGTTGTTAATCAGTGGCGGATAAAAGTGTTCAGAAAAATCTCATATTTTTAAATTAACTATATTTATTTATTTTGGTCATTATGGTATAAAATTCGAGCATTAACTATTAAATAAATATTACATCAACTGTCCCTCTCAATTCTGGGTAAAATATAATAAAAATGTTAAAATTTAATAACTAAATCCTAAATACATTTTTAGTAAGCCTAAAATTTATAGAACTCATTTTCGGATCATCGTTTATTTTAAAATCAAATAAGTTCGTTTTTAACTCGTTAACTATCAACCAAATGACAATTGAGCATTGCCGTCGTTTACTAAATAACTTCGAAATCCTATATATATATTCTATATACTTTATTTATAGATACTTTGTAAATAAAATTTATTATTTTACAAAATTAATTATAATAATTATAATAAATAATATTTCATATTATTACACACACACACACACACACATATATATATATATATATATATATATATGCATATCAATTTACAAGTAATCGTATCATGAGTCGTCGGAAATAATCAAATGTCAAATGGATTCATAAGAATAGTTCAAAGATTTTGAGACTCAACATTACAGACTTTTCTTATTGTGTCAAAAATACTAAATCGTAATGAGAGTTTGATTTAAAATTAGTCGAAATTTTCTGGGTCATGACAATATAACCATGGTTTCTTCCAGGTATTCGTTGACGAGTTCTTGAAAGGAATCAAAGAGATTGACATCTTCTTCTTTAGGATGGTTCATGAGACGATCAACATTGAATGTGATTTCTTCTCCTCCAACCCTTAATTTCAATGATTTCTCGTGCACATCAATTACGGCCTTGGCAGTATTCAGGAATAGTCTGCCAAGAATGAGTGGGACCTTTGTGTCTTCCTCAATATCCATAATGACGAAATCAACGGGAAACGCGAACTTATCCACTCTAACTTGGACATCTTCAGCTATTCCTCGAGGAATCTTAACTGATCTATTTGCGAGTTGGAAAGTCATTCTGGTAGGCCTCAAGTCATTTAATCCTAGCTTTTGAATAACGAATAGGGCATTAGGTTTACACTAGCTCCTAAGTCTGCTAACGTATTGCTAATTTGGACATCTTGCAGGTAGCCAGGTACCGTAAATCTTCCTGTATCTCCTAACTTAGGGGGAATTCCATGTTGTAACACTAATGAGCATTCTTCACTTAAGTGCAAGCTAACTATCTCTCTTAATCTCTCTTTGTTTGAAAGCCGTTATTTGAAAATTTTAGCGCAGTTTGGCATTTCTACTAAAGCATCTACTAGTCGTACATTCAAATGCAAATTCTTAATAATATCCCAATACTTAGCGAATTGCGCTTCTTGTTTTTCCTTCTTAAGCCTACCTGGAAAAGGTATGTGGGCGCGCGGAATAATTTTCGAGGCCTTAAGAAAGATAGGTTCCGGTGGATTGACAACTGGGTCAATTGGCACAAGTTCCTTATTGGAAAAATCTTGTATTAGTATATTGACAGTTGTTGTAACGACCCTGGATTTTCCAACGTTTAATTATTAAATTTATTATTAATACTTGTGTTTTAATAAACGTGTTCTTATATGTGTTACTTGTTACTGTATTTAACTTTACATGCCCGATTTATCTTTGTGATACACGTACTTTACACGAATAATATTTTCGAATATTATTTACATTCATGATTAATTAATATTGATCATTTTTTTTATTTAACTAATGTAACTAGTTAATTACTTGGGTTTGTTTATTTAATTTGTTACTTATTTGGACTTGGGCTTTTATTAATGTACATGGACTTGGAAGCCCACCCTACCTTCTTAATGGACTAAGTTAGCCCATTATTATGCAAGTATTACATTAAGGTAAAACTAGATTAATTAGCTTAGTTAGAATGACTTGTTACATGTATACTTACACATCTTTCCCACACCATTTAGCTTTATTACTACTTCTAGCTTACACCATTCTTCCACATATGAAAGTGCATTTGATTCCTTCCTCTTTGAGCTCCAAAAACCGCCCACCATATTGTGTGTGGGGGAGTTCCATTTTCAAAATTTTGTTACTTATTTACTAGCCTTTCACTTCACATTTCACACACACACAAAATACTTACACTTTTCTCTCATTTTTCTCTCTAACTTGTAAGTAACAAAGCTTTAATTTCTCTTCTTTTTCTTTTAACAAAACCGCCAATCTTCATCATCATTTACTTGATCTTTGTTGTTGTTTACTTACTTGTTACTTGTTTATGCAAAAGATCAAGTTTTCTAACTTGTATCTTCATGTAATCTTGGTTACTTCCATCTTTTGTTTGATGAAGAACCAAGAACAAGAATCTAAACTTACTAGTTTATGGTTCTATATTTTAATGTTTTCAAGATTTAAAGTTCATAAGTTTCATTATAATACTTGTGTTCATGTTTTGTAGACTTAAATCCTAAGATCCAAACTTTGATTTGAATCTTTCTAAGTATGAAACAAACATGAACATAATACTTGTACTTTATTTTAATTCTTTCTTTTGTAAGTACTTTAAAGTTGTGATGTTGTAAATTTGGTCAAGTATTATTAGTTAATCTTGATCTCATTTTTCTTGAACTAAAGTTAACTTTATAAGTTCAAGAACATGTAAGTATAACTTTCTAGTTATAACTTCATATACTTATGTTGGATCTAAGTTTATATAACTTATGGTCTTCTAATTTTTTTGTAAATAAAAGCTTATAAGCTTACATACATTTACAAGATGAAAATCTAAGTTTCATAACTTATGGTTTCATTAAAGTAAAGATCCAAGTCTTATAACTTAGGATCTAACTTAAGAACACTAGATCTAGACTTTCTAGTCTAGGATCTTTAAGATCTAACTAAGAACTAAGTTCTACAACTTAAGATCTTATTTATTTAGTTTACTTTCAAGTTTATAGCTTAATATTACTTTTATAACTCATGTATGTGTCGGATCTAAGATCTTGATGTAACTTTGGTTCATCAAACTACATGCAACTCTTAAGTGAGTTGTGCTACATGTCTTAGACTTACACTAGTGTTATGATGGTCAAACCTTAGTTAATATGATGCAAACCCATCAACGAGTTGTATACTTGAAGCTATACGCATCAAGGATGAGAACCGTGATGAGCATCAAGCACCAAGAACCCACCGGAGCACCTTACCTACTATTTTCTGGAACTGATCAGACAACACAGGCTACTGTAAAGTTGTTTTCCATCTATTTTGGTTCGATTAGATTATTTTTCGTTTAGACCTCGTCTTAATCCGAGTTACGGTCTAGGATCTATGGCCTCCCGAAAGTCACTACACCCTATTAACGTTGTGCTGAAATTTCTGAACTACTCGCACTTAAACCGTCACCACGGTCAAACGAAGACGACTTTGCTTCTGAAAATTGGTCAGTACCTAGGGGACTTATATACGGAGCCATGGCCACTGGTCTCACCATATTTCAGTTTTTATAGAGGTCGTGGTGACTGAACGAATCAGCCCTTGTTTCAAACCCTAGTCTTGACTTAAAACTTACTTTACACTTTTTGTTTAATGATGAATGATGATGGTGCTTAAGACCTAATTTACATACTTTTAAACTTTTGGGAATGATATACTGACTTAGTAACTTTTGACTTAGGTTGAGGACATTCCGGACCAAACTACTTGCTTACTATTCCCACGTATCAACTTTTACTACTTTCCACTGTGAGTTATAGCATCCCTTTTTACTTTAACTATTTTGGGAACTGAGAATACATGCGCATTTTATGTTTTACATACTAGGCACGAGTACTTAAACTTTATATATATGTGGGTTATACAACGGCATAAACTTTCCCCTTAGCTCGGTAACGTTTAGTCATTGGTCTTTGAACCGGTGAACGCGAATCTTAGATATGGATCCATAGGTTTGACATCCCCACTCGGGCTAGTAGCGCTAGCATTTAACGGGTGTTTAATACTTCGTAATCATACGCACTCGCCAAGTGTACTTTTAGGGGGTGTTATTTACGTTAAGTTATTTACCAAGTGCCCACGGTTATACATATACTTTTCATACTGTTTTGAAATACTAAAATATCGTGGCCTACCTTACATTACTATTATACTTAAACTATAGCTCACCAACCTTTGTGTTGACGTTTTTAAGCATGTTTTTCTCAGGTGCTTAAGGTTTGATTGCTTCCGCTGTAGTTGCCATACTTTGTAGACTCCCGCTGCGCTTATTAGAGATGTCTTCGCATGAAACGTTTATTTTGCATTCAAACTTTATTACTTTTGAACAATGAATTTGTAACGAACTACGGGTCACGTACTATTATTATCGCCTTCTATTCGTAGAGGCACATTATCGGTTGTTAAACACTTGACGTTGGTTAAGACGTCACCTTTATTCATGAATGCAAACTTATTTTGAAACAGCATATAGTATTTGACCTTGTAATGATCATGTTGTTGATGATTCATACACGATGGTTTTGTACGGGGCATCACATTTGGTATCAGAGAATTGGTTGTAGGGAATTAGGTTGCATTAGTGAGTCTAGACTGGACCGAGTAGGATTCACTAATAGGACTAATCTACAACTTTCTAGTTTACTTGTTTCTGTGGAACTTGCTGCATGCTGCTACTTACTTTTACTGCTATATGCCGTATGTTGTTACTTGCTTTCACTACTGAATGCTATTATCTGCTTTTGATTACATGATACTTGTCATTATTGCCATGCTACTTACTGCTATAGATGATCTAGACTGTTGTAGTTACTTTGCCTAATATGAGCTTACTTTATGACTTACTGACATGGAAAAAGTTATTTTTCCTTGTTCAGATTTCGGATATCCCGTCCATTGTTATTTTGGAGAGTGACTCAGACTCATCCGCCACCTCGCCTGCCATTGTTTCCGATTCAAAGATCCCGTCCTCTTTATCCTCCGGCGACTCCGGCGCTTCGTCCTCTGGAGCCAGTAGCCATGAAATCGACCCAGTGATCACCTCAGACGGAGCCGAGGACCTACAGGAGATTCCAGCTTCACTTGCCCCAGGACCCTCGGAGCCACAACACTATTCCGGTGGTGCTGTGATTCCCGGGGAGAATGGGGAGGGTCCATTCCGTAATGAGCATAACCATTGGTGCAGACGCCTTCCTGATGGATGTGTCGTGCCGATCCCGCCTTTCAGATACCGACTGATGATAGCCGACCGAGCAGAGCCACCCATGCAGCCTCCCCCAGATGATTCAGATGACTCATCATCTGACGACTCATCCTCCGACGACTCCAGCGACGAGGATTCCGATGAGGACCCTGATGAGGCACCCGTGCAGCCACCCTCTACCCCGCCGAAGAAGCGGTATCATTTCGACGGTACTGTTATTCCAGGAGTTAACAGAGGTAGGTCGTTCGTTAACGCAAGTGGACTGAAGGTTAGAGTTACCGCCCGTAAGCGGCTTGTGTCGTATCCTCCAGATCCATTCATACGTAAGGCTCCCCGTTATGCAGCATCTACTTCTGGCACTGGACCGTCTGCACCACCAGCTCCACCAGCACCACCTGCACCATCAGCACTGCCTGCTCCACCAGCTTCTCCCTCTGTCGAGGAACTGACGAGGGAGGTGGATACTGATGTTTCGCGAGGTGTATATAAAATACTATTAAATTTTAGCAGGAAATACTATTAAATACGATACAATTTTACACAACATATTTATTTATTTAGAGAATGGATATACTTAAACCTTGCTACAACACTTATAGGCAGTGTACCTAATCGTACAGTAGTGTAGTTTTTAGTAAGTCCGGTTCGTTCCACAGGGAATCTTTTTAAACAAAGCTTAACGCTATATTAGTTTACTTTTATAAAAATACAAATATATATATATAAGTAATATTATTATTATAAAGGGGGGTTTTTACCGTTTAATGACCGGTTTGTCGATTTTAAAACTTTAGTCGCAGTTAAAACCAAATGTAAAATATTAAAAATAATTACAAGACTTAAATTAAAGCGTAAAGTAAATAACGATAATGAAATTGCGAATAATAAAAGTGCGATAAAATAAACTTGCGATAATTAAAAAGTACGATAATTAAAAGTGCAATTAAATAAAATAACAATAAATAAAAATGCGATAATTAGAAGTGCAATTAAATATAAAATAAAGGAAATTAAATATGAAATAAAAGAATTATCCTTATTTAAACTTCCGTAATCATGATGTTTGACGTGTTGATTTTAGTTTTATGCCCATGGGTTAATTGTCCTTTGTCCTGGATTATTTAATATGTCCGTCTGGTTTTTGTCCATAACAGTCCATCAGTCATAAATATAAAGTGCGAGTGTCCTCGTCAAATTATTCTTATACCCGAAGTTAAATATTTCAACTAATTGGGGACTTAAACTGTAACAAGATTTTAATACTTTAATTAATAATTACACCAGGATGTCGACTGAGTGTAACCCAAGGTTTTAATATTTTGTAATCAATTATGACAAGTGTCCTTTTACATAATTTCACCCCTGTTTTAATTATTCTAGTGGCTATTAATCCATTCCCGTGTCCGGTTAAATGAACGATTATTCGTACATATAAATACCCCGCCCATCGTGTCCGATCGAGTGTATATGGTAATTTATAGGGATGCCCAATTGTAAATCTTTATATTAACATTAACAAACTATCATTTAGTTAAACAAATATAAAGCCCATTAATAGCCCATAGTCTAATTTCTACAAGTGTCGTTCTTTTGTCCAAACCCCAATTACGGTACAACGCCCAATTAACCAATTTTAGTAATTAGCCCAACATCATGATTACTTCGGATTAAATAAGCATAATAATAACTTAGCTACGAGACATTAATGTAAAAAAGTTGAACATAACTTACAATGATTAAAAATAGCGTAGCGTTACACGGACAGAATTTCGACTTACACCCTTACAATATTCGCTAACATACCCTTATTATTAGGATTAAAATTAAAATTAAAATTAAAATATAAATTATATATATATATATATTTTACGTATATATGAGAGAAGAGAAAGATAGATTTTTCTTTTTAGTGCACCAAAGCTCGATTTTTATAGGCATGTGGGCTGGAACTGGGGCTCATGCGATCGCATGGATTTATGCCTTCCAGGCCATGCGATCGCATGGCCAGCTGGGGAGGCTCATATTTGGTTGTTTTCTTCTGCCGACGGTTTTATAAATAATATAATATATTAAATAATTATAAGAATTATTTAAATATTATATTATATTTATGTGCATAGTTGACTTGTAATTTTTAGTCCGTTGCGTCGAGCGTTGAGAGTTGACTCTGGTCCCGGTTCCGGATTTTCGAACGTCCTTGCGTATAATTTAATATCTTGTACTTTGCGTTTTGAATCTTGTACTCTTGTAATTTCGAGACGTTTCTTATCAATAATTAGAACCTCTTGGATTGAATTTTGTACTTTTGAGCTTTTTGGTCGTTTGCGTCTTCAATTCGTCGAATCTGTTTTTTGTCTTCACCTTTTTTTATTTAAACGAATATCACTTGTAAATAGAACAATTGCAACTAAAAGCTTGTCTTTCTTGAGGAATAATGCTATGAAATATATGTTCGTTTTTAGCATTATCAAATATTCCCACACTTGAGCGTTGCTTGTCCTCAAGAAATATCGTCTGGAAATACTAGAATCACTTCTTTATTCTTCACACTTTGTACATCAGTGATTTATATACGGCGGTATAAACAATGATAGTAACGATAGAACCATGGTTAAAGGTGGGTGTGTCATCCACAGTTGCCTCGGGTTTAGGTCAACGACACTTGCAATCAAATAGCCGATTTACTTTCGGTTTCCAAAGCAAAGTGCACATTTGAAAGGCGGTTTACAGTCCCACATGACTATGAAAATGTAGGACCTTAAGGAAATTGGATCTTTATGAAAATATTTGAACTTTTGAAAATTCAATCTAGCTTTTACCCTAGATAAGTTTTCCGGAATAACCCTTCACCGGTGTTTGCAAAATATTTTTGTGGGTTTGGTGGGTTTCAGATTTGAAAATTTTAGCTCAAAACTTGCGGTTTTGTGTCACCCACTTGCTAACCTTGTATTTGGAAAGCAACACGTCCAGTTTACTTGTCCCGTATATTACCTTTCGATAAACTACCGTCCGGTTGTAAAGGAAAGCGTTGAACAAGCAACTGTTAAGGCAATGTCCCCTGACATGCTTTTAATTATGGTCTATAACGTGTCGGACGCAATTACTATCCTTGGTAGGAGCAATAGTAAAGCTCACCCTTATGATTTTTCGGTCTGGCACAAGGTCCTGTCTTTGACCACTATGCAACCACCGTTCTTACGGTTGACACCCGATTTGGTTCAGGTGACCTAATGAATTCCAGGTGAATTCCTAGGATTTTACGTTCAATGGTAATGAACGCATCAAAAATGGGTTTTCAGAAAACAAATCGGTTTTAATTTGATCAAAATATTTTCTCGTTCAAGCTCGAGTTTAGATATCATCGAATTCCATGAGTTTGTAATTCTCAATCTTTAAGGTCAATCTCTAGGATTGAGTAATATCAGTCTTAAAAGCTGATTTTTAATCTTTAAGGAGATTATCCTTTCTGGGGATCTGATTCATTAGTCTTATCCAGCTAATTTGCATGGTGCCCCCCCATTGTACGAGATAAATCCTTCTCATGGTTAGGATAAATCTGACCACTTGGCGACCCTGTTTAATGCTGAGGTCCGTGGATTTCCTGCTGATTTTAGTGATGACTTTTCTAGATTTTTCGTCAACCTACAGCTTGTCTGGACGACAACTTCTTGACCTAAATCAAGAAGCGCGTGTCTTTTTCGGAAGACTTTACTTCCTTTTAATGATGGAATTGATTCATCGTGTAGATCCATCTCTTCTTTTCTTTCATCGGGTAAAACAGTTTAGTTTAGTCCAAAGCAAAAGTATTTTCAGTTATCTGTACAAAAATATGTGATATATGTTTTCAATAACTTGGAGAATTTTCCCACACTTGGCTTTTATTTTCCTTTTTATCGTCCTCTATTCCATTTTAAATGAATTTTAACATTTTGGTTTGTTTCTCAATTTATGTCCTTTCCGAGGTAACAATAATTTCGGTGTTAAAACCTAGTTTTATCGTTCATAAATATGTATAAACATGATTTTGAGTTCATTTAATTGAAAATTTTGAAAATTTTTACTAGAATTGGGTAGTCAGTATATAAGACTAGGGCTGTTCTTTATTATCAGAGAGCACTAGATTCTAATACAACTACTGCTTTACTAGTATTTTTAATGGAAACCAAGTGTATAAAGATAAAAATTTTAAAAATCCGCAAGAATTTAACCCCTTCCCACACTTAAGATCTTGCAATGCCCTCATTTGCAAGAAATCAGTACAATTTAAATTATTGAGGGTGATTAGCGTAGAAATGATTAAATTTTACCAAAGTTTCCAAATATATTGGCGTTTGTTTGCTGAATGATAAATGGTGCATAGCATTTGTTCATTTCGTCTGTTGTTACATCACATTTATTTGTCATCTTGTCGTCAAAATTAGTAGCTTTTGCTGAACTTAATGCCAGTCTTTGAAAATGCGTTGTTTTACCCTGTTTTGAACAATCGACAATATACATACATACAAGTATAATAATGCATGGCAATTTGAAATGGGACTTAATATCCCACTTTCAAATTCTAAATATGAAATATTAGTACACAATAATAATAAAATAATAAAAATTACATAAATATATCCAATAACATAAGTTTAAACATGAAAAAGTCAAAAGATAAAAACATAATAATCATAAAAATAACCAAATTGAACTAATTCAGTCTGGATAGGGGTTCCAGTTCATCTCATCGGGTGGGTTCCATTGTTGGTGATAGGTGTTCTGATAGACTTGGTTATAGTCATACCGGTTAAAGGGTGGTCGGATATCGGGGCTATGTGGCGGAAAATGAGCAGGTCGAGTAGGTACATAATTATTTGCTACCTGATATGATAGCTGGCTCATGATTTGGTGCTGATGAACTAACCAGCTATCGTGTTGGCGTCACCTATAATCCTCGTATACTCGCTCGGAGTTCCACTGCTCATACATACTATGTCTGGCCGCGTTCGTCATTGCTTCCTCATCTATACGAACGTGGACGTCAAGAATAGCATCTCGAAAGACATCCCTAATGTCTTCCGCCTCCTCCATTTCCTCGTCTGAGCCTCTCTCTACCTGAGGATGAGATCTCTCATAGGGTACCGCCTGGTTACGTCTACTTTTCAATACCTTAGCACCCACATAAACTTTCAATCCTAAGGGCTCAACCTGTTCTCTACAAATCTGTAATGGACCCCCTTGGTTCCTATCAACACCTAAATACTCTCCAATGAGAGTAACAAAAATACCTCCTCCTATTATACTCCCATCCTGCATTCCCTCTACCATTTTAGATAAATAAAAAGCAACACAGTAAGGGATATTGACAAAGCTTCTAGGATCCCGAATACACTTTAGGTAGAATAAATCATATAAGGTAATTTTTTCTTTATTATGACCTCTTTGTGTAATCGAGTTAGCCAAAAATCTATGAATAATACGAAGCTCGGCTCTGTCAATATGTGTATAGGAGTGTCCTCCTGCTCATGTAAAAACATCAAAATGTGACATACGCCTCCAAATGGCGTCAGCGTCAAAGTTACTATCTACCCGTTCACCATAATGAATCAAGTTTGTACAATCGGGTAATAGCAACTCACCAGGAGTATATATCTGTAAGGCCCTGGCCATGTCCAGCATGGACATTCTGTACATCCTACCGCCAAGGATAAACCTAAGAAATCTTCTATCATCTATCCTAACTATATTTGTATCAAGTGATACAGTACTCATCAACTCAACACACCATTCCTTATATACAGGTCTACGAATGGTGAAAAGACGTTCCCAATCTGTAAAAGAAGAACTGCCATACCTTTGAACTAAAAGCTGTCTAACACGGTCAACTAGATGGACCATTTCCAAAGGGGCCCAATCAATTACCCTTGGCACCTCTACATTTTTTGTTACCAATTTGAATTTGTTCCTTTGATATGTCTCGTAATCTCTCCATCTTCTATCAAATCTCAGATTAGGATGTAGAGTGTGCTCAGGAATCGTTGGGAATTCTACTGGCGGCCTCATTGGAAATACTATGAATTCATCAACAAAATGTACCGGATCATAATAAGGTATGTGCTGATCAGGCTGTTGTTGTTCCTGTTGTGGTTCTTGTTCGTGTTGCATTTCTGGTTCTGGTTCTGGTGCTGGTGCTGGTCGTCTAGATGATGATGCTCCTGAACCTCCAGTATCGGCTCTCTGTAAAACACATTAAACACAAAAATTGTGCATCCAAATATGCATTAGTGTTAGCAAAATAACAACTTAAAACAATCACTATAACATGTTAAATCAAAATTAAACTAATACACATTTTCACAATTCTACACTTTTCAAATAAGCACATATGAAAATGTATACAAAATTCATAAGCATTTAACTCAAATAACATGTCAAAATATTCATTACTAATAATTAAACAAGTCTCAAATGGCAAATATATCAAATTAATCAAGTTCATGAATTTTGGACTTAAAAAGTCCACTTTAATCTCCAAAAATCATGTTTAGGATCATTGTTTGGATCATTTAACTATCTAAACATGTTACACTACTCAATTTAGCAATAATTCATAACAAAAATCGGCCATAACCTGTTTATATCAAAAAGCCCCAAATTGCTCAAGAACACAAACCCTAGATTTCTAAAAATTTTGAAGTTTTTGGCTTCAAATCATGTTAAATAGCATCAATCTAGGTTATACATGCATAAAATACTAACAATTTAACACTAATTACACTAGAAATTAACAAAATTGCATTAGGTAAAAAATTGGTAATTATCACAAAAACTAGGAATTTATAGAGTTTAGGGGTGTAATTTTTACCAATTTGCTGAAGAATGAGAATCTAGGCATGATTAGAGCAAGAAAAATGACGAATTACGGTGAATTTTGGCGAAATTTGGTGAAGATTTGAGAGTTTTTTCGGGTGTATGTGTGTGTTTTGTGTGAAGAACAGACCCGCTGCTGTATTTGTTTCTGACCTGCATTTGGTCCCCATGCGATCGCATGGGTTCCAAGTGCAAACCCCATGCGATCGCATGGGGTGCCGGCTACAGTGACTTCTGACTTTTTTTTTTTTTTTATATAAAACCTTATACTTTATAAAACTTATAATTAATTAAATTTTAACAATTTTGTTTTCCTTTAGGAGCGAGGGCGTTTCGGATCGTTGTCCTAGTCTGTCCCTCGACAAAATTTTAAAATTTGTCAAATCAAAGCGCGGTTTTTTAAAAGTAAAGATTTTTGGGTTTTTTAATGTTTTTGGCATACTTTAATTCAATAAGATTAAAAATAATGATAATAAAAGTAAATTTTTAAAAATCGTATTTTTAACTTAATGAGATAAAGTAAATTTTTGTTTTTAAATTCACACAACTTAAATATAAAATTCAAAATTAATATTAAAAATTCACACCAAACTTAAAATTTGAAATGCATAAAATTAAAAATTCATATTTTAAAAATTAAAAATTCACACCAAACTTAATTTAAAAATTCATATTATAAATTCACACCAAACTTATATTAATTTTTCAAATATTTACAATTTTAAATATATTGTTTTTACAAAGTTTACAATATTAATTTAAGATTTAAATATTAATTTTAAAAACATGGTAAAAATAAAATTAAAAATCTTTTTGGCTTTTTATCCCACTTTAATCAATCAAATATTATCAAAAATATGCGCCCCTCTTTTCGGTAAAGTAATTTCTGTTCCAAGACCTAATTTAACTCATGACGAATTTTTGAAATATTTTGGGTTGATTGATTAAAGATATTTATACCTTAAGAATAAACGTTAAATTTCGCAGTGATGTAATAAATTTTTGAATGATATCAATAATTTCGGTCGCCAAACCTAATTTTATTCAATACCAATTTAATAATTTATAGCGAACAAATTAGCGTTTATTATCAAAAGGTTAAAAATAAAAAAAAATAAAAACTGTACAAACATACCTGTGAAATAGATTTCTTAGTTATATGATCTATCCCATTCATAAGATAGTCGGTTTAATTGGTTTTCCATAGCTACATAGGCGTAACCTCTAGCATTCACTGTCTTTTCTTCTAAACATATGAACGGTCCGTCTCTGCATAAAGTAACAAATTCGGTATTTGAATAGGTTTGATTATTTGAACATTTACCTCCATGTGACCATTTTCCGCATTTGTGACATCGTTCTAGGTGTCGTGCTCTTTTTTTCGCTGCGGATTTTGATTTTCCTTTACCAAATTGTAACTTATTATCTTCGCATCTGGATTATTTTCTAACTCCGTCCATTCTTTCTCTGATTACTGATACTATTTCACTCGGTAGTATGTCATTATTACGTTTAGTGATCAAAGCATGTAGCATTAGACCATGGTTTAGTTCACAGGCAGTCTTCATTTTGTAAAAACCTAAAAAAAATAAAAATTCAGAATGGGGTGAGAAGACTAGTTCTTTAGGGTCTGCTAGGGAAAGACCATTAGGGTTCCATTTTCGAGAACTACACGAAAACAGACAATCTAACTCTAACAGAATTACATATTATCCTTTAAAGACTTGATTCTCCCCACACTTAGTTAGCTGTGGTGTCGAAATTGTGATTAACTTCGTTGTCGACTTCCATCGGACCATGTATGTAATGTTTAACTCTGTGACCATTAACTTTAAATTCAATCCCATTTGAATTTATCAATTCTATCGTTCCGTATGGGAAAACTCTTTTGACTATGAATGGTCCAGACCATCTTGATTTCAATTTTCCAGGAAATAGCTTGAATCATGAATTGAAAAGAAGAACTCTGTCTCCTTCTTTAAATTCTTTTGAACTTCTGATTCTTTTATCATGCCATTTCTTCGTTCTTTCTTTATAGATTAACGAATTATTGTATGCTTCATGTCTTAATTCTTCTAATTCGTTTAGTTGACTTAACTGTAGACGTCCAGCTTCATGTAAATCAAGATTACATGTCTTCAAAGCCCAAAATGCTTTGTGTTCAATTTCTACTGGAAGATGACATGCTTTTCCATAAACAAGTCTAAAAGGTGTGGTTCCAATTGGAGTTTTGTAGGCTGTTCTAAAAGCCCAGAGTGCATCCTCCAATTTAATGGACCATTCCTTCGGATTTGATCCTACGTTTTTCTCTAGAATACGTTTTAAAGCTCGGTTGGTATTTTCAACTTGTCCACTTGTTTGTGGATGATATGCGGTGGAGATTTTATGAGTTACTCCATATCTTTTAAGAACTTTCTCAAGTTGATTATTACAGAAATGAGTACCCCGATCACTTATTAAAGCTTTCGGTGTTCCAAACCTTGCAAAAAGACGTTTTAAAAAATTGACTACAACTCGTGCATCGTTAGTTGGGAGAGCTTGTGCTTCCGCCCATTTAGATACATAATCAATGACTACGAGTATATATAGATTATTATGAGATTTTGGAAATGGACCCATAAAGTCAATACCCCAAATGTCAAATACTTCACATACTTGGATGACATTTTGTGGCATTTCATCACGTTGACTTATTTTTCCGGTCCTTTGACAAGCATCACAGGATTTGCAAAGAAGGTGTGCGTCTTTGTAAATTGTAGGCCAATAGAATCCAGCATCATAAACTTTTCTTGCTGTTAGTTGAGGCCCATAATGCCCTCCTGTTGGTCCTGTGTGACAATGGTTTAAAATTTTACTAGCTTCATCTCCAAATACACATCGTTGTATTATTCCATCGGGACAACTTTTAAACAAATGTGGATCTTCCCAAAAATAGTGTTTTATATCACTGAAGAATTTCTTTCGTTTTTGGTACGATAATCCTTTTTCAAGGAATCCACAAACTAAGTAGTTTGCATAGTCTGCAAACCATGGAATTTCTTTATAATCTATCTTCAATAGATATTCATCAGGAAAGTTGTCTTGTATGGCCGATTCATTTAGAACTTCTAATTCGGGATTTTCAAGACGAGAAAGATGATCAGCGGCGAGATTTTCTGCTCCTCTTTTATCTCGGATTTCAATATCAAACTCTTGTAAGAGTAAGATCCAACGGATTAATCTTGGTTTAGCATCTTGTTTTGAAAATAGGTATCTAAGAGCAGAATGGTCGGTATAGACCACCGTTTTTGCTAGAACGAGATATGATCGAAATTTGTCAAAAGCATAGACAATAGCAAGGAGTTCTTTTTCAGTAGTTGTATAGTTCGTTTGTGCTCCTTGTAACGTCTTACTAGCATAATATATAGGTTGAAATCGTTTTTCAATCCTTTGTCCTAAAACGGCTCCCATTGCAAAATCACTTGCATCGCACATTAGTTCAAATGGTAGATTCCAATTTGGTGTTATCATGATCGGCGCATTAGTGAGTTTCTCTTTAAGAATATTAAAAGATTTGATACACTCATCTGAAAAGATGAATGGAGTATCCTTTTCTAGGAGTTTATTCATAGGAGTGGCAATTTTAGAAAAATCTTTTATGAAACGTCGGTAAAAACCGGCATGCCCTAGAAAACTCCTAACTCCTCTAACATTGGTGGGATGTGGAAGTTTAGCAATTACATCTACTTTAGCTCTATCCACTTCAATTCCTTCTTTTGAAATTTTATGTCCAAGAACGATGCCTTCTTTAACCATGAAATGGCATTTCTCCCAATTAAGTACTAGATTTGATTGTTCGCATCTAATAAGCATTCGTTCCAGATTAACTAGACATGATTCAAATGTATCACCGAAGACTGAAAAGTCATCCATGAAAATTTCCATGCATTCTTCTATCATGTCGTGAAAAATCGCCATCATACACCTTTGAAAGGTTGCAGGGGCGTTGCAAAGTCCAAATGGCATGCGTTTGTAAGCAAAAGTACCATAAGGGCACGTGAATGTGGTTTTCTCTTGGTCCTCGGGTGCTATTGGAATTTGAAAATATTCGGAAAATCCATCTAGAAAACAATAGTAACTATTTCCGGCTAATCTTTCCAACATTTGATCTATGAAAGGTAAGGGAAAGTGATCTTTTCTGGTGGCGTCATTTAATTTTCTATAATCAATACACACACGCCATCCTGTTACAGTCCTAGTAGGAATAAGCTCATTTTTCTCATTTGTAATGACAGTCATGCCACCTTTCTTAGGCACGCATTGAACTGGGCTTACCCATGGACTATCAGAGATTGGATAAATTAAACCTGCATCTAGCAGTTTAATAATCTCTTTCTTAACTACATCTTGCATATTAGGATTTAGTCTTCGTTGGCGTTGCACATACGTTTTATGACCTTCTTCTATAAGGATTTTATGTGTGCAATATGAAGGACTTATTCCTTTAATATCATGAATCTTCCATGCAATGGCTGGTTTATGAGCTTTCAACACAGAAATGAGTTGTGATTTCTCATTTTCAGTAAGAGAAGACGATATTATTACAGGTAATTCAGATTCACCATGTAAATAAGCGTATTCCAAATGGTTTGGAAGTGGCTTTAATTCTAATTTCGGAGGTTCTTCTATCGATGATTTGTATCGATATCTGTCTTCTTCTTTTAGCATTCGAATTTCTTCTGTTGTTGGTTCATATCCATTAGCTATAAGTGTAGCTAACATTTCAGCTTCATCAATTGGTTCATTACCTTCTCCTAAAGAACATTCTCCTGTTCCTTGTAATTCTGGAAATTCTTTTAATAATTCTGCATGTGCATCTATAGTTTGAATATAATAACATGTATCATCTGCAGATTGTGGTTGTTGCATTACTCTATCAACTGAAAAGGTAACACTCTCGTCCTCTATACTTAGGGTCAGTTTCTTACCGAACACGTCTATCATTGCTTTAGCCGTGTTTAAGAATGGTCTTCCTAAAATGAGAGGAACTTGAGAATCTTCTTCCATGTCCAAAACAACAAAATCTACTGGAAATACTAAAGTACCAACTTTAACTAGCATGTTCTCCATTATCCCTCTAGGATATTTTATTGATCTATCAGCTAGTTGTATGCTTATTCTGGTTGGTTTCAATTTTCCAAGGTCTAGTTTAGCGTATAATGAATACGGCATTAGATTTATACTAGCACCTAAGTCTGCCAATGCTTCTATTGAACTAAGACTACCCAAAAAACATGGAATTGTGAAACTTCCTGGATCAGATAATTTTTCTGGTATCTTATTCAACAGCACTGCTGAACAATTAGCATTCATAGTAACAGCCGAGAGTTCTTCCATTTTCTTTCTATTTGAGATTAGATCTTTCAAGAATTTAGCATATCTAGGCATTCCTGAAATCACATCAATGAAAGGAAGATTTACATTTATCTGTTTAAACATATCCAAAAATTTGGATTGCTCGGCTTCAAGTTTCTCTTTCTTCATTTTACTCGGGTAAGGAAGTGGTGGTTGGTATGGTTTAACATAAGGTTTAGCCTTAACTGTGTTATCTTCATTAACCTTTTCAACTACCGGTTCTTTTTCCTTATCTTGATCAGGTTGTGGTTCTTGTGGAGTAGGAATAGCTTCATCAGAAGTTACAGGTATTTCAGATGGTTTAAGTGTTGTACCACTTCTTGTGGTAATGGCTTTAGCTGTTTCATTCCGGGGGTTAGCATTTGTATCACTAGGTAGACTTCCCGGTTTTCTTTCACCTATTAACCTTGCTAGGTTACTTACTTCTTGTTCCAGATTTTGAATAGAAGCTTGTTGATTTCTAAATGCTTGAGCATTTTGTTCATTGGTTTGTTTTTGAGATGTGAAAAACTGCGTTTGAGTTTCAACTAGCTTCGTCATCATATCTTCTAAATTCGGCTTTTTATCATCGGTTTGTTGTGGTGGTTTATTTTGAAAATTAGGTCTTTGCTGATTGTAAGTATTATTGGATACTTGTTGATTGCTAGGACCTTGTTGGTTGTTGTATGGAATATTTCTGTTATAATTCTGGTTTTGATTGTAAATTGGTCTTGGCGGTTGATAATTATTCTGATAATTATTTCCAGGCCTTTGGTTTATGTATGAAATATTCTCTCTTTGTTCCATTGTTAATTCAATACTGAGACAATCTTTTGTCAAATGTGGTCCTCCACACTGCTCACAACTAATTCGTATTGAGTGAATATCTTTAGTCATCTTTTCCATTCGTCTCTCCACAGCATCTATCTTTGCGAAAATGGAATCTAAGTCATGGCTAGAATCGGCTCTAGCTGCTTTAGATGATCTAACGATATCTTTTTCTTGGTGCCACTCATGTGAGTGGGAAGCAGTGTTATCAATAATTTTGTAAGCATCAGTTTCAGTTTTCTTCATAATAGAACCACCAGCTGCTATATCTATGTCTTTCCTTGTAGTGATGTCGCATCCTTGGTAGAATATTTGTACTATTTGACAGGTGTCTAAACCATGTTGCAGACATCCTCTTAACAACTTTCCATATCTAGTCCATGCCTCATATAGAGTTTCATTCGGTTTCTGTGTAAACGTAACAATTTCTGCTTGAAGTCTTACGGCTTTAGATGCAGGAAAGAATTGTTTAAGAAATTTTTCAACTAAAACGTCCCATGTATCGATCGCCCCTTCAGGTAACGATTCCAACCAATCTTTGGCTTCTCCCTTTAAAGTCCAGGGAAATAACATGAGATATATCTGTTCATCCTCCACTTCTCGGATTTTAAATAGTGTGTAGATCCTATTAAAGGTACGTAGATGTTCATTTGGATCTTCCTTCGGCGCACCGCTAAATTGGCATTGATTAGTCACCATGTGTAGAATTTGTCCTTTGATTTCATAATCTGGCGCATTAATGTCTGGATGAGTAATTGCGTGACCTTGGCCAGTGCGTTTAGCTCTCATTCGGTCTTCCATACTTAAAGGTTCCAGATTCTCCATAATTTAATTTGTTGAATCGGAATCACTAGAGGATTCTGATTTAATGGTTCGTTCCTCAACAATCTCTGTTTGAATGATTGGTGGTTCCGGAGGAAAGTTTAATGGTTCAGGATCTACGAACTGTTCCTGAATATTCTCCGGATTCTCAATTGTGAGGTCGGGTTCAAAAAATGGATTATCGTAAATTTGAACTGAAGTACTTGGTCGACTGGATGACGATTCTAAAGAAAAATCAACGGCGGTTATATTTGCTAAATGTCTTGATCTAGTTACAGGTGGTGAACGTACAAAAGGTGGTGATCGTCTTGCTCGGTGCATTCACTGAATATCCTATTAGTTTTTAAAAGGAAAGAAAAATTATAATAAGTTATCCAATCAATAGACTTTTCTGATTTTGCCCACGTTTCGAATAGCCAAAAGATGCAGCAGAGGGGCAGGATTCGTTTGGTCTCAATATAATTGAGGACTGTTTGGCTCCAATAACCCGGTCCACGTACAAATCCAACTATTACTACGAACCAGAAAATTTTGATGTCTATCAATTTAACCACTTAAAATAAATTTTCGTAATTTTAAGAAATTTAGATAAGAAGTAGAATAAAAATCTATGTCCTAAAACTAGAATAGTGAGAAATAAGAAAGAAAAAGAGTTCGTCGAAAAAGATCGAAAAAGAAAAATGGTTGAAAAATAAAAGGTGACGGAAAAATAAAAGAAACTTATAAAACTTAAAAACACTTGACTAACCTAACCTTATTACTACAACTAACTTAAAATTATAATCGCAAATTGAGATTACTAATTGGAATGATAATTGATACATAGGTAAAAGGTGTCTAAAAATATTAAAGCTTACAGGAAAAAACTAAATCCCAAATGGAAATAACTTAAAAAGAAACTAAAACTTAAAAAGGCGTCGCAAAATTCTAGAGTACCTAAATCTTAGTCTAAAGAAAAAGCACTTAAGGGATTTTACGGCAAAGCCTAAAAATCTAGAAATAAAAATAACTATGGCAAAAACTAAGTTTAAAACTAAATATGAGCTAAAAATACAAATATTACGCTAAAACGATTAAAAATGGACAAAATATAAAAATATACAAAAAGTTGTAAAAAGTACAATTTTTATAAAAATATTATTTTTATATTATTTATTTTTAAAGGTATCAATTTTATAATTTATTAAAACAAAATAAAACTAATTAAAACTAAAAAAAAATACAAAATAAACTAAATAATAAAATAACAATACCCTAATTAGGGTTAATTAATAATAATTATAATTAATTATTATACTCCGTAATGATTGATGGCTGCAGTCTGGCGTGTCAGATGGGCTCATGCGATCGCATGAGTCCTCAGTTGCCCAGCCATGCGATCGCATGGGCTAGGGTTTCGGGCCACAGAGTGGGCTGCTACAGTACAGGCCGAATTAATAAATTTTTTTTTTCTGTTTCTGCTGTAAAATATAAAATATATTTATAAATTAAATAAAACTTAAATTTTTACAAGCTAAAAAAAATAGAAATAAAGAAACTTTATAAAACTTAAATATTTACCAAACTCTTAAAAAAATATATTTATATTTTTGTTTTTCTTTTAATATTTTTGAATATTTAAAACGTATTTTTACAAAAGCGTACTAAAAATAAATTTTTTTTTTTATATTAGCGTTGCGCTTCCGGCTTTTAAGCTAGATTGACTCCCCGGCAGCGGCGCCAAAAATATACTTGATGTTTCGCGAGGTGTATATAAAATACTATTAAATTTTAGCAGGAAATACTATTAAATACGATACAATTTTACACAAGATATTTATTTATTTAGAGAATGGATATACTTAAACCTTGCTACAACACTTATAGGCAGTGTACCTAATCGTACAGTAGTGTAGTTTTTAGTAAGTCCGGTTCGTTCCACAGGGAATCTTTTTAAACAAAGCTTAACGCTATATTAGTTTACTTTTATAAAAATACAAATATATATATAAGTAATATTATTATTATAAAGGGGGGTTTTTACCGTTTAATGAACGGTTTGTCGATTTTAAAACTTTAGTCGCAGTTAAAACCAAATGTAAAATATTAAAAATAAATACAAGACTTAAATTAAAGCGTAAAGTAAATAACGATAATGAAATTGCGAATAATAAAAGTGCGATAAAATAAACTTGCGATAATTAAAAAGTACGATAATTAAAAGTGCAATTAAATAAAATAACAATAAATAAAAATGCGATAATTAGAAGTGCAATTAAATATAAAATAAAGGAAATTAAATATGAAATAAAAGAATTATGCTTATTTAAACTTCCGTAATCATGATGTTTGACGTGTTGATTTTAGTTTTATGCCCATGGATTAATTGTCCTTTGTCCTGGATTATTTAATATGTCTGTCTGGTTTTTGTCCATAACAGTCCATCAGTCATAAATATAAAGTGCGAGTGTCCTCGTCAAATTATTCTTATACCCGAAGTTAAATATTCCAACTAATTGGGGACTTAAACTGTAACAAGATTTTAATACTTTGTTTAATAATTACACCAGGATGTCGACTGAGTGTAACTCAAGGTTTTAATATTTTGTAATCAATTATGCCAAGTGTCCTTTTACATAATTTCACCCCTGTTTTAATTATTCTAGTGGCTATTAATCCATTCCCGTGTCCGGTTAAATGAACGATTATTCGTACATATAAATACCCCGCCCATCGTGTCCGATCGAGTGTATATGGTAATTTATAGGGACGCCCAATTGTAAATCTTTATATTAACATTAACAAACTATCATTTAGTTAAACAAATATAAAGCCCATTAATAGCCCATAGTCTAATTTCTACAAGTGTCGTTCTTTTGTCCAAACCCCAATTATGGTACAACGCCCAATTACCCAATTTTAGTAATTAGCCCAACATCATGATTACTTCGGATTAAATAAGCATAATAATAACTTAGCTACGAGACATTAATGTAAAAAAGTTGAACATAACTTACAATGATTAAAAATAGCGTAGCGTTACATGGACAGAATTTCGACTTACACCCTTACAATATTCGCTAACATACCCTTATTATTAGGATTAAAATTAAAATTAAAATTAAAATATAAATTATATATATATATATATATATATATTTTACGTATATATGAGAGAAGAGAAAGATAGATTTTTCTTTTTGGTGCACCAAAGCTCGATTTTTATAGGCATGTGGGCTGGAACTGGGGCTCATGCGATCGCATGGATTTATGCCTTCCAGGCCATGCGATCGCATGGCCAGCTGGGGAGGCTCATATTTGGTTGTTTTCTTCTGTCGACGGTTTTATAAATAATATAATATATTAAATAATTATAAGAATTATTTAAATATTATATTATATTTATGTGCATAGTTGACTTGTAATTTTTAGTCCGTTACGTCGAGCGTTGAGAGTTGACTCTGGTCCCGGTTCCGGATTTTCGAACGTCCTTGCGTATAATTTAATATCTTGTACTTTGCGTTTTGAATCTTGTACTCTTGTAATTTCGAGACGTTTCTTATCAATAATTAGAACCTCTTGGATTGAATTTTGTACTTTTGAGCTTTTTGGTCGTTTGCGTCTTCAATTCGTCGAATCTGTTTTTTATCTTCACCTTTTTTTATTTAAACGAATATCACTTGTAAATAGAACAATTGCAACTAAAAGCTTGTCTTTCTTGAGGAATAATGCTATGAAATATATGTTCGTTTTTAGCATTATCAGATACCCTCCGTGCTCGGGTAACTGAGCTCGAGGACCAGGTGTCCCACATGATGGACATCCTTTACCCACCATCACCATAGGACATTTTTAGTAGATTTCATTATGTAATCTCGTTTGTAGTTTCATGTATTACTTATGTATTGTACGAACCTATGCGGATGTATGCAACTTTTTATTAATGAATGGAACTTTGGGTTGTTTAACTTTTGTACAGTGTTCTATTTACGTTACTGTATGATGATTTTGTGGTATCTGTATCTATTTGAATTACTTTATTAGCATGTGTTGTGCTGATTCCATGTTGGTTACCATATACTGTATCATTATTATTTGAATACTGGATTTTGACTTGAGTCAAAATTTTTGTTTAGAACATCAATGGCCAACGGAAGATCAACGCCCACAGCAGCACAGATCTAAGAAATGATCATTGAACGAGTAGCTGCACCTTTAGCGGAAATGAACCCCCAAGCTCCACCAGTTAGCCAGCCCATTCGTAACGGGTGCACATACAAAGAGTTTCAAAGCTGCAAGCTCACAACTTTAGTGGAACTGAGGGGCCAGTAGGATTGACTAGGTGGTTTGAGAAATTAGAATCTGTGTTCTGAGTTAGCAACTGCTCAGAGACGAACAAAACCAAGTATGCCTCTTGTACGCTATTAGACGCCGCACTAACCTGGTGGAACACACTGGCTCAAGTAAAGGGTATTGATGAGGCGTATGCTACCCTATGGGAGGAATTCAAAGGGGCTATGATTGAGGAATATTGCCCTCAGATGGAGATACAGAAGATGGAAACTGAGTTTTGGGGACTGAAAGTGGTAGGAAACGATCTCGATGGTTACAACCGTAGGTATCTGGAATTAGCCCTGATGTGTCCTACCATGGTTACCCCGGAGTTTAAGCGTATGGAAAGGTACTTGTGGGGACTTCCTAAGACCATTAAGGGAAATGTCACCTCTTCAAAGCCAGCTGATGTCCCGGAAGCAATGCGCATGACGCACACCCTAATGAACCAAATTATCAGCGATGAACCGGAAAAGTCAAAATTCGAATCGGGGGTTAGCAGTGAGAAGCGTAAGTGGGACAACAACAAGGGGAGAGCCTATGATCAAACCCCCGCTAAGAGGCACAACGATGGAAGGAACCCCAACCCGAACCCTAGCTCGAACTCTAACTACAAGGGTAGTCTGCCGCAGTGCAAGAGATGCTACAAGCATCACACCAGGTACTGCAACGTGGTCTGCAAAAAATGTAAAAGGACTGGGCATATTGGCAAAGACTGCAAGATCACCACCCTGAATGTGAAGACAAATCCTACTGGACCGAGAAAGTGCTACGAATGCGGACAAACGGGCCACTTCAGAAATGAGTGTCCCAACAAGCGAAAGGACGGCGAAACACCGCGTGGCAGAGCTTTCAACGTAAATGCAAGGGATTCCCGTGAGAACCCCGACTTGGTCACAGGTATATTCACTATCAACAATCTATTAGCTTTTTTCCTATTTGATACTGGTGCCGATAGAAGTTATGTATGTAGACACTTTTGCTCTAAGATAAATTAGTCGTTAGTTCCTTTAAAGGAGAGTATGCTTGTAGAGGTAGCCAATGGAAAACTTGAGAAAGTTGACCAAGTTAGCCGAGGAGCTATTATCAACATAGCTGGTGAGGATTTTGAGATTGACTTGATACCCATTAAGTTGGGAAGCTTTGATGTTATTGTTGGTATGGACTGGTTGACCAAGATAAAGGCTGACATTATGGATATAAAGCTCTTCGTATACCACATGGAGATAGTGAGCCACTGATTATTTACTAAGAGAGATGTAGCTCGAAACTGAATCTCATTAGTTACATGAAAGCCCAAAAGATCATGAAGAAAGGACGTCTTGCCATTCTAGCACACGTGAAAACGTTAGAAACTGAGGTGAAGAGTGTGGATGACGTACGAATTGTGAACGAATTTTCCGATGTCTTTCTGGAAGAATTGCCTGGATTACCGCCACCGAGTGCAGTGGCGTTTCAGATCGATTTAGTGCCAGGGGCTGCACCTGTAGCTCGTGCACCTTATCGACTCGCCCCTTCTGAAATGCAAGAGTTGCAGAGCCAATTACAAGAACTGCTAGACCGTGGATTTATCCAACCAAGTTTGTCGCCTTGGAGCGCACCTGTTCTATTTTTGAAGAAGAAGGACAGATCATTCCGCATGTGTATCGACTACCGTGAACTCAACAAATTGACGATCAAGAATCGGTATCCTCTTCCCCGAATTGACGATCTTTTTGATCAACTACAAGGATCGAGCGTTTACTCTAAGATCGATTTGCGATCCGGTTATCACCAGTTGAGGGTGAAAGAGAGCGACGTGATGAAGACTGCATTCAGAACTTGTTACGGTCATTATGAGTTTCTCGTGATGCCATTCGGTTTAACCAATGCACTCGCCATATTTATGGATCTCATGAATTGTGTCTGCAAGCCATACCTGGATAAGTTCGTTATCGTCTTCATAGATGATATCCTCATCTACTCCAAAAGCGAAGAAGAACATGAGCAACATCTTCGTCTAGTGTTGGAACTCTTAAGACAAGAGCAACTTTATGCAAAATTCTCCAAGTGTGAGTTTTGGTTGAAGGAAGTCCAATTTTTGGGTCACGTTGTGAGTGATCAAGGTATCAAAGTTGATCCCGCAAAGATCGAAGCTTTCAGCAAGTGGGAAACCCCCACTACTCTGACTCATATCCGCCAATTTCTAGGCCTCGCCGGTTACTACCGAAGAATTATTGAAGGTTTCTCTCTGATTGCGCGTCCTTTGACCGAGCTGACTCACAAAGGGAAGAAGTTCATTTGGGAACCCGAACAGGAATCAGCATTTCAAACCTTGAAAAAGAAGTTAACCACCGCACCTATCTTATCACTTCCTGAAGGCAGTGACAATTTCGTCGTTTATTGCGATGCTTCGAAAAGTGGTTTTGGTTGTGTACTGATGCAACGAACAAAGGTTATCGCTTACGCCTCCCGACAACTGAAGATTCACTAGCAAAATTACACAATGCACGATCTCGAGCTTGGAGCCGTTGTCTTTGCATTAAAACTGTGGAGAAACTATCTTTATGGAACTAAGAGTACTATTTTCACCGATCATAAAAGCCTCCAACACATCTTTGATCAGAAGCAACTGAATAAGAGACAACATCGATGGATCGAGACACTGAACAACTACGATTGTGAACTTCGTTATCACCCTGGCAAGGCCAATGTTGTAGCTGACGCTT
The DNA here is from genome assembly GCF_046630445.1 of Rutidosis leptorrhynchoides. Lineage (NCBI taxonomy): Eukaryota > Viridiplantae > Streptophyta > Magnoliopsida > Asterales > Asteraceae > Rutidosis > Rutidosis leptorrhynchoides. The sequence continues at coordinate 600,224,140 of NC_092334.1, forward strand.
TGAGCCGAAAGGAGAGGATGGCACCTCTTCGTGTCCGAGCCTTGAACATCACCATTCATTTGAACCTAAATAGCCAGATCTGAGCAGCCCAAAATGAGGCTCTCAAGGAGGAGAATATATCTCATGAATACTTGAACATTCTCATCTCTCGATTCGAAGTTAAGGAGACTGGACTCCGATGTTATGCCGGAAGAATTTGGGTACCCCGTTATGGAGATCTACGGAACCTTATATTAGATGAAGCCCACAAGTCGAGATATTCGATTCATCCAGGAGCCGGTAAAATGTACCACGATCTTAAGGAACAGTACTGGTGGCCTAATCTTAAGAAGGACGAACATCAGAGGCCTTCTGGGTTACTTCAACAACCGGCAATGGAAGTGGGAAAGGATAACAATGGATTTCATTACAAAGTTACCAAAGACGGTGGGCGGATACGATACCATCTGGGTTATCGTTGATCGTCTTACCAAATCTGCACACTTTTTAGCCATGAAGGAAACGGATAAGATGGAGAGACTTTCTCAACTATACATAAAAGAGGTTGTAACTCGTCATGGTGTGCCCTTATCGATCATTTCAGATCGCGATCCCCGTTTTGCTTTCAGATTTTGGCGTTCTTTGCAAGAAGCCTTGGGAACTCGTCTCGACATGAGCACCGCGTATCACCCGCAGACCGACGGACAAAGCGAACGCACGATTCAGACTTTGGAGGACATGTTGCGTTCTTCACTTAAGGGCAAGCTAACTATCTCTCTTAATCTCTCTTTGTTTGAAAACAGTTCTTTGAAAAATTTAGCGCAGTTTGGCATTTCTACTAAAGCATCTACTAGTCGTACATTCAAATGTAAATTCTTAATAATATCCCAATACTTAGCGAATTGCGCTTCTTGTTTTTCCTTCTTAAGCCTACCCGAAAAAGGTATGCGGGCGCGCGGAATAATTTTCGGGGCCTTAAGAAAGATAGGTTTCGGTGGATTGACAACTGGGTCAATTAGCACAAGTTCCTTATTGGAAAAATCTTGTATTAGTATATTGACAGTTGTTGTAACGACCCTGGATTTTCCAACATTTAATTATTAATAATTTATTATTAATACTTGTGTTTTAATAAACGTGTTCTTATACGTGTTACTTGTTACCGTATTTAACTTTACATGCCCGATTTGTCTTTGTGATACACGTACTTTACACGAATAATATTTTTGAATATTATTTACATTCATGATTAATTAATATTGATCATTTTTTTTATTTAACTAATGTAACTAGTTAATTACTTGGGCTTTGTTTATTTAATTTGTTACTTATTTGGACTTGGGCTTTTATTAATGTACATGGACTTGGAAGCCCACCCTACCTTCTTAATGGACTAAGTTAGCCCATTATTATGCAAGTATTACATTAAGGTAAAACTAGATTAATTAGCTTAGTTAGAAAGACTTGTTACATGTATACTTACACATCTTTCCCACACCATTTAGCTTTATTACTACTTCTAGCTTACACCATTCTCCCACATATGAAAGTGCATTTGATTCCTTCCTCTTTGAGCTCTAAAAACTGTCCACCATATTATGTGTGGGGGAGTTCCATTTTCAAAATTTTGTTACTTATTTACTAGCCTGTCACTTCACTTTTCACATACACACAAAATACTTACAATTTTCTATCATTTTTCTCTCTAACTTGTAAGTAACAAAGCTTTAATTTCTCTTCTTTTTCCTTTAACAAAACTGCCAATCTTCATCATCATTTACTTGATCTTTGTTGTTGTTTACTTACTTGTTACTTGTTTATGTTAAAGATCAAGTTTTCTAACTTGTATCTTCATGTAATCTTGGTTACTTTCATCTTTTGTTTGATGAAAAACCAAGAACAAGAATCTAAACTTACTAGTTTATGGTTCTACATTTTAATGTTTTCAAGATTTAAAGTTCATAAGTTTCATTATAATAATTGTGTTCATGTTTTGTAGACTTAAATCCTAAAATCCAAACTTTGATTTGAATCTTCCTAAGTATGAAACAAACATGAACATAATACTTGTACTTTAGTTTAATTCTTTCTTTTGTAAGTACTTTAAAGTTGTGATGTTGTAAATTTGGTCAAGTATTACTAGTTAATCTTGATCTCATTTTTCTTGAACTAAAGTTAACTTTATAAGTTCAAGAACATGTAAATATAACTTTCTAGTTATAACTTCATATACTTATGTTGGATCTAAGTTTATATAACTTATGGTCTTCTAATTTTTTTTGTAAATAAAAGCTTATAAGCTTACATAGATTTACAAGATGAAAATCTAAGTTTCATAACTTATTGTTTCATTAAAGTAAAGATCCAAGTCTTATAACTTAGGATCTAACTTAAGAACACTAAATCTAGACTTTCTAGTCTAGGATCTTTACGATCTAACTAAGAACTAAGTTCTACAACTTAAGATCTTGTTTATTTAGTTTACTTTCAAGTTTATAGCTTAATATTACTTTTATAACTCATGTATGTATCGGATCTAAGATCTTGATGTAACTTTGGTTCATCAAACTACATGCAACTCTTAAGTGAGTTGTGCTACATGTCTTAGACTTACACTAGTGTTAAGATAGTCAAACCTTGGTTAATATGATGCAAACCCATCAACGAGTTGTATACTTGAAGCTATACGCATCAAGGATGAGAACCGTGATGAGCATCAAGCACCAAGAACCCACTGGAGCACATTACCTACTATTTTCTGGAACAGATCAGACCAACTGGGCTACTGGAAAGCTGATTTTCAGCTAGTTTGGTTTGAGTAGATGATTTTCCGTTTAGACCTCGTCTTAATCCAAGTTACGGTCTAGGATCTATGGCCTCCCGAAAGTCACTACACCCTATTAACGTTGTGCTAAAATTTCTGACCTACTCGCACTTAAACCGTCACCACGGTCAAATAAAGATGAGTTTGGTTCTGGAATTTGGTCAGTACCTAGGGGACTCATATATGGAGCCATGGCTACTGGTCTCACCCCATTTCAGTTTGTATAGAGGTCGTGGCGACTGAACGAACTTAGACCTTGTTTCAAACCCTAGTCTTGACTTAAAACTTACTTTACACTTTTTATTTAATGATGAATGATGATGGTGCTTAAGACCTAATTTACATACTTTTAAACCTTTGGGAACGATATACTGACTTAGTAACTTTTGACTTAGGTTGAGGACCTTCCGGACCAAACTACTTGCTTACTATTCCTGCGAATCGACTTTTACTACTTTCCACTGTGAGTTATAGCATTCCTTTTTACTTTAACTATTTTGGGAACTGAGAATACATGTGCATTTTACGTTTTACATACTAGGCACGAGTACTTAAACTTTATATATGTGTGGGTTATACAACGGCATAAACTTTCTCCTTAGCTCGGTAACGTTTAGTCATTGGTCATTGAACCGGTGAACGCGAATCTTAGATATGGATCCATAGGGTTTGACATCCCCACTCGGGCTAGTAGCGCTAGCATTTAACGGGTGTTTAATACTTCATAAACATACGCACTCGCCAAGTGTACTTTTAGGGGGTGTTATTTTCGTTAAGTTAGTTACCAAGTGCCCACGGTTATACATATACTTTTCATACTATTTTGAAATATTGAAATCTCGTGGCCTACCTTACATTACTGTTATACTTAAACTATAGCTCACCAACCTTTGTGTTGACATTTTTAAGCATGTTTTTCTCAGGTGCTTAAGGTTTGATTGCTTCCGTTGTAGTTGCCATGCTTTGTAGACTCCCGTTGTGCTTATTAGAGATGTCTTCGCATGAAACATTTATTTTGCATTCAAACTTTAATACTTTTGAACAATGAATTTGTAACGACCTACGGGTTACGTACTATTATTATCTCCTTCTATTCATAAAGGCATATTATCGGTTGTTAAACACTTGACGTTGGTTAAGACGTCACCTTTATTCATGAATGCAAACTTATTTTGAAACAACATGTAGTATTTGACCTTGTAATGATCCTGTTGTTGATGATTCGTACACGATGGTTTTGTACGAGGCATCACAGTTGTTTCCTTCCCTCCTCTAGTAATTACTAGGGCATCAAACTCACTGCACTCTATTTCAACTTTAGTGGTTAATCGTTTAAGTGTAAGCTGAAAATTGGTGATTAATTCTTCAAAAGTCTTTATCAAAGTATCAAACTTATTTTGACATTCTATGACTTGAAGGTTTATTGTGTATTGCTTTTTCATAAATTCAACTAAAATTTCCTTAGAGTGGAGAGTAGGTTTGTGCAACGGGAAGATTATATTATGATCCGAGCTATTTTACTGTTTGTGTGCCCATCTAGGGTAAGGATACCTTAGATTGGTTCTAGTAGCATCGGAGTTTCTAGGAATTTGTAAATTTTGAAGAGTGAGAGTGAGATCTTGTAACCTGGTTTCCAGCATTTTTACCGTATGCGCGAAGACGTCATCCTTCTCAGCAGCTTCATTGTTTCAATCTTCCTGCTGTGCAGCTATTGTGTCCAAGAGATTCCATGCTTCGTCTGCTGTTCGGGACATGAAATTGCCTTGCGAGGCCATGTAGAGGAGAGACTTATCATCCTTGGTTAAACCATTGTAAAGCATACAGATTATGTCTGCCCGACTTAACGAATGATTCGGACATCTTTTAAGCATCATCTTTATTCTATTCCATGCTAGACACAATGACTCATTTTCTTTTTGAGAAAAGTTTGTGATGTCATTTCTTAAACAGGTTTGCAGGGAGGGTGGATAAAATTTGTTTAGAAATTTAGTGGCTAAAACCCCCCATGAATGGATTGAATTCGAGTTAAGTTCGTCAAACCATGCTAAAGCGTGTGCAGAGAGTGAATATTGAAAAAGATGAAGTTTTAAAATGTTTTTCTCATTTTCTTCCTTCTTAAAAGAGTTGACCAGACTGATAAATTTATTTAAGTGAAAGTTTGGATCTTCAGTCGGTAATCCTTGAAATTTACAGATCATACTGACGAGTTTAATCATGTGTGAACTGATTTCACGAATTCCTTCGATTCCTAAGGTGATTGGTCTTCCTCTTTCCTCTAAGCATGACTTAAGCATAGAAGCAATGGTATCTTGTTGTTCCATTTTTTAGATTTTCTGTTTAAAAAGACTTAAAAGTAACTTTTAGAAAATATTAATTTACTAAAAGGATCGATAATTTAATAAAAACAATTATTCTTGAAATTCGGTCGCTAACCAGATCGGATATCTTTATTGATAGGATTTCTTACAGATTACTTATATCGAGGTGGCAAGGCCAACTACGGAGAGGCATGATCCTTTTGGTTCCAATATAATTGGAGACTGTTCGGAAAATCCAACAACCAAGTCCGTGTATAATTGTCTTTCTTAGACACCACCAAACAACACTTTTGTCTGTTTTAAATCTTTCTCGGTCAAAATATTCGATCCCCGGTAGCGGCGCCAAGAAGAAGAGACCACTGATATGCTATTATCGGACGATTTTATTTGTGCGGTGTCGTTAGGCCGCAGGATGTCCGGTTCGGTAGCACACGGTGTCTTCGTTTATTTATATTGTGCGGGGCCTAAATTTACTTTTACTTTCTAAGGTGTAGAAGGTGTAAGTTAATCTAATGTCGTATTTTTTGCTGATTAACAAATTGAAGATCGAGTGAATAATTGTCTTTTAGTTAAATTACCTGGATAAAAGATAGTAGTTGTTTTTAGCTAAAAGTCCTAAGTGCAGAAAAGTAAATAAGTGGAAAGATATCCGGAGTATGCAGATTAGGGAAATGTTGACCAAGATATCAGTATTGTGAAAGGACCCGTTCATATACATTATAAATGATTCACAATAGTTGATTACATTGCAAGGTATTTGACCTCTATATGATACATTTTACAAACATTGCATTCGTTTTTAAAAGACAATCTTTCTTTACATCGAAAATTGACAGGCATGCATACCATTTCATAATATCCACTATCTAACTTTAAATTGATTTAATAATAATCTTTGATGAACTCAATGACTCGAATGCAACGTTCTTCGAAATATGCTATGAAAGACTCCAAGTAATATCTTTAAAATGAGCAAATGCACAGCGGAAGATTTTTTTAACACCTGAGAATAAATATGCTTTAAAGTGTAAACCAAAAGGTTGGTGAGTTCATTAGTTTATCATAATCATTTATTTCCATCATTTTAATAGACCACAAGAATTTCATTTCCAGTTCTCATAAATATACGTCCCATGCATAGAGACAAAAATAATCATTCATATGGTGAACACCTGGTAACCGACATTAACTACATACATATAAGAATATCCCCTATCATTCTGGGATCCTCCTTCGGACATGATATAAATTTCGAAGTACTAAAGCATCCGGTACTTTGGATGGGGTTTGTTAGGCCCAATAGATCTATCTTTAGGATTCGCGTCAATTAGGGTGTCTGTTCCCTAATTCTTAGATTACCAGACTTTAATAAAAAGGGGCATATTCGATTTCGATAATTCAACCATAGAATGTAGTTTCAATTACTTGTGTCTATTTCGTCAAACATTTATAAAAGCGCATGTATTCTCAGTCCCAAAAGTATAAAGGGTAAAAAGTCAAATGAAACTCACCATACTGTATTTCGTAGTAAAAATACATATAACGTCATTGAACAAGTGCAAGGTTGGCCTCGGATTCACAAACCTAAATTAATTATATATATTTATGTATTGGTCAATATTTGTCTAACAAATTAGGTCAAGTCATAGTGTACCACAATCCTAATGCTCGAGACTAATATGCAAAAGTCAACAAAAGTAAATTTGACTCAAAATAATTTCCAAAAATCTATAAATGATTAATATATAGTTTAAATATCGTCGTTTTATATTTTTAAATATTTTTAAAAGATTTATTAGAGTAAATAATATAATTTATTTATTAATAAATAAAATTTTATATTAAATTTATATAATAAAATATACTTTTAAATATATTAAGTAATAAATTTATAGGGTTCATTTAATATTATAAAGATAATATGATAGGTATTATTAAAGTAAGTTATTACACGTAGTAAAATATGTTTGTATCACATATTTATTTGATAAAATAATATCTATAATGATAGTAAGTAAAAGTTGTATTATTTTGTAATAATAATTATTATTATAAAAATATCAATATTTATAATTACTAAGATGAGATTATGATAAAACGATAATTCTAATTATGATAACTTTAATATTTACGATAATTTTTAATATTTTCTTTAAAATAATAATTCTATTTAAAATAATAATAATAATGATATTTTATAGTAACAATGACATTTCTATTAAAATGATAATTTTTGTTAAAATGATAGTTTTAATACTAATGATACTTTTAATAATAATAGTAATGATAAAAATAATAAGAACGATAATTTTATTAAAAAATCAATATCTTATAATATTTTAATTTCATCATGATACTCTTACCCATTATTTCCTAATCGTTTCGTTTAATAGCTTTTAATCATCTTTTATATCGTATTCATAATAATGATAATAATAGTAATCAAAATAATTAGGTGTTACAAATATTTGTTTTAATTACACTAATAATAATAATGATAGTTACTATAACATTATTAACGATAATACTAATAATTATCTTAATGATAATATAGTAACAATAATAATAACAATAACAATAACCATTTTTAAATAATGATATATATATTAATAATGATAATAATAATAATAATACCAACAATAATAATAATAATAATAATAATAATAATAATAATAATAATAATAATAATAATAATAATAATAATAATAATAATAATAATAATAATAATAATAATAATAATAATAATAATAATTGGATAATAATAATAATACTAATTATAACTTTAACGATAATAACGATAGTAGTAATAATAATAAAAAAATAACAATTTTTAATGATAAATCCCTTTTATTGATAAAGATAATAATAATGATAATAATAAGATAAAACTAGAACGACGATAAAAACGACGATAATAATAATCATTTTTAATAAAAATATCGAAAATTCAATTGATTATAACTTCTAATCCGTTCATCGAAACTATTCGATATCTAAAGGAAAAGTTCTTAATTTTTCGCTAGCTTTCCAAGGACATGCATATCTTATACCTTATCTCAACCGCAAGTGTAACTAATTCAAGATTCAACCTAACCTGTCTAAGGGCAATATCAAAAGTACAAGCATGCATAATCCTAAATACTCGAGCACTAGTCAGGGATACACTATTAGTATGTAAAAGTTAAATTATAAGTACTCACGTATCAATATTGAGATTCAATATTGCAGGAAAGGTACGTAGACGCAACGGAAATGATAAACACTATATTGACCTCACGAGCATACCCATGAACCATACTCAATCACCTCCATAGCTATAACCCATAATTTCCTTAATCCTATCCCACTCAAAAAAAAATTTCGAAATCACTCGGACAGCACTCCGTCGTAATATTTTATGTATACTAATAATATCTTGAAATAATACGGAGTAAATATATATATATGTAAATCGATTGAGAAAGTTTAGAGAAAAATATTTTCAAGTTTTTATGAAATAATGAAACCTATTGAATTCTATTTATAATAGATTTTTGAATTATTAAAGTGAATTATTAAAGTATGAATTATTAAAGTGAATTATTAAAGTATGAATTATTAAAGTATGAATTATTAAAGTATGAATTATTAAAGTGAATTATTAAAGTATGAATTATTAAAGTGAATTATTAAAGTTAAAGTAAAGTAAAAATAAAGTAAAGGTAAAGTTTAAGTATAGTAAAAGTATAAAACTATGTACGTATAATACGCGTATAAATATATATAATATTAATTTAAATCGTTATATATATTTAATAAAATAAAATATAAATATCGTTATCTTTATCATACTAGTTAAGTAATGAGTTGTCAAAAGTGGTTCTAGATATTTATAAAAGTTATATACGTTTTAATAATAAAGTTCTTTTTAAACTGAAAACGTTTTTGTACGTTTGAAACTAAATAGATCAATCGAGTCTTTATGAGATTCAATCTTCCACTATCCTTTGTCTAGTTCTCAATGATTGACAATTTGTTCTTATTTATAAATCACTTTACCATTTTCCGAATATTGTTAAAATGGAAAGATTTCTCAAATCAACGTGGGCCTTTCAACAGAGACTTGTAATCATAATTTAATATATCTGATAATTCAATCATTTGATCTTATCTTCTAATTCCATTGATAAACATTTTGAAACAGATACATCATATAAAGTATTTAATCTAATATTTTGTTTACGTTTCAAGTTATAATATATATATATATATATATACACATATACATATATAATCATATTCGTTTAATGGTTCGTGAATCGTTGGAACTTGGTCGAGGTTGAATGAATGTATGAACATAGTTTAAAATTCTTGAAATTTAACTTAACAAGTATTGCTTATCGTGTCGGAAAAATATAAAGATTAAAGTTTAAATTTGGTTGGAAATTTCCAGGTTGTCACAGTACCTACCCGTTAAAGAAATTTCGTCCCGAAATTTGAGTAGAAAGGTCGTGAATGATAATAAGTATGTTTTCATGATGCATACGGGCTGAAAATTAGAGTTTTATCATCAGTGAATAATTTGGATAAACAATCCATTTATATGAAGAGTACGAATGAAGCTAACATAGAAGAGTGAAATGAGTAAGTGTAGATTCATCTTATCATTTGATGTAGATATGATTGATTCCCAGATTTCGAGGGATTTGAAGAAAATCTTCTTAATAAGATTTGACTATCCGGTAATCAAGGGAATTAGGATCCGCTTTAAATGCGATCGTCCATTTTAATTGTTCTGTCGGAGATTTTCTTATAAATTTACCTCCTTCGTTTCCTTACAACTCACACCTTCTGTTGATGCATTTTATGCAAGTCCCTAAACATCTACCCACGTCCATTGCAGGTACAACAGTTTACAGGCCACCATGATTGCTCGTTATTATCCTATCCATGTTTGTATGTGGTTACAGGAACTGCAGGAACGAAATTTAGAAATTTGACTATGTTAGACTTAGTCAGACGTACGAGTGAAGCCTCACTAGTACGGCTGACAGGATCATACACACGGTTGATGCTGAGCTAAGTCACAATTACAACCTAAATGAGAAGACACGAGTGAGTGATCACCCGTATGGCTGATGAAGCCAACTCGTACGTGTAATGAATGAATCGTATGGGTGAGTCAGCAGCAGGGGTATATAAAGTCTTATGTTCTTCATTTTAGGTTAAGCCTCTCATTTGTTACACACACTCAGATCTAGTGAGCTCCTCCGATTCTCTCTCAGTCTAAATCACCCAGGTGGTGAATAATAGCTCTAGGTGTTGATCTAATCACACTTGATTTAGTTGTGGTTTGACTAAATTAATCAAAAAAAAAAACTTAACCTATTCACTAGAGGGTTTGATTCACTTATTCCGCCATTGTGTGAGTTAAATCTGTTAATTTCTAAGTTCCTAGTCATGTTTCATCACCTTCTATTCTTTCCCCCTCAACTCATATTTTTAAGTATTCATCAATATGCTCCATCCAGTTCTGATTCTCGATATACTTCTAACTTTCATATCGGTCATTCTTTTTTTTCATCTACCGCTAGAAGAATCTATTTACTTCTACTATACTCTTGGGTTTATAGTGTTTCTAGTTCTCCCGTGTGTTTATATTGCTATATGCATCGATATATATGGTTTATAATTTCTGGTTTATCGTTGGGCTGTATATGTTCCCTTATATTTCAAAGTCTTTGCTTCTGTCTTCTATAATCATTTTCATTCACAGTTAATGCTCTCTTTTATTTGCTGCAATTTATACCCCAATTTCTATTTCGGAGTTTTGTCCTTTCGTTTCTTCTTCTTGCGATTAAGCACCGCTTGTAATGGTCCAGAATTCACAGATATGAATTTCGGAATGAACATTGTTAATGTTCTAGGAAGGAAATTGTGATGGCACGATCTTGACTTGTCAAATTACTAGAATACCTTGGAAAAGGCCGAATCATCAAGAAATATTTTCTTGATATTTTAGAGGTTAAATAGAATACAAGAGCCGTATAACATGGCACATGATGATGTTATGATCTGTGAATCATCACGTTCCATTTAGAAACTCAGCATGACTTACTGTAATATAATCACGTTGATCAAGTGTCATTATATTATACTAATTCATGCTTCAGTTCCCAACACTACTTCAAAATATTCCTATTTTAAACTTGAATGTTTCAGAATTTAGAAACTAAAATAGTTTCTTTTATGATGTAATACAGATAGCGCGAAGAGGTAAATGATTTCAAATAAGAAAAATTAAGAAAATATCTTCAGAAATATGGAGGATATTTATAATGAAAGATATGATGATATTTTAGAATTTCTAATATCAGAGGATGATGAAGAATATTGTCCGCGAGGGTTTAGAGTCAGGAGCAAGGTATTCGTTAATGACTTCAGCAGGTACTGAATCATTTGGATCTTTTGAAGTCAGGTTCAGTCTTTGTAATTTGTCCACAGCCTCCTTCCTACTTTGCTCAATCCGTTTTCCAGTTCCAAAACTTCTCTTTTTCTGCGCTTTGCCAGCACACTTCATCATTATCATCCAGCTTTTACCGTTTAAAGTCGTTTATAGTTTTTGCTGCTTCATCAGTATTTTTTTCCATTTTCGGAGAACCAATTCGTAGTTCGGAGTGTTTTTCAGAAACTTCACATTCAAATTAAGTCCAGAAGATAGACGTTATATATACACATATAACTGTTGGCGTAGACATGCTGCGAGATTTCAAAATACTGATTGCTAATTCCCAATGATTCGTATGGCAATTCTCATTACAAGATGCGAATGAGTAAATGATGGGGTTTCAATAAATAATTATAATGACTTTTTGGAGAGGCTAAAGTCAAAGGGTAATGAAGTTGTTGGTACATCTGCTAATAATGTGGTGGAATGTAAAAGGTTCCCTGGTAACGATGGTGTATATCTCAAGGTTATAATAAGGTTAGTCTGACTGAAAATTCAAAGTTGACTTGCTGGAGCTGTGACAAAACTGGCTACTTTGAATAGGAGTCGCAAAGTTATTTTTGCTAATAAATGCTAAAGAATCTGACGCGGATACGTTGTTTAAACTTTTACTTTAGTTTCAAGAGTTTTTCGGGTACATAACTGTGGGTAACATGTGGTTGGATTATCATCTCAATTCCTTATCATTCGAAGTGTCTTCAGAAATTTTCGAAGGGTTTGAACACATATTGTAATCGTTAACATACATTTGATGTTCTAACACAGTTTTGAAGTCAAAATATAGCTTGTGAAAGATGTAAGGATCTAAGAGTGATGATTTTGGTCATATCTCGAGTTGAATTTTGAGATTTCAAAATCAGAATATGTAATTAAATTTTGAATGAGTATGGTTGTTTTGATTTCCATAAAAGAATGTATATTATTGTGAAAGTAGGGAGTATAATGGATGATTTGCTGAATCAGATTCGAAGAATGTAACATATTATTTGTGAATTTATATATCTCTCGGGTATTACCTACCTGTTAAAAAAATTTCACAATTAATATTTTGTACAAAAGAATTTTATTACAGTCTTTATGAAAATATATATATGTATATTTTCTTCAGATGTAACATAGATTTAATGAGTTAATGTTAAATTAAACTCATTTGATTTACGGTTGAAACTAGAATTGAATAATCCCTAAAGGCTTTAAAAAGTACATAACTTTTACGCAGTATTTCTTTAATGACATTGAAATTATGAATCAATACTTCGTTATTTGTTGATGTATGATGTTCGGTTTGTGGAATTCTTGTGAATTTCGCAAAGCACGAATGATGTTATCTGAAAAGTTTCGGGTACATCGATGATGAAAGTGTAAAATCAAATATATACTTGATTTATTATGAATTGGAATTTGTTGAATTGCGACAGAGATTGTAGTTAACGCTGGTTAAGTTGCGGCCGAAGGACGTACATTATTGCATATTTGTAATATGAATTAACCGAGTAGTTAAGATTCACACACAATAGGTTAGCACGGAAAGATTTATTTCAAAATATATATATATATATATATATATATATATATATATATATATATATATATATATATATATATATATATATATATATATATAATATACATATAATTTCTTCAGATGGAATGAGTTAATTCTTCATAACTCGTTGATACAATATACATGTTATTGATTCGTAATGATGTCCACAGTGATTCTTGAACTGACGGAGTTTGTGATGTTATCGGTGTTGTTGATTCGGATGTTGACTGTACTGACGATGCTGGTAACGCTGACGGTACTGTTGATGCTGTTGGTAAAGCAAGTTTAGCTTGTTAATCACACACCATTTTTGTCAGGGTTTCTACTCTTCCTTCTATCATTTTGGTTCGCTTAACTAATTTATGGTTAGGGCCAGATTAGATAATCTCTAAGACTTTAGAGATTACATAATCGTCGCGGAATGTTTCTCCAATGAAGTTATGAATTAATACTTCGTCAGTTATTGTTGTTGGTACTCCTTGGTATCTATGGTGCGTATGAGGTTGATGCTCGTGGGACAGATTGTGAAGTTGAGGTTTACGACGCGGTTGTGGTTGGAGGTGGTAATAGTACTGTTGGCGTTGATGATGGTGGTACTGGTTATGCTGCTGATGCTGCTGCTGGTGTTTGTAATCTCTGCACCATATTCTCCAAAGCTACTACCCGAGCGCGAAGCTCGTTGACTTCTTCTATTACACCGGGGTGATTGTCGGTTCGGACGAGCGGATAAATAAAATCTAAAATTTGATGTAATATATAATCTTGACGAGATACTCTAGAAATGAGCGAGAACATGGTATTTCGGACAGGTTCGCCGGTAAGTGCTTTAGGTTCTTCGTCAAGAGGGCAATGTGGTGGATGGAAGGGATCACCTTCTTCTTGTCTCCAATGATTGAGGAGGCTACGAACCCATCCCCAATTCATCCAGAATAGGTGATGACTGATTGGTTGATCTATTCCGGTCACACTGCTTTCGGAGCTTGAATGGGATTCCATTTCGGAATCTGAGTGACTTGAACAGATGATGAATTCCATTTCGTACGATTGGATAAAGGATTTTTTTTTTCCGATATGAAATGATTTTGGCTAACGGATGGTATTCTAATTACATAGAATATATATATATATATATATATATATATATATATATATATATATATATATATATATATATATATATATATATATATATATATATATATATATATATATATATATATATATATATATATATATATATATCAAAAGATTTCGTAGATTACGGAGGACTTTGCAGGATATGTCAGGCAAAGTTTAAAGTAACAGATACGATAAGATATGATTTAGAAGATATGCTAAGATATGAATTTTTATCTATACACTATTCATGCAATCAATGCAGCAAGACGTGTCTTAGACTAAAAATGATAAGCAGGTAATTTCCTGAGGATGATAAGTAGTTAATTTTCGACACAAAATGATAAGCAAAACTTTTGACATGCAGACACGGTCGAAGTCCAGACTCACTAATGCATCCTATCGACTTATCAGTTAGACACACTAATGCAGACCTGGTTCGCTAAGACCACCGCTCTGATACCAACTGAAAGGACCCATTCATATACATTATAAACGATTCACAATAGTTGTTACATTGCGAGGTATTTGACCTCTATATGATACATTTTACAAACATTACATTCGTTTTTAAAAGACAATCTTTCTTTACATCGAAAATTGACAGGCATGCATACCATTTCATAATATCCACTATCCAACTATAAATTGATTTAATAATAATCTTTGATGAACTCAATGACTCGAATGCACAGCGGAAGATTTTTTTAACACCTGAGAATAAATATGCTTTAAAGTGTAAACCAAAAGGTTGGTGAGTTCATTAGTTTATCATAATCATTTATTTCCATCATTTTAATAGACCACAAGAATTTCATTTCCAGTTCTCATAAATATACGTCCCATGCATAGAGACAAAAATAATCATTCATATGGTGAACATCTGGTAACTGACATTAACTAGATACATATAAGAATATCCCCTATCATTCCGGGATCCTCCTTCGGACATGATATAAATTTCGAAGTACTAAAGCATCTGGTACTTTGGATGGGGTTTGTTAGGCCCAATAGATCTATCTTTAGGATTCGCGTCAATTAGGGTGTCTGTTCCCTAATTCTTAGATTACCAAACTTTAATAAAAAGGGACATATTCGATTTCGATAATTCAACCATAGAATGTAGTTTCAATTACTTGTGTCTATTTCGTCAAATATTTATAAAAGCGTATGTATTCTCAGTCCCAAAAGTATAAAGGGTAAAAAGGCAAATGAAACTCACCATAATGTATTTCGTAGTAAAAATATATATAGCGTCTTTGAACAAGTGCAAGGTTGGCCTCGGATTCACGAACCTAAATTAATTATATATATTTATGTGTTGGTCAATATTTGTCTAACAAATTAGGTCAAGTCATAGTCTACCACAATCCTAATGCTCGAGACTAATATGAAAAAGTCAACAAAAGTAAATTTGACTCAAAATAATTTCCAAAAATCTATAAATGATTAATATATAGTTTAAATATCGTCGTTTTATATTTTTAAATATTTTAAAAAGATTTATTAGAGTAAATAATATAATTTATTTATTAATAAATAAAATTTTATATTAAATTTATATAATAAAATATACTTTTAAATATATTAAGTAATAAAATTTATAGGGTTCATTTAATATTATAAAGATAATATGATAGGTATTATTAAAGTAAGTTATTACACGTAGTAAATTATGTTTGTATCACATATTTATTTGATAAAATAATATCTATAATGATAGTAAGTAAAAGTTGTATTATTTTGTAATAATAATTATTATTATAAAAATATCAATATTTATAATTACTAAGATGACATTATGATAAAACGATAATTCTAATTATGATAACTTTAATATTTACGATAATTTTTAATATTTTCTTTAAAATAATAATTCTATTTAAAATAATAATAATAATGATATTTTATAGTAACAATGACATTTCTATTAAAATGATATTTTTTGTTAAAATGATAGTTTTAATACTAACGATACTTTTAATAATAATAGTAATGATAAAAATAATAAGAACGATAATTTTATCTAAATCAATATCTTATAATATTTTAATTTCATCATGATACTCTTACCCATTATTTCCTAATCATTTCGTTTAATAGCTTTTAATCGTCTTTTATATCGTGTTCATAATAATGATAATAATAGTAATCAAAATAATTAGGTGTTACAAATATTTGTTTTAATTACACTAATATTAATAATGATAGTTACTATAACATTATTAACGATAATACTAATAATTATCTTAATGATAATATAGTAATAATAATAATAATAACAATAACAATAACCATTTTTAAATAATGATATATATATTAATAATGATAATAATAATAATAATACCAATAATAATAATAATAAAAATAATAATAATAATAATAATATTTGGATAATAATAATAATACTAATTATAACTTTAACGATAATAACGATAGTAGTAATAATAAAAAAAACAATTTTTAATGATAAATCCCTTTTATTGATAAAGATAATAATAATGATAATAATAAGATAAAACTAGAACGACGATAAAAACGACGATAATAATAATCATTTTTAATAAAAATATCGAAAATTCAATTGATTATAACTTCTAATTCGTTCATCGAAACCATTCGATATCTAAAGGAAAAGTTCTTAATTTTTCGCTAGCTTTCCAAGGACATGCATATCTTATACCTTATCTCAACCGCAAGTGTAACTAATTCAAGATTCAACCTAACCTGTCTAAGGGCAATATCAAAAGTACAAGCATGCATAATCCTAAATACTCGAGTACTAGTCAGGGATACACTATTAGTATGTAAAAGTTAAATTATAAGTACTCACGTATCAATATTGAGATTCAATATTGCAGGAAAGGTACGTAGACGCAACGGAAATGATAAACACTATACTGACCTCACGAGCATACCCATGAACCATAATCAATCACCTCCATAGCTATAACCCATAATTTCCTTAACCCTATCCCACTCAAAAAACAATTTCGAAATCACTCGGACAGTACTCCGTCGTAATATTTTATGTATACTAATAATATCTTGAAATAATACGGAGTAAATATATTTATGTAAATCGATTGAGAGAGTTTAGAGAAAAATATTTTCAAGTTTTTATGAAATAATGAAACCTATTGAATTCTATTTATAATAGATTTTTGAATTATTAAAGTGAATTATTAAAATGAATTATTAAAGTATGAATTATTAAAGTATGAATTATTAAAGTATGAATTATTAAAGTGAATTTTTAAAGTATGAATTATTAAAGTGAATTATTAAAGTATGAATTATTAAAGTGAATTATTAAAGTTAAAGTAAAGTAAAAATAAAGTAAAGGTAAAGTTTAAGTATAGTAAAAGTATAAAACTATGTACGTATAATACGCGTATAAATATATATAATATTAATTTAAATCGGTATATATATTTAATAAAATAAAATATAAATATCGTTATCTTTATCTTTATCTTTATCATACTAGTTAAGTAATGAGTTGTCAAAAGTGGTTCTAGATATTTATAAAAGTTATATACGTTTTAATAATAAAGTTCTTTTTAAACTGAAAACGTTTTTGTACGTTTGAAACTAAATAGATCAATCGAGTCTTTATGAGATTCAATCTTCCACTATCCTTTGTCCAGTTCTCAATGATTGACAATTTGTTCTTATTTATAAATCACTTTACCATTTTTTGAATATTGTTAAAATGGAAAGATTTCTCAAATCAACGTGGGCCTTTCAACAGAGACTTGTAATCATAATTCAATATATCTGATAATTCAATCATTTGATCTTATCTTCTAATTCCATTGATAAATATTTTGAAACAGATACAATCATATAAAGTATTTAATCTAATATTTTGTTTACGTTTCAAGTTATAATATATATACACATATACATATATAATCATATTCGTTTAATGGTTCGTGAATCGTTGGAACTTGGTCGAGGTTGAATGAATGTATGAACATAGTTTAAAATTCTTGAAATTTAACTTAACAAATATTGCTTATCGTGTCAGAAAAATATAAAGGTTAAAGTTTAAATTTGGTTGGAAATTTCCGGGTTGTCACATATTGGGTCAGGGAAAGGTATTTATGCTTATATTAAGACTATGCTTGGTGTGACGACCCGGGAATTTTCGATCAAATTTAAACTTAATCTTTATATGATTTCGACACGATAAGCAAAGTCTGTAATGTTGAGTCTCAAAAATTTTGGAAACTATATATTCGAGTTACCCTTTGACTATTCTCGACGATTCACGAACTATTGTTTGTAAATAAATATGCATATGTATATAAATGTAAGTAGATGTAATAAATAGAAATTTTAAAATATAAATGGATCATTATAGTTAAGTATGTAAAATAGTATATCAAATAATAATGTTATTTTCAAAAATAAATATCTATATATATATATATATATATATATATATATATATATATATATATATATATATATATGATTCTATACAAAAATTAAGATTGTGGGTATCTTATAGTATAAAAATGTATAACTATTAAATGGCATATATAGAAATTGAAACATACAAATTGTTGTTATCAGTATTGTTTATTAATAGTTATTAATATTATTACTTATTATTATAAGATTTTTCTAGCATTATTTTTATATTTATTATTAAAAAAAGTAATATGATAAATAATATTATTATCATTATTAAAATAATTATTTTTATTATTTGTATTTAATTATTATTAACATTAATTATTATTATCATTGTCATTAATACTACTATTATTATTATTAGATATTATTATTATTATAATTATTAACAACAATATTATTATTAATAGGTATATATTTATTATAAATAGATACATATATAAATACTATTATTATCAATTACACTAAAACTTATTATTATTATGACATATTATATTACCCTTATTATTATCATTATTATTATTAATGTTATTATTATTATTAATATTATTATTATTATTTGTAATACAATTATAATTAATAATTTAAAATAATAAATATATAGAATCAGGAATATAGGATTAGGTTCAGTTCACGGATACTTCATCTGTAGTGATTGTTGTTCCTGTTTGTAAAAGTGATAAAAACGAATCCAAACACAGATATAATACAAATTCAGGTCGGTATCGTCTTTTATTATTTATTTTTCTTTTGGCCTCGGTTGATGCTTCATGTCGAAAACTTGCTATAAAACAAACAATTCGATTCACATTATTAGACATAAATCATTCTATTGTTTTACCATTACTATCGATTAACAACTGCACTTGTGTTAGTCAATTTGATTTAATCAGAAAAGCACAAAAGCCAGTTGTTCTCTGTTCTTGTACCCGTTTAGCCAAAATTCGAATTTTTGTTCTAATTAAAAATCGATAAATGCAGTGTGGTTCTAAAGCATGTCGTGAATGTTTGTGTAAAATTTCCACTTCCAATTTTACAAATCAAACACGAATTTTTGAAGTCAAAGTTCTTGAGCAAAAAGTCAAACGGGTGTTCAATGATCGAATTGAAGGTTTACAGGATGGTTCTGTTGAAATTTAGAATCCAGAGAGCTTCTATAAAGGTTTTACAACATATTTCATGAAGAAACTTTAGTCTAAAAACGTCTAAATTCTTAAATCAAAATTTGAGTTCATATATTTTTTTTTTCGAACAGCAGCCTGGGTAATATATATATATATATATATATATATATATATATATATATATATATATATATATATATATATATATATATATATATATATATATATATATATATATATATATATATATATATATATATATATATATATATATATATATATATATTTTAGTTTGTGATTGTGTCTGGTAAATTGTAATCACACTTGCAAGCATTTTACATTTTGTTGTTAAATCCTGAAATCGATTTCATAATGTGATTAAATTGGTTCTTAGTCGATTAAGGCATGAAGAAGATGAAGAAATTCGTAAATGGTTTAAAACAAATTAAAAACGAATTAAAACAGATATGAAAGCAGCAGACTAATGGTTTAAGCGAGTGTTGGGGTATCGAGAGGTCTCGGGTTCGAGCCCGATTCGGGGCATTTTTTTTAAGACAAGCTTATAAGGTAGTTCCCAATTTTTATTATTATTATTATTGTTATTATTATTATTATTAAGATTGTTATTGATATTACTCTAGTATTATTAAAATTGCTATATTATTACCATTACTAAGTATTATTGATATTATTATTACATATGTATTATTATTATTAGGATTATTATTTCTATCATTGTTATTACAAATACTAATATTATCATTATAAATATTATTATTGTAATTATTACCATCATTTAAAATTTATATTAAGATTATTATTACTATTATTATTAAAAGTATTATTAATAGTATTATTACTATCATAAAAAGATACAAATCTTATTTAGTAAGTAACTATATATGAATGTATTTACTATATATCACATAACAACATTATTATTTTCATAATAAATACTAATTATTTATCTAATGTATATAAAATAAATATAGTTAATTTAATTATTAATGAAACATACAAGTTACTAAAATTACCATTTATAATAATACATAAATTTGTTAGATTACAATTATATATTTTAATATATATACAAATGATATAGGTTCGTGAATCCGAGGCCAACTCTGCGTTGTTCAATGTCGTCGTATGTATTTTTACTACAAATACATTAAGTGAGTTTCATTTGCTCCCTTTTTAAATGCTTTTGCAATATATATTTTTGGGACTGAGAATACATGCTTTGTTTTTTATAACTGTTTTACGAAATAGACACAAGTAATCAAAACTACATTATATGGTTGAATTATCGAAATCGAATATGTCCTTTTTTATTAAGTCTGGTAATCTAAGAATTAGGGAACAGACACCCTAATTGACGCGAATCCTAAAGATAGATCTATCAGACCCAACGTGCCCCATCCAAAGTACCGGATGCTTTAGTACTTTGAAATTTATATCATGTCCGAAGGAGGATCCTGGAATGATGGGGATTTCTTATATGCATCTTGTGAATGTCGGTTACCAGGTGTTCAATCCATATGAATAATTTTTTTGTCTCTATGCATGGGACGTATGTTTATGAGAATTGGAAATATGAAATCTTGTGGTCTATTAAAATTATGAAATGATTCTTTATGATAAACTAATGAACTCACCAACCTTTTTGGTTGACACTTTAAAGCATGTTTATTCTCAGGTATGAAAGAAGTCTTCCGCTGTGCAATTGCTCATTTTAAATATATTACTTGGAGTCATTCATGACATATTTCAAAAGACGTTGCATTCGAGTCGTTGAGTTCATTAAGATTATTATTAAGTCAATTATAGTTAGATATATTATAAAATGGTATGCACGCCATCAACTTTCGATGTAATGAAAGATTGTCTTTTCAAAAACGAATGCAATGTTTGTAAAATGTATCATATAGAGGTCAAGTACCTCGCGATGTAATCAACTGTTGTGAATCGTTTATAACCGATATGGACTTCGTCCGAATGGATTAGGACGGGTCTCTACAGTTGGTATCAGAGCGGTGGTCTTAGCAAACCAGGTCTGCATTAGTGTGTATAACTGATAAGTCATTAGGATGCATTAGTGAGTCTGGACTTCGACCGTGTCTGCATGTCAAAAATTTTGCTTATCGTTTTTGTCGAAAATCATCAGTTTATCATCCTTAAGATATTTCCTGCTTATCATTCTTAGTCTAGACACATCTTACTCCAATGATTGCATGAATAGTGTATAGACAAAATTCATATCTTAGCATATCTACTAATCCATATCTTAGAGTATCTGTCACTTTAGACTTTATCTGACACGTTTCCTTAATTTTCTTCGTAATTCACGAGATCTTTGGAAATATGTATAGATATTCTATATATAATTAGAATATCATTCGATATTCGAAAATCATTTCATATCAAAACCCTTTAACTGAACGTGAGAGATGGATCCTACACCTAGCTTGGATTCTATTAGTTCCGGAAGCGATTTTGAGATGTATATTGAAGCAGACTCCGAAGTCAATGAACCAGAAGTGCCTCAACCATTTAGTTATTTTTCTTTCTAGAGGAGATGGGGATGGGTCCGAGACTTACTCACTGTGACGATCGCTCCAAATCCATATGGACGAACACGTCATTCATCGATTTCATTGCGAGGTATTTGACCTTTATTTGATACGTTTTGTAAACATTGCATTCTTTTAAAAAGGCACACCATAAATGAATATTTAAATGAAAGGTTTTCGACATCTGATGATTTCTACATATAGTCAATCACTGTAAATAATAGTTTACAATAATGCTTCCGTTGACAATGCAGTCAAAATAAGATACATGGTGATGATTTGGTGAATGCAACGTTTCCTTGAAAAATATGTCATGTAAGACTCCATGCACATAGCTTGTCTAACACATAAGCAAACAGCGGAAGACTTCTAGGAAACCTGAGAATAAACATGCTAACAAGTGTCAACACAAAGGTTGGTGAGTTCATAGTTTTATTGTTTCATATAATCTGTATATAAAGGTGGATCACAAGATTTCAGTTGTTTCATCCAGAAACGTTTATCAAAATATTCTACAAGATTGAGCACCCTGGTAACTAAACTTAACGTATATATAATTTGTACCCTTTGTATAATCATCTTAATAATACACGCAAACCAACGTGTACGCTTCTCAAATAGCATACATCCATTAAAAGGCTAGTGCTCTAGCTCGGACGGGGATATCAAGCCCTATGGATCCATATACTACTACTCGCGCCCACCATTTCTTATAACTGGCAGTTAACAGTTACCAAAGCTAAGGGATTTTCGGTTCAAACTCAGTGTAGAATTTAGTATGTACTTGTATCCATTGCGTTTAAAATAAAGTGCATGTATTCTCAGCCCAAAAATATATATTGCAAAAGCAATTAAAAAGGGATCAATGAAACTCACCTTAGCAGCATATAAAGTCGTTCACCAAAATGTGATCGAAACTCGGATTACCAAATAATCGTAGATCTCAACCTAGAGAACATATGTTGGTCAATAAATGTCTATCAAGCTAGGTTAGGTCATAGTGTATCACAATCCTAATGCTCGAGATCGACACATGATAGTTATTTAAAGTCATTTCAAAAAGTCAATTTTGACAATACTTCAACAAAACGAGACGTGCCTTATATAAGGATTCATTTACTCGGTTGGTAATATTTAAAAGTTCACTTTATCAGTCTCGTAAACAAGTTGTTTAAATCTTAATTGCAGATTCAAAAGCAATTTCAATTAACGTCAATCATAATTCAGTTGATCATATCTTTTAATCCGTTCATCGAAACTATTCGATATCTAAATGAAAAGTTATTGATTTTTCGCCAGCTTTCCAAAAACATGTATATCATATACCTTTTACCAGTAATATATGTATTTAATTAGTGATTCATTTTAAACTGTTTAACGACGAAATTTAGCATACAAGCATATATAAATATATATACTCGAGCACTAGACATGGATACATAATTAATATATAAAAGATAAAATATAAGTGCTTACGTATCAGTATTGAGATTCAATATTGTAGGAAAGTACGTAGACGTAACAGAGATGATAAACACTAGATTTGATTCACAAATATACCCCCGAACATTACCCATAACCTCCTTGGCAATAACCCATAATTTCCTTAGCTCTATCCCGCTTGAAAACCATTTTGAAAGTGACACGCTCATAACCTCGTCGTAGTATTTTATGTATAATACTAATTAATAATATTAATAATATTAAGATTAATAATTATATTAATCTTAATAATAAGAATAATAATAATAATAATAATAATAATAATAATAATAATATTAATAATATTAATAATAATAATAATAATAATATTAATAATAATAAATAAATAAAATAAATACGGAGTAATATATGATTAGAGAAGTGTGTGAAAACTGAGCAATTTATAGAACCTTTTCTGAAAAAGTACCCCATGCGATCGCATAGGATTTGTGCTTCAAGGCCATGTGATCGCATGGCCCTCTGATCCAGCTCACCAACTTTTAACTTTTTGTTTGTCGACATAATTTTATATAATATATATAATATATTTAATTTATATAATTAATTATATATTATATTAAATTCACATGCATAGTTGACTTGTAATTTTTGTTCCGATAAGTCGTACGTCATCACTCGACTTATGTCCCGGTTCTGTTTTTCAAATGTCCTTTCGTACGCTGGGAGAACTTGTATTTTACATTTCGTGTCACGTACCTTTGTCAAAATATAGCCTTAAATTATCCCTAAACTATACCACTCAAAGTATATCTTAAACTTTCGAGTATTTTGGTCATTTACTTCTATAAATCATCATCTCGCTATTTGTTAATATATATGTAATAATAATTAGTTTTTATGACCAAGTTAATATTATATTTTATCGTATTGTTAAATATATATATTTTCAATATTAATAAACACGTTTTAAAATAAATATCGCAAGTTATTCATATATCTAATTCCAACAGTTAATATTCCTTATTATTGTATGTGTCCAAATTACGTTATTTAAACAAACACTTTACCATTTATTCCGAATACCGTTAAGAATGGATGATTTCCCAAATCAACGTGAACCTCACAACAGAGACCCGTAATAATATCATAATCCTTAAGAGACTCATTAAATATCTTTTAATTAAATCGTTTGGCATAATCTTTTAATTCCGTAGTTGAATATATATCAATCAGATAATCAAACCAATAAGTTTAATGCACAGTATCATTTACTTAACACTTTGTTATGTTTTCAAGTTATAGTATATGTATCTATTTACAAATAATTGTTCGCGAATCATTGAGAACAATCGAAGGGTAATTGAATAATTCAAAATTTTGAGATTCAACTTCATAGACTTTGCTTATCGTGTCGGACACGTTAGAGATTAAGTTTAAATTTGGTCAGAAATTTCCGGGTCATCACAGTACCTCTCTGTTAAAGAAATTTCGTCCCGAAATTTGAGTGAGGTCGTCATGGCTATCAATAAAAAATGTTTTCATGACGAATATGTATTGATAAATAGAATTTTTATCACCGTTGAATAATATGGATAAAACAATCCAATTACTCGAAGCGTATGAGAGAAGTTATCGTAAAAGAGTGAAATGAGGAAATAGAGATTCGTTTTTAACTCTTGACGTAGTAACGATTGATTTCCGGAATTTAAGGAATAGAAAATCTTCATAATCTATATAAGATTTGATTCTTCGGAATTTGTGGAAATTAGAATTTTCTTTGATTAAATGCGTAATCTGCCTCGATTGCTATGTCTGATATTTCGCTATAAATTGACCTCTTCCGTTTCATTTATTTTCACCACTCCTATAATCTTCTTTCTTATTTCATACATCCCAATAGATTGTGAAAATGCTTAATCCAGTTCTGATTCTTGATATTTTCCTGGCTATCGTATCCTTCATTCTTCTTTTTCATCTGCCACCAGAGGAAGTTATTTTCTTCTACTATTACCTTGGGGTTATAGTGTTTTTCATTCTCCCGTGTCTTTATATTGCTATACGCATTGATATACACGGTTTGTAATTTCAGGGTTGTTATAGGGCTTTATATTTTCCATTATATTTCGGAGCTTCATGCTTTCGTTTTCTCTTCTCGACTTTAATTCAAGGGAATAATGGTCCATAATTCGTAGGTATGGATTTCGGAATGAACATAGTTAATGTTCTAAGAAAGAAATTGAAATGACACAATCTTGATTTGTCAAATTACCAGAATATCCGAAAAAGACCGAATCATCAAGAAATATATTTTCTTGATATATTTATAGATTATATAGAATGAAAGAGTTATGTAACATGGTTTATGATGAGGGTGTGATATGTGAACCTTTGTCACGTTCCATTTAGAAACTCAACATGACTTACTGTAATATAATCACGTTGATCAAGTGTCACTATATTATACTAACTCATGCTTCAGTTCCCAATATTACTTCAAAACATCCATTTTTTTCGAATTTTTCAGATTTTAGAAGCTAAAATAGTTTCTTTTATGATGTAACACAGATAGTGCGAAGAGGTAATGATTTCAGATAAGAATGGTTTCGAAAAATATCTTCAATATTTATAATGGGAGATACGATGATATCTTAGAATATTTAAGATAAGATGATGATGAAGAATATTGTCCGCAAAGGTTTTAGAGTAAGGAGCAAGGTATTCGCTAATGATTTTAGCAGACACTGAATCATTTGAATTCTTTGAAGGTAGATTTAGTCTTTGTGATTTGTCCACAGCCTCCTTTATGGTCTGCTCAATCCGTTTTTCAATTCCAAACCTTCTCTTTTTCTCAGCTTTACCACAATACTATTCTTTATCATCAAACTTTTGACTGTTAAAGTCGTTTACCGTTTTTGCTGCTTCATCAGCATTGTTCCAATTTCAGAGAACTAGTTCATAGTTTGGGATGTTTTTCAGAAACTTAACATTCGGAGTAAATAAGTCTAGGAGATAGACATTATATGTTTATATATAACTGTTGTTGTAGAAAATGCTGCGAGATTCAAAATACTGATTGCTAATTCCCGGTAGTTGGTATGGCAATTACCGTTATGAGATGTGGATGAGTACTTGATAGGGTTTCAATGAGTATAAGGATTTTTCGGAAGGTCAAGGATTAATGAGGTTGTTGGTAAATTTACTGCTAATGTGGTGGAACATAAAAGGTTCCCCAGTAACAAAAACGTATATATCAAGGTTATAATAAGACTAATCTAAAAAGTCGAAATTGACTGGTTGGAAGTGGGGTAAAACTGGATACTTTGAAAAAGAAATTGCAAGGTTATTTTCGGTAAAAAAAACGCTAAAGGATCTTGCACAGTTTTGAAGTCAAAGTATAGATTTGAAAGATGTAGAGATCTAAGAATGATGTCACCAGTTCAGAGTTTTGACTTGGATTCTGATCTGTCGATATCAGAATATGTAATTGAATTTGTATGAAAACAATTGTATATCATTGTGAGTATTGTTAATAATTTTTGAATCAAAGTTGAGGAATCTACAGTGTAACATATTAATTGCGAACTTAAATATTTCCCGGGTATTACCTACCCGTTAAAGATTTCACAATTAATATTTTGTACAAAAGAATTTTTATTACCGTCTTTATGAAAATATATGTATGTATATTTTCTTCAGATGTAACACAGATTTAACGAGTTAATATCATATTAAGCTCATTTAATTTTTGGCTTGACTTAGAAATGATTAATCTCTAAAACATTAAAGATTACATAATCCTTGCGGAGTATTTCGCTAATGTAATTGATACTCCATTATTTATTCTTATTCCTCGGTGAAGGATGTTGATGCTCGTGGAATTTTCGTGAACTTCATAAGATATAAATGATGTTTTCGGGTACATCGAAGATAAAAGTGTAAAATCAAACATGTAGTTGATTAATACACTAAGTTCATTATGAAATTGAATTCATTGAGTTGAAACAGATATTGTGGTTAATGATGGTTAAGTCGTTAACGAAGGATGTATATCATAGCATATTAGTAATATGAATTAACCGAGTAGTACCTACTAGTTAAGATTCACACGTAATAGCTTAGTACGAAAAGATTTATTTTGATTTCAAAATTCATATATATTAAATATACATAAAATTTCTTCAGGGGAAATAAGTTAATACTTCATCGGTTATTGTTGCTGGTATTTCTTGGTAACTACAGTGCGTATGACGTTGATGCTCGTGGGACAGATTGTGAAGTTGAGGTTTGCGATGCGGATGTTGTTGGTGGTGGTAATGGTACTGTTGGTGTTATTGGTGGTGGTACTATTGATGCCAGTGATGCTGCTGGTGCTTGTAACCTTTGCACGATATTCTCTAATGCCATTACCCGAGCGCGAAGCTCGTTGACTTCTTCTACTACACCGAGATGATTGGCGGTTCGGACGAGCAGATGAATAAGATCCAGATTTTGAGATAGTATATTATCGTGACGAGATACTCTGGAAATGAGAGAGAAAATGGTGTCTCGAACAGGTTCGCCGGTAAGTGCTTCAGGTTCTTCGCCAAGAGGGCAATGTGGTGGATGGAAGGGATCGCCTTCTTCTTGTCTCCAATAATTAAGTAGGCTACGAACCCATCCCCAATTCATCCAGAATAGGTGATGGCTGATTGGTTGATCCATTCCGGTTACACTGTCTTCGGAATTCAGGTGAATATCCATATCGGAATAGCTGTCGGAGTTTAAGGAATTTGAACTAGATACGGGATCCATCTTGTATAATTAGGGAGATGATTTTTGATATGAATCAGATTATAGAATTTAGTTTGGTATTCTTCAATACATAATTTACATATGTATATATAATACCAAATTCCATAAATCACGGAGAAATTTTCGGAAGATGTCAGGAAAAGTTTACAGTAACAGATACGCTAAGATATGAATTTTTGTCTATACACTATTTATGCAATAAATGCAGGAAAACGTGTCTAGACTTAAGAATGATAATCATGTAATTTTTGATAAGAAATGATAAGCAAAACTTTTAACATGCAGACACGGTCGAAGTCCAGACTTACTGATGCATCCTAACAACCATTAGTTAGACACACTCATGCAAGACCTAGTTCACTAGGACCAACGCTCTGATACCAACTGTGACACAGTTGGGGACAACCACCGTCCCACCCAGTGCCTTCCCAGCTAACCGCCTGGTGACCATTGAGTGTACCTCAGATACTGATTTTAGGGCCTGCCTCTCAGCTACTGCCAACCCTCATAAGGGATCGCAAGGAGTAAGAGCCAATGCTTCGTCACAGGTAACACCGTGAGAACCTCCTTTACTACTAACCCACCACACATGGACGACGTTATACCAGCTCTGATGCCAACTGTGACGATCGCTCCAAATCCATATGGACGAACACGTCATTCATCGATTTCATTGCGAGGTATTTGACCTTTATATGATACGTTTTGTAAACATTGCATTCTTTTAAAAAGGCACACCATAAATGAATATTTAAATGAAAGGTTTTCGACATCTGATAATTTTTACATATAGTCAATCACTGTAAATAATAGTTTACAATAATACTTCCGTTGACAATGCAGTCAAAATAAGATACATGGTGATGATTTGGTGAATGCAACGTTTCCTTAAAAAATATGTCATGTAAGACTCCATGCACATAGCTTGTCTAACACATAAGCAAACAGCGGAAGACTTCTAGGAAACCTGAGAATAAACATGCTAACAAGTGTCAACACAAAGGCTGGTGAGTTCATAGTTTTATGTTTCATATAATCTGTATATAAAGGTGGATCACAAGATTTCAGTTGTTTCATCCAAAAACGTTTATCAAAATATTCTACAAGATTGAGCACCCTGGTAACTAAACTTAACGTATATATAATTTGTACCCTTTGTATAATCATCTTAATAATACACGCAAACCAACGTGTACGCTTCTCAAATAGCATACATCCGTTTAAAGGCTAGTGCTCTAGCTCAGACGGGGATATCAAGCCCTATGGATCCATATACTACTACTCGCGCCCACCATTTCTTGTAACTGGCAGTTAACAGTTACCAAAGCTAAGGGATTTTCAGTTCAAACTCAGTGTAGAATTTAGTATGTACTTGTATCCATTGCGTTTAAAATAAAGTGCATGTATTCTCAGCCCAAAAATATATATTGCAAAAGTAATTAAAAAGGGATCAATGAAACTCACCTTAGCAGCATATAAAGTCGTTCACCAAAATGTGATCGAAACTCGGATTACCAAATAATCGTAGATCTCAACCTAGAGAACATATGTTGGTCAATAAATGTCTATCAAGCTAGGTTAGGTCATAGTGTATCACAATCCTAATGCTCGAGATCGACACATGATAGTTATTTAAAGTCATTTCAAAAAGTCAATTTTGACAATACTTCAACAAAACGAGACGTGCCTTATATAAGGATTCATTTACTCGGTTGGTAATATTTAAAAGTTCACTTTATCAGTCTCGTAAACAAGTTGTTTAAATCTTAATTGCAGATTCAAAAGCAATTTCAATTAACGTCAATCATAATTCAGTTGATCATATCTTTTAATCCGTTCATCGAAACTATTCGATATCTAAATGAAAAGTTATTGATTTTTCGCCAGCTTTCCAAAAACATGTATATCATATACCTTTTACCAGTAATATATGTATTTAATTAGTGATTCATTATAAACTGTTTAATGACGAAATTTAGCATACAAGCATATATAAATATATATACTCGAGCACTAGACATGGATACATAATTAATATATAAAAGATAAAATATGAGTGCTTACGTATCAGTATTGAGATTCAATATTGTAGGAAAGTACGTAGACGTAACGGAGATGATAAACACTAGGTTTGATTCACAAATATACCCCCGAACATTACCCATAACCTCCTTGGCAATAACCCATAATTTCCTTAGCTCTATCCCGCTTGAAAACCATTTTGAAAGTGATACGCTCATAACCTCGTCGTAGTATTTTATGTATAATACTAATTAATAATATTAATAATAATAAGATTAATAATAATATTAATCTTAATAATAATAATAATAATAATAATAATAATAATAATAATAATAATAATAATAATAATAATAATAATAATAATAATAAATAAAATAAATACGGAGTAATATATGATTAGAGAAGTGTGTGAAAACTGAGCAATTTATAGAACCTTTTCTGAAAAAGTACCCCATGCGATCGCATAGGATTTGTGCTTCAAGGCCATGCGATCGCATGGCCCTCTATTTACATATATTTACACTTTGTTACGTTTTCAAGTTATAGTATATGTATCTATTTACATATAATTGTTCGCGAATCATTGAGAACAATCGAAGGGTAATTGAATAATTCAAAATTTTGAGATTCAACTTCATAGACTTTGCTTATCGTGTCGGAAACGTTAAAGATTAAGTTTAAATTTGGTCATAAATTTCCGGGTCATCACACTCACTCGATGGAGAAATGATGAAGGCGAGCCCTACCGCGAACCAAACTTACCTCCTAACATCGCAGAAAACGATGTACTCACCGGTGAACCTATACGCAACACTGTATTCACCCTTCTTGCTAAAGTTTTCCACCTCGAAGGTTGCGTTACTACAATCTCAGAAAATATTCAACCTCTACTTCCGAATACCAATCGAAGTGGAATATTAGAAGAAGTTAGGGAACTTCGAATTGATAAACAAGATCTATCGAATCAGATGAGTGGATGGATAGAAATGATAGAGGGTAGGATAGAAACCCTGACAAGAATGGTGCGTGATTTACAAGCTATACTTACTACACCAACATCATCATCAACCTCAGCACCAACAACAGTTGTAGCACCGACAGCAACAGTACCACCATCAGTAGCACCAGCAGTATAACCAGTACCAACAACATCATCACATGTCTCAACCTCGCAATCTATACCTCAAGCATAATCATCGTTCTACAAATCGTTCTACATAAACTATCTTCGTCCTTCATGGTGATTATGTAGTCTCTAATGTTTTAGAGATTATGTACTCTAGATCTAGCCATAAATCTGATGAGTTTAATATCACATTGACTCATTAAATCCATGATTACGTGTGAAGAAAATATATATGTATATATGTTTTCATAGAGATTGTAATTAAAATTTTTATTGTACAAACTGTTAATGGTGAAAATATTTTAACGGGTAGGTAATACCTGGGGAATATTTAGATTTCGCATTAATAAGTTACACTGTACATTCTTCAAATCTGATTCAACGTTCATTTACTATCCTACTTACATCCACTGATATACGTATCCGTTCACCGCAGAATAACCATATTCATCCAATTTCCTATTTGGATTTTGATTTATCTGAATCTGACAAGTGGCATAATGAAGAAAACATTTGACAAAATAAAATTTGTTAGAAACAAACAAATTAATTATGAGAAATTTTGTTAAGAATCCACGCTAACTATTCCTAGCTAACTGTTCCTAGCTAACTATTAATTTCGTGTTACATTTTATTTATCGCAAATTATTTACCGCAATTTAAATTCTCGCAATTTTATTTATCGTCATTTAATTTCTGTTATTTACTTTACGCACTTTATTTATCATCATTTAATTTCTGTTATTTATTTTACGCACTTTAAATATCGGGACACGTATACAAGGTTTTGACATATCATATCGACACATCTATATATATTATTTGGAATCACCATAGACACTCTATATGCAGTAATGATCGAGTTCTCTATACAGGGTTGAGGTTGGTTCTCAAATAATATATATAGTTTGAGTTGTGATCGAGTCTGAGACATGTACACGGGTCACGATACATATTAATCAATTCGAATATTATACATTAAACTATATATGAATTATTGTAATGTTAACTGTGGACTATCGACTGTGGACTAATAATATTGGACAATTAAAATGAATTAAAATATTGATCATAACATATGAAACTAAACATATCTTCAAGTTGCCACTTGATCTCATCTTAAACCTCATTTGTATCTTGACAATTACTATCTGCGTGCAAACCTTTCATGATTCTTGAAAACACCTCAATCGAGAAGATGAACCAACCGCACTTCATCTACGGAAGGAAAGATTTATGCATATAGTTATGTACCTGAAAACACTCAGAACCTGAGTAAATGTTTAAAACATGTCTGTGCTAACTCCTTTGGTGTTGTTATTACCGAAAATGACTTTACAATCCCTTTTCAAGGTAGCAAATTTTGTCACAGCTCCAGCAAGACAACTTCGACTTTTCAATCAAAACAACCTTATTATAACCTTGAAATATATGCGTGCTCTTTTATTGTTACCGGGGAACCTTTTATATTCCACCATATTACCATCAGCGTTTAATCATCTAAAAACACAATTATCTTGAAACCACCTCGGATTGATAATCGATGATTCAGATATGGTAACATTAAATGCTGATGAAGCAGCAAAACTGTAGATGGTCTTAATGGCCAAAAGTTTGATGATAAAGAATGAAATGTTAGGAACGCTAGATAGAAAATTTGGTACTGAAAAACGGATTGAACTAACCCTGAAGGAGACCAAGGACAAATACAAGGACCAAATTCTATATTCAAAGAATTCAGGTAACGCTGGATCCAATGAAGTCTTCAACAAATATCTTGCTCCTTATTCATGTTAAAATCTTGCGGAAAATCTTTCTTCATCAATCTTCGAACTTAGAAATCCCAAAATATCATCATAAATATCTTCGATATTTCTGAGGATATTTTCATAAAAATTCTTGTTCGAAATTATCTACCTCTTCGTATTTTCTGTATTCCATTATATTGAAAACTTCTGTAAAATTTAAGTATAAATTATGAATGAATTATGGAGAAGTGTTGGGAATTGAAGCATGGGTTAGTATAATATAATGACGCTCGGCCAACGTGATTATATTACAGTAAGTCATGCTGAGTTTTTAATGAAACGTGATGATGGTTCACAGTAGATCATACTATCATCATGAGTCATGTTACATAACTCTTTCATTCCGATTAACTTCTAAACATATCAAGAAAATATATTCTTGATAGTTCCATCCTCAGGGATTCTGGTAATTTGACAAATCAAATCATGCTAATACCTTCCTTTCTGCTTAGAATACTATAATCATTAGAAACTCCATACTTACAAATTCTGGACCATTACTCGTTTTACTAGAGATCGAGAGGAGATTAAAAAGACAAAGAGCTCCGAAACATAAGGGAAGATATAAAACCCAACAACAACACGTAAATTATAAACCGTGTATGTCAATGTTTATCACAAAATAAAGACACGGGAGAATTAAAAATACTATAACCCCAAGGACGAAGTAGAAGAAAACATATTCCTCCAGTGGAAGTTGGAAAAGGAGAATGATTGTTGTGATAGTAAGGATAAGTACAAGGATTAGAACTGGATTAAGCATTTTCATAATCTTTTGGATGTATGAACTAAGAAAGAAAGGATAGGAATGGTAAGGATAATGGAACCGAAGAGTTTAATTTATAATGGAATTACCAGACAGAGTAATCAAGGCAGATCTCCGCATTTAATTAGAGAGATCCTGATTTCCTAATTTGCCGAAGAATCAGATCTTATAGATTTCCAAAGATTTTCTTTAAAATTCTTTGATTTCCGAAAATCAACCATGACTACGTCACCAGTTAAGAAAAATCTGCATTTACTCATCTCAATCTTTTGTGACAGCTTCACTCGTACGCTTCACATAATCAAATCATTTTGTCTATATTAATCAATAATGATAAACTCTATCTATCGACTCATATTCATCATAAAACATCTTTTTTGTTAGCCATGACGACCTCACTCAAATTTTGGGACGAAATTTCTTTCACGGTTAGGTATCGTGACGACCCGGGAATTTTCGATCAAATTTAAACTTAATCTTTATATGATTTCGACACGATAAGCAAAGTCTGTAATGTTGAGTCTCAAAAATTTTGGAAACTATATATTCGAGTTACCCTTTGACTATTCTCGACGATTCACGAACTATTGTTTGTAAATAAATATGCATATGTATATAAATGTAAGTAGATGTAATAAATAGAAATTTTAAAATAAAAATTGATCATTATAGTTAAGTATGTAAAATAGTATATCAAATAATAATGTTATTTTCAAAAATAAATATATCATTGTCATTAATACTACAATTATTATTATTAGATATTATTATTATTATAATTATTAACAACAATATTATTATTAATAGGTATATATTTATTATAAATAGATACATATATAAATACTATTATTATCAATTACACTAAAACTTATTATTATTATGACATATTATATTACTCTTATTATTATCATTATTATTATTAATTTTATTATTATTATTAATATTATTATTATTATTATTATTATTATTATTATTATTATTATTATTTGTAATACAATTATAATTAATAATTTATAATAATAAATATATAGAATCAGGAATATAGGATTAGGTTCAGTTCACGGATACTTCATCTGTAGTGATTGTTGTTCCTATTTGTAAAAGTGATAAAAACGAATCCAAACACAGATATAATACAAATTCAGGTCGGTATCATCTTTTATTATTTTTTTTTTCTTTTGGCCTCGGTTGATGCTTCCTGTCGAAAACTTGCTATAAAACAAACAATTTGATTCACATTATTAGACATAAATCATTCTATTATTTTACCATTACTATCCATTAACAACTGCACTTGTGTTAGTCGATTTGATTTAATCAGAAAAGCACAAAAGCCAGTTGTTCTCTGTTCTTGTACCCGTTTAGCCAAAATTCGAATTTTTGTTCTAATTAAAAATCGATAAATGCAGTGTGGTTCTAAAGCATGTCGTGAATGTTTGTGTAAAATTTCCACTTCCAATTTTACAAATCAAACACGAATTTTTGAAGTCAAAGTTCTTGAGCAAAAAGTCAAATGGGTGTTCAATGATCGAATTAAAGGTTTACAGGATGGTTATGTTGAAATTTAGAATCCAGAGAGCTTCTATAAAGGTTTTACAACATATTTCATGAAGAAACTTTAGTCTAAAAACGTCTAAGTTCTTAAATCAAAATTTGAGTTCATATATTTTTTTTCTTTTTCGAACAGCAGCCTGGGTAATATTTTTTTTTTTTTTTAGTTTGTGATTGTGTTTGATAAATTGTAATCACACTTCCAAGCATTTTACATTTTGTTGTTAAATCCTGAAATCGATTTCATAATGTGATTAAATTGGTTCTTAGTCGATTAAGGCATGAAGAAGATGAAGAAATTCGTAAATGGTTTAAAACAAATTAAAAATGAATTAAAACAGATATGAAAGCATTAGACTAATGGTTTAAGTGAGTGTTGGGGTATCGAGAGGTCTCGGGTTCGAGCCCGGTTCGGGGCATTTTTTTTAAGACAAGCTTATAAGGTAGTTCCCAATTTTTATTATTATTATTATTGTTATTATTATTATTATTAAGATTGTTATTGATATTACTCTAGTATTATTAAAATTGCTATATTATTACCATTACTAAGTATTATTGATATTTTTATTACATATGTATTATTATTATTAGGATTAGTATTACTATCATTATTATTACTAATACTAATATTATCATTATAAGTATTATTATTGTAATTATTACCATCATTTAAAATTTATATTAAGATTATTATTACTATTATTATTAAAAGTATTATTAATAGTATTATTACTATCATAAAAAGATACAAATCTTATTTAGTAAGTAACTATATATGAATGTATTTACTACATATCACATAACAACATTATTATTTTCATAATAAATACTAATTATTTATCTAATGTATATAAAATAAATATAGTTAATTTAGTTATTAATGAAACATACAAGTTACTAAAATAACCATTTATAATAATACATAAATTTGTTAGATTACAATTATATATTTTAATATATATACAAATGATATAGGTTCATGAATCCGAGGTCAACCCTGCGTTGTTCAATGTCGTCGTATGTATTTTTACTAAAAAATACATAAGTGAGTTTCATGTGCTCCCTTTTTAAATGCTTTTGCAATATATATTTTTGGGAGTGAGAATACATGCGTTGTTTTTTATAACTGTTTTACGAAATAGACACAAGTAATCAAAACTACATTATATGGTTGAATTATCGAAATCGAATATGCCCCTTTTTATTAAGTCTGGTAATCTAAGAATTAGGGAACAGACACCCTAATTGACGCGAATCCTAAAGATAGATCTATCGGGCCGAACATGTCCCATCCAAAGTACCGGATGCTTTAGTACTTCAAAATTTATATCATGTCCGAAAGAGGATCCCGGAATGATGGGAATATTCTTATATGCATCTTGTGAATGTCGGTTACCAGGTGTTCAATCCATATGAATAATTTTTTTGTCTCTATGCATGGGACGTATGTTTATGAGAATTGGAAATATGAAATCTTGTGGTCTATTAAAATTATGAAATGATTCTTTATGATAAACTAATGAACTCACCAACGTTTTTGGTTGACACTTTAAAGCATGTTTATTCTCAGGTATGAAAGAAGTCTTCCGCTGTGCAATTGCTCATTTTAAAGATATTACTTGGAGTCATTCATGACATATTTCAAAAGACGTTGCATTCGAGTCGTTGAGTTCATCAAGATTATTATTAAGTCAATTATAGTTAGATATATTATAAAATGGTATGCACGCCGTCAACTTTTGATGTAATGAAAGATTGTCTTTTCAAAAACGAATGCAATGTTTGTAAAATGTATCATATAGAGGTCAAGTACCTCGCGATGTAATCAACTGTTGTGAATCGTTTATAACCGATATGGACTTCATCCGGATGGATTAGGACGGGTCTCTACACTTGGACTGATGTAGATCTGGTTGGATGAGCCAATTACACAGACCTACTTGTCTCTAAACTCTCAGAGTTCTCTTTGAGCAGTGAGAAGTGTGTCACTTGGTCGTATAATTGAAAGGTAACAATACCTCGGAGGTTATCCTCAGTAAAGCACTAGGTTTATTAGTGAGTTAAGCTCTAATCCTAACCCTCGTTATCAGTTTAGTTAACTGAATAACAACGTGCCGTGTTGATTGAACACTGATCACAAATGGAAGGAATCCGTCAAGTTTAAGTTGGAAAAACCTTAAATGAAAACTAACAACCATTCCATCATACTAATGAGATCATATCAATTCAAACATTATACAACATTACAGTTGATATACTGATAGTAAAGCAGATAGAAATCCAATGAATACCTAAACAGTTGATATGACTAAGACCGAAGGAAACAATCAGACAAGAACATGCAATAGGCTTGGGTCACACAGTGTGAAATGTCCCGTTCTTATTGATTAAAAACGTTCCATATTAATTGATTTCGTTGCGAGGTTTTGACCTCTATATGAGACGTTTTTCAAAGACTGCATTCATTTTAAAACAAACCATAACCTTTATTTCATCAATAAAGGTTTAAAAAGCTTTACGTAGATTATCAAATAATGATAATCTAAAATATCCTGTTTACACACGACCATTACATAATGGTTTACAATACAGATATGTTACAACAAAATAAGTTTCTTGAATGCAGTTTTTACACAATATCATACAAGCATGGACTCCAAATCTCGTCCTTATTTAAGTATGCGACAGCGGAAGCTCTTAATAATCACCTGAGAATAATAGACCACAAGATTTCATATTTCAATACACATCCCATACATAGAGATAAAAATCATTCATATGGTGAACACCTGGTAACCGACATTAACAAGATGCATATATAAGAATATCCCCATCATTCCGGGACACCCTTCGGATATGATATAAATTTCGAAGTACTAAAGCATCCGGTACTTTGGATGGGGCTTGTTGGGCCCAATAGATCTATCTTTAGGATTTGTGTCAATTAGGGTGTCTGTTCCCTAATTTTTAGATTACCAGACTTAATAAAAAGGGGCATATTCGATTTTGATAATTCAACCATAGAATGTAGTTTCACGTACTTGTGTCTATTTTGTAAATCATTTATAAAACCTGCATGTATTCTCATCCCAAAAATATTAGATTTTAAAAGTGGGACTATAACTCACTTTCACAGATTTTTTACTTCGTCGGGAAGTAAGACTTGGCCACTGGTTGATTCACGAACCTATAACAATATATACATATATATCAAAGTATGTTCAAAATATATTTACAACACTTTTAATATATTTTGATGTTTTAAGTTTATTAAGTCAGCTGTCCTCGTTAGTAACCTACAACTAGTTGTCCACAGTTAGATGTACAGAAATAAATCTATAAATATTATCTTGAATCAATCCACGACCCAGTGTATACGTATCTCAGTATTGATCACAACTCAAACTATATATATTTTGGAATCAACCTCAACCCTGTATAGCTAACTCCAACATTCACATATAGAGTGTCTATGGTTGTTCCGAAATATATATAGATGTGTCGACATGATAGGTCGAAACATTGTATACGTGTCTATGGTATCTCAAGATTACATAATATACAATACAAGTTGATTAAGTTATGGTTGGAATAGATTTGTTACCAATTTTCACGTAGCTAAAATGAGAAAAATTATCCAATCTTGTTTTACCCATAACTTCTTCATTTTAAATCCGTTTTGAGTGAATCAAATTGTTATGGTTTCATATTGAACTCTATTTTATGAATCTAAACAGAAAAAGTATAATTTTATAGTCAGAAAAATAAGTTACAAGTCGTTTTTGTAAAGGTAGTCATTTCAGTCGAAAGAACGACGTCTAGATGACCATTTTAGAAAACATACTTCCACTTTGAGTTTAACCATAATTTTTGGATATAGTTTCATGTTCATAATAAAAATCATTTTCTCATAATAACAACTTTTAAATCAAAGTTTATCATATTTTTTAATTAACTAACCCAAAACAGCCCGCGGTGTTACTACGACGGCGTAAATCCGGTTTTACGGTGTTTTTCGTGTTTCCAGGTTTTAAATCATTAAGTTAGCATATCATATAGATATAGAACATGTGTTTATTTGATTTTAAAAGTCAAGTTAGAAGGATTAACTTTTGTTTGCGAACAAGTTTAGAATTAACTAAACTATGTTCTAGTGATTACAAGTTTAAACCTTCGAATAAGATAGCTTTATATGTATGAATCGAATGATGTTATGAACATCATTACTACCTTAAGTTCCTTGGATTAACCTACTAGAAAAGAGAAAAATGGATCTAGCTTCAACGGATCCTTGGATGGCTCGAAGTTCTTGAAGCAGAATCATGACACGAAAACAAGTTCAAGTAAGATTATCACTTGAAATAAGATTGTTATAATTATAGAAATTGAACCAAAGTTTGAATATGATTATTACCTTGTATTAGAATGATAACCTACTGTAAGAAACAAATATTTCTTGAGGTTGGATGATCACCTTACAAGATTGGAAGTGAGCTAGCAAACTTGAAATTATTCTTGATTTTATGTAACTAGAACTTGTAGAATTTATGAAGAACACTTAGAACTTGAAGAAAGAACTTGAGAGAGATCAATTAGATGAAGAAAATTGAAGAATGAAAGTGTTTGTAGGTGTTTTTGGTCGTTGGTGTATGGATTAGATATAAAGGATATGCAATTTTGTTTTCATGTAAATAAGTCATGAATGATTACTCATATTTTTATAATTTTATGAGATATTTCATGCTAGTTACCAAATGATGGTTCCCACATGTGTTAGGTGACTCACATAGGCTGCTAAGAGCTAATCATTAGAGTGTATATACCAATAGTACATACATCTAAAAGCTGTGTATTGTACGAGTACGAATACGGGTGCATACGAGTAGAATTGTTGATGAAACTGAACGAGGATGTAATTGTAAGCATTTTTGTTAAGTAGAAGTATTTTGATAAGTGTATTGAAGTCTTTCAAAAGTGTATAAATACATATTAAAACACTACATGTATATACATTTTAACTGAGTCGTTAAGTCATCGTTAGTCGTTACATGTAAGTGTTGTTTTGAAACCTTTAGGTTAACGATCTTGTTAAATGTTGTTAACCCAATGTTTATAATATCAAATAATATTTTAAATTATTATATTATCATGATATTATCATGTATGAATATCTCTTAATATGATATATATATACATTAAATGTCTTTACAACGATAATCGTTACATATATGTCTCGTTTAAAAATCATTAAGTTAGTAGTCTTGTTTTTACATATGTAGTTCATTGTTAATATACTTAATGATATGTTTACTTATCATAGTATCATGTTAACTATATATATATATCCATATATATGTCATCATATAGTTTTTACAAGTTTTAACGTTCGTGAATCACCGGTCAACTTGGGTGGTCAATTGTCTATATGAAACATATTTCAATTAATCAAGTCTTAACAAGTTTGATTGCTTAACATGTTGGAAACATTTAATCATGTAAATATCAATCTCAATTAATATATATAAACAAGGAAAAGTTCGGGTCACTACACAGTGAAGGCACTAACTAGATATTAACAGCTCCTAAGAAGTCTCTTCGGAACAGTCAATAGGCATACTAGGTTATTCATGTCTCGATTCCTAAGTTCCGTGTCCTAAAAGCGCATTAAATGCCTCTCGGGAACTCCGGTCATACCGAGTTCATAGAATCTTCAGATGCAGTAGTATAACCAAGGGTCTTAATCCTATGAAGTAGCTAATTTCATATAGGTGGACAAGTCCTGATCACAACCTAGGTTGATCAATCCTTAAGATGCTAGCATACAAATCAATCAGAATTCCTAGTTCAGTATTATAACAGTAATCGTACTAAATTAACATAATTATGCTAACCCAAACTTCTATCATGGCAACATACAGATTAATTAAGCTATCATGGTAATATCGGAACGAATTATTAAACATAAAAAGTAAGAACACATGTTTAATACAAAAGACAAGCGTTTCGGATAAAAACCTGAAAAGGCCGAAGAAATCTGCCTGAGATCGCAGGGACTCACCGGGATATCCTCCGAAAAATAAAAGCTAAGCTAACTACTACTAAAAACTAACTAAAAGCTTGAAAATATGAAATGAATTACAAATTGAGTGTGTGTTGAAATGGATGGAGAAAGCCCTTTAAATAGACTTGAAATTTGCCTGCAAACGACTGGTAGGCCGTTTGGCAAGCCGTTTGGCAGGCCGTTTGCAGGGGCCGT
Organism: Rutidosis leptorrhynchoides; assembly: GCF_046630445.1. NCBI lineage: Eukaryota > Viridiplantae > Streptophyta > Magnoliopsida > Asterales > Asteraceae > Rutidosis > Rutidosis leptorrhynchoides. Next base: position 600,266,298 of record NC_092334.1, read on the forward strand.
TTGCCAGGTTTGCCCGTTTAAGGTGCCCGTTTGCTCTAACTGTTTGGCAGGTCGTTTGCCATACTGGCAAGCCGTTTGGCAGGCCGTTTGGCTTGCTGGTTTGCTGGATCGTAACTTAATTTCTTGTCTTTCACCGTTTTCGCTCTAGAATCTTTGTTTTAGCTCCGTTTTACTTGATTCTTTTTGCATCGCCTTCGTAATTACTTAATCTACAAAATCAACCGAAAAAGCGATAATTCTGCTGATAAAATTTAAATCTTTATTGTTCTAGGGCTTAATATTGGGGATAAAAATGTGACTTTTTGGCCGATATCATGGTGATTGATGAATGCTTACTAGAGAAAATGCCCAAGTGTTGAAATTGATTGATGCTTTGAAGATTGGCAAATGCATTGAGGTAATTCTTTGAATTTTGTCAAATTTTATTAAGTAAAGTTTGATAGTTTGATTTTTGGAAATTTTTGAGCTTGGATTATTAGTCTTGGGTATTTTGTGAAGTTCATTTTGAGGTTTGTTGAGGTTAGTCTTCCTTGAGTATAAGCAAGGTTTAAGTGTGGGCGATTTGATATTGCTCGATTTACACATGGTTATCCTCACAATATCATCCTACATTTGTGTTGTTTTGAAGAATTTTGTGATTGAAAGTGATGATTTGTTGGTAAGGAGATGGTTCATGGCAAAAATAGTCTAAAAGTCCAAAATGGTGCAAAAGAATCAAGACTTGTGCCTAAAGATTGAACCAAGTGAAGTTTATATTAGGAATTGAGAATCATCACCTATTGCGGGCAAACGCGGCGCCCTTCAAAGCTAAAAATGAGAAATTTGAAGTAAGCAGCCGAGCAAGCTTTAAGGTGCGACGCCCTATGGTTTATTGAGGCGCACCTATCAAGGCACACCTATGGGCTACTGCGGCGCACCTAGGGCAAAAGCGGCGCACTTGTCGCTGGTTCAGTACAGTTTTTCAGCCCACCTATAAAAGGCAAAAATATAGGGTTTTGAAAGAGAGATATGCGATTGGGGTTCGAAATGGAGCCCTAAAAGGGTCCATTTCATGATTCATTGAAGATCAAAGCCAAATTTATGTTCCTTCTTCAGGATTAATGAAGATTAGTGATAGATTTCCATCATCCTTTCTATCTCTTATTGTTTCATCCTAATTTTGGTACTAGCTCTTCTCCATTTTTGTTGTAATTTTGAATACTTGTTTTATCTTTAATTTAGTTCTTATTATCGTGGTTATGTTAGCTTAGATTCATTTGTTTTCACTTGATTGTAAAACTCAATGATTAGTTTGCCCTAGTTCAATGAAAGTGATGTTTGAAAAGAGTTGATTGCTGAGTTTGATTGATAGATCCATTGCTATACTTGACTGGCTTTATTTGGTCATGTTGATTGTAGATCTTATCTTTGTGAATTGATTTGAAATACAATTTATACTTTAACACTTAGTGATCTAGATAATTAACAAAGGGATTTCAAGTGATTGTGTCTTTAAGTTAGTTGGTGATTCAAATGGGTCTTTTGTGTCAATATACTCATGTTAGCTAGTTCAAGTGATTGTTCTAGTTAAGAATTTTACGCGAGTTTAATTCGAATCGAGTCTCAATGGTTTTCTCAATCTAATTTGATCTTTCGAGTGAATTTACGTGAGTCTAGGAACGTGATCGATTAAGGGTTGGTGGTGACACCAAACTATTGTTCATTCAACATTGATGTGTAATAAAACGTAAAGGGCAATCCATGTCAAAGAGTGGATCAATCGAGTGGAAACATTTTCTCTTATTTGCTTATCTCCTTTAGTTTAATATTTAGTTTAATTCACAACTTTTCAAAACCCCCCTCTTAGGATAATTATTAGTGTTTCATAATGTAAAATAACTGCTCTCTGTGGAACGAACTTGTTTGAATATTTGCTAATTGATATAATGATTGGGTAATTGTTTCCCGGATGTTTGTGTGTTAATTGGTTAAGTCATTTAAACGTAATTTTTATTTTTAAGTTGTCAAACACACTAAAACGTCGTCATCAATGTTATAGACAATAATGAATACTAAAAACAAAATACCCTATACGATTAATAGAACTTTGATGTTGACTTTTCTTTGAGTTTGAATAACTTTTCTGCTGACTCTTCTTTGAGTCGGTACAACATCGCTGCTGACTCTTCTTTGAGTCAGTACAACTTCTATAACCAAGACCTCCGTGAAACTTGACGCTATGATACCAGTTGTTGAGTAAAATTAGCCTCACTTAGTTCCCAACACCTAGCTCAATGAAGATAGTAAAGAAATTAAGAACACGAAAATTAACATGGAAACTCTAAAATCGGAGAAAAAATACGGACCTCCAAATAGTGAAATTCACTACTATAACAATTTGTTACAATCACATAAACCCGATAGACAGCTATCAAATCCGATAGACCACTATATACATTTCTCTTTTAAGTGACTATACTCTTTCAAAGACTTCAATCCACACAAAATCTCAAAGTTTATTGTTTTTGGTGTAAGTTGGAATAATGACATAGTTCTTATTTATATAAGAGAAAATTGGATAAATGGTCCCTGTAGTTTACATGAAATGGGGTAAATGGTCCCTGATGTTCATTTTCATCATTCTTGGTCCTTGTGGTTTACAAAACTAGGGTGGGTGGTCCCTGTCAATAACAGACGTTAAAAAGATCCGTTAACTTCGGTCATGTGCCACGCATGTGAGGGTAAAACAATCATTTAGTCCATCCTGATCATTTTTCACCTCTTTAGGGTTCCATTTAATCACCTACCAACAAATTCAAACACGACAAATACTCAATTAAACTCAAATAATCAATTATTATTATTTTCAAATCCAAACCTAAACCCAACAAATTCTATACTCTCATCGAGTTTTTGTAACACCTAAATTTGTTGCTCAACTAATAATGATACAAACCCTACACAAAATGGTAGTACATGAAAAAAACCCTTCACAAAAACCTGGAAATAGTAATTGTTCAACAGAAGAATCCGGCAAGTTTCAGGCGAGTTTCAGGCGGCGGCTCACGGTGGCTGTTGGCGGCGTTCTTCAAAAACAGTTCAAAACTCGACCCCAATCCACCAAACGATGCGGTTAGCAGAAGCAGAAATAACCTAAATAAAAAAAAATATTAATCAAGCAAGAACAATTTATCCTCACTGACAATCCCAAAAAAAGATTAACCTGCTACGAATATTTTCATCTGTTGAACATCAAAGTTTGCCAATCACCAAATTAATGTGACAACCCGGGAATTTCCGACCAAATTTAAGCTTTATCTTTAAATGATGTAATGTTTCCGACACGATAAGAAAAGTCTTTAATGTTGAAATCTCAAAAACTTTGAACTATGTTCATGTAATCAATTACCCTTCGACTGCTCTTGACGATTCACGAACAATTATGTGTAAATAGATATGTATGAATATATACATATGTGTGATTGTTAAATTGAGAAATATTAACAAAACATTAATAGGTTTGATGGACATGTAAAAATATTAGGAAATCTATTTTATGACTTGTAAACGTTAGGAAACGTATAACGTTATACTTAATCATTATAAATAAACGTCTACGTAACAAAACGTGTTATGTGAAATGTATATATGTATATATATATATATATATATATATATATATATATATATATATATATATATATATATATATATATATATATATATATATATATATATATATATATATATATATATATAAAGTATAGAGCTTATATAAGTGGTTTCGAATGCAATTAATAGATATAGTACCACTTGATTTGTTAACCAAGTTAATACAAACTTATAAGGATTTAGAATAAACATAAGTACTAGTAATAGATTAGGTGATCTGAATATAATTAGTTTTAGAAGAATAAACTTTATGATAATATTTGATTTAGTGTCAAACGTACGAAAACGTTTTCAGTCTAAAAGAATTCTATTACTAAAACGCTTTATAATTTGAATATGTATGTAAACCCTAAATTAAAGTTTTATAAATCACATGTACATATAATTACTGTTTCAAAATATAAAACATTTTGAATATATAAAGTTAGAAAACTTAAATAAAAATTTATATTATAAATATAAAATTTACATATATATAGTTTCAAAGATATAAAACGTACTACGATATATTTTGAAAGGTCACCACATTTTACAATATGTCAGGAAGTATATTATTATTATCATTATCTTTTATTATTATAAATCTTAGGAATTATATATAACTAATAGAGTGTCACGTCTTCTTTAAAAATGAATATAACTTTATAAATATCTAGAACCACTTTTGACAATTCATTACTAAGTCATTATAATAAAGATAAAGGTTTTAACGTTATCCTGAATTTCTGAATCTTTCTAGAAACCTTTTGACAAATTATCCATAACAATGGTCCGTGATTCAATAAGATATAGATAGATATAACGAGAAATAAAAACGTGTTTTAAAACTAGTAAGATATTAAAAATAAACGTTGGCGCATAAATGGATTATATCAAATTAAGTTTTAAAATGTAAACGATACATGTTATAACATCTTCTAAACCAATTTAAAACGAACCTTGAAATATAACTAGTTTTGAAAAACTAAATATTATATTATTACATAAATATTTTTATTACTTACAATAAGTGTAAGTTTATATTTTAAAGAAAAAACAAAAATATAATTATATTTTACAAAGTGATAGTATATAGTTTAACCTTGTCATAAAACGTTTGATAAAAAAAATAATATATTCTGATAAACCACGAGACATTGAATTATAGAAGCAAATGACCACAATACTTAAATGCAAAGGTTACACTTTAGGTAATATAGTCTATCGATGACTAAGTTTAATTATTGACAAAGGTACACGTCGCGTAATGTAAAGTACCAATTTTCTAAGCGTACGAAAATGCGTTCGATAAACCGGAACCGGAACATAGGATGAGTGACAACGTACGAGTCATTGGAAATAATTTTACAGGTCCACTTTACTCGTGAATATAATATAATATATAATTAATTATTAAGATTAAATATATAAATATATGTTATATAAATAAAAATAAGTGTCGGCAGATCAAACAAATGCATATGAGCTGGAAATAGGAGCCATGCGATCGCATGGCATCCCCTCACATAAACCATGCGATCGCATGGTGGGTTTTAGTGGCTCAAGTCTATAAAAGTTGACGAGTTCGGTTCATTTGGTACACACTTCACTCTTTTCCCTCTAATCCATATATTACTCCGTATTTATATTATTAATTATTATTATTAATCCAAATATATTATTAAGTAATATTAGTATTATTATTATTATACATACAATACTACGACGAGGGTATGCGCGAGTTATTTCAAACGAGTTTTACGAGCGGGGAAGAGCTAAGGAAATTATGGGTTATAGCTATGGAGGTTATGAGTATGGTTCGTGGGTATGCTCGTGTGGTCAATCTAGTATTTATCATCTCCGTTGTGTCTACGTACTTTCCTGCAATATTGAATCACAATATTGATACGTGAGCACTCATAACTTAACTTTTATATATTATTAGTGTATCCCTGACTAGTGCTCGAGTATATAGGATTATGCATGCTTGTACGTTTGATATTGTCGTTAGATAGGTTATGTTGAATCCTGAATTAGATACATATGCTACTGAGATAAGGTATATGATATGCATGTCATTGGAAAGTTAGCGAAAAATTAAGAACTTTTCATTTAGATATCGAATGGTTTCGATGAACAGATTAGAAGTTATAGTCAACTGAATTTAGTATTATTGTTAAAATGATTATTATTACTATCATCGTTATTATTGTTATTATTATTCTTATCTAATCATTGTTATTATTATTATTATTATTATTATTATTATTATTATTATTATTATTATTATTATTATTATTATTATTATTATTATTATTATTATTATTATTGATATTATCATTATTAATATAAGTATTATTATTAAAAATTGTTATTCTTATTATTATTATTATAATTGTTATTATCATTAAAACTAATATTAGTATCATCTAATTATTATGATTGCTATTATTATCATTATTATGAATGTGATATAAAAGAGTACTAAAAGATATTAAACGAATCGATTAGGAAATAATGAGTATAAGTATCATGATGAAATAAAAATATTGTAAGTTATTTATTTAGATAAAAATATCGTTTTCATTATTTTTATCATTATTATTATTATTAAAAGTAATGTTAATATTAAAAATATTATTTTTATTATCATTTTTAATAGAAATATCATTGCTATTATAAAATATCATTATTATTATCATTTTAGTATTATTATTATTATTTAAAATTATCATTTTGAATAGAATTATTATTTTTATAAAATATTATTACAGTTAATATTAAAAAGTATTATTATTATTATTAAGATTATCATGATTAGAATTATCATTTTATTATAATCATTAGTAAATATAAATATTGTTATTATTATTAGTAGAATAATAATTATTATTATTATTACAAAATAATACAACTTTTATTAATTATGATTATCAATATTATTTTATTTTATCAAATAAATATGTGATACAAATATATTTTTACCATACGTAATACGATTACAATAATAGTACATATCACCATATTTGTATAATATTAAGTGAACTTTATAAATTTTATTACTAAAGATATATATAAAAGTATATTTTTATCGTATATAAAATTTAATATAAATTTTCTATTTATTAATAAATGACGTGTATTATTTACTCTAATAAATCCTCATAAATATATTTAATACGACTATTTAGGTTATATAATAAACATGTATCGATTTTGGAAGACATTTTAGAGTCAAATTGACTTTTGTTGACTTTGCATGATAAACTCGAGCATTAGGATTATGATACACTACGACTTGACCTAAATTGTTAGACAGATATTGACCAACATATAAATATATATAATTAATATAGGTTCATGAATCCAATGCCAACCTTGCACTTGTTAAATGACGTCATATGTATTTTTACTACGAAATACAGTATAGTGAGTTTCATTTGCTTTCTTTTTAAATGCTTTTGCAATATATATTTTTGGGACTGAGAATACATGCGCTTTTATAAATATTTGACGTAATAGACACAAGTAATCGAAACAACATTATATTGTTGGATTAGGGAAATGGCCCCTAATTGACGCGAATCCTAAAGATAGATCTATTGGGCCTAACAACCCCCATTCATGTCTATGGATGGCTTTAGTACTTCGAGCTTATTATTATACAGACGTCGATGTCTGTGGAGATATTCTATGCATTATGGTTAATGTCGGTTACCAGGTGTTCAATCCATATGAATGATTATTATGCAGATGGATATATGCATGCATGATGTTTATGAAAAATTGAAATATGAAATCTTGTGGTCTATTAAAATTATGGAAATGATTGATTACGATAAACTATTGAACTCATCAACCTTTTGGTTGACACTTGAAAGCATGTTTATTCTCAGGTATTAAAGAAATCTCCCGCTATGCATTTGCTCATTATAAAGATATTACTCGGAGTCATTCATGGCATATTTCAAAAGACGTTGCATTCAAGTCATTGAGTTCAATAAAGATTAGTATTAAGTAAATGACAGATTAGGTCATTTATAGTTTGGATATTATGAAATGGTATGCATGCCTGTCAATTTTCGATGAAATGAAAGTTTGTCTTTTAAAACGAATGCAATGATTGTAAAATGTATCATATAGAGGTCAAATACCTCGCAATGTAACCATATGTTATTGTATTCATCCTTATGGATTAGGACGGGTCGTCTCATGTGGTATCAGAGCGGTGGTCTTAGCGAACCAGGTCTTGCATTAGTGTGTCTAACAGGTAATTATTAAGATGCATTAGTAAGTCTGGACTTCGACCGTGTATGCATATCAAAAAGTTTTGCTTATCATTCTTTGTCGGAAATTACATGCTTATCATCCATAAGTCTAGACACGTTTTCTTGCATTTATTGCATACATAGTGTACAGACGATTTCGTATCTTAACATATATGTTACTGTGAACTTTTCTTGATATCTTCTAAAGATTTCCTCCGTGATTTATGGAAATTTGGTATTATATATACATATGTAAATATGTATTGAAGAATACCAATCTAAATCCTATAAACAATCACATATCAAAAATCATCTCCCTAATTATACAAGATGGATCCCGTATCTAGTTCAAATTCCTTAAACTCCGACAGCTATTCTGATATGGATATTCACCTGAACTCCGAAGACAGTGTAACCGGAATGGATCAGCCAATCAGCTATCATCTATTCTGGATGGATTGGAGATGGGGTCGTAGCCGACTAAACCAATGGAGACAAGAAGAAGGCGATCCTTTCCATCCACCACATTGCCCTCTTGGTGAAGAACCTGAAGCACTTACCGGCGAACCTATTTGTAATACCATTTTCTCTCTCATTTTCAGGGTATCTCGTCATGACTATATACTATCTCGAATTCTAGATCTTATTCATCTGCTAGTCCGAACCGACAATCACCCCGGCGTAATGGAAGAAGTTAACGAACTTCGCGCTCGGGTAGTGGCTTTAGAGAATACGGTGCAAAGATTACAAGCACCAACAGCAGCACCGGCAGCACCGGCAGCACCAATACCACCATCAACAACACCAACAGTACCATCACCACCACCAACAACAACATCCGCATCCCACACCTCAACATCACAATCTTTACCTCGAACATCAACGTAATACGCACCATAGATAACAAGGAGTACCAACAACAATAACCGATGAAGTATTGATTCATAACTTCATTGGATAAAATTTCCTACGGCGATTATATAATATCCAAAGTCTTAGAGATTATATGATCTAGCCCTAACCATAAATCAGATGTGTGGACCGAAATGATAAAAGGAAGAGTAAAAACCCTGACAAGGATAATGCAAGAATTACAAGCTAGCCTTGTTTTACCAACAGCATCAACAATATCGTCAGCATCAACAGCACCGTCAGTATCATCAGCATTATCAGCACTAGCAGCACCTATAACATCACAAGCTACGCCAGTTCAAGAATCACTGTAGACATCATTACGAATCAATAACGAATATATTGTATCAACAAATTCTGAAGTATTAACTCAATTCCTCTGAAGAATTTATATGTATATCTTATATATATAAATTTTGAAACCATCATACATATTTTCGTACTAAGCTATTATGTATGAATTGAAAAAGGGTATATACTACTCAGTCTAATTCATATTACTAATATGCTATAATCCTTCGATTAACGACTTAACCATCGTTAACCACAATCTCTGTTTCAACTCAATGAATTCCATTTCATAATAAAACTAAGTGTATTATTCAAATACATATTTGATATTACACCTTCATTTTTGATATAGTCAAAAATTTCTAGAAATCATCATCCGTATCTTACGAAGTTCGCAAGAATTCCACGAACATCAACATCCTTCATCGAGGAATATCAATTAGTATCGATAATAAAGTACTAATTACATTAGTGAAACACTCCGCGAGAATTATGCAATTTTTAATGTTTTAGAGATTATCCATTTCCAATTCCAGCCAAAAATAAAATGAGTCTAATATTATATTAACTCAGTAGATCTATATTACATCTGAAGAAAGTATACATATATTTTTATAAAGATTGTAATAAAATTCTCTAGTACAAAACATTACTTGTCAAAAAATTTTAACGGGTAGGTAATACCCGAGAGATATATAAAATTCACGATTAATATGTTATATCCTTAGATTCTGATTCAACAAATCATCAACTATACTCCCTACTTTCACAACATTATACATTCTTTTATAGAAATCAAAACAACCATACTCATTCAAATCTAATTACATATTCTGATTTTGAAATCTCAGAATTCAATTCGAGATATAACCGAAATCATCACTCTTAGATTCCTACAGCTTTCAAAGTTATACTTTGACTTCAAAACGGTGCTAGAACATCACTTCCATTCATAAAATCCAGAAAATATTCGTATCATTTAAAATTTTAGAACATCATATGCATATTAACGATTATAATATGTGTTCAAACCCTTCAAAATTCCTGAAGACATTTCAATCGAGATGATGATTCAACCACATATTACCCACAATCTTACACCTGAAAAACTTTCGAAACCAAAGTCGTAGTTTAACACGTATCTGTGTCAGACCCTTTGACATTTATTAGCAAAAAAAAAATAACTTTTCGATCCCTTTTCAAAGTAGACAGTTTTGTCACAGCTCCAGCAAAGCAACTTCAATGGTTCATTCGAATAAGCCTTATTATAACGATTACCCCTTCATCATCGTTACCGGGGAACCTTTTATATCTCGCCGCATTAGCAGTAAACTTACCAGCAACCGTATTGATCTAGGACTTTCCGAAAAATCATTATATTTATCGAAACCCCATCATTTACTCATCTACATCTTGTAACAATAATTTCCATACCAACTACCGAGAATTAGCAATCAGTATTTTGAATCTCGCAGCATTTCTACACCAACAGCTATATATATATACATATAACGTCTATCTCCTAGACTTACATAATTCGAATGTGAAGGTTCTGAAAAACACCCCAAACTGTGAACTAGTTCTCAGAAATTAGAAAAATGCTGATGAAGCAGCAAAAACTGTTAACGACCTTAACAGGCAAAAGTTTGATGATAAAGAATAGCGTGTTGGCAAAGCTCAGAAAGAGAGAAGGTTTGGAACTGGAAAACGGATTGAGAAAACTATGAAAGAGGCTGTGAATAAATCACAAAGACTAAACCTGTCTTCAAAGAATCCAAATGATTTAGGGTCTGCTGAAGTTATTATCGAATACCTTGCTCCAGACTCTAAACCTTTATGGACAAATCTTCATCGTCATCCATCGATATTAGAAATTCTAAGATATTGTCGTATCTTTCATTATAAATATCTTCGATATTTCTGAATATATTTTCATAATCTGAAATCAATTATCTCTTCACGCTATCTGTATTACATCATATAGGAAACTGTTTAGTTTCTATATTCTAAAAATCTTTGAGTTTAAAATATGAATGTTTTTGAAGAAGTGTTGGGAATTGAAGCATGAGTTAGTATAATATAATAACACTTGATCAACGTAATTATATTACAGTAAGTCATGCTGAGTTTCTAAATGTAACGTGATGATTCACAGACCATACCATCATCATGTGCCATGTTACACGACTCTGGTATTCTATTTAACTTCTAACAATATCAAGAAAATATTTTCTTGATGATTCAGTCTTTTTCGGATATTCTGGAAATTTGACAAATCAAATCGTGCTACTACCTTTCCTTTCTACCTTGTACATTATGATAATTCGAAACTCCATACCTACGAATTCTGGACCATTACTTGCGAAAAGAAAACAAAAGCATGAAGCTCCGAAATAGAAAGGGGGTAAAAATCGCATCAAACTGAAAAGATCATTAACTGTAGATGTCAATAATTATAAAAAGACAGAAGCAGGGACTTTGAAAAATAAAGAAAGATATAAAGCCCGACAACAACACATAATTTACAAACCGTGTATATCAATACGTATTGCAACGTAAAGACACGGAAGAATTAAAAACACTATAACCCCAAGGTAATAGTAAAAGTAAATAAAATCCTTCGGTGGTAGATGAAAGAGAAGAATGACAGATATGAAAGTTAGGAGTATATCAAGAATCAGAACTGGATGAAGCATATTGAAGAATGTTTTAAAAAGTATGAATTGGGAAAGAAAATATAGAAGGTGGAAATGTGGAAATACGGAAACGAAGGGAGTGGATTTATAGCGAAAGATCTGACAGAGCAATCAAGATAGATCATCGCATTTAATCGAAGAGGATCCTAATTTCCTTAATTATCGAAAAACCAAATCTTATTACAAAGATTTTCTCTAAATCCCCTGAATTCCGGAAATCAACCGTGACTATGTCACAGGTTAAAACTAACCAACATTTACTCATTTCACTCTTTGGTGATAGCTTCACTCGTACTCTTCACAAAATCAAATTATTTTTTCTATATTACTCGATGATGATAAAACTCTAATTTTTAGCTCGTATGCTTCATGAAAACATATTTATTGTCAGCCATGACCATCCCAATCAAATTTCGGGACGAAATTTCTTTAACGGGTAGGTAGTGTGACAACCCGAAAATTTTCGACCAAATTTAAACTTTATCTTTAAATGATGTAATATTTCTGACACGATAAGCAAAGTCTTTAATGTTGAAATCTCAAAAACTTTGAACTATGTTCATGTAATCAATTACCCTTCGACTGCTCTTGATGATTCACGAACAATTATGTGTAAATAGATATGTATGAATATATACATATGTGTGATTGTTAAATTGAGAAATATTAACAAAACATTAAACAGTTTGATGGACATGTAAAAATATTAGGAAATCTATTTTATGACTTGTAAACATTAGCAAACGTATAACGTTATACTTAATCATTATAAATAAACGTCTACGTAACAAAACGTGTTATGTGAAACGTGTATATATATATATATATGTAGACAAAGTATATTGAGCTTATATAAGTGGTTTCGAATGCAATTAATAGATATAGTACCACTTGATTTGTTAACCAAGTTAATACAAACTTATAAGGATTTAGAATAAACATAAGTACTAGTAATAGATTAGGTGATCTGAATATAATTAGTTTTAGAAGAATAAACTTTATGATAATATTTGATTTAGTGTCAAACGTATGAAAACGTTTTCAGTCTAAAAGAATTCTATTACTAACATGTTTTATAATTTGAATATGTATGTAAACCCTAAATTAAAGTTTTATAAATCACATGTACATATAATTACTGTTTCAAAATATAAAACATTTTGAATATATAAAGTTAGAAAACTTAAATAAAAATTTATATTATAAATATAAAATTTACATATATATAGTTTCAAAGATATAAAATGTACTACGATATATTTTGAAAGGTCACCACATTTTACAATATGTCAGGAAGTATATTATTATTATCATTATTTTTTATTGTTATAAATCTTAGGAATTATTTATATAACTAATAGAGTGTCACGTCTTCTTTAAAAACGAATATAACTTTATAAATATCTAGAACCACTTTTGACAATTCATTACTAAGCCATTATAATAAAGATAAAGGTTTTAACGTTATCCTGAATTTCAGAATATTTCTAGAAACCTTTTGACAAATTATCCATAACAATGGTCCGTGATTCAATAAGATATAGATAGATATAACGAGAAATAAAAACGTGTTTTAAAACTAGTAAGATATTAAAAATAAACGTTGGCACATAAATGGACTATATCAAATTAAGTTTTAAAATGTAAACGATACGTGTTATAACATCTTCTAAACCAATTTAAAACGAACCTTGAAATATAACTAGTTTTGAAAAACTAAATATTATATTATTACATAAATATTTTTATTACTTACAATAAGTGTAAGTTTATATTTTTAAAAAAAATATAATTATATTTTACGAAGTGATAAAATATAATATTAACCTTGTCATAAAACGTTTGATAAAAAAAATAATAATATATTTTGATAAACCACGAGACATTGAATTATAGAAGCAAATGACCATAATACTCAAATGCAAAGGTTATACTTTAGGTAATATAGTCTATCGATGACTAAGTTTAATTATTGACAAATGTACATGTCGCGTAATGTAAAGTACCAGTTTTCTAAGCGTACGAAAATGCGTTCGATAAACCGGAATCGGAACATAGGTCGAGTGATAACGTACGAGTCATTGGAAATAATTTTACAGGTCCACTTTACTCATGAATATAATATAATATATAATTAATTATTAAGATTAAATATATAAATATATATTATATAAATAAAAATAAGTGTCGGCAGATCAAACAAACACACATGAGCTGGAAATGGGAGCTATGCGATCGCATGGCATCCCCTCATATAAACCATGCGATCGCATGGTGGGTTTTGGTGGCTCAAGTCTATAAAAGTCGACGAGTTCGGTTCATTTGGTACACACTTCACTCTTTTCCCTCTGATCCATATATTACTCCGTATTTATATTATTAATTATTATTATTAATCCAAATATATTATTAAGTAATATTAGTATTATTATTATTATACATAAAATACTATGACGAGGGTATGCGTAAGTTATTTCAAACGTGTTTTACGAGCGAGGCAGAGCTAAGGAAATTATGAGTTATAGCTATGGAGGTTATGGGTATGGTTCGTGGGTATACTCGTGAGGTCAATCTATTGTTTATCATCTCCGTTGCGTCTACGTACTTTTCTGCAATATTGAATCACAATATTGATACGTGAGCACTCATAACTTAACTTTTATATATTATTAGTGTATCCCTGACTAGTGCTCGAGTATATAGGATTATGCATGCTTGTACGTTTGATATTGTCGTTAGATAGGTTATGTTGAATTCTGAATTAGATACATATGCTAGTGATATAAGGTATATGATATGCATGTCGTTGGAAAGCTAGCGAAAAATTAAGAACTTTTCATTTAGATATCGAATGGTTTCGATGAACAGATTAGAAGTTATAGGCAACTGAATTTTAGTATTATTGTTAAAATGATTATTATTACTATCGTCGTTATTATTATTATTATCTAATCATTATTATTATTATTATTATTATTATTATCTAATTATTATTATTATTATTATTATTATTATTATTATTATTATTATTATTATTATTATTATTATTATTATTATTATTATTATTATTATTATTATTATTATTATTATTATTATTATTGATATTATCATTATTAATATAAGTATTATTATAAAAAATTGTTATTGTAATTGTTATTATTATTATTATTGTTATTATCATTAAAACTAATATTAGTATTATCTAATTATTATGATTGCTATTATTATCATTATTATGAATGCGATATAAAAGAGCACTAAAAGATATTAAACGAATCGATTAGAAAATAATGAGTATAAGTATCATGATGAAATAAAAATATTGTAACTTATTTATTTAGATAAAAATATCGTTTTAATTATTTTTATCATTATTATTATTAAAAGTAATGTTAATATTAAAATTATTATTTTTATTATCATTTTTAATAGAAATATCATTGTTATTATAAAATATCATTATTATTATCATTTTAGTATTATTATTATTTAAAATTATCATTTTGAATAGAATTATTATTTTTATAAAATATTATTACAGCTAATATTAAAAAGTATTGTTATTAATAAGATTATCATGATTAGAATTATCATTTTATTATAATCATTAGTAAATATAAATATTGTTATTATTATTAGTAGAATAATAATAATTATTATTATTACAAAATAATACAACTTTTATTCATTATGATTATCAATATTATTTTATTTTATCAAATAAATATGTGATACAAAGATATTTTTACCATACGTAATACGATTACAATAATAGTATATATCACCATATTTGTATAATATTAAGTGAACTTTATAAATTTTATTACTAAAGATATATATAAAAGTATATTTTTATCGTATATAAAATTTAATATAAAATTTAATATAAATTTTCTATTTATTAATAAATGACGTGTATTATTTACTCTAATAAATCCTCATAAATATATTTAATACGACTATTTAGGTTATATAATAAATATGTATAGATTTTGGAAGACATTTTAGAGTCAAATTGACTTTTGTTGACTTTGCATGATAAACTCGAGCATTAGGATTGTGATACACTACGACTTGACCTAAATTGTTAGACAGATATTGACCAACATATAAATATATATAATTAATATAGGTTCGTGAATCCAAGGCCAACATTGCACTTGTTCAATGACGTCATATGTATTTTTACTACGAAATACAGTATAGTGAGTTTCATTTGCTCCCTTTTTAAATGCTTTTGCAATATATATTTTTGGGACTGAGAATACATGCGCTTTTATAAATGTTTGACGAAATAGACATAAGTAATCGAAACTACATTATTAATGATACGCATATCCGCAAGACTATGCGGATTGCGCATCCATAGCCCTAGACCACACACAAACTGCCATATAAGGCGTGTGGCACGGGTATAGCTGCACATTATGCGCCTATACCATCTGATGCGAGTTTCGTACACTTGCATAAGGGTCCAGTACATTCTAGAAGAATGTACGGTATAGCCGATATGGATTATTTTCCTTAAATAACAAAAGTTAGTTGGGACAAGATCACATTTAATTAGGGAAGAGATTCTACCGAAACCCTAATTCGTGAGCCTATAAATACATAGCTCATGAACCCTAATAGATATATTCATTCGTTTACTCATATGTAAACCACAACATACAAATCTCCATCGTACGAATAAAGCTTCTTACGATCTTAAAGACTTTCAGGTATGTCTCGAACTATAAAACCTTCATGTCTTAGGGCCACTCAACCTCGTATGCTAGGTTTTTGGTGGACTCTTAAATCGGCCACCCTGTCGGAATCGAAACGATACCGATATGGGTTATCCACGACTAAGTGTCGGAGGTTAAAATATTGTTAGTCCTTAAACCCCTTTATGCACTCAAGCGTAGGTTCACCTTGACCCCGTGAAAATATGCTTGATCAATTATATGGTTGGATTATCGAAATCGAATATCGCCCTTCAAGTCTGGTAACCTAAGAATTAGGGAAATGGCCCCTAATTGACGCGAATCCTAAAGATAGATCTATTGGGCCTAACAACCCCCATTCATGTCTATAGATGGCTTTAGTACTTCGAGATTATTATTATACAGACGTCGATGTCTGTGGGGATATTCTATGCATTATGGCTAATGTCGGTTACCAGGTGTTCAATCCATATGAATGATTTTTATGCAGATGGCTATATGCATGCATGATGTTTATGAAAAATTGAAATATGAAATCTTGTGGTCTATTAAAATTATGGAAATGATTGATTACGATAAACTAATGAACTCACCAACCTTTTGGTTGACACTTGAAAGCATGTTTATTCTCAGGTATTAAAGAAATCTTCCGCTATGTATTTGCTCATTATAAAGATATTACTCGGAGTCATTCATGGCATATTTCAAAAGACGTTGCATTCAAGTCATTGAGTTCAATAAAGATTAGTATTAAGTAAATGACATAATAGGTCATTTATAGTTTGGATATTATGAAATGGTATGCATGCCTGTCAACTTTCGATGAAATGAAAGTTTGTCTTTTAAAACGAATGCAATGTTTGTAAAATTTATCATATAGAGGTCAAATACCTCGCAATGTAACCATATGTTATTGTATTCGTCCTTATGGATTAGGACGGGTCGTCTCAATTAAGTCACAAAATCAATCGGACTGCATCTCTAGACCTGCGATTAAGATATCTTGTGAAGTGTCTTGATCCAAAACTGCATCATCTTCATCAAAACTTCGATGAACAGTAAGTATATCTTCATAAGAATATGTACTTAGAATTTTGAGATTAAGTGTGTTTTAACTGCAGATTCCTACACGAAAACTACTTCAAATCATATCAATAACACTCGAAAGTCATCTCTATAACCGAAACATTACTGAATCGTTCCAATTTTGAATCTCACTTTTCGGTCCTCAAGCTTAGATCTAAAAATTCATGAGCACCTTGATGTTTTAATTTGATTTTAAGCTTCAAATAGCTTAAAAAATATCCAGGAACATGAATATGTAATTAATTTGATCTATAAACTGATAGAATGATCCATAGAAATCGATTTTTTGACTTTCGGTTTTTGAGATGGTTTTATGTGAAAAGAAGCCATTGAAGAACCTTGGAATTAATATTGATGTAATTTGATTATGTAGTGCTGTTTTAATTGTGTAGTCGACATCAGAAGGGTGTTTTTGGTTGGATGTGTAGTTCTGGGAGTCCACTCCATGTATACACTGTTCCCTTGGGTTGTTTTGTATATTGAGCTTTCTTAAACAAAAAAAATTAAATAAAAAGAAATAAGAGAGATAAAGAGATGTGTGTGCATGATCTGTTTGAGCATCTTTGTTGTTGTTGGTGGTGGGTTTAATTAATAATATGAGAAGAAAAAAAGAAAAGGAAAAGTAAGAGAAATATTAAATGACGGTTTTACCCTCACATGCGTAGCACATGACCGAAGTTAACGGATCTTTTTAACGTCTGTTACTGACAGGGACCACCCACCCTCGTTTTGTAAACCACAAGGACCAAGAACGACGAAAATGAACATCAGGGACCATTTACCCAATTTCATGTAAACCACATGGATCATTTATCCAATTTTCTCTTTATATAACCAACTTCAACTTGTTCACTAAGTTTAGCTTGTTCTTCAAGTACAATTTGATCCTCAAACACAAATCGGTCCCCAAATTTACAATTTAAAAAATATGAATTAATAATCAACAAAAATAAACCAAAGTCGACTAGTTACATGTAAACGCTCATTTTAAGTTAGTTAAAATGAAAAATGATTTAGTTGTCCGGCAATTATCTAAAGATCAGCAACAAATCTCCTCAGTCTCGAACAATCACAGTTACATTTAACGGTCAAATTAAACTCAAAAGATAATAACTACAAGGAATGTGTAATAGCTCTTTGCAAAAAGATATTGTAGTTGGCATTTGACTAGAGCATCTACAATTGGCAATTCTATGTATGTCTCAGCGCGCTTTTAAAACGTCACTTAGTAGCTCATGTTCTTTTCTCTTTTTTCTTTTTTCTTTCTTTTTTGTTTTTTTCTTTTTTTAGGAAAAAAATGAAAACTTGTATTAAACAAATGACAACTTAACCAAAAATTGAAGACCCAAAGAAACTTACAACCAAAGAAACCGAGCCCAAATTAAACCTAAAACTAACTTAGCTCGCACCGAACAAAAATAATTGAGGAATACAAGAAAATATAACAAAATTCCAAAATAAAGAGGGTGACAATCGAGCGTAGAACCATTAAAAATCATCTTCATCACAACCCATCAACCATACAAAGGAAAGAAAGAGATCAAACATCATTAATGAATTCTCCAAACTTCTTCATCTCGGCTCCTTGAACCCGGCGTCTTTTCTCGAAACCTTCACTTTAGTCGTCTTCGATGAGGTTACCTCGGAGGAGATGGAAATGCCATTACCATTAATGGTTTCGACTGCCATATCAGTCACCATACTATTAAATTCGGCAAAAGATTGAACCAGCCTCGAAATGTCCTCATCAGTTGTGTAACCGAGGGTATCACAACCGAATTGTCACTAGGTTTACCAAATTTGGATGCAACCATCTCAAAATCATCCATAATACCCTTAACACTACCCTCCATCGGGATCGATTCGGGGGAAACCAAACCATTCAAACCCATCGAAGAAGAAGATCCATGTAACACATCTGGAGGGTTAGCCAACTCACAATTAACCTCAAGGACGTTGTTCAAATCCACAACCCGTACAAATTGGAATGGTTCCAACAAACAATTCCCTATACGGTGACTTTGAACTCGACAACATGACATTAGGAACTGACTCGGGATCCACGGTAAGGTGAACAACATTGAAAGAATCCAAAACTTGAGATTTACACCCATTGAAACAAACTTTACCACAATAACAATCGAACTTATAAACCGAACACGAATTACTTTTGTGCGACAAACATTCAAAAACAAGGTTATGATCAAGGGCAAACCTCCAAGCCCGTAAACATTTCATTTCATAACTTTTACCTATGCACGGAAAAGGCACGTGAGTATCATATGGAACGAAACCCAGTTGAGCATCATCAGGAAGCGAAGCACGAAGAAGATTGGGCTCAAGCAAAACATAATCTGTTTCACAACCGACAACAGATATATTAACCAGCGCAATTGTATTCGAAATAGGAGCAGGTGAGTCCACAGTCGCAGTAAATGTGCACAGTCAGGGCTTATCTTCTGTTTTATCTTTAATTCTAATAATAATAATAATAATAATAATAATAATAATAATAATAATAATAATAATAATAATAATAATAATAATAACAATAATAATAATAATAATCTTTAAATATAATAGAATGTAATCCGACAAATACATAATCTTTACATTTACAAACTCTTTTTTTCTAGCTTTCCCTAAAAATTCTCACTAGAGTCCCACAAGTTAGCCTATTTGCAGAAAAACCTAACATTACTCTTATCTCCTTTTGATCCCTAATTGAGTAATTGGTTACCCTAGATGTAGCTTTCATATCTCCACTGAGTCGCTCAAATTTCACGTATATATATGTATATATAGTCCAAAACTAGAACACTGTTCATTTGAAATATGAAGTTGTTTTACTCAATTCAACTATTTTTAAAACTTTGCCGAGTAAGAACCTTTATCCAATAAACGCAACTTCTAAGATTAAATTATAGTGTCCAATGGGGATAAGGCCCGTGATCGATCAAAGGTCAAGTCGAGTTGGAGCTACTTTTAAGTCGAGTGTTAAAATAGTGACAGTAGTGTTTGATTAAATTTTAAAGGAGTTTTCAGATTTTTTTTCCTAAACAGTAATACTATTAAAGCTTTTATTATAGAAATAAAAAATCAAAAGAAGATTATAAAACACGTATAACCGTGTGTGCCAAACACGGTTTGGTAAATTTTACCACAAACCGATTTTGATAACACCGATTTCGATAACACCGGTTGTCAGATGTTATAAATCGGGTTTTTGAAACTCAGTTTCAGGTTCTTTTTCTAACAAGTTACTGAAATCGGTATTTGCAAGTATGGTTTAAACATATAAATCAAACCCAATCAATGTACTTGTTTTTGTGATGTTTTAAATACTTGAAACTCATTTATGCTACTTATAGATTTGTAACCATATCTCAAAAACCACAAAAACATATACTCGACAATTATAATAGCAAAAACAATTTTCAAAACATTTATTTACAAACACTGTAAATCTCACTTCATTTGATGGTTTCATTTCGTCCAATGATGGTTCATCTTGTTTGAGGTGGTAGAATTATATTCATCAACGGTAGGATTAGTACTGGTGATAATCTGTCACTAAAAAATTGTTTTCCACTCTTACAAGGTTGATTTAGTTATGTTAACTAATATGATTTATGGATACCTTGAAGTTCAACCAGAATTATGTACATTGAAACACATTATGTGGTATGAATTTTATGGCAATCCATGTAGTTATGAAATCACAGACGATAATAATTTGGAAATAATTTATTATTTGGCTTCAATTGATAAAGATTACCAAGCTCGCTTTGTAGTTCAATTTGAGAGGATCATTTCCACACAAACAATCTAGCTTTGCGGATAAGTTGCATAACAGTATGCAATCTTCACATGTTGTTACAACTAGGGTGTTGGTTCATCCACATCTCACATCCGATCGAGAAGTTTACATGAAGATGAAGGTGGGGCGGAAGATGAAGGTGATGGTGAATATGAAGATGAAGAACGAACTGACAGTACAAGAGATAGTTACAACGTAAAAGAAGATGTTTCGGAGATGGTGCAAATGAGGCTGTGGTAGCACAACCTCCACAAATCAACACTTTTGTTTTCACGTTCGGTTTTATTAATGATGAAGATGATAGTGATGATGATAATGATAGAGTTCCGTCGTTGAATATGAAGGAAAAGCATGAGATTTGTGAAATGAAGATGATGGTGAGCTTCGTAGAGGGATGGTTGATATTGCTCAAAATATACATATTTATCTTTGCAATATCTTCCTACTTTCGTGGCATTTCGATACGGGTTGTGATGATTAGTGAGCGGCTTGTGGTATTTAGTCGTTTTGGGACAAAAGTGGCTTAAAAGTTCATATTTATGCTAAGGAATAAACCCTTGGGCCAAAGGAATGAACCTAGTGAAGTTTTGGAGTGAAAATGAAGTTCCAGGGTCAAAAGCGGCGCTCCTAAGGTCAAAAGCGGCGCTCATATGTGCTAAAACGTGTATTAAAAAGTCAGTGACCAAAAGCGACGCTCTCAGCCTCAAAAGCAGCGCTTTCAGGTCAAAAGCAGCGCTCCTGGTCTATTGCGGCGCACCCAAAATCGGCGCTCCTTCCCCTATTGCGGCGCTCCTGGAGCTGATTCAGCCAGAAAATTCAGCCGACCTATAAAAGCAAATTTGGGGTTTTTGAGTTAGAGAGCTGGTTCCTTAGGCCGTTTTGGAGCCCTAAAAAGGTTCTAATCATGAATCCATCAAGATCAAGGCCTAATTTCATGTTCCAAGTCAAAGATTAGTGAAGCTAGATGCTACATCTACATCATCCATTCTCCATTTTGTAATTTCTTTTCCATTTTAGCACTTGTTCTTATTTTCTCTACTTGTAATGATAAATGCTTTGGTTTAATTGATTTTGTTCTTGTTTATCTTATGATTATAGCTTAGATCTTCTTCTCTTTGTCACTTTGGGTTGTAATCTCCACTTTACTTTACTCATTTTGCACTAATTAGTTGTAATCTTTGTTTTTCTTCATCTAGCTTTGAATTAATTACTTGTAATCACTCAAGATGATGTTTATTGATGTTTTTACGCTTGTTGCTAGTGTAATCTTTGATATGTTTGGCTAAATCATTTGTGTTTGCTTATCTATGAATCTCTAATGCTAGTGTTTGCCCCAAATAATTGATTATTGTTGTTTGAATGAATTACATGATCATGTGTTGTTGAGTTAGCTAAAGATCCATTGCTATGAGTTTGTTTTAGGCTTGAATTTGATTACATATGTTGAGTAGCTCTCTTAGTGATTTGAGAAGTGAATCAATGTGTGCTTCAACACCTTAGGTGATTTAGACAACTAGCTTAGGAATTGCAAGTGATTGTGTTCTTGATCTAGGTTGGTTTTCAATTGGCTTTTAGTCAACATAGTAGTGCCGATTATCTTAAGTGATTTCGATAGTTGGGGGTTTTAAGTGATTTTAACCCAAGCTCAATCTCAATGACCAAATCATGCTTAACTCGATCTTAGGATACAATGCTTATGTGAATTCGCGGAGTGTTATTTGATTTGAGGTTTAGAAGCGATTCTAACATTTAATAGTTCAACAACTTATGAGATAACAAAATAGGCAAAACGGGGCAAGCCAAGCATAGAGAGGATTGGATAAGTGAACACGTCTTAGTTAATTGATTTAAGTCTTTAATACTTTGCTACTTTGTTAACTTAGGGTTGTTTAATTGTACAAGTTTTAGTTGTTAGTTGATATCAATCAAAACCTCCCAATCAAACAAACCCTAGGACAATTAATAGTTTCAATTATTCGACTTACACCGCTCTCTTGGGATGAACTTGAAATGAATACTTACATTAAAGTACTATAATGACCGGGTTCTAAGTGCTCGTTAATTGTGTGTGCTTCTTTGTAATGTTTGAATCATGTATAAATTTAGAGGGTAAAAGATGTATTGTAACGCATGCATCAACACTTTCTTGGCGTCCCTGCCGGAGAGCGGTTAGCTAGTTGAATATTTGGTTTAAACTTTTAGTTGTTCGATCCTTTTGTAGGAATTTCATTCTTGCAAAAGTTACTTTTTGTTTTATTTGCTTGCATTCGAAAAACGTTTGTTTGTTTGTGGTGTGATTAAGCTAGATGGCGGAGTATGATGCTTTGTGTGACTACTTGATGTTAAAAATCGCGAATTATGATCAACAATTGATGGAATACTCAAGTCACATGGATATGAATAATGGCTATTTGGGCATGAATGATGACAATGGTTATTTGGGCAACAATAGTGATTATTTGGGTATGAATGATGGTTATGGGTATATGAATGATGGTTACATGGGTATGAATGACAACGGTTATATGGATTCTTCGCAAGCTAATGTTGAGCCGAATGGTTATGTTGGTGCTTATAATGGTTATTATGATGACGGGGGTTATGATAATAGTTATATGAATGATTTTGTTCCCGTGGATCAACTTTGTGATTATGGTCCCATTTCTAATTTTGACTCTTTTGGTCAACCAATGGACTATTTTTATGATGGGGATAACTCAACATGAGAATCTCCCCAATTTCAATTTCAAAATCAACAACAAGAGGAGATTGATCCGAATTTACTAGAGTTATTCTCAAACATTGTGAGAACCCACCTTAACCGTATGGAGGCTGTAGTTCAAGAAAGAAGAGATTTGAGAGAAATGTTAGAAATTCAACACGCCTCATTTCAAAGCTTAGAGAAAACCGTGTGTTCCATGCTCGCTTTACTTGAAGATTTTGTACCCACTACCATTTCATCACCCACCTCACCCGTAGTCTCTACTTCTTGGTCAAGAAATTGGGTCTTTTATGATAATGATAATGATGATGATGATAGCTTTTATGCCAAGACCGAAGTAGTAGAGATTGCACAAGTACCCGAGTCTTTGATAACCAATGAGGAAGATGAGAGTGAAGACGATGAAGAGTATGAAGATTGTAAGGATGATGAATTTGATGAAGATGATGAAAGTGATGAGGAAAATGATGAAGTGAGTGAAACTTTGCCAACATCTAACGTTTTTACAATCCATGATAATCCACTTGGTGATGGAAAGCATGATAGTGATGATGATAGTGAAGATGATAATGATGAAGGATACGAGGTTGAGAATATCATACCCGAAACTTTCAAAGTGTATAACAATCCTCTCAGGTATGGTATTGATGATTTTAAGGAGGTTTTGCAACCCGACGTTAATAATTCGTGTTTGTGTGAGCCGATTAAGAAAGCGAACCTCGTGTTCAAAATCGTGTTTGAAGAGAGTCAATTGTTGACTCTTGGGTTGGTTCAATCTTCTTCATGCAAATGAAGAAGATTATTCTCTTCTTATACACCACCCAAGGGGTTAATGACTGGCTCACTCTCTTGATTCGTGGAACTTTTTCCATCGATTTCACATGCCGTCTGATAAAGTGTGGGGGAGAACCACCCCGGTAAGGAATGTTGAGAAGACGGGGACGAGTAAAGATAAAGACTCGTTAATCAAAATCACAAATGAAGTTTGGCAATGCGAATATGTCAAGAGAATTTCATGCAATTTGACGAATACTTGTGGAAATGGCTTTTGTTCTCGGGTACCTTTGATTCTCCTACTCTTTATTTTGTCCTCTCGAATTTATTATTTTATTTCGATTCCATATAATGAGGGCATTACATGATCTCAAGTGTGGGGGGATAGATAAATTCTCGTGGACTTAACTTTAAATAAAATTATGACCTAATTTTAAAATTTTCCTAAGTGTTTTGTTAAATTATTGAAAAGTTTTGGTCAAAATTAAGCCATAAGCCATAACTTACCTTGTTTTGAATGGTTAAAGTTCCATTTATTTTTGTTTCCAAGTTTCAACTTGAATGGTTAAAGTTCCATTCAAGTGTGGGGGAAGTAAAGTCTTTCCGGTTTCAAAAATTTGGTGGTTAAAGTCCACCCTCTTATGTTTCAAAAATAAACTTGAATGGTTAATTTACTTGGTGTAGGAGACTTCCTAATCTACACCATTTTACATTTAGCTATGCTAAGTGCCGTGGGAAGAGAAGCCTTGAGCTTCACAAAGTGCTATCCTTTTTAGAAGTAATGGCTTCGTGCTAGTGTTGCTAGACAACACAACCCATAGCCAAAAGCTATGGCACCCTTGCGCATGCAATTAATGGAAAGGTAGTAACTACCTCCTACCTTTTCTTAAAATAAGCATAAAAGCTTGTTATGTGGGAAGTAGATAAGCATCATCTCAATTTGGAAGTAAAGTCTTCCTAACTTGGAAGTAAAGTCTTCCAAGTTATGTTTGTTCCAAGCTTGGGAGTAAAGTCTCCCAAGTCAAGTTTGATTGTTGAAAGGAAGTTAAAGTCTTCCTAGTGCTTCAAAAATTTGGAATTGGCGGACTCTCTTATTTAGCCACGTGGGGCCCTAATTCCACGAACCTCCGTCAATGCTTTCGCCCTACTATGAGAGAAACTATAGAGTTGTGATAGAAAGCTTGATGAGTACCGGTTACCCCGTGCCCGGGTAACCAAATAAAGGTAGGGTACCCAGTCCCTTACCTTTGGCACACCCACCTTAACCCTATTCTTGGAATTGATGATTATCAATTGTAATTGACGACATATATTTGGAATTGACGATCATTCTTAGAATTGACGAAACATAGGTGTTTTGGGGGCATGGAGGTGGAAGAGGGATAGCCATTGCGGGTTGATGAGGTGAGTATTCTTTTTGGAAGCGAATTCTTCACACGATGCATTTCATGATTAGAGTTGATGTGTGCGATTTTCATGGCCCTTATTCATTTCGGGGTGCATTTTACATACTTTGGGTACATGTTGAGTTGTTTGAGTAGGCTTATATTTGATATGATCGATTTGTTTGATGAGTTTATGGCTATCCCGTGAATCCTACATATTTAGTCAAGGTCAAGGAGGTCAAGTTCTAGTTTGTAATGATTTGATACTATTGTGATTGGTGTTTGATGACCTTCTCGTAGATGGAATTAACTTTGGCCGGGGGAATGATTGATACGGGTAGACTTAGGCTTGAAATTTGATTGTGTTAGTATTTGAGGATTGAAGACTTGAAGATGTTCTAGTTGAAGAGATTGTTTGAAGTTGATGATGTTATTGCTTGAAGGTTTGAGTTTGAGAAGATTGAAGATCGTTTTTGATTGTTGATTGAAGAGTTTACCCAAGTCTCAAGTTCAAGTGATGATTTGAAGAATGGCAAGTTCTTTGAGGTAATACTTTGCATTTTGGCCAAATTTATTTGAAATGCAAGTTTGGTTTGATCTTTATTGCATTTGAGCTTGAGACTACTAGTTTGGTATTGATGGTTGAGTTTAGAGTGCTTGATCCTATATTGCTTGAGGTTTAGCAATGTTCAAGTGTGGGGGATTTGATATTGCTCAAAATATACATATTTATCTTCGCAATATCTTCCTACTTTCGTGGCATTTCGATACGTGTTGTGATGATTAGTGAGCGGTTTTGGTATTTAGTCGTTTCGGGACAAAAGTGGCCTAAAAGTTCATATTTATGCTAAGGAATCAACCCTTGGGTCAATGGAATGAACCTAGTGAAGTTTTGGAGTGAAAATGAAGTTCTAGGGTCAAAAGCGGCGTTCCGAAGGTCAAAAGCGGTGCTCCTATGAAGATCTAAGCTATAATCATAAGATAAACAAGAACAAAATCAATTAAACTAAAGCATTCATCATTACAAGTAGAGAAAATAAGAACAAGTGCTAAAATGGAAAAGAAATTACAAAATAGAGAATGGATGATACACGTTTTAGCAATGTTAGGAGCGCCGCTTTTGACCCTGGAACTTCATTTTCACTCCAAAACTTCACTAGGTTCATTTCTTTGGCCCAAGAGTTGATTCCTTAGCATAAATATGAACTTTTAGGCCACTTTTGTCCCGAAATGACTAAATACCACAAACCGCTCACTAATCATCACAACTTGTATCGAAATGCCACGAAAGTAGGAAGATATTGCGAAGATAAATATGTATATTTTGAGCAATATCAATGGTGTTTAAAAACAAAGTTGAACTTCTATATGTTGTTCGACTTTGAAATTTTAAGTGTAACATAGAAATGATTATTGACGATACAAAACCAAGATATTTGAAAGCAATATGTAATACATTGGGCAAAAATTACAATGGTCAACAAGAATTTACGCCATGTAAGTGGTTCAAATAGAAGCAAACAGTTGATCTGGCGAATTTCAACTTGAGGATGTGAACACAACTGTTTTGGAAACGTTCTTGGTAAAAATAATCGCTGTTTAACTTCAAGATTGATTGATAGTGATATTGCTGATCAAAACATAAAGACATTGCGTACCAAATTAAACACATCCAAGCACACGTAAAACATACTTGGAATGTGGATGTCAGTTACACTAAGCATGGAATGAAAGGTGTATTACAATTCAACGGATGTAAGTATTTAGAAAAATTAGTTTATACCATTCCTGATATAGTGGTTCAATTTTCCAATGGTCCAAAAATCGGACCTATATCGATTATGTTCAAGTATATATTCTAGGCATTTGGAGTGCCTGTTTGAGCCTTCCAAAAGTGTGTTCCTATCATTTGTGAGGATGGAACTCATCTAAAAGATAATTACATGGAAAGATTGCAGACTACAGTTGCAAAAAACGCTAACGAAAAAATTCTGCCTGTTGCTTTTGCAATTTTAGACCAAGAAACAAACGAAAGTGGGGCTTTGTGTTTGCATTAGTTCCGAGACCATGTCGCTAGCCATACTAAAAGTGATTTGTGTTATTTTTAGACTGACATGCAGGTATATTAAATGCGATGAATGAAATCGATGGTTAGCATCATCGGTAACCTAAACACAAAGATTAAGAACCACGAAATTAAAAAGTGGTGTTGGATAACTCGTGCCACAACTAGGGATGGCAATGGATCGGATATGGATCAGGTGAGGCCGTATCCATATCCATATCCATTTATTTTTTTAATCCATATCCATATCCATTTAAAAAATTACATCCATATCGATCCATTTTAATTTATTTTATATTTAACAAATACAATCAAAAGTAATATTTTTTAATAGTTTATGCTACCAAAAGTCACATTTTTACTAATCTATATAACAAATAGTCAACAAATAGCCTATTAAACGTGTAAAGATATCGATTACCTGTAAGTTGCTTACTTTTTAGTTACATGAAATTACATTTAAATCACCAAAGTACGATAAATATATTTAATGATTTAAACAAAACAAAATATAAGAAATTTTTATATTTTTAGAGAAAATATAAAGAAAGATGAATATAATTAATGAAATATCACTACATAAATGATATTTGTTCGAGTGATAAATTTATATATTTAGTTATTTCGGGTAAAAGCGGGTTCATCCATGGATGAAACTTTTCACCCATATCCATATCCATTTCGTTTCATCCATATCTGTATCCATATCCATTTAGATCGTCCATAACTACGAATAATCGGGTGGATCGGATGGATATCCACTGGATCAGGTATCCATTGCCATCCCTAGCCACAACGCAATACAACACTTACAAACATGGTATTTAAGAAATTAAAGCTGTTAATCTAGCAGCTTGGAAATATTTGTAGGATGCAGAACCAGAAAAGTGGGCTCTCTATAGGGACAAAGGTACACCATAAGCTACTTTATCAAGCAATCAATGGATTCTACATGTTGGAATTCACCACTGTCCATGAAAATGTGGAAACTCTATAAAGACTATAAAGGAAAAGAAACAACCTACAGAATAACATCTTATGATGTCAATCAAGGTGTGTACAAGGTCTATTCATGTTATGAGAAAGTCGGTGACGGGGGACCGAATTCACCGAGACTATAAGGAGCAAAAGTGCTCTTATGGAAGATGGTAACACCAAAGATTTCCATGCGCCCATGCCATTGCTGTGATGACCCGAAAATTTTTGACTTATTTAAACCAATTCTCTATACGATTTATTATTTTAACACGTTAAACAAAGTCTGTTAGATTGAGTCTCAAAATTTTAGAACTGTTACATATATACAATTACCTTTGACTACTCTCGACGATTCATGAACAATTATATGTATGTATATATATGTACAAGTAAAAACGACTTTTCTACAGTAAAAATTACTTTGCTACAGTAAAACACTATTTGCTACAGTGAAACCGTATTTTGCTACAGTACTACAGTGAAAACACTATTTGCTACAGTAAAACACTATTTGCTACAGTAAAACACTATTTGCTACAGTACACTATTTGCTACAGTAAACACTATTTGATGTCGACGAACTAGCAAACAAAAACAGAAAAGGCGGCCATGCGATCGCATGGCAAAAACACTGAAAACTCATGCGATCGCATGAACTACAGTAAATGGAAAAGTATTATAAATACACCAGTTTGCTCGACGATTTTTTTTCAACTCTTTCTTATTCTTCTTCAATTTAAATTTAAATTTATAATTATAATTATAATTTTAATTTTAAGTTTAATAATAATAAAGTATATTCGAGTGTGTTTTAATTCGGGTTTCAAACCGCTTTAAGCTAAGGAAATATTGGGTATTGTCCGGGGTATTGTTCTTGAATCCAAGGCCAACCATACAGTCATCTACCATCATTACGTCTACGCAATTTGCCTACAATATTGAGTCTCAATATTGAACTGTGAGTTTATAGATCCCTTTTTAAATACATTAAATATTTTTGGGCTGAGAATACATGCAATTTATTTTAAAAACAATGGATACAAGTACATACTTATTCTACACTGAGTTAAACCGAAAATCCCTTAGCTTTGGTAACTAGTAGCTGCCAGTACATAGGATATGGACTGGTGGGCGCGAATAATTGTATATGGATCCATAGGGCTTGACATCCCCGTCCGAGCTAGAGCGCTAGCCTTTTAACGGACGTATGTTATTTGAGTTTAAGACACGTTGGTTTGCGTGTATTAAAACGAATGGGGTAATTATCACTATAGCGTTAAGTTTAGTTACCAGGGTGCTCTGTTACGTAGAATCTATTGATAAACTTTTGATGAAATCTTGTGGTCTATCTTTATATATGTTTATGACTCGAGCAATTAAACCTATAACTCACCAACATTCGTGTTGACTTTTTTAGCATGTTTTATTCTCAGGTCCTTAGAATGCTTCCGCTGTGATGTGCTTGTTGCCTGCATGGAGTCTCTCATGCTTTGTACAAAGTTTATTGCATTCAAAATAAAACTGCGTTGTGTAATAAATAACTGGACTGTGATGTCAACCTGTAAATTAAAGACTTATGTATTTCGGGGTTTTGCTTATACCTAAGCACTCGCCCACATGTTTATAACTTTCTATGTTTAGAAAGTCACTTATTTTAATGAATGCAATATTTTATCAAAACGTATCATATAGAGGTCAAAACCTCACTGTGGAATCAATGATTAACGTGCCGCGTCAATAGCGATTTTGACGGGTCGTTACAGTTGGTATCCGAGCTTGAGGTCATAGGGAACCAGAAATTACATTAGTGTGTTTAACTGGTAATTGTTAGGATGCATTAGTGAGTCTGGACTATGACCATATTTGTTTTTACTGATTTTTGCTTATCATTTGGTCAAAAACATTATATGTAATATGTAATATATTTATATGCTAACGTAATTGTTGTTTCAATTATGTGATAGATGACTTCTTCTAATCCTATCATTTTGTACGACTCGGAATCGGACACTGAATCTATTCTATCCACAACTGAAAAGGGCTTTCCAATACCTATTAAAGAAGAAATTGTGTTAGCCGGGGAATCTCAACTCCCGGTAAACCCAGAGGAGGTTCCAGCTCCACCCAGCTTTAGTTTTCCGGAGCCACAGTATCGTTGGCATGGACCCATGATCCCTGGAGTAAACGAGGATCGTCCATTTCTAAACAAATATGGACATTGGTCCAGATATACCGCTGACGGGCGGGTTGTGCCGATTACGCCTGGCAGATTTCGGTTCATGACCACCGGTACATATTCTTGCAGTTCGTCATCATATTCTCCTACACATGACTCAGACAGTTCGTCATCAGACGAGATCAGTAAGGAGGAGGATTTCGCTAATGAAATAAAAGAGATCACTAAGGAGAAATTCCAACTTGCTATAGATAATAAAAACAACCACAATAATAAAATGTCCTTAATTATTAAAAAAGAACAGGACCATTCGATCCGTAACCACCCTTATTGTATTAAACCCACTGAGGCAACGGGTACCTCAAAACCCCAACTAAAAATAAAATACACTGCTAGAATGTCTGTCGGACCATGTGCACACAAACAATTGGCAGAGAGAACCAAATGGGAAGAAGTTTTTGATAGTTCTGAATGAACGACCTCGCAACCATAAATCTTCCATGCGCTATTTTATTGCTTATGTGTGCTACTCTATCTTGTTATGTAAAATAAGCATATGTAAAATATCAGTATTGTATGGTATTGTATTATTTTGGTTTATTAATAATAAATGCATGGAATGATTATTTGTATTATTACTACTTCTTATTATTATTATTACATAATAATGTAGTAACTCGCTATAATTTTCATAGTAGAATATTATTAGGATTTTAGTAGTTAATTCCTTGTACTAGCTATTATGTATGAACTTAACGGGTAGGTAATACCCTAGAAATAATTATAAAATGCTAATAAGAAGAAAAGGCTTTTATAATAATCGGTTCATATTATTAATATGCTACGATTAACTATTGACAACTCATTTTACCTATAATATTCTATATGATTAAATTATATCTGTTGTGTTTATTGAAGAAACATGTCTCAAATGTCGGATGCTGAGTTTGAGCAACTAGTCGAGAAACGTGTGAATGAAAGAATTGCTGCAACCGAAGCAGCAAAAGCAGCAGCCGAAGCAGCAGCTAAAGCAGCAGCCGTAAACACAAATTCACGAAACGGATGCTCATACAAAACTTTTCAAGGATGCAAACCACAGACGTTTAGTGGAACCGAGGGACCAGTCGGTCTAACCCGATGGTTTGAAAAGATGGAGTCCGTTTTCAAAATCAGTAATTGTGCGAACGGAGACAAGTCAAAGTATGCTTCGTGTACGTTGCAAGACGGTGCACTTACTTGGTGGAACAATTATGCTAAAGCAGAAGGAATAGATACGGCATATGATATCTCTTGGGAAGAACTGAAAAAGATGCTAATCGAGGAGTACTGTCCTCGAAACGAGATCAGAAAAATGGAATCTGAGTTACGTAATCTGAAGGTTATCGGCGCGAATCTCAATAACTATGAAAAGCGTTTCATGGAACTAGCCTTGTTGTGTCCCGAATTGGTGCCAAACGAGAAACGAAAGATAGAAATGTATATTGACGGTTTATCGATCAATATCAAAGGAAATGTTACATCGTCCAAACCGAATACGATGCAGGAAGCCATGACAATGGCACACCAACTCATGGACCAGATCACAGAGAGTTCGATTAAGGCACCAATTACCGAAGTCAAGACAACTGAAGGAAAGAGGAAATGGGAAGACTATAAGGGCAAAAGTACTCACCTGAAGAAACAAGAAACTTTTAAAGGTAAACAAGATGTGGCAACTGCAAGTCCTAACTATAAGGGACCTCATCCGTTCTGCAAAAGGTGTTACACACATCATGCAGGCTATTGCCAAGTGGTCTGTGATAAGTGCAACAAGAAAGGACACGTGGCGAAAGATTGTTATGCCACCGTTTCTGAAGTAAAGACAAAATTGACCGATGTCAAGAAATGTTATGGATGCGGGAAGTCTGGTCACTTTATAAATCAATGCCCTGATAAGGAGAAGAACAAAGAACCCGCACGAGGGAGGGCATTTAATGTTAGTGCCAGTAAAGCACGTGAGGATCCTAATCTTGTCACGGGTACGTTTACCGTTAATAATCAACTAGCTTCTATTATGTTTGATACGGGTGCTGATAGAAGTTATATGTGTAAAGACTTTAGTTTTAAACTAAAATGTGCATCATTACCTCTAGACGATAAATATACTATTGAATTAGCTAATGGTAAACTGATAAAAGCCGATAAAATTTGCCATGATTGCGAAATGAATCTCGCTGGTGAAACCTTCAAAATCGATTTGATACCCGTAGAATTAGGAAGTTTTGACGTAATCGTTGGCATGGACTGGATGTCCAAAACAAGAGCGGAAGTTGTTTGCGCTGAGAAAGCAATCCGCATCCCTCGTAAGAATGAAACGTCATTAATGATTTATGGGGAGAAGAGCAACTCAAAGCTGAACTTTATCAGCTGTATGAGGGCCCAGAAACTTATAAGAAAAGGTTGTTATGCTATTCTGGCACACATAAAGAAGATCGATACTGAAGAAAGAAGCATTAATGACATGCCGGTTGTAAGAGAATATCCCGGAGTATTTCCAGAAGAATTACCGGGGCTACCTCCACATAGATGTGTAGAATTCCAGATTGATCTCATACCAGGAGCTGCACCTGTAGCCCGATCTCCATATAGACTTGCACCTTCAGAAATGCAAGAATTACAAGACCAGTTGCAAGAATTATCGGACCGTGGATTTATTCGTCCTAGTTTTTCACCTTGGGGTGCTCCTATTCTGTTCGTCAAGAAGAAGGATGGATCTATGAGAATGTGCATAGATTACAGAGAATTAAACAAATTAACGATCAAGAATCGGTACCCATTACCGAGGATTGATGATTTGTTTGATCAATTGCAAGGATCAAGTGTTTATTCTAAGATTGATCTACGCTCCGGATATCATCAACTGAGAGTGAAGGAAGAAGATGTTCCTAAAACCGCGTTCAGAACCCGTTACGGTCACTATGAGTTTCTAGTCATGCCTTTTGGATTAACTAATGCTCCAGCAGTATTCATGGATCTAATGAATCGCATCTGTAGACCGTATTTAGACAAATTTGTCATTGTTTTTATCGACGACATATTGATTTACTCGAAGAACAAGGAAGAACATGAGCAACACTTAAGACTGGTACTGGAGATACTCAAGAAAGAAGAATTGTACGCAAAATTTTCGAAGTGTGATTTCTGGTTACAAGAAGTACATTTTTTGGGCCATGTTGTCAGTAAACATGGAATTAAAGTTGACCCCGCCAAGATCGAAGCCATTAGTAAATGGGAAACCCCGAAGACTCCAACACAAATTCGCCAATTCTTAGGTCTTGCTGGTTACTACCGAAGATTCATTCAAGATTTCTCTAGAATCGCCAAACCCTTAACTGCATTGACTCAAAAGGGAAAGAAGTATGATTGGTCCACAGAACAGGAATCCTCATTCCAGTTATTAAAGAAGAAGTTAACGTCTGCACCCATTTTGTCATTACCGGAAGGAAATGATGATTTCGTGATCTATTGTGATGCTTCACGCCAAGGTTTAGGATGTGTATTAATGCAACGCATAAAAGTCATCGCATATGCCTCACGACAACTAAAAATTCATGAAAAGAACTATACGACGCATGATTTAGAACTTGGAGCAGTAGTTTTTGCACTCAAAATATGGAGACACTATCTATATGGCTCCAAGTGTACAGTGTACACTGACCATAAGAGTCTTCAGCATATTTTTGATCAAAAACAACTCAATATGAGGCAACGTCGCTGGGTAGAGTTGTTAAACGATTACGATTGTGAAATCCGTTACCACCCCGGAAAGGCTAATGTTGTAGCTGATGCCTTAAGTCGAAAAGAAAGAGTAAAACCTCTTAGGGTTCGAGCTTTGCATTTTACAATTCATACTGATCTCACAAAGCAAATTCAAGCAGCACAGTTAGAAGCTTTAAAAGAAGAAAACGAAAAAGGCGAAATGAGCAAAGGGTTAGAAAAACAACTTGAAGTAAAAGCCAATGGAACCCTGTATTTTGCTGGTAGGATATGGGTACCAAAACATGGTAACCTAAGACAACTAGTACTGGATGAAGCACACAAAACGAGGTACTCAATTCACCCAGGAAACGGGAAAATGTACCACGATCTCAAGAAGTTTTATTGGTGGCCTAATATGAAGACAGAAATTGCTACTTATGTAAGCAAATGTTTGACGTGTGCAAAGGTCAAAGCTGAGCACCAAAAGCCGTCAGGATTACTGCAACAACCGGAAATTCCGCAGTGGAAATGGGAAAGAATAACCATGGATTTCATTACGAAATTGCCAAGGACTGCAAGTAGTCATGATACTATTTGGGTGATAGTTGATCGTCTAACTAAATCAGCTCACTTTCTACCAATAAAGGAGAAAGACAGTATGGAGAAATTAGCAAGCCTATATTTGAAGGAAGTAGTTTCCAGGCATGGTGTACCCATCTCTATCATATCTGATCGCGACACCCGATTCACATCACGTTTTTGGCAATCATTACAAAAAGCATTGGGAACTCGATTAGATATGAGCACCGCTTATCACCCACAGACAGATGGTCAAAGTGAAAGAACAATACAAACATTGGAAGACATGTTACGGGCATGCGTGATTGACTTTGGAACCAGTTGGGATCGATACTTACCGTTGGCAGAATTTTCATACAATAACAGCTATCATACGAGCATCAACGCAGCGCCATTTGAAGCACTTTACAGTAGAAAGTGCAGATCTCCTATCTGTTGGAGTGAAGTAGGAGAAAGACAACTTACTGGACCAGAAATTATTCATGAAACCACCGAAAAGATCATTCAAATACAACAGCGATTGAAAACGGCCATGAGTCGCCAAAAGAGTTATGCTGATGTAAGAAGAAAACCACTAGAATTTCAAGTGGGCGACAAAGTCATGTTGAAAGTGTCACCCTGGAAAGGCGTTGTACGATTCGGTAAACGAGGAAAGCTAAGTCCTAGGTACGTAGGACCCTTTGAAATCACCGAAAGAATTGGAGCAGTTGCTTATCGATTAAAGCTACCGCAAGAACTTAGTAGTGTTCACGACACATTTCACGTGTCAAATTTGAAGAAATGTTTAGCTGAAGAGGATGTCGTAATTCCTCTTGACGAATTACGAATTAATGATAAACTCCATTTTGTCGAAGAACCTGTCGAAATCATGGACCGTGAGGTCAAACAATTAAAACAAAGCAAAATACCGATAGTTAGAGTTCGTTGGAACGCAAGACGAGGACCCGAGTTTACTTGGGAACGTGAAGATCAAATGAAGCAAAAGTATCCACATTTGTTCACTGATATCGCTCATGAAACAGGTACTACTCAAAATTTCGGGACGAAATTTTCTTTAACGGGGAGGTACTGTGATGACCCGAAAATTTTTGACTTATTTAAACCAATTCTCTATACGATTTATTATTTTAACACGTTAAACAAAGTCTGTTAGATTGAGTCTCAAAATTTTAGAACTGTTACATATATACAATTACCTTTGACTACTCTCGACGATTCATGAACAATTATATGTATGTATATATATGTACAAGTAAAAACGACTTTTCTACAGTAAAAATTACTTTGCTACAGTAAAACACTATTTGCTACAGTGAAACCGTATTTTGCTACAGTGCTACAGTGAAAACACTATTTGCTACAGTAAAACACTATTTGCTACAGTAAAACACTATTTGCTACAGTAACACTATTGCTACAGTAAAACACTATTTGATGTCGACGAACTAGCAAACAAAAACAGAAAAGGCGGCCATGCGATCGCATGGCAAAAACACTGAAAACTCATGCGATCGCATGAACTACACTAAATGGAAAAGTATTATAAATACACCAGTTTGCTCGACGATTTTTTTTCAACTCTTTCTTATTCTTCTTCAATTTAAATTTAAATTTATAATTATAATTATAATTTTAATTTTAAGTTTAATAATAATAAAGTATATTCGAGTGTGTTTTAATTCGGGTTTCAAACCGCTTTAAGCTAAGGAAATATTGGGTATTGTCCGGGGTATTGTTCTTGAATCCAAGGCCAACCATACAGTCATCTACCATCATTACGTCTACGCAATTTGCCTACAATATTGAGTCTCAATATTGAACTGTGAGTTTATAGATCCCTTTTTAAATACATTAAATATTTTTGGGCTGAGAATACATGCAATTTATTTTAAAAACAATGGATACAAGTACATACTTATTCTACACTGAGTTAAACCGAAAATCCCTTAGCTTTGGTAACTAGTAGCTGCCAGTACATAGGATATGGACTGGTGGGCGCGAATAATTGTATATGGATCCATAGGGCTTGACATCCCCGTCCGAGCTAGAGCGCTAGCCTTTTAACGGACGTATGTTATTTGAGTTTAAGACACGTTGGTTTGCGTGTATTAAAACGAATGGGGTAATTATCACTATAGCGTTAAGTTTAGTTACCAGGGTGCTCTGTTACGTAGAATCTATTGATAAACTTTTGATGAAATCTTGTGGTCTATCTTTATATATGTTTATGACTCGAGCAATTAAACCTATAACTCACCAACATTCGTGTTGACTTTTTTAGCATGTTTTATTCTCAGGTCCTTAGAATGCTTCCGCTGTGATGTGCTTGTTGCCTGCATGGAGTCTCTCATGCTTTGTACAAAGTTTATTGCATTCAAAATAAAACTGCGTTGTGTAATAAATAACTGGACTGTGATGTCAACCTGTAAATTAAAGACTTATGTATTTCGGGGTTTTGCTTATACCTAAGCACTCGCCCACATGTTTATAACTTTCTATGTTTAGAAAGTCACTTATTTTAATGAATGCAATATTTTATCAAAACGTATCATATAGAGGTCAAAACCTCACTGTGGAATCAATGATTAACGTGCCGCGTCAATAGCGATTTTGACGGGTCGTTACAATTGCTGTATGTGCAGATTTGGATGTTGATGCAGGTGGGATTATTAGGATGATTAGTAAGAATTACACAACTACCAGGTGGAGAGATCAACATAACAAATCATTTGTTCCACTTACAGACCAATCATATTGGAGCGATCTAACTTAGAGCATTCATGCCGATTCATCGAGACTAATAATGCATAGAGGAAGGAGACGTGGACAACATATACTGAATGAGATGGACGAACCTAACGTTGGTGAAATAAGTGCACGACCGAAATGTTGTATTTGTCATGGTAGCGGTCATACCAGAAAAACGTGTCGTAATAGACGCTAAATAGGTGGTGAAATGTGCCATTATCAGGTTTTAATGTGTTTGATTGTAATGTTTATTTGATTATGTCATTATTGGTTTTTATTTAAGTAACATTTGTATTGTTTTCCATGTAATCATTTCACTTATTATTATAAACTTAGTTGTGAAATGTGTTTTAAACATCATGAAAGATTAGGGTTTCAATATATATAGAAATGGGAAAATTCTGCATTAGGGTTTCAATATTTAGGGCTTTCTAGAAACCGAGTTTCCCAAAGCCGGTTTCAGAACGTGTCACTAGACCGGTGTTTCCATTGCCGATTTTTGGTAAAATTTACCAAACACTGTTTGGAAAACACGGTTATACGTGTTTTATACATTTTTTTTTTGTTTTTCTATTTTTGTAAAAAATTTAATATTAATACTGTTTAGGTAAAAAAAAATCGATTTTTCGAATATATACGGTAAAGTACTTTGCATTTTCAAAATTAATAAAATTCATTGTTAATTATAAAACATAATATTGTAAATCAAATATATTGTATTATATATTATATACTAGTTTTATGAGCTCGTGGGGTTCATAATAGTTATATAAATTAGTATTCGTTGACGTTAGCGTTGATACTTATCAAATGTATAATCCAATAATAGATAAAACCCCTAATCCTATGTTACTGATAACATTTTATGGAACGCATTAGTATTGAATACTAACTCATAGATTATGAGCCCATCCGTTAGAACTTTTTAACTTCAATTGATAAATAATAGATAAAACCCTAGACATGAGCTCGTAAAACTTTCTTTAAAATTGACCATTATAAATAGGTTTTATGTAATCTCTACTTGTATATGCTTTTAGTTCAAACTAATTTCATTATGTCAAAATATCAAGAGAAAGAGACTTAGATCTAAATATCTATAAGAATTACCAAATAATCATTTTAACTTTAATTGACAAATAATCAATATAATACCAAACATGAACTCGTAAAAAGTTGTTTTTACCTATTAACCGATGACAATGATTGAACAAACTTATATAGTACCAGAAAAACATGTTCATAGTAAAAAATTCAAGTTGCAGCTCAAACATCATGTAAGTACAATATATGCTTCTTTTATTGGATTACGTATATAGTTTTAAATAGTATCTTAAAACTTAAATTGTACGGAGTAGTACACACACACACACACACACACACATATATATATATATATATATATATATATATATATATATATATATATATATAGGGGCAGGATCAATGGGGAAGTAACCAATCGGGGAGAAGCGGGGGGAAACAAATTTTTTTTTTCGTTTTTTTGGAATTTTTTTTCCGGCATCAAGATCACACGAAAATATGAACATTTAGAAGAGACACTTCGTGATAAATTTTATTATTTAGGCGGGAAAACGATCGACAAAAATAACATTCAAGATAATATTGTTCGTGAAGAATATAAACGTTTTTTTTTTCATGATTTGTGAAGTAAAATTTAGCCCGATTTAGAGTTTAGGGTTTAGGGTTTAGGGTTTGGTGTTTTGGGTTTATTCCATAAACCCAAAACACTAAACCCTAAACCCTAAACTCTAAACCGTTTGTGTTAAAAACTCAATCTAAATTCTAAATCTAAACCCTAAATCTAAACCCTAAACCCTAAATTTCTAAACCTTAATATCTAAACCCTATAAACCCTAATATCTAAACCCCAATAGCTAAAACCTCAACATACGCTCGAAAAACACGATAATTGTTATATATTACTTCTTCGAGCGTTTTCCCGCCAAAATAAAAACATTTATCACAAAGTGTCTCTACTAAATGTTCATATTTTCATCCCATCTATAATGTTCATGAACAAGGTTTTTTCAAAAAACGAAAAAAAAAAGTTTTTGCTTCCCCCCGCTTCCCCCCGATTGGTTACTTCCCTCTTGATCCTACCACTATATATATATATATATATATATATATATATATATATATATATATATATATATATATATATATATATATATATATATATATATATATATATATATATATATATATAATCATTACATATGTACATAACAAACAATAATGTTGAATTAAATCTTTGTTATATATATATATATATATATATATATATATATATATATATATATATATATATATATATATATATATTAAAAAGATAAAGAGATATTAAAATTAATATGTTATTACATATTTATGTTAAAAAGTATTATATCAAAGATATAGAGGTACAACAAATTTCATTATATTATTCTTATTCATTTATAGAAGTGAGTACTTAATTTGAAAAATTCAAAAATGGATTAATATTGGATTATAGATTTAAGATGGAGGGAGTAGCTCATTATACTAAAAGAATCATTACATATGTATATAACAAACAATAATGTTGAATTAATTCTCTGTTTATATATATATATATATATATATATATATATATATATATATATATATATATATATATATATATATATATATATATATATATTAATAATAAAGATAAAGAGATATTATGTTTAATATTTTATTACATATTTATGTTGAAAGCTATTATCATTAAAGATATGATATG
Source organism: Rutidosis leptorrhynchoides (assembly GCF_046630445.1). Lineage (NCBI taxonomy): Eukaryota > Viridiplantae > Streptophyta > Magnoliopsida > Asterales > Asteraceae > Rutidosis > Rutidosis leptorrhynchoides. The sequence continues at coordinate 600,307,642 of NC_092334.1, forward strand.
TTAAAATAGTGTTTATCATATCTAAATTTACGTTGTAACTATGATTAAATAAATAAAATGATTATTTGTTTAATTTATTTTATTACAAAATATAATATATATATATATATATATATATATATATATATATATATATAAATAATAATAATAATAATAATAATAATAATATATAATATTGAATATTAATGTATAATTAATCTGATAAGCATTCTTAAATACCTATTCAATTAGAATCTGACAAATAAGCATTATTGTTTTGATTTATATATATGTAATGTAATGATAGTTGTAAGATAGTTCCCCTCATATCTTAGTTAATCACATTCAAAGATTAACATTGAACGATCCAAAAAAGTTATTACTACTAGAAACTTGTACTTTAAATCCACTCTATGCTATACAACTTAATCACCAAACTCAAACTATTGTTTGAGTTTCGACATCCTCAATAACAAAACTAGCCAAGTCTCTAGCTCTTTCAGCTTCAACCTCCCAATCTGTCCACCACATCACCACCATCATAACCACCACACATGACATTTGTGCTGCCAACATCCCCAACCACAACCCTTCAAAGTCTAACCCCGTATAGAATCCCAACACTACCGAAACCGGCATCCCGACAAGATAAAAACATCCTACGTTTATATTCGCTCCTGTTCTTGGCCTGGCTGTCCCTCTTAGCACGCCACAACCCGTTGTTTGTGGGCAGTTTCCAAGCTCACATAATCCAATGATTGGTAAAACTAATTTTGTTAATGCTATAATATCTTTATCTTCACTGAACATACTAGCCCATTTGTTTCGTACACTTGTAGCGAAAAACAAAGCAGAAAAGCCAAGTATAAAGCTACAAAATAAGCCAACATTGGCTGCTAGTTTCGCCTTGTAAGGTTTATTCGCACCTAACTCGTTACCAACACGAGTTGAGACGCTAAAACTCAATGAAGATGGGAAGATGTAAATCAATGAGGTGGTTTGAATCAATATTCCCATTGATGAAACGGTTGCTTTCGGGTTAACGAGTAATCCACATAGCAAAATCATGATTTCGTACCACCACCATTCGAGACAAACAGAAATGCAACTTGGAATTGCTAAATTAATAAGTGAATTCCACCCTTTAAAGCATTTTCTTGAAAAACCTCCCCATGTTTTCTTGTAAACACCGGAAATGATTATGTAAATGATCAATGAAGCAACAAAGATGAAGTTTGTTAAAACACTACTAATTGCAATGCCTTTGATACCCAAATTAAGTTTGATAACAAGAAAATAGTTTATGGGTATGTGAAGAAGAATTGAAATAAGTGCACAAATTGTTAAAGGCATAGTTATGGTTTGGGAACGAAGATAAATTCGCAATGGATGTAAGAAAGATTGGGATAAAAGATCAGGAAGGCAGTAAAGAAGATAAGTTTGTGCCATTGTTGAGATTTCTTGATTCTGTTTACAAATTAACAAAATCTGTTTCATGTTAACCCATAAAACAGAAATGGGTAATGAAGTTAATAGTAACAGAAGTATTGTTCTTTGTAAACAAAGGCCAAGACGAGTGTAGTTTTGGGCGCCGAAAGCTTGACCACAAATAGGTTCCATTCCTATGGCTAGGCCCGAAAGAATGGAATAACCTGTAATGTTGGCGAACCCAATGGCGAGTGAACCACCCGCGAGTGGAAGTTCACCTAGACGGCCCAAAAAGAGCATTGAGATCATTGATCGTGAATACAGGATTAGCCCGGTTATGATCATTGGAATCGCGATTTGACCAATCGCAATAACTTCATTGAATGCTATGTTAAGGTGAGATTTGTGGGGATTAATGTAATCAAGAGTTGGTGTTGTTTGGTTGTTTGCAGGGTTTTTGGGGTTCAAAGGACTATACATGTCCCAATTCTTTTGAGTTGATGACACTTTTTGACACATGTTGTACAAAATTCTGTTTTTGTTATGTGTTTGAGAAAGGGGAGAATTGCAGGGTTATTGCTTAGAGTTGTGGGTATTTATAGGGCCGAATGGGCTTGTTCCCAGTGAGGTGGTTTTGTCTTCATCCAAAGAAGCTAATACTATTTTATAGACCAATTTAAATCATATGTTATTATTTTATTATTATATTATAATTATATACTATATACTATAATGTATTATAATATATTATATTATAATTATTTATGAATATATTATATTTATTAGAATATCTGATTTTTAAATTATATGTATCCTAATAATATACTATTATACTATAATAAATAATTATAAATAAATATGTATTCATGCATCTAATACACAAGTATTGACTTAATAAGATTCCTTGGATCGATGTACTAATGTTTCTATCATCATAACTAAATGCAGAATATTGTTAGAATTGTATAACAGTATTTAACAATGGCTATACCTAAATGCAGAATATTGTTAGATTGTTAGATTTCTACAACAATATTTAACAATGGGTCAATGGCTATACCTAAATGAAATACGATATGACATAGAATGACAAAAACTAAATAAATTTATCGTCATTACATGTTTTAATGTTTGATTAATGCATTAATCATTATGATCATGTAATATAAGTTTTGGTCCTTTTGGACCACTTATTAATCACAAGCCAACCTTGCATTACATGACTATTTATATTATTTTATTATATTATATATACTATATAAAAATAAAAATACTGCGAAATTAAATAGTACGGAGTATGAGTTACTTAAAAAATCAATTGGAAAAAAATATCTAAAAGATAGACCCGAATATATTAATAAAAGTAGAAAAATTAAGTTTGGGATGTATGAGTCATTCACACAAAGACGATAAGGATTTATCCATGCTTTAATGTACTTTCCAATATTAAATAAAAATGATTTTATTAATTTGTTCCTTTGGTTTATATTCTTATTTTAATTAATAAATATAATATAATTTTATTATTCACATAATAATATTAATTAATTAATTGATACTTTATACTTTAAAGTGGCCGATTAATAGATTTTACTTGATGATGTATGTATCATTAGATTACAAGAATGATACTCGAACTAATAAAAACTTATCATTATCAAGAAGGTTGCAACTTATTTATCTTATTAATCATTATCAAGCTACTCAATTAATTGCCAACATTTATTTAGGGGAAATTGGTCAAAGAAATCGTGTAATAATATGTCCTTAAATTACGGTATTTGTAAATATGCACTCTGATCATGCATCACGCACCACTCATGATACGTATAAGTCTGTGTGTGATGCGTGTTAACGAGGTTTTCAGCGACACGGTCTATTTCCGATGTAACACGCATAACACACCAAGTAACACGCACCGTGCGTGTGAGTCTGTGCGTGTTGCAGCCGATAAGAAAGGATTTTTAGCTACCAAATGGTTGGCATTAAATGGAACTTCAATGACTCCAATAACCAACCAAACCGTCTAACTATGAATATCTGTGATGCATTTAAAGGGACTTCTACACGTGAAAAACTTAGTCATTCATTAACACAACCTTCTTGTTCCTTCTCCTTCACTAAACTTTCTTTAACAAAATTATAGCAACGATGAACTTTCGAAGGATATTCGATGAAAGAAAGGTGAAATCCATGAGTTTCCTGGGTCCAAGAGAAATTCATTGGGATATGATGTTACATTTTTGTAACGATTATGGAGACATTTACCCCTCATTCATACTAGAATTTTATGTCAATTTAAAGCTCAATGATGACAACACCGTAACCTTTAAATTATATGATAACACCTACCATTGGACATTAGAGGTATTGGGCAGAGCTCTTGGTGTTCCAACCATGGGAACCACCTTTTTGGCTACTTAACGATTAATCGATGCACTTCCTGACGAATTTCGTTGTCTAGAATTGATAAATAAGATCTATAATCCTCAACACACATTTGGTTCCCTCCGCCAAACAACTCTTCATGACAAATAATACCTCCGAAACGTTGGCCTATGTCATCATCATTAAGAGCAACATACTTGGACGATCGCTTGACGATGGCAACATGAGTGCCACTGAAATCGCAGTTTTGTGGTGCTTACTTGAGCACAAGCACCTCAACATAGCCTTTATCATGGCTAACCGCATGAATGAAGATCGTCATGAAAACAAAAAGTCTCTCATATATGGCCTTCACCTATCTAATATGTTCATATACATTGCGATCGAGGGTCGCTGAACGGATACCCATCACACCAAATCTCTTCTCATTCTTGGGGATAAACTTGTCTCTTAAATGCCCAAACGAATCCAATAAGTGTGTATTTTACTGTAACGACTCAACCCGTTATCCAACCGAATACGCAGCAAAATCTTTTTTTTTTTTATATGACAGAAGGGTGCGCGGCGCGCTCCACTGCCTGTGCGCGGCGCGCTCAAGGCCTGGTTAGCTTCTGTCCGAAATTTCCAATTTTCAATTAAAGATCTCCCACTTCCTGACACTTTTAGACTAAACGCTTTTCACAACATATAATATTAGATAAAACTAACACGTTCCAATAATAAAACGAGTTTTACAACACCGGGCCCACATCGGCCGTTTTACGACTTTCGTACAAAATACAAGTTTCAATCCCAATTTACATTTAGACGAGTTAGGACTCTATAACCCAACCCGATACCAAGAGCATAATCCCGGGGACTACCAAATCCTCAATCCGCGTCCGTATATCCAAAAGCTACCCCATCGAGCCCAAGCGCTCCTACGTAACTAGTCTAACAACTAGCTAGCCTCATAACACAATACCTGAAAAAGGTAAACAACGAGAGGGGTAAGCTAACGCTTAGTGAGTGCAATAAGTATACACATACATATTTAATATACCTACTTGCAACCACCTACTCACATACCGCAAACATGCTAGCAATACAATATTAACATACGAACTCCAAGTATAAAGCTAATAACCTCCATTACCGCAACTAGCATAAACAATAGCATATACTCCAAAATAATATATTATGCTATACAACAACACATACACAACCATATGGTTAACCAAACGTACAAGGGAACGGTACTCGTGAAAGACCGTCGGAGTTCATAACATCCATTAGTGTACTTAACACCGCGTACTAACTAATGCCCGGGTGATGTCTTAAACACCGCGACTAACTCACCCCCATGACAATGTGGTGTCTTAAACACTGCGACTATCCCACATGTCAATCAAACCAATGAGTGGTGTCTTAAACACCGCGACAATACCACTCCCATGACAATGTGGTGTCTTAAAAACCGCGACTATCCCACATGTCAATCAAACCAATGAGTGGTGTCTTAAACACCGCGACAATACCACTCCCATGACAATGTGGTGTCTTAAACACCGCGACTATCCCACATGTCAATCAAACCAATGAGTGGTGTCTTAAACACCGCGACAATACCACTCCCATGACAATGTGGTGTCTTAAACACCGCGACTACCCCCCATTTCACGCCACACAAATAAATACATTATATACATACATGCATAATTATTCCACTCACCTCGAGATGCCCGCACAAGTCATGTATGCAAATCGCCTCCAAAGCAACCGAGCAAACCTTTTACCTATAGTATGCATATAGGTATACAAACAATCAACATACATTCTCTACGAGAGAATTTGACTCCAACACCCTTAACCAAGGGTTTATACCGACCTCCACGAACTGCCCATTTAGACACCTAAAGGGGACTTCACCAATTACCACTACGGGTGGTAATTTCGACCCATCAAACAAGTACAATTTAACTTAAATTATACTTGGCACCATTTAAACCAACCTAGGTCTTAACACTAAATTACTACTTAGGTAGTAATCATTCAAAACGCTATTTAACACTTAACAAAAGTGCTTATTATCCAATTAATTCAAAATTAATGTCATTACCAAAATTTGACCCAATTCGATTCACCCATTTGACATAAGTCCCGAAAACATCCTTAATCACTAACGGCTATTGATTAACTTTCCAAAACACCATTTAATGCATGAACCAAGCATTTACATACTTGATTCTTCAAATCTTGACTCAAAACTTAGTTTGACACCAAATCAAGGTTAACACCCATCTAGACTAGCAAACTTGTTCTTTAAGAACATCGAAACACTAACACATTATAATCTACTGATTTTAACACCCAAACCATGAAGAATACTTCCAAATTCGTCATCAAACCCTAAACCCACAATAAGCAGGTTTACTTACACTAGCAATACAACAAAACCCCCAATTCCATGAGAAATGGGGTTTAGAACCCCAACAAGATCAAACCCTAAACATGAACAAGAACCTTACAAATAAATTCGGAGTTGGAGCTTACCACTACAACCAAAACATAGCCAAGAATGAAATGAACAACATTAACACTTGAGCTTTCACCCGAAACGAGCTTCTTCTTCCCCAAAACAAGCTTCATCTCTCTAGAAATCTCTCTCTCTCTCTAAGAATGGATGAGAGTATTTGTGTGGATTTGAAAGTGATCCAAAACTAGATCCAATTCTGGTATTAAGGCCACAGATCCATCCTCAAGTGAAATAACCAAATTGCCATTCATTTAACTCAAAATAGAAAAAGCACGAATTCTGTCGCAGGGGCTGTACGCGACGCGTGAAATGTCCCGTTCTTATTGATTAAAAACGTTCCATATTAATTGATTTCGTTGCGAGGTTTTGACCTCTATATGAGACATTTTTCAAAGACTGCATTCATTTTTAAAACAAACCATAACCTTTATTTCATAAATAAAGGTTTAAAAAGCTTTACGTAGATTATCAAATAATGATAATCTAAAATATCCTGTTTACACACGACCATTACATAATGGTTTACAATACAAATATGTTACATCAAAATTAGTTTCTTGAAAGCAGTTTTTACACAATATCATACAAACATGGACTCCAAATCTTGTCCTTATTTTAGTATGCAACAGCGGAAGCTCTTAGTATTCACCTGAGAATAAACATGCTTTAAACGTCAACAAAAATGTTGGTGAGTTATAGGTTTAACCTATATATATCAAATCGTAACAATAGACCACAAGATTTCATATTTCAATACACATCCCATACATAGAGATAAAAATCATTCATATGGTGAACACCTGGTAACCGACATTAACAAGATGCATATATAAGAATATCCCCATCATTCCGGGACACCCTTCGGATATGATATAAATTTCGAAGTATTAAAGCATCCGGTACTTTGGATGGGATTTGTTAGGCCCAATAGATCTATCTTTAAGATTCGCTTCAATTAGGGTGTCTGTTCCCTAATTCTTAGATTACCAGACTTAATAAAAAGGGGCATATTCGATTTCGATAATTCAACCATAGAATGTAGTTTCACGTACTTGTGTCTATTTTGTAAATCATTTATAAAACCTGCATGTATCTTCATCCCAAAAATATTAGATTTTAAAAGTGGGACTATAACTCACTTTCACAGATTTTTACTTCGTCGGGAAGTAAGACTTGGCCACTGGTTGATTCACGAACCTATAACAATATATACATATATATCAAAGTATGTTCAAAATATATTTACAACACTTTTAATATATTTTGATGTTTTAAGTTTATTAAGTCAGCTATCCTCGTTAGTAACCTACAACTAGTTGTCCACAGTTAGATGTACAGAAATAAATCGATAAATATTATCTTGAATCAATCCACGACCCAGTGTATACGTATCTAAGTATTGATCATAACTCAAACTATATATATTTTGGAATCAACCTCAACCCTATATAGCTAACTCCAACATTCACATATAGAGTGTCTATGGTTGTTCCGAAATATTGATAATGCTAAAAACGAACATATATTTCATAGCATTATTTCTCAAGAAAGACAAGCTTTTAGTTGCAATTGTTCTATTTACAAGTGATATTCGTTTAAATAATAAAAGGTGAAGACAAAAGACAGATTCGACGAATTGAAGACGCAAACGACCAAAAAGCTCAAAAGTACAAAAGACAATAAAAAAGGTTCCAATTATTGATAAGAAACGTCTCGAAATTACAAGAGTACAAGATTCAAAATGCAAAGTACAAAATATTAAATTGTACGCAAGGACGTTCGAAAATCCGGAACCGGGACCAGAGTCAACTCTTAACGCTCGACGCAACGGGCTATAAATTACAAGTTAACTATGTATATAAATATAATATAATATATAATTAATTATATTAATTATATATATATTATATTTATAAATAAAAACCGTCTGCAGAGAAAGACTCCAAGGGACTGAGCTGTAAATTCATTCTCCGCGACTCGCGGAGTTTGAAGAGGATTTCACCGCGAGTCGCGGAGCCCCAAAATGAAATTCTGCCTATAAAGCCAACCGAATTCTGATCGTAAAAACCATCTTTTTCTTCCTCATTCATACGTAAAATTTATATTTATATTTATAATTTATATTTTAATTTTAATTATAATTCTAATAATAAGGGTATGTTAGCAAATGTTGTAAGGGTGTAAGTCGAAATTCTGTCCGTGTAACGCTACGCTATTTTTAATCATTGTAAGTTATGTTCAACCTTTTTACATTAATGTCTCGTAGCTAAGTTATTATTATGCTTATTTAAAACGAAGTAATCATGATGTTGGGCTAATTACTAAAATTGGGTAATTGGACTTTGTACCATAATTGGGGTTTGGACAAAAGAACGACACTTGTGGAAATTAGACTATGAGCTATTAATGGGCTTTATATTTGTTTAACTAAATGATAGTTTGTTAATGTTAATATAAAGATTTACAATTGGGCGTCCCTATAAATTACCATATACACTCGATCGGACACAATGGGCGGGGTATTTATATGTACGAATAATCGTTCATTTAACCGGACACGGAAATGGATTAATAGTTAATAAACTTGTTGAAACAGGGGTGAATTACATTCAAGGGTAATTGGTGTAATTGTTAACAAAGTAGTAAAACCTTGGTTTACACGCAGTCGATAACCTGGTGTATTCATTAAACAAAGTATTAAAACCTTGTTACAATTCGAATCCCCAATTAGTTGGAATATTTAACTTCGGGTATAAGAATAATTTGACGAGGACACTCGCACTTTATATTTACGACTGATGGACTGTCATGGACAAAAACCAGACGGACATATTAAATAATCCAGGACAAAGGACAATTAACCCATGGGCATAAAACTAAAATCAACACGTCAAACATCATGATTACGGAAGTTTAAATAAGCATAATTCTTTTATTTCATATTTAATTTCCTTTATTTTATATTTAATTGCACTTCTAATTATTGCACTTTTATTTATTGTTATTTAATCGCACTTTTAATTATCGTACTTTTTAATTATCGCAATTTTATTTTATCGCACTTTTATTATTCGCAATTTCATTATCGTTATTTACTTTACGCTTTAATTTAAGTCTTGTATTTATTTTATATTTTACATTAGGTTTTAACTGCGACTAAAGTTTTAAAATCGACAAACCGGTCATTAAACGGTAAAAACCCCCTTTATAATAATAATATTACTTATATATATATTTATATTTTTATAAAAGTAAACTAATATAGCGTTAAGCTTTGTTTAAAGATTTCCCTGTGGAACGAACCGGACTTACTAAAAACTACACTACTGTACGATTAGGTACACTGCCTATAAGTGTTGTAGCAAGGTTTAAGTATATCCATTCTCTAAATAAATAAATATCTTGTGTAAAATTGTATCATATTTAATAGTTTTTCCTAGTAAAATATAAACTATTTCGTATACCTTAGCTTTGACATCAAATATTTTTGGCGCCGCTACCGGGGATCGAACCCGGGTCACCCGCGTGACAGGCGGGAATACTTACCACTATACTACAAAGTCAATACCCCAAATGTCACAATTTTTAACCGTTAATCACCAAATTTTTTGCTAAAATCATGTTGAGAAGGATGCTATCTAAGAATTACTCAAGAAAAACGGTAAATTTCTACACCTAAACACCATTTAATCCGAAATTTGGTGTTCTTGAGCAATTTTTTCCCCAATTTGATTTTGATGCTTTTTAGTGTAATTAGGCTTAAATTGTTTATGTATTATGCTTGTATAACCTAGATTGATGCTATTTAACATGATTAGAAGCCTTAAACTTCAAATTTTGAATAATCTAGGGTTTGTGTTCTTGAGCAAATTTGGGGCTTTTTGATATAAACAGGTTATGGCCGATTTTTGTCATGAATTGTTGCTAAATTGAGTAGTGTAACATGTCTAGGTAGTTAAATGATCCAAACTTTGAGCCTAAACATGATTTTGAGAATTAAAGTGGACTTTTTCAAGTCTAAAATTCATGAACTTGATTTTTGAAAAATAATGCCATTTGAGACTTGTTTAGTTGCTAGTAATGATTATTTTGACATGTTATTTGAGTTGAATGCTTATGAACTTGGCGAACATTTTCGTATATGCTTATTTGAAAAAGTGTAGATTTGATAAAAATGTGAAAATGAGCTTAAGTTTGATATAAATTGATAATGTCATTGTAATTATTTTGATTGATGATTTTACTGACACTAATGCATATTTGGATGCACAAAAATTGTGTTTGATGTGTTTTGCAGAATGAAAGGGGTGAATCTTCATCCCAAGCCCGCAATGCTCCTGCTGAGAATTTGGAACAACAGGAGGTGGATAATGAAATGTCCCGTTCTTATTGATTAAAAACGTTCCATATTAATTGATTTCGTTGCGAGGTTTTGACCTCTATATGAGACGTTTTTCAAAGACTGCATTCATTTTTAAACAAACCATAACCTTTATTTCATCAATAAAGGTTAAAAAAGCTTTACGTAGATTATCAAATAATGATAATCTAAAATATCCTGTTTACACACGACCATTACATAATGGTTTACAATACAAATATGTTACAACAAAATAAGTTCCTTGAATGCAGTTTTTACACAATATCATACAAGCATGGACTCCAAATCTTGTCCTTATTTAAGTATGCGACAGCGGAAGCTCTTAATAATCACCTGAGAATAAACATGCTTAAAACGTCAACAAAAATGTTGGTGAGTTATAGGTTTAACCTATATATATCAAATCGTAACAATAGACCACAAGATTTCATATTTCAATACACATCCCATACATAGAGATAAAAATCATTCATATGGTGAACACCTGGTAACCGACAATAACAAGATGCATATATAAGAATATCCCCATCATTCCGGGACACCCTTCGGATATGATATAAATTTCGAAGTACTAAAGCATCCGGTACTTTGGATGGGGTTTGTTAGGCCCAATAGATCTATCTTTAGGATTCGCGTCAATTAGGGTGTCTGTTCCCTAATTCTTAGATTACCAGACTTAATAAAAAGGGGCATATTCGATTTCGATAATTCAACCATAGAATGTAGTTTCACGTACTTGTGTCTATTTTGTAAATCATTTATAAAACCTGCATGTATTCTCATCCCAAAAATATTAGATTTTAAAAGTGGGACTATAACTCACTTTCACAGATTTTTACTTCGTCGGGAAGTAAGACTTGGCCACTGGTTGATTCACGAACCTATAACAATATATACATATATATCAAAGTATGTTCAAAATATATTTACAACACTTTTAATATATTTTGATGTTTTAAGTTTATTAAGTCAGCTGTCCTCGTTAGTAACCTACAACTAGTTGTCCACAGTTAGATGTACAGAAATAAATCGATAAATATTATCTTGAATCAATCCACGACCCAGTGTATACGTATCTCAGTATTGATCACAACTCAAACTATATATATTTTGGAATCAACCTCAACCCTGTATAGCTAACTCCAACATTCACATATAGAGTGTCTATGGTTGTTCCGAAATATATATAGATGTGTCGACATGATAGGTCGAAACATTGTATACGTGTCTATGGTATCTCAAGATTACATAATATATAATACAAGTTGATTAAGTTATGGTTGGAATAGATTTGTTACCAATTTTCACGTAGCTAAAATGAGAAAAATTATCCAATCTTGTTTTACCCATAACTTCTTCATTTTAAATCCGTTTTGAGTGAATCAAATTGCTATGATTTCATATTGAACTCTATTTTATGAATCTAAACAAAAAAAGTATAGGTTTCTGGTCGGAAAAATAAGTTACAAGTCGTTTTTGTAAAGGTAGTCATTTCAGTCGAAAGAACGACGTCTAGATGACCATTTTAGAAAACATACTTCCACTTTGAGTTTAACCATAATTTTTGGATATAGTTTCATGTTCATAATAAAAATAATTTTCTCAGAATAACAACTTTTAAATCAAAGTTTATCATAGTTTTTAATTAACTAACCCAAAACAGCCCGCGGTGTTACTACGACGGCGTAAATCCGGTTTTACGTTGTTTTTCGTGTTTCCAGGTTTTAAATCATTAAGTTAGCATATCATATAGATATAGAACATGTGTTTAGTTGATTTTAAAAGTCAAGTTAGAAGGATTAACTTTTGTTTGCGAACAAGTTTAGAATTAACTAAACTATGTTCTAGTGATTACAAGTTTAAACCTTCGAATAAGATAGCTTTATATGTATGAATCGAATGATGTTATGAACATCATTACTACCTTAAGTTCCTTGGATAAACCTACTGGAAAAGAGAAAAATGGATCTAGCTTCAACGGATCCTTGGATGGCTCGAAGTTCTTGAAGCAGAATCATGACACGAAAACAAGTTCAAGTAAGATCATCACTTGAAATAAGATTGTTATAGTTATAGAAATTGAACCAAAGTTTGAATATGATTATTACCTTGTATTAGAATGATAACCTACTGTAAGAAACAAAGATTTCTTGAGGTTGGATGATCACCTTACAAGATTGGAAGTGAGCTAGCAAACTTGAAAGTATTCTTGATTTTATGAAACTAGAACTTTTGGAATTTATGAAGAACACTTAGAACTTGAAGATAGAACTTGAGAGAGATCAATTAGATGAAGAAAATTGAAGAATGAAAGTGTTTGTAGGTGTTTTTGGTCGTTGGTGTATGGATTAGATATAAAGGATATGTAATTTTGTTTTCATGTAAATAAGTCATGAATGATTACTCATATTTTTGTAATTTTATGAGATATTTCATGCTAGTTGCCAAATGATGGTTCCCACATGTGTTAGGTGACTCACATGGGCTACTAAGAGCTGATCATTGGAGTGTATATACCAATAGTACATACATCTACAAGCTGTGTATTGTACGAGTACGAATACGGGTGCATACGAGTAGAATTGTTGATGAAACTGAACGAGAATGTAATTGTAAGCATTTTTGTTAAGTAGAAGTATTTTGATAAGTGTATTGAAGTCTTTCAAAAGTGTATAAATACATATTAAAACACTACATGTATATACATTTTAACTGAGTCGTTAAGTCATCGTTAGTCGTTACATGTAAGTGTTGTTTTGAAACCTTTAGGTTAACGATCTTGTTAAATGTTGTTAACCCAATGTTTATAATATCAAAAGAGATTTTAAATTATTATATTATCATGATATTATGATGTACGAATATCTCTTAATATGATATATATACATTAAATGTCGTTACAACGATAAACGTTACATATATGTCTCGTTTCAAAATCATTAAGTTAGTAGTCTTGTTTTTACATATGTAGTTCATTGTTAATATAATTAATGATATGTTTACTTATCATAATATCATGTTAACTATACATATAACCATATATATGTCATCATATAGTTTTTTTACAAGTTTTAACGTTCGTGAATCACCGGTCAACTTGGGTGGTCAATTGTCTATATGAAACCTATTTCAATTAATCAAGTCTTAACAAGTTTGATTGCTTAACATGTTGGAAACATTTAATCATGTAAATATCAATCTCAATTAATATATATAAACATGGAAAAGTTCGGGTCACTACAGTACCTACCCGTTAAATAAATTTCGTCCCGAAATTTTAAGCTGTTGAAGGTGTTGACGAATCTTCTGGAAATAGATGCGGGTATTTCTTCTTCATCTGATCTTCACGCTCCCAGGTGAACTCGGGTCCTCTACGAGCATTCCATCGAACCTTAACAATTGGTATCTTGTTTTGCTTAAGTCTTTTAACCTCACGATCCATTATTTCGACGGGTTCTTCGATGAATTGGAGTTTTTCGTTGATTTGGATTTCATCTAACGGAATAGTGAGATCTTCTTTAGCAAAACATTTCTTCAAATTCGAGACGTGGAAAGTGTTATGTACAGCCGCGAGTTGTTGAGGTAACTCAAGTCGGTAAGCTACTGGTCCGACACGATCAATAATCTTGAATGGTCCAATATACCTTGGATTTAATTTCCCTCGTTTACCAAATCGAACAACGCCTTTCCAAGGTGAAACTTTAAGCATGACCATCTCTCCAATTTTAAATTCTATATCTTTTCTTTTAATGTCAGCGTAGCTCTTTTGTCGACTTTGGGCGGTTTTCAACCGTTGTTGAATTTGGATGATCTTCTCGGTAGTTTCTTGTATAATCTCCGGACCCGTAATCTGTCTATCCCCCACTTCACTCCAACAAATCGGAGACCTGCACTTTCTACCATAAAGTGCTTCAAACGGTGCCATCTCAATGCTTGAATGGTAGCTGTTATTGTAGGAAAATTCTGCTAATGGTAGATGTCGATCCCAACTGTTTCCGAAATCAATAACACATGCTCGTAGCATGTCTTCAAGCGTTTGTATCGTCCTTTCGCTCTGCCCATCAGTTTGTGGATGATAGGCAGTACTCATGTCTAGACGAGTTCCTAATGCTTGCTGTAATGTCTGCCAGAATCTTGAAATAAATCTGCCATCCCTATCAGAGATAATAGAGATTGGTATTCCATGTCTGGAGATGACTTCCTTCAAATACAGTCGTGCTAACTTCTCCATCTTGTCATCTTCTCTTATTGGCAAGAAGTGTGCTGATTTGGTGAGACGGTCAACTATTACCCAAATAGTATCAAAACCACTTGCAGTCCTTGGCAATTTAGTGATGAAATCTATGGTAATGTTTTCTCATTTCCATTCCGGGATTTCGGGTTGTTGAAGTAGACCTGATGGTTTCTGATGCTCAGCTTTGACCTTAGAACACGTCAAACATTCTCCTACATATTTAGCAACATCGGCTTTCATACCCGGCCACCAAAAATGTTTCTTGAGATCCTTGTACATCTTCCCCGTTCCAGGATGTATTGAGTATCTGGTTTTATGAGCTTCTCTAAGTACCATTTCTCTCATATCTCCAAATTTTGGTACCCAAATCCTTTCAGCCCTATACCGGGTTCCGTCTTCCCGAATATTAAGATGCTTCTCCGATCCTTTGGGTATTTCATCCTTTAAATTTCCCTCTTTTAAAACTCCTTGTTGCGCCTCCTTTATTTGAGTAGTAATGTTATTATGAATCATTATATTCATAGATTTTACTCGAATGGGTTCTCTATCCTTCCTGCTCAAGGCATCGGCTACCACATTTGCCTTCCCCGGGTGGTAACGAATCTCAAAATCGTAATCATTCAATAATTCAATCCACCTACGCTGCCTCATATTCAGTTGTTTCTGATTAAATATGTGTTGAAGACTTTTGTGGTCGGTATATATAATACTTTTGACCCCATATAAGTAGTGCCTCCAAGTCTTTAATGCAAAAACAACCGCGCCTAATTCCAAATCATGCGTCGTATAATTTTGTTCGTGAATCTTCAATTGTCTAGACGCATAAGCAATCACCTTCGTTCGTTGCATTAATACACAACCGAGACCTTGCTTTGATGCGTCACAATAAATCACAAAATCATCATTCCCTTCAGGCAATGACAATATAGGTGCCGTAGTTAGCTTTTTCTTCAATAACTGAAACGCTTTCTCTTGTTCATCATTCCATTCAAATTTCTTCCCTTTATGCGTTAATGCAGTCAAGGGTTTTGCTATTCTGGAAAAGTCTTGGATGAACCTTCTGTAGTAACCAGCTAGTCCTAAAAACTGGCGTATGTGTTTCGGAGTTTTCGGGGTTTCCCACTTTTCAACAGTTTCTATCTTTGCCGGATCCACCTTAATACCTTCTTTGTTCACTATGTGACCGAGGAATTGAACTTCTTCCAACCAAAATGCACACTTTGAAAACTTAGCGTACAATTCTTCCTTCCTCAATACTTCTAACACCTTTCTCAAATGTTCACCGTGTTCTTGGTCATTCTTTGAGTAAATAAGTATGTCATCAATGAAAACAATGACAAACTTGTCAAGGTATGGTCCACACACTCGGTTCATAAGGTCCATGAACACAGCTGGTGCATTAGTTAAACCAAACGGCATGACCATAAACTCGTAATGACCGTAACGTGTTCTGAAAGCAGTCTTTGGAATATCATCTTCTTTTACCCGCATTTGATGATACCCGGAACGTAAGTCAATCTTTGAATAAACAGACGAACCTTGTAGTTGATCAAATAAGTCGTCGATTCTCGGTAGTGGGTAGCGGTTCTTGATGGTAAGTTTGTTCAACTCTCGGTAGTCGATACACAACCTGAATGTACCATCTTTCTTCTTGACAAACAAAACAGGAGCTCCCCACGGTGATGTGCTTGGTCGAATGAAACCACGCTCTAAAAGTTCTTGTAATTGGCTTTGCAGTTCTTTCATCTCGCTGGGTGCGAGTCTGTAAGGAGCACGAGCTATTGGTGCAGCTCCTGGTACAAGATCTATTTGAAATTCAACGGATCGATGTGGGGGTAATCCCGGTAATTCTTTCGGAAATACATCGGGAAATTCTTTTGCAATGGGAACATCATTGATGCTCTTTTCTTCAGTTTGTACTTTCTCGACGTGTGCTAGAACAGCATAGCAACCTTTTCTTATTAGTTTTTGTGCCTTCAAATTACTAATAAGATGTAGCTTCGTGTTGCCCTTTTCTCCGTACACCATTAAGGGTTTTCCTTTTTCTCGTATAATGCGAATTGCATTTTTGTAACAAACGATCTCCGCTTTCACTTCTTTCAACCAGTCCATACCGATTATCACATCAAAACTCCCTAACTCTACTGGTATCAAATCAATCTTAAATGTTTCGCTAACCAGTTTAATTTCTCGATTCCGACATATATTATCTGCTGAAATTAATTTACCATTTGCTAATTCGAGTAAAAATTTACTATCCAAAGGCGTCAATGGACAACTTAATTTAGCACAAAAATCTCTACTCATATAGCTTCTATCCGCACCCGAATCAAATAAAACGTAAGCAGATTTATTGTCAATAAGAAACGTACCCGTAACAAGCTCCGGGTCTTCCTGTGCCTCTACCGCATTAATATTGAAAACTCTTCCACGGCCTTGTCCATTCGTGTTCTCCTGGTTCGGGCAATTTCTAATAATGTGGCCTGGTTTTCCACATTTATAACAAACTACATTGGCATAACTTGCTCCGACACTACTTGCTCCGCCATTACTCGTTCCGACACCATTTGTTCCTTTCGTTCTATTAACCCCTGGTCCGTAGACCTCACACTTCGCCGCGCTATGACCATTTCTTTTACACTTGTTGCAAAATTTGGTGCAGAACCCCGAGTGATTCTTTTCACACCTTTGGCATAGTTGCTTCTGATTGTTGTTGTTGTTGCGGTTATTATTGTTGTTGGGATGATTGTTGTAGTTGCTGTTGTTGTTGTTGTTGTTGTTGTTGTTGTTGGGCCGTTTGTTGTAGTTGCGATTGATGTTGCGATTGTTGGGATAATTGTTGCGATTATTGTTGTAATTGCTGTTGTTGTTGTATTGGTGATTCTTATCACCGTTTTCCTCCCACTTTCTTTTGACTTGCTTCACATTGGCCTCTTCAGCAGTCTGTTCTTTAATTCTTTCTTCAATCTGGTTCACTAGTTTGTGAGCCATTCTACATGCCTGTTGTATGGAGGCGGGCTCGTGTGAACTTATATCTTCTTGGATTCTTTCCGGTAATCCTTTCACAAACGCGTCGATCTTCTCTTCCTCATCTTCGAATGCTCCCGGACACAATAGGCACAATTCTGTGAATCGTCTTTCGTACGTGGTAATATCAAATCCTTGGGTTCGCAACCCTCTAAGTTCTGTCTTGAGCTTATTGACCTCGGTTCTGGGACGGTACTTCTCGTTCATCAAGTGCTTGAATGCTGACCACGGTAGTGCGTACGCATCATCTTGTCCCACTTGCTCTAGATAGGTATTCCACCATGTTAACGCAGAACCTGTGAAGGTATGCGTAGCGTACTTCACTTTGTCCTCTTCAGTACACTTACTTATGGCAAACACCGATTCAACCTTCTCGGTCCACCGTTTCAATCCGATCGGTCCTTCGGTTCCATCAAATTCCAAAGGTTTGCAGGCAGTGAATTCTTTGTAGGTGCATCCTACACGATTTCCTGTACTGCTAGATCCAAGGTTATTGTTGGTATGTAGCGCAGCCTGTACTGCGGCTATGTTTGAAGCTAGAAAAGTACGGAATTCCTCTTCATTCATATTCACGGTGTGTCGAGTAGTCGGTGCCATTTCCTTCAAAATAGTTAAATGGAACAAGTTAATCATACAGAATATTAAGAGTAGTTAATAGTATTTCGTAGCATAATATGAACTCATTTATAAAAGCTTTTTCTTCATATTAGCGTTTTATAAGTTTAAATTCGGGTAGTACCTACCCGTTAAGTTCATACTTAGTAGCTAATATACAATTCAACTACTACAATTCTATATGAAAAACTGATTATAATAATATTTCGCGTTCAAACTTTTATACAATATTTTACAAACTTACAATACCGCTTATTTTACATAAAGCATAAAATATAGCACACAATAACTTTGATACAAGATAGTTGTGAAGACAATTCTAGCTAGTACACAAGTCGTTCAGCAAAGGCAATAAAGACACGTAATTCATACGTCCAGAAACAAGTCATGCATTCTGGTTTTACTAGGACTACTTCCCATCCTTGGTCTTGTGCAACATAACCGTTATGGCCGTTGATAAGACAGCGTGTTGTAACGTCATCAAAGGGACGAGGGTTACGTAATGTCCAACAGTCCCGTAATAATCTAAAAACCTCATTTCTTACCCCAATTACCGACTCCGTCACTTGTGGAAACGTTTTGTTTAATAGTTGTAGCCCGATGTTCTTGTTCTCACTTTGGTGAGAAGCGAACATTACTAATCCGTAAGCATAACATGCTTCTTTATGTTGCATGTTAGCCGCTTTTTCTAAATCACGAAGTCCAATATTCGGATATATTGAGTCAAAATAATTTCTTAACCCGTTGCGTAAAATAGCATTTGGGTTCCCCGCAATATATGCGTCAAAGTAAACACATCGTAACTTATGGGTTTCCCAATGTGATATCCCCCATCTTTCAAACGAAAGTCTCTTATAAACCAAGACATTCTTGGAACGTTCTTCGAATGTCTTACAAACTGATCTCGCCTTAAATAGTTGTGCCGAAGAATTCTGGCCGACTCTAGACAAGATTTCATCAATCATGTCTCCGGGTAGGTCTCTTAAAATATTGGGTTGTCTATCCATTTTGTGTTTTTAAACTGTAAAATAGACAAGAGTTAGATTCATAAAAAAATACTTATTAATACAAGCAATTTTTACATATATCATAAAGCATAAGAACACTATACTTCATATATTACACCACACGAATACAACTATCTTATTCCGACTCGCTCGTTTCTTCTTCTTCGGTTTTGGTTCGTTTTGCCAAGTTTCTAGGGATATATGATGTTCCCCTAATACGAGCCGTCGTTGTCCACATTGGTTTAGAAAAACCTGGTGGTTTAGAGGTTCCCGGGTCATTGTTACAACTTAAGGACTTCGGGGGTTGACGATACATATAAAGTTCATCGGGGTTGGAATTAGATTTCTCTATTTTTATGCCCTTTCCCTTATTATTTTCTTTTGCCTTTTTAAATTCAGTTGGGGTAATTTCTATAACATCATCGGAATTCTCGTCAGAATCCGATTCATCGGAGAATTGGTAATCCTCCCAATATTTTGCTTCCTTGGCGGAAACACCATTGACCATAATTAACTTTGGTCGGTTGGTTGAGGATTTTCTTTTACTTAACCGTTTTATTATTTCCCCCACCGGTTCTATTTCTTCATCCGGTTCCGATTCTTCTTCTGGTTCCGATTCTTCTTCCGGTTCCGACTCTTCTTCCGGTTCCTCTTCGGGAACTTGTGAATCAGTCCACAAATCATTCCAATTTACATTTGACTCTTCATTATTATTAGGTGAGTCAATGGGACTTGTTCTAGAGGTAGACATCTATCACATAATATCAAACACGTTAAGAGATTAATATATCACATAATATTCATATGTTAAAAATATATAGTTTCCAACAAAAATGTTAAGCAATCATTTTTAAAGAAAACACGGTCGAAGTCCAGACTCACTAATGCATCCTAACAAACTCGATAAGACACACTAATGCAAATTTTCTGGTTCTCTAAGACCAACGCTCGGATACCAACTGAAATGTCCCGTTCTTATTGATTAAAAACGTTCCATATTAATTGATTTCGTTGCGAGGTTTTGACCTCTATATGAGACGTTTTTCAAAGACTGCATTCATTTTTAAACAAACCATAACCTTTATTTCATCAATAAAGGTTAAAAAAGCTTTACGTAGATTATCAAATAATGATAATCTAAAATATCCTGTTTACACACGACCATTACATAATGGTTTACAATACAAATATGTTACAACAAAATAAGTTCCTTGAATGCAGTTTTTACACAATATCATACAAGCATGGACTCCAAATCTTGTCCTTATTTAAGTATGCGACAGCGGAAGCTCTTAATAATCACCTGAGAATAAACATGCTTAAAACGTCAACAAAAATGTTGGTGAGTTATAGGTTTAACCTATATATATCAAATCGTAACAATAGACCACAAGATTTCATATTTCAATACACATCCCATACATAGAGATAAAAATCATTCATATGGTGAACACCTGGTAACCGACAATAACAAGATGCATATATAAGAATATCCCCATCATTCCGGGACACCCTTCGGATATGATATAAATTTCGAAGTACTAAAGCATCCGGTACTTTGGATGGGGTTTGTTAGGCCCAATAGATCTATCTTTAGGATTCGCGTCAATTAGGGTGTCTGTTCCCTAATTCTTAGATTACCAGACTTAATAAAAAGGGGCATATTCGATTTCGATAATTCAACCATAGAATGTAGTTTCACGTACTTGTGTCTATTTTGTAAATCATTTATAAAACCTGCATGTATTCTCATCCCAAAAATATTAGATTTTAAAAGTGGGACTATAACTCACTTTCACAGATTTTTACTTCGTCGGGAAGTAAGACTTGGCCACTGGTTGATTCACGAACCTATAACAATATATACATATATATCAAAGTATGTTCAAAATATATTTACAACACTTTTAATATATTTTGATGTTTTAAGTTTATTAAGTCAGCTGTCCTCGTTAGTAACCTACAACTAGTTGTCCACAGTTAGATGTACAGAAATAAATCGATAAATATTATCTTGAATCAATCCACGACCCAGTGTATACGTATCTCAGTATTGATCACAACTCAAACTATATATATTTTGGAATCAACCTCAACCCTGTATAGCTAACTCCAACATTCACATATAGAGTGTCTATGGTTGTTCCGAAATATATATAGATGTGTCGACATGATAGGTCGAAACATTGTATACGTGTCTATGGTATCTCAAGATTACATAATATATAATACAAGTTGATTAAGTTATGGTTGGAATAGATTTGTTACCAATTTTCACGTAGCTAAAATGAGAAAAATTATCCAATCTTGTTTTACCCATAACTTCTTCATTTTAAATCCGTTTTGAGTGAATCAAATTGCTATGATTTCATATTGAACTCTATTTTATGAATCTAAACAAAAAAAGTATAGGTTTCTGGTCGGAAAAATAAGTTACAAGTCGTTTTTGTAAAGGTAGTCATTTCAGTCGAAAGAACGACGTCTAGATGACCATTTTAGAAAACATACTTCCACTTTGAGTTTAACCATAATTTTTGGATATAGTTTCATGTTCATAATAAAAATAATTTTCTCAGAATAACAACTTTTAAATCAAAGTTTATCATAGTTTTTAATTAACTAACCCAAAACAGCCCGCGGTGTTACTACGACGGCGTAAATCCGGTTTTACGTTGTTTTTCGTGTTTCCAGGTTTTAAATCATTAAGTTAGCATATCATATAGATATAGAACATGTGTTTAGTTGATTTTAAAAGTCAAGTTAGAAGGATTAACTTTTGTTTGCGAACAAGTTTAGAATTAACTAAACTATGTTCTAGTGATTACAAGTTTAAACCTTCGAATAAGATAGCTTTATATGTATGAATCGAATGATGTTATGAACATCATTACTACCTTAAGTTCCTTGGATAAACCTACTGGAAAAGAGAAAAATGGATCTAGCTTCAACGGATCCTTGGATGGCTCGAAGTTCTTGAAGCAGAATCATGACACGAAAACAAGTTCAAGTAAGATCATCACTTGAAATAAGATTGTTATAGTTATAGAAATTGAACCAAAGTTTGAATATGATTATTACCTTGTATTAGAATGATAACCTACTGTAAGAAACAAAGATTTCTTGAGGTTGGATGATCACCTTACAAGATTGGAAGTGAGCTAGCAAACTTGAAAGTATTCTTGATTTTATGAAACTAGAACTTTTGGAATTTATGAAGAACACTTAGAACTTGAAGATAGAACTTGAGAGAGATCAATTAGATGAAGAAAATTGAAGAATGAAAGTGTTTGTAGGTGTTTTTGGTCGTTGGTGTATGGATTAGATATAAAGGATATGTAATTTTGTTTTCATGTAAATAAGTCATGAATGATTACTCATATTTTTGTAATTTTATGAGATATTTCATGCTAGTTGCCAAATGATGGTTCCCACATGTGTTAGGTGACTCACATGGGCTACTAAGAGCTGATCATTGGAGTGTATATACCAATAGTACATACATCTACAAGCTGTGTATTGTACGAGTACGAATACGGGTGCATACGAGTAGAATTGTTGATGAAACTGAACGAGAATGTAATTGTAAGCATTTTTGTTAAGTAGAAGTATTTTGATAAGTGTATTGAAGTCTTTCAAAAGTGTATAAATACATATTAAAACACTACATGTATATACATTTTAACTGAGTCGTTAAGTCATCGTTAGTCGTTACATGTAAGTGTTGTTTTGAAACCTTTAGGTTAACGATCTTGTTAAATGTTGTTAACCCAATGTTTATAATATCAAAAGAGATTTTAAATTATTATATTATCATGATATTATGATGTACGAATATCTCTTAATATGATATATATACATTAAATGTCGTTACAACGATAAACGTTACATATATGTCTCGTTTCAAAATCATTAAGTTAGTAGTCTTGTTTTTACATATGTAGTTCATTGTTAATATAATTAATGATATGTTTACTTATTATAGTATCATGTTAACTATATATATATATCCATATATATATATATGTCATCATATAGTTTTTTTACAAGTTTTAACGTTCGTGAATCACCGGTCAACTTGGGTGGTCAATTGTCTATATGAAACCTATTTCAATTAATCAAGTCTTAACAAGTTTGATTGCTTAACATGTTGGAAACATTTAATCATGTAAATATCAATCTCAATTAATATATATAAACATGGAAAAGTTCGGGTCACTACAGATAACTACTACAAGCAGGATATACCTCATCCAGTCATGACCTTTTCCGACATGCACTTGGAAGAGTTGCACCCGAACCTGAGATTTGACAGACTTTGGATAGATTATCCAAAATATCAAAGGGGTTTGCATACTCTTCATTCTAAGGTTGTTGAGGTACCGAGGGTCATAGAATGGGGACCCTTAGAAGCTGTAGAATTGGCCGGGCCAATTAGGGAATTACTTGTACAGAGGTATGGTAATTCTTCTTTTAATGACTGGGTACATTTATTCACCATGCGTAGACCTGTATATAAAGTATGGTGTGAAGAATTGTTATGTAGTATAGAGTTGAATGATCGGGTAGCTAGTTTAACCGATCGTTCTTTTATTAGATTTTTGTTAGGCGGTTCGATGCGCCACATGTCTTTACTGGACATGGCTCAGGCTTTACGTATATATACGCCTGAGGAGTTAGCGTCTGCCGATTGTAGAGGATTGATACTAAACGGTAGAAAGATAGATGAAAATTTTGATACACACGGTGTGTGGAGTCAAATGACAAGCCATCACCGTTTCAAAGGGGGAAATTACTCTTATTTGGATATAGATAGAGCCGAAATAAGAGTGATACATAGGTTTTTAGCTAATTCGATTACACAAAGGGGTAAAAACAAGGAAAAAGTAAATGAACAGGATTTGTTTTACCATATGTGTATTCGAGACCCACAAAGCGCTGTAAGTATACCATATTGTGTGGGTTATTATTTATCAGCTATGGTTCGGGGGATGCGACCGCATAGCATAATAGGAGGTGGTATTTTTATTACTTTGATTGGTGAATATCTCGGTGTGGATATAAGTCGGGGGGGATTATTAGTAGAAGAACCAGAACCCCGCGATACTATAGGTTTAAATGTATACCATGGTGCGAAAGTTTTAAAGAGGCGAAATAACGCCACAGTACGATACCATGGTAGACATCCACAGGTGGAGAGAAACCAACAGCAAGGTAATGTAGGAGGGGGGAATGAGATGCAAGAAATGCAAAGGTTTATAGCTTCTCAGGAATACGAAAATGCTAGACAGAGAGCATTTGAAGATTGGCAAGTTCATCAGAACCAAATCATAGCTCATTGCCAACATATAGGTAGAAACTATATTCCTACACCGAAACCCATCTTCCCTCCCTGGTCTATAGAGATGCAGCCACCATATCCTACGTATGACCCTGCCGAAGCATTCTATAGCACCTATGGTTATGCCTGGAACCCCTATTGGTACCAATATCATCCTTAGTTTACTTATTATTTTTATTATTTTGTAATTTGTAATTATTGATACGTTTAATACATTTGTTAATATTGTAATCATTTTTATAATTATCTAACTTTTATTCTTAGATTTTAATAATTTTTGAATGTGGGGTAATATACCAAACTTCAAAAATATGTATATATGTTTGCAGTTTATCTTATGTACACAACAGGGTAAAACAACGCATTTTCAAAGACTGGCATTAAGTTCAGCAAAAGCAACTAATTTTGAAGACAAGATGCAAAATATATGTGAAATAACAACAAGACGGAATGAACAAATGATGTGCACCATTTATCATTCAGCAAACAAACGCCAATATATTTGGAAACTTTGGTAAAATTTAATCATTTTCACACAAATCACCCTCAATAATTTAAATTGTTACTGATTTCTTGCAAATGAGGGCATTGCAAGATCTTAAGTGTGGGAAGGGATTAAATTCTTTCGGATTTTAAAAATTTTTACTTTATAAACTTGGTTACCATTAAAAATACTAGTAAAGCAGTAGTTGTATTAGAATCTAGTGCTCTCTGATAATAAAGAACAGCCCTAGTCTTATATACTGACTACCCAATTCTAGTAAAATTTTTCAAAATTTTCAATTAAATGAACTAAAAATCATGTTTATACATATTTATGAACGATAAAACTAGGTTTTAACACCGAAATTATTGTTACCTCAAAAAGCACATAAATTGAGAAACAAACCAAAATGTTAAAATTCATTTAAAATGGAATAGAGGACGATAAAAAGGAAAATAAAAGCCAAGTGTGGGAAAATTTACCAAGTTATCTTAAACATATGTCACATATATCTGTAACAAATAACTGAAAATACTTTTGCTTTGGACTAAACTAAACTGTTTTACCCGATGAAAGAAAAGAAGAGATGGATCTACACGATGAATCAATTCCATCATTAAAAGGAAGTAAAGTCTTCCGAAAAAGACACGCGCTTCTTGATTTAGGTCATGAAGTTGTCGTCCAGACCAGCTGTAGGTTGACGAAAAATCTAGAAAAGTCATCACTAAAATCAGCAGGAAATCCACGGACCTCAGCATTAAACAGGGTCGCCAAGTGGTCAGATTTATCCTAACCATGAGAAGGGTTTATCTCGTACAATGGGGGGGCACCATGCAAATTAGCTTGATAAGACTAATGAATCAGATCCCCAGAAAGGATAATCTCCTTAAAGATTAAAAATCAGCTTTTAAGACTGATATTACTCAATCCTTGAGATTGACCTTAAAGATTGAGAATTCAAACTCATGGAATTCAATGATATCTAAACTCGAGCTTGAACGAGAAAATATTTTGATCAAAATTATAAACCGATTTGTTTTCTGAAAACCCTATTTTCAATACGTTCATTACCATTGAACATAAAATCCTAGGAATTCACCTGGAATTCATTAGGTCACCTGAACCAAATCGGGTGTCAACCGTAAGAACGGTGGTCGCATAGTGGTCAAAGACAGGACCTTGTGCCATACCGAAAAATTATAAGGGTGAGCTTTACTATTGCTCCTACCAAGGATAGTAATTGCGTCCGACACGTTATAAACCATAATTAAAAGCATGTCAGGGGACATTGCCTTAACAGTTGCTTGTTCAACGCTTTCCTTTCAACCGGACGGTAGTTTATCGAAAGGTAATATACGGGACAAGTAAACTGGACGTGTTGTTTTCCAAATACAAGGTTAGCAAGTGGGTGACACAAAACAGCAAGTTTTGAGCTAAAATTTTCAATTCTGAAACCCACCAAACCCACAAAAATATTTTGCAAACACCGGTAAAGGGTTATTCCGGAAAACTTATCTAGGGTAAAAACTAGATTTAATTTTCAAAAGATCAAATGTTTTCATAAAGATCCAATTTCCTTAATGGATCTAAATTTTTATAGTCATGTGGGACTGTAAACCATATCGTTACTACCATTGTTTATACCGCCGTATAGAAATCACTGATGTACAAAGTGTGAAGAATAAAGAAGTGATTCTAGTATTTCAAGACGATATTGCTTGAGGACAAGCAACGCTCAAGTGTGGGAATATTTTATAATGCTAAAAACGAACATATATTTCATAGCATTATTTCTCAAGAAAGACAAGCTTTTAGTTGCAATTGTTCTATTTACAAGTGATATTCGTTTAAATAATAAAAGGTGAAGACAAAAGACAGATTCGACGAATTGAAGACGCAAATGACCAAAAAGCTCAAAAGTACAAAAGACAATAAAAAAGGTTCCAATTATTGATAAGAAACGTCTCGAAATTACAAGAGTACAAGATTCAAAACGCAAAGTACAAAATATTAAATTGTACGCAAGGACGTTCGAAAATCCGGAACCGGGACCAGAGTCAACTCTTAACGCTCGACGCAACGGACTAAAAATTACAAGTTAACTATGTATATAAATATAATATAATATATAATTAATTATATTAATTATATATATATATTATATTTATAAATTAAAACCGTCGGCAGAGAAAGACTCTAAGGGACTGAGCTGTAAATTCATTCTCCGCGACTCGCGGAGTTTGAAGAGGATTTCACCGCGAGTCGCGGAGCCCCAAAATGAAATTCTGCCTATAAAGCCAACCGAATTCTGATCGTAAAAACCATCTTTTTCTTCCTCATTCATACGTAAAATTTATATTTATATTTATAATTTATATTTTAATTTTAATTATAATTCTAATAATAAGGGTATGTTAGCAAATGTTGTAAGGGTGTAAGTCGAAATTCTGTCCGTGTAACGCTACGCTATTTTTAATCATTGTAAGTTATGTTCAACCTTTTTACATTAATGTCTCGTAGCTAAGTTATTATTATGCTTATTTAAAACGAAGTAATCATGATGTTGGGCTAATTACTAAAATTGGGTAATTGGGCTTTGTACCATAATTGGGGTTTGGACAAAAGAACGACACTTGTGGAAATTAGATTATGAGCTATTAATGGGCTTTATATTTGTTTAACTAAATGATAGTTTGTTAATGTTAATATAAAGATTTACAATTGGGCGTCCCTATAAATTACCATATACACTCGATCGGACACGATGGGCGGGGTATTTATATGTACGAATAATCGTTCATTTAACCGGACACGGAAATGGATTAATAGTTAATAAACTTGTTGAAACAGGGGTGAATTACATTCAAGGGTAATTGGTGTAATTGTTAACAAAGTAGTAAAACCTTGGTTTACACGCAGTCGATAACCTGGTGTATTCATTAAACAAAGTATTAAAACCTTGTTACAATTCGAATCCCCAATTAGTTGGAATATTTAACTTCGGGTATAAGAATAATTTGACGAGGACACTCGCACTTTATATTTACGACTGATGGACTGTCATGGACAAAAACCAGACGGACATATTAAATAATCCAGGACAAAGGACAATTAACCCATGGGCATAAAACTAAAATCAACACGTCAAACATCATGATTACGGAAGTTTAAATAAGCATAATTCTTTTATTTCATATTTAATTTCCTTTATTTTATATTTAATTGCACTTCTAATTATCGCACTTTTATTTATTGTTATTTAATCGCACTTTTAATTATCGTACTTTTTAATTATTGCAATTTTATTTTATCGCACTTTTATTATTCGCAATTTCATTATCGTTATTTACTTTACACTTTAATTTAAGTCTTGTATTTATTTTATATTTTACATTAGGTTTTAACTGCGACTAAAGTTTTAAAATCGACAAACCGGTCATTAAACGGTAAAAACCCCCCTTTATAATAATAATATTACTTATATATATATATATTTATATTTTTATAAAAGTAAACTAATATAGCGTTAAGCTTTGTTTAAAGATTTCCCTGTGGAACGAACCGGACTTACTAAAAACTACACTACTGTACGATTAGGTACACTGCCTATAAGTGTTGTAGCAAGGTTTAAGTATATCCATTCTCTAAATAAATAAATATCTTGTGTAAAATTGTATCGTATTTAATAGTTTTTCCTAGTAAAATATAAACTATTTCGTATACCTTAGCTTTGACATCAAATATATATAGATGTGTCGACATGATAGGTCGAAACATTGTATACGTGTCTATGGTATCTCAAGATTACATAATATACAATACAAGTTGATTAAGTTATGGTTGGAATAGATTTGTTACCAATTTTCACGTAGCTAAAATGAGAAAAATTATCCAATCTTGTTTTACCCATAACTTCTTCATTTTAAATCCGTTTTGAGTGAATCAAATTGCTATGGTTTCATATTGAACTCTATTTTATGAATATAAACAGAAAAAGTATAGGTTTATAGTCAGAAAAATAAGTTACAAGTCGTTTTTGTAAAGGTAGTCATTTCAGTCGAAAGAACGACGTCTAGATGACCATTTTAGAAAACATACTTTCACTTTGAGTTTAATCATGACTTTTGGATATAGTTTCATGTTCATAAGAAAAATCATTTTCCCAGAAGAACAACTTTTAAATCAAAGTTTATCATAGTTTTTAATTAACTAACCCAAAACAGCCCGCGGTGTTACTACGACGGCGTATGTCCGGTTTTACTGTGTTCTTCGTGTTTCCAGGTTTTAAATCATTAAGTTAGCATATCATATAGATATAGAACATGTGTTTAGTTGATTTTAAAAGTCAAGTTAGAAGGATTAACTTTTATTTGCGAACAAGTTTAGAATTAACTAAACTATGTTCTAGTGATTACAAGTTTAAACCTTCGAATAAGATAGCTTTATATGTATGAATCGAATGATGTTATGAACATCATTACTACCTCAAGTTCCTTGGATAAACCTACTGGAAATGAGAAAAATAGATCTAGCTTCAAAGGATCCTTGGATGGCTTGAAAGTTCTTGAAGTAGAATCATGACACGAAAACAATTTCAAGTAAGATTTCCACTCGAAATAAGATTGTTATAGTTATAGAAATTGAATTAAAGTTTGAATATGATTATTACCTTATATTAGAAAGATAACCTACTGTAAGTAACAAAGGTTTCTTGATCTTGGATGATTACTTGGAATGGATTTAGAAAACTTGGAAGTAAACTTGCAATCTTGGAAGTATTCTTGATTTTATGAAACTAGAACTTTTGGAATTTATGAAGAACACTTAGAACTTGAAGATAGAACTTAAGAGAGATCAATTAGATGAAGAAAATTGAAGAATGAAAGTGTTTATAGGTGTTTTTGGTCGTTGGTGTATGGATTAGATATAAAGGATATGTAATTTTGTTTTCATGTAAATAAGTCATGAATGATTACTCATATTTTTGTAATTTTATGAGATATTTCATGCTAGTTGCCAAATGATGGTTCCCACATGTGTTAGGTGACTCACATGGTCTGCTAAGAGCTGATCATTGGAGTGTATATACCAATAGTACATACATCGAAAAGCTGTGTATTGTACGAGTACGAATACGGGTGCATACGAGTAGAATTGTTGATGAAACTGAACGAGGATGTAATTGTAAGCATTTTTGTTAAGTAGAAGTATTTTGATAAGTGTCTTGAAGTCTTTCAAAAGTGTATTAATACATATTAAAACACTACATGTATATACATTTTAACTGAGTCGTTAAGTCATCGTTAGTCGTTACATGTAAATGTTGTTTTGAAACCTTTAGGTTAACAATCTTGTTGAATGTTGTTAACCCATTGTTTATTATAACAAATGAGATGTTAAATTGTTATATTATCATGATATTATGATATATAATACATCTTAGTATGATATATATACAGTTAAATGTCGTTACAACGATAATCGTTACATATATGTCTCGTTTCGAAATCATTAAGTTAATAGTTTTATTTTCACATATGTATTTCATTGTTAATACACTTAATAATATATTTACTTATCATTTAACATAATTAACCAAGTGTATCAATATCTTAATATGATTCATATGTACCTAGTAAGACGTTGTTATAACGATAATCGTTATATATATCGTTTTCGAGTTTCTTAAATTAATAGTCTCATTTTTATGTATATAACTCATTGTTAAAATACCTAATGAGATACATACTTATAATAAAATCATGTTAACTATATATATAACCATATATATGTCATCGTATAGTTTTTACAAGTTTTAACGTTCGTGAATCACCGGTCAACTTGGGTGGTCAATTGTCTATATGAAACCTATTTCAATTAATCAAGTCTTAACAAGTTTGATTGCTTAACATGTTGGAAACACTTAATCATGTAAATAACAATTTCATTTAATATATATATAAACATGAAAAATTTCGGGTCACTAGAGTACCTACCCGTTAAATAAATTTCGTCCCGAAATTTTAAGCAGTTGGAGGTGTTGACGTATCTTCTGGAAATAAATGTGGGTATTTCTTCTTCATCTGATCTTCATGCTCCCAGGTGAACTCGGGTCCTCTACGAGCATTCCATCGAACTTTAACAATCGGTATCTTGTTTTGTTTAAGTCTCTTAACCTCACGATCCATTATTTCGACGGGTTCTTCAATGAATTGAAGTTTTTCATTGATTTGGATTTCCTCCAATGGAATAGTGAGATCTTCTTTAGCAAAACATTTCTTCAAATTTGAGACGTGGAAAGTGTTATGTACAGCCGCGAGTTGTTGAGGTAGCTCCAGTTGGTAAGCTACTGGTCCGACACGATCTATAATCTTGAATGGTCCAATGTACCTTGGATTTAGTTTCCCCCGTTTACCAAATTGAACAACGCCTTTCCAAGGTGAAACCTTAAGCATGACCATTTCTCCAATTTCAAACTCTATATCTTTTCTTTTACTGTCCGTGTAGCTCTTTTGTCGACTCTGGGCGGTTTTCAATCTTTGTTGAATTTGGATGATTTTCTCGGTAGTTTCTTGTATTATCTCCGGACCCATAATCTGTCTATCCCCCACTTCACTCTAACAAATCGGAGACCTGCACTTTCTACCATAAAGTGCTTCAAACGGCGCCATCTCAATGCTTGAATGGTAGCTGTTGTTGTAGAAAAATTCTGCTAACGGTAGATGTCGATCCCAACTGTTTCCGAAATCAATAACACAAGCTCGTAGCATGTCTTCAAGCATTTGTATCGTCCTTTCGCTCTGCCCATCAGTTTGTGGATGATAGGCAGTACTCATGTCTAGACGAGTTCCCAATGCTTGCTGTAATGTCTGCCAGAATCTTGAAATAAATCTGCCATCCC
Organism: Rutidosis leptorrhynchoides; assembly: GCF_046630445.1. Classification (NCBI taxonomy): domain Eukaryota; kingdom Viridiplantae; phylum Streptophyta; class Magnoliopsida; order Asterales; family Asteraceae; genus Rutidosis; species Rutidosis leptorrhynchoides. The sequence goes on from NC_092334.1 coordinate 600,339,939, forward strand.
TATCAGAGATAATAGAGATTGGTATTCCATGTCTGGAGACGACTTCCTTCAAATACAGTCGTGCTAACTTCTCCATCTTGTCATCTTCTCTTATTGGCAGGAAGTGTGCTGACTTGGTGAGACGATCAACTATTACCCAAATAGTATCATAACCACTTGCAGTCCTTGGCAATTTAGTAATGAAATCCATGGTAATGTTTTCCCATTTCCATTCCGGGATTTCAGGTTGTTGTAGTAGACCTGATGGTTTCTGATGTTCAGCTTTGACCTTAGAACATGTCAAACATTCTCCTACATATTTAGCAATATCGGCTTTCATACCTGGCCACCAAAAATGCTTCTTAAGATCCTTGTACATCTTCCCCGTTCCAGGATGTATTGAGTATCTGGTTTTATGAGCTTCTCTAAGTACCATTTCTCTCATATCTCCAAATTTTGGTACCCAAATTCTTTCAGCCCTATACCGGGTTCCGTCTTCCCGAATATTAAGATGCTTCTCCGATCCTTTGGGTATTTCATCCTTTAAATTTCCCTCTTTTAAAACTCCTTGATGCGCCTCCTTTATTTGAGTAGTAAGGTTAGTGTGAATCATTATATTCATAGATTTTACTCGAATGGGTTCTCTGTCCTTTCTGCTCAAGGCGTCGGCTATCACATTTGCCTTCCTCGGGTGGTAACGAATCTCAAAGTCGTAATCATTCAACAATTCAATCCACCTACGCTGCCTCATGTTCAGTTGTTTCTGATTAAATATGTGTTGAAGACTTTTGTGGTCGGTATATATAATACTTTTGACCCCATATAAGTAGTGCCTCCAAGTCTTTAATGCAAAAACAACCGCGCCTAATTCCAAATCATGCGTCGTATAATTTTGCTCGTGAATCTTCAATTGTCTAGACGCATAAGCAATCACCTTCGTCCGTTGCATTAATACACAACCGAGACCTTGCTTTGTTGTATCACAATAAATCACAAAATCATCATTCCCTTCAGGCAATGACAATATAGGTGCCGTAGTTAGCTTTTTCTTCAATAATTGAAACGCCTTCTCTTGTTCATCCTTCCATTCAAATTTCTTCCCTTTATGCATTAATGCAGTCAAGGGTTTTGCTATTTTGGAGAAATCTTGGATGAATCTTCTGTAGTAACCAGCCAATCCTAAAAATTGACGTATATGCTTCGGAGTTTTTAGGATTTCCCACTTTTCAACGGTTTCGATCTTTACCGGGTCCACCTGGATACCTTCTTTGTTCACTATGTAACCGAGGAATTGAACTTCTTCCAACCAAAATGCACACTTTGAAAACTTAGCGTACAGTTTTTCTTTCCTCAATACTTCTAGCACTTTTCTCAAATGTTCTTCGTGCTCTTGATCATTCTTTGAGTAAATAAGTATGTCATCGATGAAAACAATGACAAACCTGTCAAGATATGGCCCACACACTCGGTTCATAAGGTCCATGAACACAGCTGGTGCGTTAGTCAATCCAAACGGTATAACCATAAACTCGTAATGACCATAACACGTCCTAAAAGCAGTTTTTGGAATATCATCCTCCTTTACTCGCATTTGATGATATCCAGAACGTAAATCGATCTTCGAATAAACCGACGAGCCTTGTAGTTGATCAAATAAGTTGTCAATTCTCGGCAGTGGATAACGGTTTTTGATGGTAAGTTTGTTCAACTCTCGGTAGTCAATACACAACCTAAATGTACCATCCTTCTTCTTGACAAACAAAACAGGAGCTCCCCATGGTGATGTGCTTGGTCGAATGAAACCACGTTCTAATAGTTCTTGTGGTTGGCTTTGCAGTTCTTTCATCTCGCTGGGTGCGAGTCTATACGGAGCACGAGCTATTGGTGCAGCTCCTGGTACAAGATCTGTTTGAAATTCAACAGATCGATGTGGAGGTAGTCCCAGTAATTCTTTCGGAAATACATCGGGAAATTCTTTTGCGACGGGAACATCATTGATGCTCTTTTCTTCGGTTTGTACTTTCTCGACATGTGATAGAACAGCATAGCAACCTTTTCGTATTAGTTTTTGTGCCTTCAAATTACTAATAAGATGTAGCTTCATGTTGCCCTTTTCTCCGTACACCATTAAGGGTTCTCCTTCTTCTCGTACAATGCGAATTGCATTTTTATAACATACGATCTCTGCTTTCACCTTCTTCAGCCAGTCCATGCCAACTATTACATCAAAACTCCCTAACTCTACTGGTATCAAATCAATCTTAAATATTTCGCTACCCAGTTTAATTTCTCGATTCCGGCATATATTATCTGCTGAAATTAATTTACCGTTTGCTAATTCGAGTAAAAGTTTACTATCCAACGGCGTCAATGGAGAACTTAATTTAGCACAAAAAACTCTACTCATATAGCTTCTATCCGCACCCGAATCAAATAAAACGTAAGCAGATTTATTGTCAATAAGAAACGTACCCGTAACAAGCTCTGGGTCTTCCTGTGCCTTTGCCGCATTAATATTGAAAACTCTTCCGCGGCCTTGTCCATTCGTGTTCTCCTGGTTCGGGCAATTTCTAATAATGTGGCCCAGTTTTCCACATTTATAACAAACTACATTGGCATAACTTGCTCCGACACTACTTGCTCCGCCATTACTCATTCCGACACCATTTGTTCCTTTCGTTCTGTTAACCCCTGGTCCATAGACCTCACACTTCGCCGCGCTATGACCATTTCTTTTACACTTGTTGCAAAATTTGGTGCAGAACCCCGAGTGATACTTTTCACAACTTTGGCATAGCTGCTTCTGATTGTTGTTGTTGTTGCGGTTGTTATTGTTGTTGGGATGATTGTTGTAGTTGCTGTTGTTGTTGTTGTTGTTGTTGTTGTTGTTGTTGTTGTTGGGCCGTTTGTTATAGTTGCGATTGATGTTGCGATTGTTGGGATAATTGTTGCGATTATTATTGTAATTGCTGTTGTTGTTGTATTGGTGATTCTTATCACCGTTTTCCTCCAACTTTCTTTTGACTTGCTTCACATTGGCCTCTTCAGCCGTCTGTTCTTTAATTCTTTCCTCAATCTGGTTCACTAGTTTGTGAGCCATTCTACATGCCTGTTGTATGAAGGCGGGCTCGTGTGAACTTATATCTTCTTGGATTCTTTCCGGTAATCCTTTCACAAACGCGTCGATCTTCTCTTCCTCATCTTCGAACGCTCCCGGACACAATAGGCTCAATTCTGTGAATCGTCTTTCGTACGTGGTAATATCAAATCCTTGGGTTCGTAACCCTCTAAGTTCTATCTTGAGCTTATTGACCTCGGTTCTGGGACGGTACTTCTCGTTCATCAAGTGCTTGAATGCTGACCACGGTAGTGCGTACGCATCATCTTGTCCCACTTGCTCTATATAGGTATTCCACCATGTTAACGCAGAACCTGTGAAGGTATGTGTAGCGTACCTCACTTTGTCCTCTTCAGTACACTTACTTATGGCAAACACCGATTCGACCTTCTCGGTCTACCGTTTCAATCCGATTGGTCCTTCGGTTTTATCAAATTCCAAAAGTTTGCAGGCAGTGAATTCTTTGTAGGTGCATCCTACACGATTTCCTGTACTGCTAGATCCAAGGTTATTGTTGGTATGTAGCGCAGCCTGTACTGCGGCTATGTTTGAAGCTAGAAAAGTACGGAATTCCTCTTCATTCATATTCACGGTGTGTCGAGTAGTCGGTGCCATTTCCTTCAAAATAGTCAAATGGAACAAGTTAATCATACAGAATATTAAGAGTAGTTAATAGTATTTCGTAGCATAATATGAACTCATTTATAAAAGCTTTTTCTTCATATTAGCATTTTATAAGTTTAAATTCGGGTAGTACCTACCCGTTAAGTTCATACTTAGTAGCTAATATACAATTCAACTACTACAATTCTATATGAAAAACTGATTATAATGATATTTCGCGTTCAAACTTTTATACAATATTTTACAAACTTACAATACCGCTTATTTTACATAAAGCATGAAATATATCACACAATAACTTTGATACAAGATAGTTGTGAAGATAATTCTAGCTAGTACACAAGTCGTTCAGCAAAGGCAATAGAGACAAGTAATTCATACGTCCAGAAACAAGTCATGCATTCTGGTTTTACTAGGACTACTTCCCATCCTTGGTCTTGTGGAACATAACTGTTATGGCCGTTGATAAGACAGTGTGTTGTAACGTCATCAAAGGGACGAGGGTTACGTAATGACCAACAGTCTCGTAATAACCTAAAAACCTCATTTCTTACCCCGATTACCGACTCCGTCACTTGTGGGAACGTTTTGTTTAATAGTTGTAGCCCGATGTTCTTTTTCTCACTTTGGTGAGAAGCGAACATTACTAACCCGTAAGCATAGCATGCTTCTTTATGTTGCATGTTAGCCGCTTTTTCTAAATCATGAAGTCCTATATTCGGATACATTGAGTCAAAATAATTTCTTAACCCGTTGCGTAAAATAGCATTTGGGTTCCCCGCAATATATGCGTCAAAGTAAACACATCGTAACTTATGGGTTTCCCAATGTAATATCCCCCATCTTTCAAACGAAAGTCTCTTATAAACCAAGACATTCTTGGAACGTTCTTCGAATGTCTTACAAACTGATTTCGCCGTAAATAGTTATGCCGAAGAATTCTGACCAACTCTAGACAAGATTTCATCAATCATGTCTCCGGGTAGGTCTCTTAAAATATTGGGTTGTCTATCCATTTTATGTTTTTATACTGTAAAATAGACAAGAGTTAGATTCAGAAAAAAAATACTTATTAATACAAGCAATTTTTACATATATCATAAAGCATAAGCACACTATATTACATATATTACACCACACGAATACAACTATCTTATTCCAACTCGCTCGTTTCTTCTTCTTCGGTTTTGGTTCGTTTTGCCAAGTTTCTAGGGATATATGATGTTCCCCTAATACGAGCTGTCGTTTTCCACAACGGTTTAGAAAAACCTGGTGGTTTAGAGGTTCCCGTGTCATTGTTATAACTTAAGGGCTTCGGGGGTTGACGATACATATAAAGTTCATCGGGGTTGGAATTAGATTTCTCTATTTTTATGCCCTTTCCCTTATTATTTTCTTTTGCCTTTTTAAATTTAGTTGGGGTAATTTCTATAACATCATCGAAATTCTCGTCGGAATCTGATTCATCGGAGAATTGGTAATCCTCCCAATATTTTGCTTCCTTGGCAGAAACACCATTGACCATAATTAACCTTGGTCGGTTGGTTGAGGATTTTCTTTTACTTAACCGTTTTATTATTTCCCCCACCGGTTCTATTTTCTCCTCCGGTTCCTCCTCTTCCGGTTCTGATTCTTCTTCCGGTTCTGATTCTTCTTCCGGTTCTTCTTCGGGAACTTGTGAATCAGTCCAATATATATTCGACTCTTCGTTATTATTAGGTGAGTCAATGGGATTTGTGCTAGAGGTAGACATCTATCACACAATATCAAACATGTTAAGAGATTAATATATCACATAATATATACATGTTAATAATATATAGTTTCCAACAAAAATGTTAAGCAATCATTTTTAAAGAAAACACGGTCGAAGTCCAGACTCACTAATGCATCCTAACAAACTCGATAAGATACACTAATGCAAATTTTCTGGTTCTCTAAGACCAACGCTCGGATACCAACTGAAATGTCCCGTTCTTATTGATTAAAAACGTTCCATATTAATTGATTTCGTTGCGAGGTTTTGACCTCTATATGAGACATTTTTCAAAGACTGCATTCATTTTTAAAACAAACCATAACCTTTATTTCATAAATAAAGGTTTAAAAAGCTTTACGTAGATTATCAAATAATGATAATCTAAAATATCCTGTTTACACACGATCATTACATAATGGTTTACAATACAAATATGTTACATCGAAATCAGTTTCTTGAATGCAGTTTTTACACAATATCATACAAACATGGACTCCAAATCTTGTCCTTATTTTAGTATGCAACAGCGGAAGCTCTTAGTATTCACCTGAGAATAAACATGCTTTAAACGTCAACAAAAATGTTGGTGAGTTATAGGTTTAACCTATATATATCAAATCGTAACAATAGACCACAAGATTTCATATTTCAATACACACCCCATACATAGAGATAAAAATCATTCATATGGTGAACACCTGGTAACCGACATTAACAAGATGCATATATAAGAATATCCCCATCATTCCGGGACACCCTTCGGATATGATATAAATTTCGAAGTACTAAAGCATCCGGTACTTTGGATGGGGTTTGTTAGGCCCAATAGATCTATCTTTAGGATTCGCGTCAATTAGGGTGTCTGTTCCCTAATTCTTAGATTACCAGACTTAATAAAAAGGGGCATATTCGATTTCGATAATTCAGCCATAGAATGTAGTTTCACGTACTTGTGTCTATTTTGTAAATCATTTATAAAACCTGCATGTATTCTCATCCTAAAAATATTCGATTTTAAAAGTGGGACTATAACTCACTTTCACAGATTTTACTTCGTCGGGAAGTAAGACTTGGCCACTGGTTGATTCACGAACCTATAACAATATATACATATATATATCAAAGTATGTTCAAAATATATTTACAACACTTTTAATATATTTTGATGTTTTAAGTTTATTAAGTCAGCTGTCCTCGTTAGTAACCTACAACTAGTTGTCCACAGTTAGATGTACAGAAATAAATCGATAAATATTATCTTGAATCAATCCACGACCCAGTGTATACGTATCTCAGTATTGATCACAACTCAAACTATATATATTTTGGAATCAACCTCAACCCTGTATAGCTAACTCCAACATTCACATATAGAGTGTCTATGGTTGTTCCGAAATATATATAGATGTGTCGACATGATAGGTCGAAACATTGTATACGTGTCTATGGTATTTCAAGATTACATAATATACAATACAAGTTGATTAAGTTATGGTTGGAATAGATTTGTTACCAATTTTCACGTAGCTAAAATGAGAAAAATTATCCAATCTTGTTTTATCCATAACTTCTTCATTTTAAATCCGTTTGGAGTGAATCAAATTGCTATGGTTTCATATTGAACTCTATTTTATGAATATAAACAGAAAAAGTATAGGTTTATAGTCGGAAAAATAAGTTACAAGTTGTTTTTGTAAAGGTAGTCATTTCAGTCGAAAGAACGACGTCTAGATGACCATTTTAGAAAACATACATTCACTTTGAGTTTAATCATGATTTTTGGATATAGTTTCATGTTCATAAGAAAAATCATTTTCCCAGAATAACAACTTTTAAATCAAAGTTTATCATAGTTTTTAATTAACTAACCCAAAACAGCCCGCAGTGTTACTACGACGGCGTATATCCGGTTTTACAGTGTTCTTCGTGTTTCCAGGTTTTAAATCATTAAGTTAGCATATTATATAGATATAGAACATGTGTTTAGTTGATTTTAAAAGTCAAGTTAGAAGGATTAACTTTTATTTGCGAACAAGTTTAGAATTAACTAAACTATGTTCTAGTGATTACAAGTTTAAACCTTCGAATAAGATACCTTTATATGTATGAATCGAATGATGTTACGAACATCATTACTACCTCAAGTTCCTTGGATAAACCTACTAGAAATGAAAAAAATAGATCTAGCTTCAAAGGATCCTTGGATGGCTTGAAAGTTCTTGAAGCAGAATCATGACACGAAAACAATTTCAAGTAAGATTTCCACTCAAAATAAGATTGTTATAGTTATAGAAATTGAATTAAAGTTTGAATATGATTATTACCTTGTATTAGAAAGATAACCTACTTTAAGTAACAAAGGTTTCTTGATCTTGGATGATTACTTGGAATGGATTTAGAAAACTTGGAAGTAAACTTGCAATCTTGAAAGTATTCTTGATTTTATGAAACTAGAACTTTTGGAATTTATGAAGAACACTTAGAACTTGAAGATAGAACTTGAGAGAGATCAATTAGATGAAGAAAATTGAAGAATGAAAGTGTTTGTAGGTTTTTTTGGTCGTTGGTGTATGGATTAGATATAAAGGATATGTAATTTTGTTTTCATGTAAATAAGTCATGAATGATTACTTATATTTTTGTAATTTTATGAGATATTTCATGCTAGTTGCCAAATGATGGTTCCCACATGTGTTAGGTAACTCACATGGGCTGCTAAGAGCTAATCATTGGAGTGTATATACTAATAGTACATACATCTAAAAGCTGTGTATTGTACAAGTACGAATACGGGTGCATACGAGTAGAATTGTTGATGAAACTAAACGAGGATGTAATTGTAAGCATTTTTGTTAAGTAGAAGTATTTTGATAAGTGTCTTGAAGTCTTTCAAAAGTGTATGAATACATATTAAAATACTACATGTATATACATTTTAACTGAGTCGTTAAGTCATCGATAGTCGTTACATGTAAATGTTGTTTTGAAACCTTTAGGTTAACGATCTTGTTGAATGTTGTTAACCCATTGTTTATTATAACAAATAAGATGTTAAATTGTTATATTATCATGATATTATGATATATAATACATCTTAGTATGATATATATACAGTTAAATGTCATTACAACGATAATCATTACATATATGTCTCGTTTCGAAATCATTAAGTTAGTAGTCTTATTTTCACATATGTATTTCATTGTTAATACACTTAATAATATATTTACTTATCATTTAACATAATTAACCAAGTGTATCAATATCTTAATATGATTCATATGTACCTAGTAAGACGTTGTTATAACGATAATCGTTATATATATCGTTTTCGAGTTTCTTAAATTAATAGTCTCATTTTTATGTATATAACTCATTGTTAAAATACCTAATGAGATACATACTTATAATAAAATCATGTTAACTATATATATAACCATATATATGTCATCGTATAGTTTTTACAAGTTTTAACGTTCGTGAATCACCGGTCAACTTGGGTGGTCAATTGTCTATATGAAACCTATTTCAATTAATCAAGTCTTAACAAGTTTGATTGCTTAACATGTTGGAAACACTTAATCATGTAAATAACAATTTCATTTAACATATATATAAACATGGAAAAGTTCAGGTCACTACAACCCGCACCCTTACCTCTGCGCGGCGTGCACGAAGGTTTGAACAGTCTGCCAGCTATTAAATCACATCAGGCTTCACACACTTTATGTACACCATAAATACGTTGTGTACAATAAATATTTGGGTCTTAAAACTCTCCCCCACTTAGATTGGATCACGTCCTCGTGATCCGCACCAATACTAGAAGTTAAGCACCTCCCCTTGAACATTATCGCCTCCAAATGCAGAGTCACACATGTAGTAATCACCCATCCGACTTCTCGCTTCATGCACTAACGCATCATATTTTACAACGAGAAAGGGTAATCACCCCTCGAGACAAAACAACCGCAACTGTTTTCTCCTACACCGAGTATCCAACTCGTACAATACATTTCACAATCAAACCGAAAGTAGGACAATTCACCGACAAGCATCGTCGTCACTCCTCACGATCCTTAGAAACATAATCAAGCCCGACATCCATAACATCCTCCGTAAATTCTAAGATCTCACCACACGCTAATAATCACTAGCGTGCACTACCGCATCAAGTGATATCTTATACACTCGAACTCCAGAATCTCCGCTTAGGAAAATACGAAAAACACCACATCACAACTGTAGCGACCAGACAAAATCGTCATTGACGGCGCCGTCTACTTAGGTCCCGTTACGTGGTCATAAGTCTTTAAAACAATGTTTGACCAAAAGATATGTCGCATTCATTTCAAATGTAAAGATTGTTCAAAGTTTACAAGAATAGTTCCACCACAAGTTACGTTACAAAGTTACAAGTACAAATGAAACTTATGCGACACAATTTAAAAGTAGCCAAAAGACGCTCCATGTATGCATATATATACTCGACATCCAATGCAAGTATCAAAATAATGAGCAGAAGCATCTATCATGTATCGTTCAAGGACCTGAGAAAAACATAGAAATCTGTTAACGAAAACGTTGGTGAAATCATAGGTTTGAGTAAGTAAGTACAAGTGAACCACAAGATTTGCAACAATGAGATAATAGTAATACATTCCAAAAGTTTGTTTCACGAGCACCCAATTATCAATGCTTAACATTCCTTCCATAGAACCCCATCACAATAGTGTTAGAACATACACTGTTTCTCGAAAATACATTTCATTCGTAAACGGTAGCGAACCGTTTGAATGAGGGTTTGTCAAACCCATATGGCCATATAGCATAAGTTCTCGCTTACACCCGGCAAGTGTAACTAATGATAATCGAATTGAGGATTTTTGTTCAAACTCGTATGTAGAATGTTTGTTTTCCTGTACTTGTGTTCACTTACTTAAAAAGGAACGTTTATGTTTTCTCATCCCAAATGTAAGTTTCAAAAGAGTAAAAGTGGGACTATGATCTCACCTTGAGTGCACGAGTAGTAAAGTAGTTCAACAAGTAAACGTGTGCAAAGAACAATGCTAGTCTTGACCTAAACAATAGGTTGTATCAATAACGGTAAACACGATAGGTCAAAGATGTTCAATTAGTCCTATGGCTCGTTAAGACTCGATCAAGTAGCATGTGAAATCAAATTGTCAAGTTTCATGCAAGATACAAGTATAGAACAAGTTAGGAAGGTTGCATAATCATTTGGTTAAGTTTGACAAAAAGTCAAACTTTGGTCGGTCAAAGTCAACGAAAAAGTCAACACGTTCGGGTCGGGTCCCGAACTATTTTTCTGAGGTTTTTAATCATGTATTAGCATGTTAGAACAAGTTACATGTGAATCGGAGGTCCATAGCATAGCAAACATTTTCCGTAAAATGACCAGCGGAGACAGAGCCTGCCAGTGTATCTGGACGGCGTCCAGATTGTCTGGACGGCGTCCAGCTTTGAAGACTGGGACGGCGTCCAAGTATCTGGACGGCATCCAGCCTTGAAATCTGGGACGGCGTCCAAGGGTCTGGACGGCGTCCAGATTGGTATTCAATTCTGATGCAGAAACCTTCTAAGTGCACGAACCAAAAACCAAATAAACACAATTTATGATCCGCAAACAATCAAGTCAAGTATTTTATACCGTTGGGAAGGTAATTTGACGAGGAAGACAACTAAACACATTTCATCAATCAATCTACCTATTATAACAACCAAAACCGCATCTAATGCTTAACATTAATCGCATACAAGTTCATAAATGCAATTCAATGATTCGGGCAACCAATTTACATGAATGATATGCCGTTTCGAAGGTAATCAAGCATACAATCCAACTAAACACTTACCAACAATAATCCATGGCATTCAATGCATCAAAAGTCCATTTCAAGTTCATCAAACCCTAACACAAATTCACCAAAATCATAAATCAAGTTCATGAACTTTTCTAAAGCAACCTACACATCAAATTGAAGCTAGTGATACTAGGAACACAATTAGAACATGAACTTTTAACATCTAACAACATATGATCATCCAAAATTCAAGAACAACACACCAAAATTCAAGTTCATGCTAGTTACACTAAAACAACGAGATCGAGCATATAAATCATATAATAATGTTAGACTTGAGCCATAGACACTAATTAACACTTTTATAAGTTAAAAACATAAAGAACACAAAATCTTGTGATTTTAGAAAGTTACCCAAATGTAATGAAATCGGTATGGAATCGAAGAGGAAGATGCAAGGATCACGAATTTGTAATTTGTTTTGTTGCTAGCTTCCTAATCCGAATTTAGATGATGAATTCTTGTTGGTGTTCTTGAGAGAAAAAGGGAGTAGAAGAAAGATGGAGATGTTGAAATGAGAGGAGGAGGTTGAAGGTTTGACTAGTTGACCTAGTCAAATCTTTGGCCTCTTGGCAAGTTTAGTCCCTCTAATTTGAGTCGGGTGCATGAATTATCTAAACGAGATAATTTAAAACGCGTATTAACGGGAGGTGTTATAATTATATAACGGAGTTTAAATTAGTATAACGGAAAAGTAAATGGAAAAAGGCGGGATGTTACATTACCTACTCCTTAAAAGAAATTTCGTCCCGAAATTTAAGTAGGCGTAGTAGTCGTTGTTTCTTCCTCGAGATCTTGCGTTTCCGAATTCACGAATAGATGAGGATACTTCCTTTGCATTTGATCTTGTCTTTCCCAAGTAAACTCGGGTCCCCTTTTGGCGTTCCAACGGACTTTAACAATCGGGATTCAGCTTTGTTTCAATGTCTTGACGGAGGTGTCCACAATTTCAACCGGTTCCTCCACAAAATAAAGTTTGTCATCAATAGTAAGTTCCTCGAGAGGGATGAAAATATCGGGTTCGGCAAGACACTTTTTCAAGTTAGATACATGGAAGGTAGGATGAACGGAGTTCAATTGAGGCGGAAGATCTAAGCGATAAGCAACGGTTTCAATACGCTCAAAGATTTCGAAAGGACCAAAATACCGCGGATTTAGCTTCCCGCGTTTCCCAAAACGGATTACACCCTTCCAAGGTGCGACTTTTAACATGACACGGTCACCGACTTGAAATTCAAGGTCGTTGCGTCTTTTGTCGGTATAGCACTTTTGACGACTCCGGGCCGTCCGAAGCCTATCTCGGATTTGGACGATCTTCTCGGTGGTTTCGTGAATGAGTTCGGGACCGGTGATTTGTTTGTCGCCTACTTCGGCCCAACAAAGAGGAGAACGACATTTTTGGCCATATAATGCTTCGAATGGTGCGGCGTTAATACTCGCGTGATAACTATTGTTGTAGGAGAATTCGGCGAGAGGAAAGTGCTTATCCCAAGCTTTTCCGAAATCAACCACACAAGCTCGTAACATGTCCTCTAAGGTTTGAATTGTACGTTCGCTTTGTCCATCCGTTTGAGGATGATATGCGGTGCTCATGTCTAATCGCGTTCCCAACGCTTCTTGCAATGTACGCCAAAATCTAGAAACGAAACGGCCATCTCGGTCGGAGATAATCGATAAAGGTACACCGTGTCGGGCTACGATCTCCTTAATGTAAAGTTGTGCAAGTTTCTCCATTTTGTCCGTTTCTTTCATGGCAAGGAAGTGTGCGGATTTGGTGAGACGGTCAACAATAACCCAAATGGTATCATAACCGCCCGTCGTTTTTGGTAGCTTGGTGATAAAATCCATCGTTATCCTTTCCCACTTCCATTGCAGGATCTCGGGTTGTTGAAGTAGTCCGGACGGTCTTTGGTGTTCGGTTTTGACTTTGGAACATGTCAAACACTTGGAAACATAAGTAGCTACGTCCCTTTTGATGTTCGGCCACCAATATAGTTGTTTAAGGTCGTGGTACATCTTATTGGCACCGGGGTGAATCGAGTATCGTGACTTATGGGCTTCATCTAAAATAAGGCTTCGTAGGTCCCCCTAACTAGGCACCCAAATCCTTCCGGCGTAATATCGGAGTCCGGTCTCCCTAATTTCGAATCGAGAGACGAGAATGTTCAAGAGCTCGTGTGAAAGGTTTTCATCCTTGAGAGCCTCATCTTGGGCTACCCGAATTTGGCTATTAAGGTTTGTGTGGATGGTGATATTTAAGGCTCGAACACGAAAAGGCACCGCTCTTTCTTTTTGACTTAAGGCATCGGCTACTACATTTGCCTTCCCGGGATGGTAACGAAGCTCGCAATCGTAATCGTTTAAGGTTTCAATCCACCTTCGTTGTCTCATGTTTAGTTGCTTTTGATCGAAGATGTGTTGAAGGCTTTTGTGATCGGTGAAGATAGTACTCTTGGTTCCATAAAGATAGTGTCTCCACATTTTAAGTGCAAAGATAATGGCTCCGAGTTCGAGATCATGCGTCGCGTAGTTTTGTTCATGAATTTTGAGTTGTCGAGAAGCATAAGCAATGACTTTCGTTCGTTGCATCAATACACACCCAAAACCATGTTTTGAGGCATCGCAATATACAACAAAATCATCATTGCCTTCGGGAAGTGACAAGATAGGAGCGGTGGTTAGCTTTGTTTTCAAGATTTGAAACGCGGATTCTTGCTCGGTCGCCTAAATGAATTTCTTTCTCTTGTGAGTTAATGCGGTTAGAGGACTTGCAACCAAAGAGAAGTTTTCGATGAATCTACGATAGTACCCGGCGAGACCCAAGAATTGATGGATGTGAGTAGGAGTAGTAGGATTCTCCCATTTACTAATGGCTTCAATTTTCGTTGGATCGACTTTAATACCTTGGTCACTTACAACATGACCAAGAAATTGAACTTCCTTTAACCAAAATTCACACTTGGAGAATTTGGCATAGAGTTGTTCTTGTCTTAAAAGTTCAAGCACAAGTCGGAGGTGTTCCTCGTGTTCTTCTTTGCTTTTTGAATAGACTAAAATATCATCGATGAACACGATAACGAATTTGTCAAGATACGGTTTGCACACGCGGTTCATAAGATCCATGAACACCGCCGGTGCGTTAGTGAGACCAAATGGCATTACAAGAAATTCATAACTACCATAACGAGTTCGGAAAGCGGTTTTGGAGACATCTTCCCCCTTAACCCTCAATTGATGATAACCCGAGCGGAGATTGATTTTTGAATATACACAAGACCCTTGTAATTGATCAAAGTGGTCATCGATGCGAGGAAGAGGATATCGGTTCTTAACCGTCAATTTGATTAGTTCACGATAGTTAATGCACATTCGTAGGGATCCGTCTTTCTTTTTAACAAACAAAATCGGAGCGCCCCAAGGTGAGTGGCTAGGTTGGATAAAACCACGATCAAGTAGTTCTTGGATTTGACTTTGCAATTCTTGCATTTCGGATGGAGCGAGTCTATATGGTGCACGTGCTACGGGTGCGGCTCCCGGAATAAGATCGATTTGGAATTCTACCGGTCGATGAGGTGGAAGACCCGGCAATTCGTTGGGAAATACATCGGAAAATTTACTAACAATTGGCACATCATCGATATGCTTCTCATCGGACTCGACTTTCTTAACGTGAGCAAGGATTGCAAAACAACCCTTACGGAGTAGTTTTCAAACTTTAATACACGAAACGAGGTTGAGTCCGGTGCAACTCTTATCGCCATAGACGATCAAAGGTTCACCATTCTCGATAGGGATTCGGATTGCGTTAAGATCACAAAGGATGTGAGATTTCATTTTGGCTAGCCAATTCATACCGATTATTACATCGAAGCTACCTAGTTCCATGGGTATCAAGTCGATTTCAAACTCATTACCCAAAATGTTTAACGTACACCCCCGGTAATATGTGTCGGCACTCAATAGTTTTCCGTTGGCCACTTCAATGGTATAAGTGGTATCTAGTGGACGTGGTGGAGTATTAAAAGAATGAGTCAAAGTCTTGGATACAAAACTCTTATCGGCACCCGAATCGAATAAACAAGTAACATAAGTGTTGTTGAGAAGAAACGTACCCGTGACTAATTCATTATCATCTCGGGCTTCCTCGGTGTTGATGTTGAAAGCTCGGCCGCGCGTATTGGGGTTATCTTTCCTCTTCGGGCATGCATTTCTATAATGGCCCGTTTGGCCACATTCATAACAAGTGCCCGTTTTTGGTGCATTGGGCCCCTTTCGAGCGATGGGGGCAACACTTTTACACTCATTGGCCTTATGACCAACTCCTTGGCACCGGTGGCAAATTAACTTGCCACATTCACCAAAGTGATGTTTGTTGCATTTGTTGCAAAGAGGTAGGTTCCCGGCATAACCCTTCTTGCCGTCGGAGGTGTAAGGCTTCTTAGCAAAGTTGTTGTTGCTTGATTGGGAGGGTTCCCACTTTCTTTTGTTGCCGCCCGATTTATCCTCGGCCTTAGGTGCCGGAACTACGATTTCATCAACCGTTTCTATCAATTTGCGGGCCATGTTCAAAGCTTCTTGATGATTAGTGGGTTTGGATGACATTACTCCGTGTTTGATACTCTTTGGAAGACCATCCATGTAAAGTTCAACCCTTAAAGCTTCGGGGTTCACAAGATTTGGGCACATCAAGGCTAGTTCGGAAAATCGTTGATTATAAGCCTTGAGATCATTTCTGATCGCCTTTAAAGTTCTTAGCTCTTGTTCGAGCCTTCGGGTTTCTTCACGAGGGAAATATTCGACAATCATCTTTTCCCTCAAGTTGGCCCAAGAGAGGGCGTGAGCTTCATCGGTACCCACCGATTGTACATAAGTATTCCACCATGTAAGAGCGACACCGGCGAAGGTGTGAGTGGAGTATTTGACTTTGTCTTGGTCCCGACAACCGCTTATGCTAAAGACGGCTTCTGTTTGCTCAAACCATCAGGTGAGCACGACCGGTCCCCCGGTTCCATCAAAAGTGTGAGGTTTGCACCCCATGAAGGATTTGTAGGAGCACCCTTCGTTTGAGTTACCGGCTCCATTGTTGTTGTTGTGATTGTTGTTATTGTTATTGTTGTTGGAAGAGTGACCGGCCATGGCCGCATCCACGGCGGTGGCTGTCATTCGTTGTAGAGCTTGTATGGGAGTTTCGGGAGGAGCGCGTCGACGAGCCATTGTTCCTTCAAGACACAAGAATATCGTTGGTTAGTATTCTCAATAATACCAACCGTGATATGGAATAAGGATAAAGATAAAATTTCCTTAACCCGCCTTAAATTCTTTATGTCATAATGTCGGAACGTCCATGTGAACCACCGTAATATAATCCCGGAAATTATATTACCCTGATTCACATGTGCATTTAACACTACTTCATAAAGTCAAGGTGGCGTGTCAATCAAATTTAACAATGTGATATCAAGATCGAATAAGAGTTAGATATGATAGGAGAGTTCGAGTATAATGCACAAATAGTCAAGTAGTTCCTATTTCAGTCTATATGCCGGTTGTAGTCTAGATTCACTAATGTACCCTATGACTCGGGGTCGACACCAATGAACTCTAAATCCCTACAACCAATGCTCTGATACCATCTGTAGCGACAGATGGGGTAGAAACCCACCCAGTGCCTTTCCAGCTAACCGCTTGTTAACCACTGAGTGTACCTCAGACACTGATTTTACAGCCCGCATTTCTGCCAAACTGCCAACCCTCAAATTCCAAGGGATCGCAAGGGGTTAGAGCCAATGCTTCGTCACAGGTAACACTGTGAGAACCCCCTCTACGATTAACCCGCCAAAAAGCATAGTCCGTTCGTGTGCCCGGCCTGACAGCCGGCGCGCGTGACTACCTTTACGGCTAAGGTTAAACCTGGCTCTGATACCATCTGTAGCGACCCGACAAAATCGTCATTGACGGCGCCGTCTACTTAGGTCCCGTTACGTGGTCATAAGTCTTTAAAACAACATTTGACCAAAAGATATGTCGCATTCATTTCAAATGTAAAGATTTTTCAAAGTTTACAAGAATAGTTCCACCACAAGTTACATTACAAAGTTACAAGTACAAATGAAACTTATGCGACACAATTTAAAAGTAGCCAAAAGACGCTCCATGTATGCATATATATACTCGACATCCAATGCAAGTATCAAAATAATGAGCGGAAGCATGTATCATGTATCGTTCAAGGACCTGAGAAAAACATAGAAATCTGTCAACGAAAACGTTGGTGAAATCATAGGTTTGAGTAAGTAAGTACAAGTGAACCACAAGATTTGCAACAATGAGATAATAGTAATACATTCCAAAAGTTTGTTTCACGAGCACCCAATTATCAATGCTTAACATTCCTTCCATAGAACCCCATCACAATAGTGTTAGAACATACACTGTTTCTCGAAAATACATTTCATTCGTAAACGGTAGCGAACCGTTTGAATGAGGGTTTGTCAAACCCATATGGCCACATAACATAAGTTCTCGCTTACACCCGGCAAGTGTAACTAATGATAATCGAATTGAGGATTTTTGTTCAAACTCGTATGTAGAATGTTTGTTTTCCTGTACTTGTGTTCACTTAGTTAAAAAGGAACGTTTATGTTTTCTCATCCCAAATGTAAGTTTCAAAAGAGTAAAAGTGGGACTATGATCTCACCTTGAGTGCACGAGTAGTAAAGTACTTCAACAAGTAAACGTGTGCAAAGAACAATGCTAGTCTTGACCTAAACAATAGGTTGTATCAATAACGGTAAACACGATAGGTCAAAGATGTTCAATTAGTCCTATGGCTCGTTAAGACTCGATCATGTAGCATGTGAAATCAAATTGTCAAGTTTCATGCAAGATACAAGTATAGAACAAGTTAGGAAGGTTGCATAATCATTTGGTTAAGTTTGACAAAAAGTCAAACTTTGGTCGGTCAAAGTCAACGAAAAAGTCAACACGTTCGGGTCGGGTCCCGAACTATTTTTCTGAGGTTTTTAATCATGTATTAGCATGTTAGAACAAGTTACATGTGAATCGGAGGTCCATAGCATAGCAAACATTTTCCGTAAAATGACCAGCGGAGACAGAGCCTGCCAGTGTATCTGGACGGCGTCCAGCTTTGAAGACTGGGACGGCGTCCAAGTATCTGGACGGCATCCAGCCTTGAAATCTGGGATGGCGTCCAAGGGTCTGGACGGCGTCCAGATTGGTATTCAATTCTGATGCAGAAACCTTCTAAGTGCACGAACCAAAAACCAAATAAACACAATTTATGATCCGCAAACAATCAAGTCAAGTATTTTATACCGTTGGGAAGGTAATTTGACGAGGAAGACAACTAAACACATTTCATCAATCAATCTACCTATTATAACAACCAAAACCGCATCTAATGCTTAACATTAATCGCATACAAGTTCATAAATGCAATTCAATGATTCGGGCAACCAATTTACATGAATGATATGCCGTTTCGAAGGTAATCAAGCATACAATCCAACTAAACACTTACCAACAATAATCCATGGTATTCAATGCATCAAAAGTCCATTTCAAGTTCATCAAACCCTAACCCAAATTCACCAAAATCATAAATCAAGTTCATGAACTTTTCTAAAGCAACCTACACATCAAATTGAAGCTAGTGATACTACACATCAACACGTTCGGGTCGGGTCCCGAACTATTTTTCTGAGGTTTTTAATCATGTATTAGCATGTTAGAACAAGTTACATGTGAATCGGAGGTCCATAGCATAGCAAACATTTTCCGTAAAATGACCAGCGGAGACAGAGCCTGCCAGTGTATCTGGACGGCGTCCAGATTGTCTGGACGGCGTCCAACTTTGAAGACTGGGACGGCGTCCAAGTATCTGGACGGCGTCCAGCCTTGAAATCTGGGACGGCGTCCATGAAATGTCCCGTTCTTATTGATTAAAAACGTTCCATATTAATTGATTTCGTTGCGAGGTTTTGACCTCTATATGAGACGTTTTTCAAAGACTGCATTCATTTTAAAACAAACCATAACCTTTATTTCATCAATAAAGGTTTAAAAAGCTTTACGTAGATTATCAAATAATGATAATCTAAAATATCCTGTTTACACACGACCATTACATAATGGTTTACAATACAAATATGTTACAACAAAATAAGTTTCTTGAATGCAGTTTTTACACAATATCATACAAGCATGGACTCCAAATCTCGTCCTTATTTAAGTATGCGACAGCGGAAGCTCTTAATAATCACCTGAGAATAAACATGCTTAAAACGTCAACAAAAATGTTGGTGAGTTATAGGTTTAACCTATATATATCAAATCATAATAATAGACCACAAGATTTCATATTTCAATACACACCCCATACATAGAGATAAAAATCATTCATATGGTGAACACCTGGTAACCGACATTAACAAGATGCATATATAAGAATATCCCCATCATTCCGGGACACCCTTCGGATATGATATAAATTTTGAAGTACTAAAGCATCCGGTACTTTGGATGGGGTTTGTTAGGCCCAATAGATCTATCTTTAGGATTCGCGTCAATTAGGGTGTCTGTTCCCTAATTCTTAGATTACCAGACTTAATAAAAAGGGGCATATTCGATTTTGATAATTCAACCATAGAATGTAGTTTCACGTACTTGTGTCTATTTTGTAAATCATTTATAAAACCTGCATGTATTCTCATCCCAAAAATATTAGATTTTAAAAGTGGGACTATAACTCACTTTCACAGATTTTTACTTCGTCGGGAAGTAAGACTTGGCCACTGGTTGATTCACGAACCTATAACAATATATACATATATATCAAAGTATGTTCAAAATATATTTACAACACTTTTAATATATTTTGATGTTTTAAGTTTATTAAGTCAGCTGTCCTCGTTAGTAACCTACAACTAGTTGTCCACAGTTAGATGTACAGAAATAAATCGATAAATATTATCTTGAATCAATCCACGACCCAGTGTATACGTATCTCAGTATTGATCACAACTCAAACTATATATATTTTGGAATCAACCTCAACCCTGTATAGCTAACTCCAACATTCACATATAGAGTGTCTATGGTTGTTCCGAAATATATATAGATGTGTCGACATGATAGGTCGAAATATTGTATACGTGTCTATGGTATCTCAAGATTACATAATATACAATACAAGTTGATTAAGTTATGGTTGGAATAGATTTGTTACCAATTTTCACGTAGCTAAAATGAGAAAAATTATCCAATCTTGTTTTACCCATAACTTCTTCATTTTAAATCCGTTTTGAGTGAATCAAATTGCTATGGTTTCATATTGAACTCTATTTTATGAATCTAAACAGAAAAAGTATTGGTTTATAGTCGGAAAAATAAGTTACAAGTCGTTTTTGTAAAGGTAGTCATTTCAGTCGAAAGAACGACGTCTAGATGACCATTTTAGAAAACATACTTCCACTTTGAGTTTAACCATAATTTTTGGATATAGTTTCATGTTCATAATAAAACTCATTTTCTCAGAATAACAACTTTTAAATCAAAGTTTATCATAGTTTTTAATTAACTAACCCAAAACAGCCCGCGGTGTTACTACGACGGCGTAAATCCGGTTTTACGGTGTTTTTTCGTGTTTCCAGGTTTTTAATCATTAAGTTAGTATATCATATAGATATAGAATATGTGTTTAGTTGATTTTAAAAGTCAAGTTAGAAGGATTAACTTTTGTTTGCGAACAAGTTTAGAATTAACTAAACTATGTTCTAGTGATTACAAGTTTAAACCTTCGAATAAGATAGCTTTATATGTATGAATCGAATGATGTTATGAACATCATTACTACCTTAAGTTCCTTGGATAAACCTACTGGAAAAGAGAAAAATGGATCTAGCTTCAACGGATCCTTGGATGGCTCGAAGTTCTTGAAGCAGAATCATGACACGAAAACAAGTTCAAGTAAGATCATCACTTGAAATAAGATTGTTATAGTTATAGAAATTGAACCAAAGTTTGAATATGATTATTACCTTGTATTAGAATGATAACCTACTGTAAGAAACAAAGATTTCTTGAGGTTGGATGATCACCTTACAAGATTGGAAGTGAGCTAGCAAACTTGAAAGTATTCTTGATTTTATGTAACTAGAACTTGTAGAATTTATGAAGAACACTTAGAACTTGAAGATAGAACTTGAGAGAGATCAATTAGATGAAGAAAATTGAAGAATGAAAGTGTTTGTAGGTGTTTTTGGTCGTTGGTGTATGGATTAGATATAAAGGATATGTAATTTTGTTTTCATGTAAATAAATTATGAATGATTACTCATATTTTTGTAATTTTATGAGATATTTCATGCTAGTTGCCAAATGATGGTTCCCACATGTGTTAGGTGACTCACATGGGCTGCTAAGAGCTGATCATTAGAGTGTATATACCAATAGTACATACATCTAAAAGCTGTGTATTGTACGAGTACGAATACGGGTGCATACGAGTAGAATTGTTGATGAAACTGAACGAGGATGTAATTGTAAGCATTTTTGTTAAGTAGAAGTATTTTGATAAGTGTATTGAAGTCTTTCAAAAGTGTATAAATACATATTAAAACACTACATGTATATACATTTTAACTGAGTCGTTAAGTCATCGTTAGTCGTTACATGTAAGTGTTCTTTTGAAACCTTTAGGTTAACGATCTTGTTAAATGTTGTTAACCCAATGTTTATAATATCAAATGAGATTTTAAATTATTATATTATCATGATATTATCATGTATGAATATCTCTTAATATGATATATATACATTAAATGTCTTTACAACGATAATCGTTACATATATGTCTCGTTTAAAAATCATTAAGTTAGTAGTCTTGTTTTTACATATGTAGTTCATTGTTAATATACTTAATGATATGTTTACTTATCATAGTATCATGTTAACTATATATATATATCCATATATATGTCATCATATAGTTTTTACAAGTTTTAACGTTCGTGAATCACCGGTCAACTTGGGTGGTCAATTGTCTATATGAAACATATTTCAATTAATCAAGTCTTAACAAGTTTGATTGCTTAACATGTTGGAAACATTTAATCATGTAAATATCAATCTCAATTAATATATATAAACATGGAAAAGTTCGGGTCACTACAGTACCTACCCGTTAAATAAATTTCGTCCCGAAATTTTAAACAGTTGAAGGTGTTGATGAATCTTCTAGAAATAGATGCGGGTATTTCTTCTTCATCTGATCTTCACGCTCCCAGGTGAACTCGGGTCCTCTACGAGCATTCCATCGAACCTTAACAATTGGTATCTTGTTTTGCTTAAGTCTTTTAACCTCACGATCCATTATTTCGACGGGTTCTTCGATGAATTGAAGTTTTTCGTTGATTTGGATTTCATCTAACGGAATAGTGAGATCTTCTTTAGCAAAACATTTCTTCAAATTTGAGACGTGGAAAGTGTTATGTACAGCCGCGAGTTGTTGAGGTAACTCAAGTCGGTAAGCTACTGGTCCGACACGATCAATAATCTTGAATGGTCCAATATACCTTGGATTTAATTTCCCTCGTTTACCAAATCGAACAACGCCTTTCCAAGGTGCAACTTTAAGCATGACCATCTCTCCAATTTCAAATTCTATATCTTTTCTTTTAATGTCAGCGTAGCTCTTTTGTCGACTTTGGGCGGTTTTCAACCGTTGTTGAATTTGGATGATCTTCTCGGTAGTTTCTTGTATAATCTCTGGACCCGTAATCTGTCTATCCCCCACTTCACTCCAACAAATTGGAGACCTGCACTTTCTGTCATAAAGTGCTTCAAACGGCGCCATCTCAATGCTTGAATGGTAGCTGTTGTTGTAGGAAAATTCTGCTAACGGTAGATGTCGATCCCAACTGTTTCTGAAATCAATAACACATGCTCGTAGCATGTATTCAAGCGTTTGTATCGTCCTTTCGCTCTGCCCATCAGTTTGTGGATGATAGGCAGTACTCATGTCTAGACGAGTTCCTAATGCTTGCTGTAATGTCTGCCAGAATCTTGAAATAAATCTACCATCCCTATCAGAGATAATAGAGATTGGTATTCCATGTCTGGAGACGACTTCCTTCAAATACAGTCGTGCTAACTTCTCCATCTTGTCATCTTCTCTTATTGGCAGGAAGTGTGCTGATTTGGTGAGACGATCAACTATTACCCAAATAGTATCAAAACCACTTGCAGTCCTTGGCAATTTAGTGATGAAATCCATGGTAATGTTTTCCCATTTCCATTCCGGGATTTCGGGTTGTTGAAGTAGACCTGATGGTTTCTGATGCTCAGCTTTGACCTTAGAACACGTCAAACATTCTCCTACATATTTAGCAACATCGGCTTTCATACCCGGCCACCAAAAATGTTTCTTGAGATCCTTGTACATCTTCCCCGTTCCAGGATGTATTGAGTATCTGGTTTTATGAGCTTCTCTAAGTACCATTTCTCTCATATCTCCAAATTTTGGTACCCAAATCCTTTCAGCCCTATACCGGGTTCCGTCTTCCCGAATATTAAGATGCTTCTCCGATCCCTTGGGTATTTCATCCTTTAAATTTTCCTCTTTTAAAACTCCTTGTTGCGCCTCCTTTATTTGAGTAGTAAGGTTATTATGAATCATTATATTTATAGATTTTACTCGAATGGGTTCTCTGTCCTTCCTGCTCAAGGCATCGGCTACCACATTTGCCTTCCCCGGGTGGTAACGAATCTCAAAGTCGTAATCATTCAACAATTCAATCCACCTACGCTGCCTCATATTCAGTTGTTTCTGATTAAATATGTGTTGAAGACTTTTGTGGTCGGTATATATAATACTTTTGACCCCATATAAGTAGTGCCTCCAAGTCTTTAATGCAAAAACAACCGCGCCTAATTCCAAATCATGCGTCGTATAATTTTGTTCGTGAATCTTCAATTGTCTAGACGCATAAGCAATCACCTTCGTTCGTTGCATTAATACACAACCGAGACCTTGCTTTGATGCGTCACAATAAATCACAAAATCATCAATCCCTTCAGGCAATGACAATATAGGTGCCGTAGTTAGCTTTTTCTTCAATAACTGAAACGCTTTCTCTTGTTCATCATTCCATTAAAATTTCTTCCCTTTATGCGTTAATGCAGTCAAGGGTTTTGCTATTCTGGAAAAGTCTTGGATGAACCTTCTGTAGTAACCAGCTAGTCCTAAAAACTGGCGTATGTGTTTCGGAGTTTTCGGGGTTTCCCACTTTTCAACAGTTTCTATTTTTGCCGGATCTACCTTAATACATTCTTTGTTCACTATGTGACCGAGGAATTGAACTTCTTCCAACCAAAATGCACACTTTGAAAACTTAGCGTACAATTCTTCCTTCCTCAATACTTCTAACACCTTTCTCAAATGTTCACCGTGTTCTTGGTCATTCTTTGAGTAAATAAGTATGTCATCAATGAAAACAATGACAAACTTGTCAAGGTATGGTCCACACACTCGGTTCATAAGGTCCATGAACACAGCTGGTGCATTAGTTAAACCAAACGGCATGACCATAAACTCGTAATGACCGTAACGTGTTCTGAAAGCAGTCTTTGGAATATCATCTTCTTTCACCCGCATTTGATGATACCCGGAACGTAAGTCAATCTTTGAATAAACAGACGAGCCTTGTAGTTGATCAAATAAGTCGTCGATTCTCGGTAGTGGGTAGCGGTTCTTGATGGTAAGTTTGTTCAACTCTCGGTAGTCGATACACAACCTGAATGTACCATCTTTCTTCTTGACAAACAAAACAGGAGCTCCCCACGGTAATGTGCTTGGTCGAATGAAACCACGCTCTAAAAGTTCTTGTAATTGGCTTTGCAGTTCTTTCATCTCGCTGGGTGCGAGTCTGTAAGGAGCACGAGCTATTGGTGCAGGTCCTGGTACAAGATCTATTTGAAATTCAACGGATCGATGTGGGGGTAATCCCGGTAATTCTTTCGGAAATACATCGGGAAATTCTTTTGCGACGGGAACATCATTGATGCTCTTTTCTTCAGTTTGTACTTTCTCGACGTGTGCTAGAACAGCATAGCAACCTTTTCTTATTAGTTTTTGTGCCTTCAAATTACTAATAAGATGTAGCTTCGTGTTGCCCTTTTCTCCGTACACCATTAAGAGTTTTCCTTTTTCTCGTATAATGCGAATTGCATTTTTGTAACAAACGATCTCTGCTTTCACTTCTTTCAACCAGTCCATACCGATTATCACATCAAAACTCCCTAACTCTACTGGTATCAAGTCAATCTTAAATGTTTCGCTAACCAGTTTAATTTCTCGATTCCGACATATATTATCTGCTGAAATTAATTTACCATTTGCTAATTCGAGTAAAAATTTACTATCCAAAGGCATCAATGGACAACTTAATTTAACACAAAAATCTCTACTCATATAGCTTCTATCCGCACCCGAATCAAATAAAACGTAAGCAGATTTATTGTCAATAAGAAACGTACCCGTAACAAGCTCCGGGTCTTCCTGTGCCTCTGCCGCATTAATATTGAAAACTCTTCCGCGGCCTTGTCCATTTGTGTTCTCCTGGTTCGGGCAATTTCTAATAATGTGGCCCGGTTTTCCACATTTATAACAAACTACATTGGCATAACTTGCTCCGACACTACTTGCTCCACCATTACTCATTCCGACACCATTTGTTCCTTTCGTTCTATTAACCCCTGGTCCGTAGACCTCACACTTCGCCGCGCTATGACCATTTCTTTTACACTTATTGCAAAATTTGGTGCAGAACCCAGAGTGATACTTTTCACACCTTTGGCATAGCTGCTTCTGATTGTTGTTGTTGTTGCGGTTATTATTGTTGTTGGGATGATTGTTGTAGTTGATGTTGTTGTTGTTGTTGTTGTTGTTGGGCCGTTTGTTGTAGTTGCGATTGATGTTGCGATTGTTGGGATAATTGTTGTGATTATTGTTGTAATTGCTGTTGTTGTTATATTGGTGATTCTTATCACCGTTTTCCTCCCACTTTCTTTTGACTTGCTTCACATTGGCCTCTTCAGCAGTCTGTTCTTTAATTCTTTCTTCAATCTGGTTCACTAGTTTGTGAGTCATTCTACATGCCTGTTGTATGGAGGCGGGCTCGTGTGAACTTATATCTTCTTGAATTCTTTTCGGTAATCCTTTCACAAACGCGTCGATCTTCTCTTCCTCATCTTCGAACGCTCCCGGACACAATAGGCACAATTCTGTGAATCGTCTTTCATACGTGGTAATATCAAATCCTTGGGTTCGTAACCCTCTAAGTTCTGTCTTGAGTTTATTGACCTCGGTTCTGGGACGGTACTTCTCGTTCATCAAGTGCTTGAATGCTGACCACGGTAGTGCGTACGCATCGTCTTGTCCCACTTGCTCTAGATAGATATTCCACCATGTTAACGCAGAACCTGTGAAGGTATGCGTAGCGTACTTCACTTTTTCCTCTTCAGTACACTTACTTATGGCAAACACCGATTCGACCTTCTCGGTCCACCGTTTCAATCCGATCGGTCCTTCGGTTCCACCAAATTCTAAAGGTTTGCAGGCAGTGAATTCTTTGTAGGTGCATCCTACACGATTTCCTGTACTGCTAGATCCAAGGTTATTGTTGGTATGTAGCGCAGCCTGTACTGCGGCTATGTTTGAAGCTAGAAAAGTACGGAATTCCTCTTCATTCATATTCACGGTGTGTCGAGTAGTCGGTGCCATTTCCTTCAAAATAGTCAAATGGAACAAGTTAATCATACAGAATATTAAGAGTAGTTAATAGTATTTCGTAGCATAATATGAACTCATTTATAAAAGCTTTTTCTTCATATTAGCGTTTTATAAGTTTAAATTCGGGTAGTACCTACCCGTTAAGTTCATACTTAGTAGCTAATATACAATTCAACTACTACAATTCTATATGAAAAACTGATTATAATAATATTTCGCGTTCAAACTTTTATACAATATTTTACAAACTTACAATACCGCTTATGTTACATAAAGCATGAAATATAGCACACAATAACTTTGATACAAGATAGTTGTGAAGATAATTCTAGCTAGTACACAAGTCGTTCAGCAAAGGCAATAAAGACACGTAATTCATACGTCCAGAAACAAGTCATGCATTCTGGTTTTACTAGGACTACTTCCCATCCTTGGTCTTGTGGAACATAACCGTTATGGCCGTTGATAAGACAGCGTGTTGTAACGTCGTCAAAGGGACGAGGGTTACGTAATGTCCAACAGTCCCGTACAATCTAAAAACCTCATTTCTTACCCCAATTACCGACTCCGTCACTTGTGGGAACGTTTTGTTTAATAGTTGTAGCCCGATCTTCTTGTTCTCACTTTGGTGAGAAGCGAACATTACTAATCCGTAAGCATAACATGCTTCTTTATGTTGCATGTTAGCCGCTTTTTCTAAATCACGAAGTCCAATATTCGGATATATTGAGTCAAAATAATTTCTTAACCCATTGCGTAAAATAGCATTTGGGTTCCCCGCAATATATGCGTCAAAGTAAACACATCGTAACTTATGGATTTCCCAATGTGATATCCCCCATCTTTCGAACGAAAGCCTTTTATAAACCAAGGCATTCTTGGAACGTTCTTCGAATGACTTACAAACTGATCTCGCCTTAAATAGTTGTGCCGAAGAATTCTGACCGACTCTAGACAAGATTTCATCAATCATGTCTCCGGGTAGGTCTCTTAAAATATTGGGTTGTCTATCCATTTTGTGTTTTTATACTGTAAAATAGACAAGAGTTAGATTCATAAAAAAATACTTATTAATACAAGCAATTTTTACATATATCATAAAGCATAAGCACACTATATTACATATATTACACCACATGAATACAGCTATCTTATTCCGACTCGCTTGTTTCTTCTTCTTCGGTTTTGGTTCGTTTTGCCAAGTTTCTAGGGATATATGATGTTCCCCTAATACGAGCCGTCGTTATCCACATTGGTTTAGAAAAACCTGGTGGTTTAGAGGTTCCCGGGTCATTGTTACAACTTAAGGACTTCGGGGGTTGACGATACATATAAAGTTCATCGGGGTTGGAATTAGATTTCTCTATTTTTATGCCCTTTCCCTTATTATTTTCTTTTGCCTTTTTAAATTCAGTTGGGGTAATTTCTATAACATCATCGGAATTCTCGTCGGAATCCGATTCATCGGAGAATTGGTAATCCTCCCAATATTTTGCTTCCTTGGCGGAAACACCATTGACTATAATTAACCTTGGTCGGTTCTATTTCTTCATCCGGTTCCGATTCTTCTTCCGGTTCCGATTCTTCTTCTGGTTCCGACTCTTCTTCCGGTTCCTCTTCGGGAACTTGTGAATCAGTCCACGAATCATTCCAATTTACATTTGACTCTTCATTATTATTAGGTGAGTCAATGGGACTTGTTCTAGAGGTAGACATCTATCACATAATATCAAACGCGTTAAGAGATTAATATATCACATAATATTCACATGTTAAAAATATATAGTTTCCAACAAAATTTGTTAAGCAATCATTTTTCAAGTAAACACGGCCGAAGTCCAGACTCACTAATGCATCCTAACAAACTCGATAAGACACACTAATGAAAAATTCTGGTTCTCTAAGACCAATGCTCGGATACCAACTGAAATGTCCCGTTCTTATTGATTAAAAACGTTCCATATTAATTGATTTCGTTGCGAGGTTTTGACCTCTATATGAGACGTTTTTCAAAGACTGCATTCATTTTAAAACAAACCATAACCTTTATTTCATCAAAAAAGGTTTAAAAAGCTTTACGTAGATTATCAAATAATGATAATCTAAAATATCCTGTTTACACACGACCATTACATAATGGTTTACAATACAAATATGTTACAACAAAATAAGTTTCTTGAATGCAGTTTTTACACAATATCATACAAGCATGGACTCCAAATCTTGTCCTTATTTAAGTATGCGACAGCGGAAGCTCTTAATAATCACCTGAGAATAAACATGCTTAAAACGTCAACAAAAATGTTGGTGAGTTATAGGTTTAACCTATATATATCAAATCATAATAATAGACTACAAGATTTCATATTTCAATACACATCCCATACATAGAGATAAAAATCATTCATATGGTGAACACCTGGTAACCGACATTAACAAGATGCATATATAAGAATATCCCCATCATTCCGGGACACCCTTCGGATATGATATAAATTTCGAAGTACTAAAGCATCCGGTACTTTGGATGGGGTTTGTTAGGCCCAATAGATCTATCTTTAGGATTCGCGTCAATTAGGGTGTCTGTTCCCTAATTCTTAGATTACCAGACTTAATAAAAAGGGGCATATTCGATTTTGATAATTCAACCATAGAATGTAGTTTCACGTACTTGTGTCTATTTTGTAAATCATTTATAAAACCTGCATGTATTCTCATCCCAAAAATATTAGATTTTAAAAGTGGGACTATAACTCACTTTCACAGATTTTTACTTCGTCGGGAAGTAAGACTTGGCCACTGGTTGATTCACGAACCTATAACAATATATACATATATATCAAAGTATGTTCAAAATATATTTACAACACTTTTAATATATTTTGATGTTTTAAGTTTATTAAGTCAGCTGTCCTCGTTAGTAACCTACAACTAGTTGTCCACAGTTAGATGTACAGAAATAAATCGATAAATATTATCTTGAATCAATCCACGACCCAGTGTATACGTATCTCAGTATTGATCACAACTCAAACTATATATATTTTGGAATCAACCTCAACCCTGTATAGCTAACTCCAACATTCACATATAGAGTGTCTATGGTTGTTCCGAAATATATATAGATGTGTCGACATGATAGGTCGAAACATTGTATACGTGTCTATGGTATCTCAAGATTACATAATATACAATACAAGTTGATTAAGTTATGGTTGGAATAGATTTGTTACCAATTTTCACGTAGCTAAAATGAGAAAAATTATCCAATCTTGTTTTACCCATAACTTCTTCATTTTAAATCCGTTTTGAGTGAATCAAATTGCTATGGTTTCATATTGAACTCTATTTTATGAATCTAAACAGAAAAAGTATAGGTTTATAGTCGGAAAAATAAGTTACAAGTCATTTTTGTAAAGGTAGTCATTTCAGTCGAAAGAACGACGTCTAGATGACCATTTTAGAAAACATACTTCCACTTTGAGTTTAACCATAATTTTTGGATATAGTTTCATGTTCATAATAAAACTCATTTTCTCAGAATAACAACTTTTAAATCAAAGTTTATCATAGTTTTTAATTAACTAACCCAAAACAGCCCGCGGTGTTACTACGACGGCGTAAATCCGGTTTTACGGTGTTTTTTCGTGTTTCCAGGTTTTTAATCATTAAGTTAGCATATCATATAGATATAGAACATGTGTTTAGTTGATTTTAAAAGTCAAGTTAGAAGGATTAACTTTTGTTTGCGAACAAGTTTAGAATTAACTAAATTATGTTCTAGTGATTACAAGTTTAAACCTTCGAATAAGATAGCTTTATATGTATGAATCGAATGATGTTATGAACATCATTACTACCTTAAGTTCCTTGGATAAACCTACTAGAAAAGAGAAAAATGGATCTAGCTTCAACGGATCGTTGGATGGCTCGAAGTTCTTGAAGCAGAATCATGACACGAAAACAAGTTCAAGTAAGATCATCACTTGAAATAAGATTGTTATAGTTATAGAAATTGAACCAAAGTTTGAATATGATTATTACCTTGTATTAGAATGATAACCTACTGTAAGAAACAAAGATTTCTTGAGGTTGGATGATCACCTTACAAGATTGGAAGTGAGCTAGCAAACTTGAAAGTATTCTTGATTTTATGTAACTAGAACTTGTAGAATTTATGAAGAACACTTAGAACTTGAAGATAGAACTTGAGAGAGATCAATTAGATGAATAAAATTGAAGAATGAAAGTGTTTGTAGGTGTTTTTGGTCGTTGGTGTATGGATTAGATATAAAGGATATGTAATTTTGTTTTCATGTAAATAAGTCATGAATGATTACTCATATTTTTGTAATTTTATGAGATATTTCATGCTAGTTGCCAAATGATGGTTCCCACATGTGTTAGGTGACTCACATGGGCTGCTAAGAGCTGATCATTGGAGTGTATATACCAATAGTACATACATCTAAAAGCTGTGTATTGTACGAGTACGAATACGGGTGCATACGAGTAGAATTGTTGATGAAACTGAACGAGGATGTAATTGTAAGCATTTTTGTTAAGTAGAAGTATTTTGATAAGTGTATTGAAGTCTTTCAAAAGTGTATAAATACATATTAAAACACTACATGTATATACATTTTAACTGAGTCGTTAAGTCATCGTTAGTCGTTACATGTAAGTGTTCTTTTGAAACCTTTAGGTTAACGATCTTGTTAAATGTTGTTAACCCAATGTTTATAATATCAAATGAGATTTTAAATTATTATATTATCATGATATTATCATGTATGAATATCTCTTAATATGATATATATATATATATATACATTAAATGTCTTTACAACGATAATCGTTACATATATGTCTCGTTTAAAAATCATTAAGTTAGTAGTCTTGTTTTTACATATGTAGTTCATTGTTAATATACTTAATGATATGTTTACTTATCATAGTATCATGTTAACTATATATATATCCATATATATGTCATCATATAGTTTTTACAAGTTTTAACGTTCGTGAATCACCGGTCAACTTGGGTGGTCAATTGTCTATATGAAACATATTTCAATTAATCAAGTCTTAACAAGTTTGATTGCTTAACATATTGGAAACATTTAATCATGTAAATATCAATCTCAATTAATATATAAAAACATGGAAAAGTTCGGGTCACTATAGTCCAAGGGTCTGGACGGCGTCCAGATTGGTATTCAATTCTGATGCAGAAACCTTCTAAGTGCATGAACCAAAAACCAAATAAACACAATTTATGATCCGCAAATAATCAAGTCAAGTATTTTATACCGTTGGGAAGGTAATTTGATGAGGAAGACAACTAAACACATTTCATCAATCAATCTACCTATTATAACAACCAAAACCGCATCTAATGCTCAACATTAATCGCATACAAGTTCATAAATGCAATTCAATGATTCGGGCAACCAATTTACATGAATGATATGCCGTTTCGAAGGTAATCAAGCATACAATCCAACTAAACACTTACCAACAATAATCCATGGCATTCAATGCATCAAAAGTCCATTTCAAGTTCATCAAACCCTAACCCAAATTTACCAAAATCATAAATCAAGTTCATGAACTTTTCTAAAGCAACCTACACATCAAATTGAAGCTAGTGATACTAGGAACACAATTAGAACATGAACTTTTAACATCTAACAACATATGATCATCCAAAATTCAAGAACAACACACCAAAATTCAAGTTCATGCTAGTTACACTAAAACAACGAGATCGAGCATATAAATCATATAATCATGTTAGACTTGAGCCATAAGTTGAAAACATAAAGAACACAAAATCTTGTGATTTTAGAAAGTTACCCAAATGTAATGAAATCGGTATGGAATCGAAGAGGAAGATGCAAGGATCACGAATTTGTAAATTGTTTTGTTGCTAGCTTCCTAATCCGAATTTAGATGATGAATTCTTGTTGGTGTTCTTGAGAGAAAAAGGGAGTAGAAGAAAGATGGAGATGTTGAAATGAGAGGAGGAGGTTGAAGGTTTGACTAGTTGACCTAGTCAAATCTTTAGCCTCTTGTCAAGTTTAGTCCCTCTAATTTGAGTCGGGTGTATGAATTACCTAAACGAGATAATTTAAAACGCGTATTAACGGGAGGTGTTATAAACATATAACGGAGTTTAAATTAGTATAACGAAAAAGTAAATGGAAAAATGCGGGATGTTACAACAACAATCCTTGTACTTTAGCCAATCATCCAGCCATCCACCCTCTGAACCAGATAACAGCATAACCTAATCTTCAAGTTTCCAAGAAATGCTCTTAAGTCCTTCAACTTAATAAACTTGAAAATAACTCTAAAAAACACCACAAATTAATAAACATTATTTATATTTCAAAATAAGTTTGATATAACATCATTATATTGAACCTTTCCCCTCAAACTTATTTTTAAACAAGTCAAACATACCCAATCTTTGTTTAACAAATTATGTTGATTCACACTCAACCCTTTGTTAAGAACATCAGCCAGTGATCATCAGAACTAACTTTAACGGTTATGCTTATACCAGCATGATGCGACGTTTCGTGTTCAACTTTTAAATAATAAAAACTATGATCAAATAACTTAACTAATTAACACAAACGCCCGAGCAACAATAACCCAATAATTATAGAAATTAGCAAGTACTCAAGCAAGGTTCCTTTCACAGGGAGCAATTTACATTACTCTCAAAACGCTAGTAATTATCCTAAGTTGATTGGGGGGTTTTAAGAAAGTGTTGATTAAACTAATATTAAACTAATAGAGATTAAACAATTAAGAGAGAAACATGTCCACTTTATTGTTTAACCTTTTGCCATAGATTATCCCTTTCGTTTGTCACATAACGATGTTTTAAACATAAAGCTTCATTACGATCTCACAATCTTCATAAAACCTCAATCAATTAAAGTTCATTAACTCACGTACACTTACTTCAAAAGATCAAACTATGTTTTGAGTGAGATCATTTAGACTCGATTTTGGATTAAAATCACTTAAAATCCTTTAATTATAAAATCATTTAAAATAATCAAACACCACTATGTTGACTAAAGACCAAATGAAAACCAACCCAACCAAGAACACAATCAGTTGAAATCTCCAATTTGGTTGTCTAGATCACACAAGGTGTTGAAGAAAAAATTGTTTCAATAATCAAATCACTTAGAAAAGCTACACAATCTATGTAATCAAAGTAAAGTCTAAAACAAATGCAAACAATGGATCATCAATCAAGCATAATACTCATCAACTCATTCAAACACTCAATTAACAGATTATGGAAAAATCCAAGCATCAAGTTTACAAATCAAGTGAACACAAATAATCTAAGCTATAATCATTACATAAACAAGATTAAAATCAAAGAAATAAGAAGTATGAAACATTACAACTAAAATGGAGAAAAACTACTACCAAAATGGAGGAGAAATAGTAAAATGGAGAATGGATGATGGAAATAGAGCTTCAATCTTTATTAATATTTAGCTAGGAGGATGAAATTGGACTTCACCTTGATGGAATCATGTTTGGAACCCTTTTAGGGCCCTAAAATTGTAACATCCCAAATAACTAAGGTAATATTTTATGTAAATTATTGTTACATTATATGTAAGTGTTATTTTTGTATTATAATGAGTTAATATTTAAAGCTCGTTAAGTTAAAGATAAGAGGGACTAAGTGTGCAAGTTAGTTTAAGGACCTCCCATATTATGGTTTTGGTGGGGAGGGTAGAAAGTGCAAATAAGGCAAAGATAATTAAATTTAAATGGTAAAATACTAGAAATTTCTATCAGTTGCAAATCCAGGAAACTAGTGTGTGTATGTGTGTGTCGACTAGCACCAAGAGGAGAGGAGAAATCCTTAATTGGAAGAATTAAGCACATGTAAGTAGAAATTCATGTAATCTAGTGTGCCTTGATCATTATAGCAAGTTGCAATCCTTCAATCTCTTCTTCATTTATGCACAATTAGGGTTCATAAATCTCAAAAGACAATGTATGAACTTTATATATATATATATATATATATATATATATATATATATATATATATATATATATATATATATATATATATATATATATATGAGTCTTATGTATCACTAAATTGGGTGTTTTATGTGATTCTCAAGTTTATAAGTTGTTATTATTGTGAGTGTGCACATTTGTATGATTAAAAAACGAAATTGAAATGATGTTTGGAAGTAAGTTCATGTATGAACTTGCTATTTGAAAGTGTGAAATGAAAATGGTGAATTTGATGTTGTTAGTAGTCAAGAATCAAGTTATGCACACTAGGTGTTTGATGAAATGCTTCAATGAAGGTGAATATGAGATTTACCTAAATTGTGAAAAGAGAGTTTATGTTTTAAATTGTTGAAATTGTTATAAGTAATTGTTATTAAGAATGATAAGTTCTTAATTGTATGGATTAAATTAGAGAACTTGTGTATTGAGGGAAAAATGATACTTTATGAATATTCATGTATTAAGATAAGTTAAAAAGGGGATTAAGAAAGATTAAGTTCAAATGTGTAAGTACATAAAGGTGTTGTAAGCGTTTGAAAGATGTAAATTCGTTTGAATTATGTTAAATACAAGATTAGCTCATGTATAGGTGCTAATCAAGACAAAGGAACTTCAAGCGACCACGGAATCTCATTTAATCAAGGTGAGTTTATAGGGGGTAAATTAGGCGGGTCAAGAGTGGCTTAGTGTTCCCGGATTGCATCCGTGCAAGAGGGCGATGACTAAGTGCACTAGAAAGTTAGCTTAGATAGAATTATTAGGCATGCCTAATAATTTTATCTATGGTTGATGATTAGCTTAGGCAAGGATATTAAGCTTGCTTGATGATCTTGTTTATGCTATGACTTAGCTTAGACACTTTGGGTGCCTATGTATACATGTGATGTAATTGAGGTTAACTTAGGCATATGTGTATGCCTATGGTCATGTTTAGCTTAGACACAATTACTAGGTTGACCTTAGTAAGTTGTGTCTATGGTAAGAAGTGGAATCGGATCCGATAGTAAGTAAGCAACCTTCGGGTTGGAAAGGTTAAGTGATGCTTTGTTTATGTTTAATGATATGCATTCTTTTATTCACCTATAACTCACTAAGCATGAAAGCTTACCCCTATGTTATGTTCATGTTTTAATAGGAGCGAAGGGACACCGTTAAGGAAAGGAGCCTATTTGAGGATAGCGGAGCATCGGTCATATAGTAAGTGGAAGTGCAAGTCCCTATTTTAAATCTAGCTCTAATGATACCGCTTATCGACGCTAAGACTTTTGTACTCATAAACTATGTTCATCTTGAAATTTGGGTCAAAGTGTTAAGTAAAAGCTATGTAATTGGGTCGTGTGTGACTAAATGATTTTCGTAACACTTAATGATGTTGAAACTGTTTCGTTAAGTTTGTTAATGTATTGCGATGTTAAAAAGGATGTTGTGCGATGTTATAAGTTGTGAAAGTGTGATTTTAAGGCAAGTTAAGTTCAGCACCAGCGAGAGCACAGGGCCGCGCCGCGAGCCCATAAGTTGCACCGCGCCGTTTAGAGTATTTTGGGAACATGAGAGCTGAAAAACTGACCCGAATTCCTTTGTCCGGCCGTGCCGCGCCCAAACTAGCCACACCACGGCATATCACTGGGCTGGGTGGTCAACTCTTAAAAAAAAATTATCGTTTCAGAGCGTCAAAAGTTGGTATCAGAACTATGGTTTAAGGGACTTGGATAATCCAGTATAGGGATTATCTAGGCTTAAACCATCGTTGATAGAAGATAAGCGGTTTAGGACTTGCATGATAGATAAGTTTAAAGGGTTATGCCATGCTCTATAGGAAAGAGTTTATTAATGAGACCTATTGTGTGGTACTAAGATTGTTAATGATTTGAACAAAGAGTTTAATGCTCATTAACCATGTGTCATAAATGATCAAGTGCGTAATACAATTGTGTAATGACGATCGGCCATCACCATTACATCATTATAGTACGCATGAACATCTACTATGGTCATGGTGAAATGAGTTGGGAATTAATTTGGTTACTTAAGTTATGTTCAATTGTTGATATATGTGTTTGAACTAATGGGTTGGACGTATTATTTCAAAATGGCTATTGTATCTCCTAATAGAACCAATGAAGAGGACGATGGGTATGTCCACACCCCGTCAAGGGAGTCCGTCGAAGACTCGCAATCTGAATCTGATGAAATTACAATGGCAAATGATCTTTCGAGGCAAATAGGGCAAGCCTTGGTGCGATACACCCCAAATCTTCTAGAAAAGATAAATAAGTTGATTAGTGAGCAATTAGATGAAAAATTAAAGACTCTTATGACGAATAATCTCGTGTTAAGAGGAGAAGGGGGAAGTGGGGCGGGACGAGAGGAAGTAGAAGTCCTGAAAAAGAAGGATGAGCGTTCTGAGTTCAAAAATTTTGCAAACTGTCATCCACCGGAATTCCATGGTAAAGTTGATCCGATTGTTAGTCAAAGATGGATCGACAAGATAGAAGAAACTTTCATGTTGTATGAATGTCATGAACACCT
Source organism: Rutidosis leptorrhynchoides (assembly GCF_046630445.1). Classification (NCBI taxonomy): domain Eukaryota; kingdom Viridiplantae; phylum Streptophyta; class Magnoliopsida; order Asterales; family Asteraceae; genus Rutidosis; species Rutidosis leptorrhynchoides. The sequence goes on from NC_092334.1 coordinate 600,377,720, forward strand.
AAAGGTAATAAATGCGGCACACCAAATGAAGGGCATTGGTTATGAATGGTGGAATTTTATAGTTAAGTCACATGGACGAAATGTGGCGACAAGTTTTCCGTGGGAAAGATTTCATGAAATGTTTATGGATCAATTTACTCCACCCGCCGAAGTTAGTAGGTTAAAGTCCGAATTCATGAATATTGAACATGGGAGTAAATCCGTGACTGAGTTCCATGCCGAGTTTAATGATAAGTCTCATTTTTGCCCGGATTTTGTTTCAAGTCCTAAGTTAATGATGGACCACTATCATGAGAAGTTAAATCCCGAAATAAGTGAGTTTATTGATAAGGGTACGTATAAGACCTTAGCCGAAATAATGAACAAGGCTCTTGTGAGGGAACATGAACTTAAGAAGAAAGCTGCGTTTAAACGAAAGTTGGATCAAGATTCAAAATCAATGCAAAATATGAGCCCGAAGAAAAGTAAGTTTATTTCCGACTCCCCACAAAAGTCAAAAGGTAGTTTCGCACCGGGGAAAGGTAGTGGTAAAGAAGTAAAAACGTGCAATAGGTGTGGTAAAAATCATACGGGCGAGTGTAAAGCGGGTACTACTGATTGTTACTCATATGGGAAACTGGGTCATAGAGCCGCCGAATGTCCTAAGAAAGGAAAACAGTGTTATTACAGTTTTGAAAAGGGTCATTTTCAAGCTGAATGCCCGGAGTATAAAAAGGATTTAGCAAGTGGTGGTGTTAAGAAAGAGGTCAAAACGAAACCAAAGACGAATGATAATCGACCAAGAGCCCGAGCCCATCAGATTACCGCTCTCGAAGCGAAGGAATCCCAAAATGTGGTGTCAGGTACCTTTATTGTAAACTCTTTACCTGCGCATGTTTTGTTTGATTCTGGTGCTACGCGGTCGTTTGTTTCTTATTATTTTTGTAAACACTTTGACATGACTCCAAGTATGTTAGAGCATCCTCTAGAGGTAGAGGTAGAGATAGCAGACAATAAAACTGTTATCATATATAGTGTCATTAAGGGGTGTGAAATTATTTTGGATGATGAAAAGTTTACTATAGATTTAATACCAATGCATATGGGAAAATTTCAAGTAATTGTATGTATGGATTGGCTAGATGACAATGAAGGAATAATATTATGTCGAAAGAAAACTGTATTAGCTCAAGCACAAGTGGAAAGGTTATTTGGATTTATGGGGAACGGGCTAGACGTGCTATTCCTATATGTACGTATGCTAGAGCCAAACAATTTTGTCCCATGGGTGTTGTGCATTTCTGGCGCATGTGATCGATGATTCAAAGAAGGTTTTTGAGATAAATGATGTACCAGTAGTTAATAAGTTTCCGGGTGTGTTTCAGGATGAATTGCCCGGTGTTCCTCCCGAACGAGAAGTAGAATTTCGAATAGAGTTGATTCCCGGAGCCACACCAATTGCCAAAGCACCATATCGACTAGCTCCGTCGAAAATGAGGGAAATGATGACTTAACTACAAGATTTGATTGATAAAGGTTTTATTCATCCTAGTAGCTCACCTTGGGGAGCTCCGGTTTTGTTTGTGAAAAAGAAGGATGGAACAATGAGAATGTGTATCGATTATCGTGAATTACATAAAGTCACTATTAAGAATAAATATCCATTGTCGAGGATAGATGACTTGTTTGATCAATTACAAGGGGCATGTTTCTTTTTCAAAGATAGATCTAAGGTCGGGTTATCATCAATTAAAGGTGAAGAAAGAAGATATCCCTAAAATGGCTTTTCGCACTAGGTATGGTCATTATGAATTCGTGGTAATGCCTTTTGGGTTAACTAATGCTCACCTCATTTATGGATTTGATGAATAGGTTGTGTCGACCGATGCTCGATAGGTTTGTGATTGTATTCATTGACGATATTTTAGTATATTCTAAAGGGGAAGAGGAGCATGCTGTGCATTTACGACAAGTGTTAGAAACTTTAAGGACATAAAAGTTGTTCGCTAAGTTCTGTAAGTGTGAGTTTTAGATTTTTGAAGTTCAATGTTTAGGACATGTCATTAATATGAAGGGTATTTGTGTTGATCCGACGAAGATTGATGCGATAATGAGATGTGAACCGCCTATGAATCCCACCGAAGTTAGAAGTTTTCTAGGCTTAGCGGGGTATTATCGACGGTTCATACAAGATTATTCTAGAATTGCCACCCCACTCACAATGTTAACCAGTAAGAATGTGCAATGGAAATGGGAAGAAAAGCAAGAACAAGCATTTCAACTCCTTAAGGAGAAACTTGTTCAAGCTCCTATACTAGTTTTACCGGAAGGAAATGAGAACATGACGGTTTATTGTGATGCTTATAAGAAAGGTTTGGGATGTGTGCTAATGCAAAAAGGGAAAGTTATAGCTTATGCTTCTCGACAATTGAAAATACATGAAAAGCGTTATCCCACCCATGATCTAGAATTAGCGGCCGTGGTTTTTGCCTTGAAAATATGGCGTCATTATCTTTATGGTGTAAAGTTCTCCATCTATACCGATCATAAAAACTTAAAGTACTTGTTCGATCAAAGAGATTTAAATGATAGGCAAAGGAGAGGGCTCGACTTGGTGAAAGATTACGATTGTGAAATTTTGTACTATCCTGGGAAGGTTAATGTGGTGGTGGATGCTCTTAGTAGGAAGTTGAGCCAACAACCAATTAAGGTAACGACTTTAGTCATGGTAATATCACCCCAAATATTTAATAGTATTCGTGCAGCGCAAGATGAAGCATTAACCCCCAAAAACGTGAGAAACGAAAGGAATAAAGGGCAAGTGGGTGATTTTATGGTAGATTCCCGTGGTCTAAGGCTTAGATATGGAAGAATTTGGGTAACTTTACACAGTGGTGCTAAAAGTGAGCTCATTGACTTAGCTCACAAATCTAAGTATTCGATTCACCCCGGTGCTACAAAAATGTATAGGGACCTAAAGAGAGATTATTGGTGGCCAGGAATGAAGAGGGATATAATAAAGTATGTTCATAAGTGTCTTATTTGCCTCCAGGTAAAGGCCGATCATCAAATGCTTCATGGTAAACTTCAACCACTAGAGGTACTGGTATGGAAATGGGAGCATATCACGATGGATTTAGTGACTAAGTTGCCTAAGACCCCTCGACAACATGATGCCATTTGGGTTATTGTTGATAGATTGACTAAGAGTGCGTTATTTTTGGCAATAAGAGAAGCTTCATCATCGGAAACAATGTCTAAATTATATATGAAGGAGGTTGTTGCGAGACATGGAGTGCCGGTTTCCATTGTTTCCGACCGTGACACTCGATTTACCTCGTGATATTGGAGGAAATTTCAAGAAGAAATGGGCACCAAATTGCATGTAAGCACCGCGTTTCACCCATAAACGGATGGTCAAAGTGAGCGGACTATCAAAACTCTTGAGGATATGTTGAGGGCGTGTGTCATTGATTTTGGTGGTACTTGGGATACTCACCTATCTTTAGTTGAATTTTCGTACAATAATAGTTATCATTCTACCATCGAAAGACTTACTTCACAAAATGAAAAAACTAGATACTTGTCATGACAAATACTATAAAGACTTACTTCACAAAACGAAAAAAGTTCCTATACTATATGAAGGCAAAAATATTTCACAACTCTTCCTCATAAACTTTATGACGAAAGGTGTATGGCGGAAAGGTTATTAATTCATAACTACTCTTCAAAAATACTTCATAACTATTCCTCATTAATTTCATGACTGAAAGCGTATGATGGACTCTAATGTCCTGTAAATTATTTGAAGGCATGATATTTGCAAAGTATAATTTCAATATTTTGTATGTTGTTAATTCAGAAGAAGTTAACAGTGCAAGGCATCTTCATAAGAATTATATTGAACACTTTTCAGTATGTCTTATTAAGTTATGCAATACACAATCATACATAGAGAATTTATCATATGCTTGGTGCGCAGCAGATTTATCTTTTAGCAAGAAAAACCCAAGTATTTAGAATGAGCATAAAGACAAATATATTCATAAGAGTGGCATGTATTTGCAACATAGAAAGTTTAAATAAAGCAGATAAATTTATTACAATCACTGTTAATAAGTTATTACAGAATTCATAAAAATTCAACACCAAGAACATCCTTGGCGGATGATTCTTCCCTATTACAAACATCATCAAAGACGTCAACCTTGAGATTCATGTAACGACCCGACTTTTTCGAACTTTAATTATATTTATTTCTTTCACGAAACTGCGTATTTGTACGTGCTGTGATAGATTATATTCTGGGGTCATTAATTAAGTTAACTATTTTCGTTAATGCCTTACAACGTGATATTAAGTGCTTAACATGATCCTTGAATGCATATACGACCGTTAGTGTCACTTACCGTTTAAAACAAGCTACGTACTTGGTATACGTTAAACTTTAGTCATAATTGGAATATTATGACTACGTAAACATAATTGTTATTTATTTATGACAATTACCTAGCTTTATGGTTCCTTAATTATGTTTAGTGGTTACAAATGCTTACTAGTTAGTTTTAATGGACCTAATACCTTAATGGACCTAGTTAATTAAAGGCCCAACCTACTTAACTTAATGGGCTCACTTAATGGACTAGTTAATGGACTAATTTAGCCCATTAAGTATAAGACAAAGTCCATTAGTAGATTAGACAAGATTAAGCATGCTAGTGTACCATTTCCTTACATGTTTTAACACCTTATGCCATGCCACCCAACATGTACAACCACCACCATGTACCACCATCCAATAGCAAGAAAATGGTCCCCCCCACCCCACCCGTCGGCCTACAAGTCACCACCCAAAAGCACCATTTCATTTTAACTCACTCATTTTCATTTCAAAAACACACTCTCTTATTCTCTCAAATTTCTCTCAACGTTTCTCTCCACTTTTCTTGAAGAACTTGAAGGTTTTAACTCTTTTTCTCTTTTTTTTCTTCTCTAAAATCGTAGCTCATCATCATCATTATTTATTATTGGATTTTGGTTTTTATAACTTTAATCCTCAAGTTATCTTGCAACCTTTGATCACTTTTATGATAAAGAAGCAAGAACAAGGATCAAAGCTTTGTAGCTTTTGATTCTACATGAAACTTGTAACAAATTTAAGGATCAAATGCTTTAAGATCCTCTTTATGTTCAAGTATTGGAACTTTAAAGTTCATTTCATGAAGATTCAAGTTTGTAACTTGATATCTTTTTATACAAAGGATCCTTACTTGAACTTGTTTACTTTTAACTTTAAATCTATTATTTTTGTTTATGGAATTCGATTTGTTTGAGTTACTTGGTCAAAGATTATTTGTTAACTTTGATCTCATAAATCTTGTAACCAAAGTCTAACTTTGAAAGTTCAAGAACAAGAAAGTTTAAGCTTACTAGTTTATAACTTTCACACATGTAAGATTGATCTAAGATGCATAACTTATGGTCATCTAACTTGTTAAAATAAGAATTCATTTATTTGGGTTCACTTTACTTTACAAAATCTAAGTTTCATAACTTATGGTTGTGTAAAGTTGAAAGTCTAAGTGTTTTGACTTAGGGTTTCACCAAGAACATGAGATCTAGACTTTTTAGTCTAATATCTTTAATATCTAGTTAATATCTAAGCTCTCTAGCTTAAAGTCTTGATTATTTAGTTTGATTCAAAGTTGTAGCGTAATAAGACTTGTATTTGTGTTGAAACTAAGAAGATTGATATAACTTTGGTTCATCACCTTGCTTAAACTCTCACATGAGTTGTGTTTTAATTCTTAGTCTTGAGTCTTGTGTGTTGATGGTTAAACCTTGGTCAAAGTGATGCAAACACATCAACGAGTTGTACACTTGAAGCTACAAGCATCAAGGATGAGAACCGTGATGAGCATCAAGCACCAAGAATCCCACCGGAGCACTTACTTTCTGTTTTTCAGGGTCTGATCAGACTTTCTGGGCTACTGGAAAGTTGATTTTCAGTGATTTAGGTTCAATTAGATGACTTTTCATTTAGGCCTCGCCTAAATTCGATATACACTTTAGGATTTATAGCCTTCCGAAAGTCACTACGCCCTTGTAACGTTGTGCTAAAATTTCTGACCTACTCGCACTTAAACTGTCGCCACAGTCAAAAGAAGATGAGTTTGGTTCTGAAAATTGGTCAGCAGTTAGAGGACTCATATACGGAGCCATGGCCACTGGTCTCACGTCATTTCAGTTTTTATAGAGGTCATAGCAGCTGAACGAAGTCAGCCTTTGTTTCGATCTCTATTCTTGATTGAAAACTTACTTTACTTTTTACATATGATGTTGATGAACATGACACTTAAGACTTAAATTACGTATTTTTAAATGCGTTGGGACGATTTACTGACTTAGTAACTTTTAACTTAGGTTCATGACCATTCGGACCGACTTACTTGCTTACTTACCTCGTATCGACTTTTACCGCACTTTCACTGTGAGTTATAGCTCCCTTTTTACTACAACTATTTTTGGGACTGAGAATACATGCGCTTTTTATGTTTTACTTACTAGGCACGAGTACTTAAACTTTATATATGTGTGGGTTATATTGTAGTGACCCGAACTTTTCCATGTTTATATATATTAATTGAGATTGATATTTACATAATTAAATGTTTCCAAAATGTTAAGCAATCAAAATTGTTAAGACTTGATTAATTGAAATATGTTTCATATAGACAATTGACCACCCAAGTTGACCGGTGATTCACGAACGTTAAAACTTGTAAAAACTATATGATGACATATATATGGTTATATATATAGTTAACATGATATTATGATAAGTAAACATATCATTAATTATATTAACAATGAACTACATATATAAAAACAAGACTACTAACTTAATGATTTTGAAACGAGACATATATGTAACGATTATCGTTGTAACGACATTTAATGTATATATATCATATTAAGAGATATTCGTACATCATAATATCATGATAATATAATAATTTAAAATCTCTTTTGATATTATAAACATTGGGTTAACAACATTTAACAAGATCGTTAACCTAAAGGTTTCAAAACAACATTTACATGTAACGACTAACGATGACTTAACGACTCAGTTAAAATGTATATACATGTAGTGTTTTAATATGTATTCATACACTTTTGAAAGACTTCAATACACTTATCAAAATACTTCTACTTAATAAAAATGCTTACAATTACATCCTCGTTCAGTTTCATCAACAATTCTACTCGTATGCACCCGTATTCGTACTCGTACAATACACAGCTTTTAGATGTATGTACTATTGGTATATACACTCCAATGATCAGCTCTTAGCAGCCCATGTGAGTCACCTAACACATGTGGGAACCATCATTTGGCAACTAGCATGAAATATCTCATAAAATTACAAAAATATGAGTAATCATTCATGACTTATTTACATGAAAACAAAATAACATATCCTTTATATCTAATCCATACACCAACGACCAAAAACACCTACAAACACTTTCATTCTTCAATTTTCTTCATCTAATTGATCTCTCTCAAGTTATATCTTCAAGTTCTAAGTGTTCTTCATAAATTCCAAAAGTTCTAGTTTCATAAAATCAAGAATACTTTCAAGTTTGCTAGCTCACTTCCAATCTTGTAAGGTGATCATCCAACCTCAAGAAATCTTTGTTTCTTACAGTAGGTTATCATTCTAATACAAGGTAATAATCATATTCAAACTTTGGTTCAATTTCTATAACTATAACAATCTTATTTCAAGTGATGATCTTACTTGAACTTGTTTTCGTGTCATGATTCTGCTTCAAGAACTTCGAGCCATCCAAGGATCCATTGAAGCTAGATCCATTTTTCTCTTTTCCAGTAGGTTTATCCAAGGAAATTAAGGTAGTAATGATGTTCATAACATCATTCGATTCATACATATAAAGCTATCTTATTCGAAGGTTTAAACTTGTAATCACTAGAACATAGTTTAGTTAATTCTAAACTTGTTCGCAAACAAAAGTTAATCCTTATAACTTGACTTTTAAAATCAACTAAACACATGTTCTATATCTATATGATATGCTAACTTAATGATTTAAAACCTGGAAACACGAAAAACACCGTAAAACCGGATTTACGCCGTCGTAGTAACACCGCGGGCTGTTTTGGGTTAGTTAATTAAAAACTATGATAAACTTTGATTTAAAAGTTGTTATTCTGAGAAAATGATTTTTATTATGAACATGAAACTATATCCAAAAATTATGGTTAAACTCAAAGTGGAAGTATGTTTTCTAAAATGGTCATCTAGACGTCGTTCTTTCGACTGAAATGACTACCTTTACAAAAACGACTTGTAACTTATTTTTCCGACTATAAACCTCTACTTTTTATGTTTAGATTCATAAAATAGAGTTCAATATGAAACCATTGCAATTTGATTCACTCAAAACGGATTTAAAATGAAGAAGTTAAGGGTAAAACAAGATTGGATAATTTTTCTCATTTTAGCTACGTGAAAATTGGTAACAAATCTATTCCAACCATAACTTAATCAACTTGTATTGTATATTATGTAATCTTGAGATACCATAGACACGTATACAATGTTTCGACCTATCATGTCGACACATCTATATATATTTCGGAACAACCATAGACACTCTATATGTGAATGTTGGAGTTAGCTATACAGGGTTGAGGTTGATTCCAAAATATATATAGTTTGAGTTGTGATCAATACTGAGATACGTATACACTGGGTCGTGGATTGATTCAAGATAATATTTATCGATTTATTTCTGTACATCTAACTGTGGACAACTAGTTGTAGGTTACTAACGAGGACAGCTGACTTAATAAACTTAAAACATCAAAATATATTAAAAGTGTTGTAAATATATTTTGAACATACTTTGATATATATGTATATATTGTTATAGGTTCGTGAATCAACCAGTGGCCAAGTCTTACTTCCCGACGAAGTAAAAATCTGTGAAAGTGAGTTATAGTCCCACTTTTAAAATCTAATATTTTTGGGATGAGAATACATGCAGGTTTTATAAATGATTTACGAAATAAACGCAAGTACGTGAAACTACATTCTATGGTTGAATTATCGAAATCGAATATGCCCCTTTTTATTAAGTCTCATATAGAAGTCAAAACCTCGCAACGAAATCAATTAGTATGGAACGTTTTTAATCAATAAGAAAGGGACATTTTAGTGTGTATCCGAGCGTTGGTCTTAGAGAACCAGAATTTTGCATTAGTGTGTCTTATCGAGTTTGTTAGGATGCATTAGTGAGTCTGGACTTCGACCGTGTTTACTTGAAAAATGATTGCTTAACAAATTTTGTTGGAAACTATATATTTTTAACATGTGAATATTATGTGATATATTAATCTCTTAACGCGTTTGATATTATGTGATAGATGTCCACCTCTAGAACAAGTCCCATTGACTCACCTAATAATAACGAAGAGTCAAATGTAAATTGGAATGATTCGTGGACTGATTCACAAGTTCCCGAAGAGGAACCGGAAGAAGAGTCGGAACCGGAAGAAGAATCGGAACCGGAAGAAGAATCGGAACCGGATGAAGAAATAGAACCGGTGGGGGAAATAATAAAACGGTTAAGTAAAAGAAAATCCTCAACCAACCGACCAAGGTTAATTATGGTCAATGGTGTTTCCGCCAAGGAAGCAAAATATTGGGAGGATTACCAATTCTCCGATGAATCGGATTCTGACGAGAATTCCGATGATGTTATAGAAATTACCCCAACTGAATTTAAAAAGGCAAAAGAAAATAATAAGGGAAAGGGCATAAAAATAGAGAAATCTGATTCCAACTCCGATGAACTTTATATGTATCGTCAACCCCCGAAGTCCTTAAGTTGTAACAATGACCCGGGAACCTCTAAACCACCAGGTTTTTCTAAACCAATGTGGATCATGACGGCTCGTATTAGGGGAACATCATATTTCCCTAGAAACTTGGCAAAACGAACCAAAACCGAAGAAGAAGAAACAAGCGAATCGGAATAAGATAGTTGTATTCGTGTGGTGTAATATATGTAATATAGTGTGCTTATGCTTTATGATATATGTAAAAATTGCTTGTATTAATAAGTATTTTTTTTTTATGAATCTAACTCTTGTCTATTTTACAGTATAAAAACACAAAATGGATAGACAACCCAATATTTTAAGAGACCTACCCGGAGACATGATTGATGAAATCTTGTCTAGAGTCGGTCAGAATTCTTCGGCACAACTATTTAAGGCGAGATCAGTTTGTAAGACATTCGAAGAACGTTCCAAGAATGCCTTGGTTTATAAGAGGCTTTCGTTCGAAAGATGGGGGATATCACATTGGGAAATCCATAAGTTACGATGTGTTTACTTTGACGCATATATTGCGGGCAACCCAAATGCTATTTTACGCAATGGGTTAAGAAATTATTTTGACTCAATATATCCGAATATTGGACTTCGTGATTTAGAAAAAGCGGCTAACATGCAACATAAAGAAGCATGTTATGCTTACGGATTAGTAATGTTCGCTTCTCACCAAAGTGAGAACAAGAACATCGGGCTACAACTATTAAACAAAACGTTCCCACAAGTGACGGAGTCGGTAATTGGGGTAAGAAATGAGGTTTTTAGATTGTTATGGGACTGTTGGACATTACGTAACCCTCGTCCCTTTGACGATGTTACAACACTCTGTCTTATCAACGGCCATAACGGTTATGTTCCACAAGACCAAGGATGGGAAGTAATCCTAGTAAAACCAGAATGCATGACTTGTTTCTGGACGTATGAATTACGTGTCTTTATTGCCTTTACTGAACGACTTGTGTACTAGCTAGAATTATCTTCACAACCATCTTGTATCAAATTTATTATGTGCTATATTTCATGCTATATGTAAAATAAGCGGTATTGTAAGTTTGTAAAATATTGTGTAAAAGTTTGAACGCGAAATATTATTATAATCAGTTTTTCATATAGAATTGTAGTAGTTGAATTGTATATTAGCTACTAAGTATGAACTTAACGGGTAGGTACTACCCGAATTTAAACTTATAAAACGCTAATATGAAGAAAAAGCTTTTATAAATGAGTTCATATTTTGCTACGAAATACTATTAACTACTCTTAATATTCTGTATGATTAACTTGTTCCATTTAACTATTTTGAAGGAAATGGCACCGACTACTCGACACACCGTGAATATGAATGAAGAGGAATTCCGTACTTTTCTAGCTTCAAACATAGCCGCAGTACTGGCTGCGCTACATACCAACAATAACCTTGGATCTAGCAGTACAGGAAATCGTGTAGGATGCACCTACAAAGAATTCACTGCCTGCAAACCATTGGAATTTGATGGAACCGAAGGACCGATCGGATTGAAACGGTGGACCGAGAAGGTCGAATCGGTGTTTGCCATAAGTAAGTGTACTGAAGAGGACAAAGTAAAGTACGCTACGCATACCTTCACAGGTTCTGCGTTAACATGGTGGAATACCTATCTAGAGCAAGTGGGACAAGACGATGCGTACGCACTACCGTGGTCAGCATTCAAGCACTTGATGAATGAGAAGTACCGTCCCAGAACCGAGGTCAATAAGCTCAAGACAGAACTTAGAGGGTTACGAACCCAAGGATTTGATATTACCACGTACGAAAGACGATTCACAGAATTGTGCTTATTGTGTCCGGGAGCATTCGAAGATGAGGAAGAGAAGATCGACGCATTTATGAAAGGATTACCGGAAAGAATCCAAGAAGATATAAGTTAACACGAGCCCACCTCCATACAACAGGCATGTAGAATGGCTCACAAACTAGTGAACCAGATTGAAGAAAGAATTAAAGAACAGACTGCTGAAGAGGCCAATGTGAAGCAAGTCAAAAGAAAGTGGGAGGAAAACGGTGATAAGAATCACCAATACAACAACAGCAATTACAACAATAATCGCAACAATTATCCCAACAATCGCAACATCAATCGCAACTACAACAAACGGCCCAACAACAACAACAACAACAACAACAACAGCAACTACAACAATCATCCCAACAACAATAATAACCGCAACAACAACAACAACAATCAGAAGCAGCTATGCCAAAGGTGTGAAAAGTATCACTCGGGGTTCTGCACCAAATTTTTGCAACAAGTGTAAAAGAAATGGTCATAGTGCGGCGAAGTGTGAGGTCTACGGACCAGGGGTTAATAGAACGAAAGGAACAAATGGTGTCGGAACGAGTAATGGCGGAGCAAGTAGTGTCGGAGCAAGTTATGCCAATGTAGTTTGTTATAAATGTGGAAAACCGGGCCACATTATTAGAAATTGCCCGAACCAGGAGAACACGAATGGACAAGGCCGCAGAAGAGTTTTCAATATTAATGCGGCAGAGGCACAGGAAGACCCGGAGCTTGTTACGGGTACGTTTCTTATTGACAATAAATCTGCTTACGTTTTATTTGATTCGGGTGCGGATAGAAGCTATATGAGTAGAGATTTTTGTGCTAAATTAAGTTGTCCATTGACACCTTTGGATAGTAAATTTTTACTCGAATTAGCAAATGGTAAATTAATTTCAGCAGATAATATATGTCAGAATCGAGAAATTAAACTGGTTAGCGAAACATTTAAGATTGATTTGATACCAGTAGAGTTAGGGAGTTTTGATGTGATAATCGGTATGGACTGGTTGAAAGAAGTGAAAGCAGAGATCGTCTGTTACAAAAATGCAATTCGCATTATACGAGAAAAAGGAAAACCCTTAATGGTGTATGGAGAAAAGGGCAACACGAAGCTACATCTTATTAGTAATTTGAAGGCACAAAAACTAATAAGAAAAGGTTGCTATGCTGTTCTAGCACACGTCGAGAAAGTACAAACTGAAGAAAAGAGCATCAATGATGTTCCCATTGCAAAAGAATTTCCCGATGTATTTCCGAAAGAATTACCGGGATTACCCCCACATCGATCCGTTGAATTTCAAATAGATCTTATACCAGGAGCTGCACCAATAGCTCGTGCTCCTTACAGACTCGCACCCAGCGAGATGAAAGAACTACAAAGCCAATTACAGGAACTTTTAGAGCGTGGTTTCATTCGACCAAGCACATCACCGTGGGGAGCTCCTGTTTTGTTTGTCAAGAAGAAAGATGGTACATTCAGGTTGTGTATCGACTACCGAGAGTTGAACAAACTTACCATCAAGAACCGCTACCCACTACCGAGAATCGATGACTTATTTGATCAACTACAAGGCTCGTCTGTTTATTCAAAGATTGACTTACGTTCCGGGTATCATCAAATGCGGGTGAAAGAAGATGATATTCCAAAGACTGCTTTCAGAACACGTTACGGTCATTACGAGTTTATGGTCATGCCGTTTGGTTTAACTAATGCACCAGCTGTGTTCATGGACCTTATGAACCGAGTGTGTGGACGATACCTTGACAAGTTTGTCATTGTTTTCATTGATGACATACTTATTTACTCAAAGAATGACCAAGAACACGGTGAACATTTGAGAAAGGTGTTAGAAGTATTGAGGAAGGAAGAATTGTACGCTAAGTTTTCAAAGTGTGCATTTTGGTTGGAAGAAGTTCAATTCCTCGGTCACATAGTGAACAAAGAAGGTATTAAGGTGGATCCAACAAAGATAGAAACTGTTGAAAAGTGGGAAACCCCGAAAACTCCGAAACACATACGCCAGTTTTTAGGACTAGCTGGTTACTACAGAAAGTTCATCCAAGACTTTTCCAGAATAGCAAAACCCTTGACTGCATTAACGCATAAAGGGAAGAAATTTGAATGGAATGATGAACAAGAGAAACGTTTCAGTTATTGAAGAAAAAGCTAACTACGGCACCTATATTGTCATTGCCTGAAGGGAATGGTGATTTTGTGATTTATTGTGACACATCAAAGCAAGGTCTCGGTTGTGTATTAATGCAACGAACGAAGGTGATTGCTTATGCGTCTAGACAATTGAAGATTCACGAATAAAATTATACGACGCATGATTTGGAATTAGGCGCGGTTGTTTTTGCATTAAAGACTTGGAGGCACTACTTATATGGGGTCAAAAGTATTATATATACCGACCACAAAAGTCTTCAACACATATTTAATCAGAAACAACTGAATATGAGGCAGCGTAGGTGGATTGAATTAATGAATGATTACGACTTTGAGATTCGTTACCACCCGGGGAAGGCAAATGTGGTAGCCGATGCCTTGAGCAGGAAGGACAAAGAACCCATTCGAGTAAAATCTATGAATATAATGATTCATAATAACCTTACTACTCAAATAAAGGAGGCGCAACAAGGAGTTTTAAAAGAGGGAAATTTAAAGGATGAAATACCCAAAGGATCGGAGAAGCATCTTAATATTCGGGAAGACGGAACCCGGTATAGGGCTGAAAGGATTTGGGTACCAAAATTTGGAGATATGAGAGAAATGGTACTTAGAGAAGCTCATAAAACCAGATACTCAATACATCCTGGAACGGGGAAGATGTACAAGGATCTCAAGAAACATTTTTGGTGGCCGGGTATGAAAGCCGATGTTGCTAAATACGTGGGAGAATGTTTGACGTGTTCTAAGGTCAAAGCTGAGCATCAGAAACCATCAGGTCTACTTCAATAACCCGAAATCCCGGAATGGAAATGGGAAAACATTACCATGGATTTCATCACTAAATTGCCAAGGACTGCAAGTGGTTTTGATACTATTTGGGTAATAGTTGATCGTCTCACCAAATCAGCACACTTCCTGCCAATAAGAGAAGATGACAAGATGGAGAAGTTAGCACGACTGTATTTGAAGGAAGTCGTCTCCAGACATGGAATACCAATCTCTATTATCTCTGATAGGGATGGCAGATTTATTTCAAGATTCTGGCAGACATTACAGCAAGCATTAGGAACTCGTCTAGACATGAGTACTGCCTATCATCCACAAACTGATGGGCAGAGTGAAAGGACGATACAAACGCTTGAAGACATGCTACGAGCATGTGTTATTGATTTCGGAAACAGTTGGGATCGACATCTACCATTAGCAGAATTTTCCTACAACAACAGCTACCATTCAAGCATTGAGATGGCGCCGTTTGAAGCACTTTATGGTAGAAAGTGCAGGTCTCCGATTTGTTGGAGTGAAGTGGGGGATAGACAGATTACGGGTCCGGAGATTATACAAGAAACTACCGAGAAGATCATCCAAATTCAACAACGGTTGAAAACCGCCCAAAGTCGACAAAAGAGCTACGCTGACATTAAAAGAAAAGATATAGAATTTGAAATTGGAGAGATGGTCATGCTTAAAGTTGCACCTTGGAAAGGCGTTGTTCGATTTGGTAAACGAGGGAAATTAAATCCAAGGTATATTGGACCATTCAAGATTATTGATCGTGTCGGACCAGTAGCTTACCGACTTGAGTTACCTCAACAACTCGCAGCTGTACATAACACTTTCCACGTCTCGAATTTGAAGAAATGTTTTGCTAAAGAAGATCTCACTATTCCGTTAGATGAAATCCAAATCAACGAAAAACTCCAATTCATCGAAGAACCCGTCGAAATAATGGATCGTGAGGTTAAAAGACTTAAGCAAAACAAGATACCAATTGTTAAGGTTCGATGGAATGCTCGTAGAGGACCCAAGTTCACCTGGGAGCGTAAAGATCAGATGAAGAAGAAATACCCGCATCTATTTCCAGAAGATTCGTCAACACCTTCAACAGCTTAAAATTTCGGGGCGAAATTTATTTAACGGGTAGGTACTGTAGTGACCCGAACTTTTCCATGTTTATATATATTAATTGAGATTGATATTTACATGATTAAATGTTTCCAACATGTTAAGCAATCAAACTTGTTAAGACTTGATTAATTGAAATATGTTTCATATAGACAATTGACCACACAAGTTGACCAGTGATTCACGAACGTTAAAACTTGTAAAAACTATATGATGACATATATATGGTTATATATATAGTTAACATGATATTATGATAAGTAAACATATCATTAATTATATTAACAATGAACTACATATGTAAAAACAAGACTACTAACTTAATGATTTTGAAACGAGACATATATGTAACGATTATCGTTGTAACGACATTTAATGTATATATATCATATTAAGAGATATTCGTACATCATAATATCATGATAATATAATAATTTAAAATCTCTTTTGATATTATAAACATTGGGTTAACAACATTTAACAAGATCGTTAACCTAAAGGTTTCAAAACAACATTTACATGTAACGACTAACGATGACTTAACGACTCAGTTAAAATGTATATACATGTAGTGTTTTAATATGTATTCATACACTTTTGAAAGACTTCAAGACACTTATCAAAATACTTCTACTTAACAAAAATGCTTACAATTACATCCTCGTTCAGTTTCATCAACAATTCTACTCGTATGCACCCGTATTCGTACTCGTACAATACACAGCTTTTAGATGTATGTACTATTGGTATATACACTCCAATGATCAGCTATTAGCAGCCCATGTGAGTCACCTAACACATGTGGGAACCATCATTTGGCAACTAGCATGAAATATCTCATAAAATTACAAAAATATGAGTAATCATTCATGACTTATTTACATGAAAACAAAATAACATATCCTTTATATCTAATCCATACACCAACGACCAAAAACACCTACAAACACTTTCATTTTTCAATTTTCTTCATCTAATTGATCTCTCTCAAGTCCTATCTTCAAGTTCTAAGTGTTCTTCATAAATTCCAAAAGTTCTAGTTTCATAAAATCAAGAATACTTTCAAGTTTGCTAGCTCACTTCCAATCTTGTAAGGTGATCATCCAACCTCAAGAAATCTTTGTTTCTTACAGTAGGTTATCATTTTAATACAAGGTAATAATCATATTCAAACTTTGGTTCAATTTCTATAACTATAACAATCTTATTTCAAGTGATGATCTTACTTGAACTTGTTTTCGTGTCATGATTCTGCTTCAAGAACTTCGAGCCATCCAAGGATCCATTGAAGCTAGATCCATTTTTCTATTTTCCAGTAGGTTTATCCAAGGAAATTAAGGTAGTAATGATGTTCATAACATCATTCGATTCATACATATAAAGCTATCTTATTCGAAGGTTTAAACTTGTAATCACTAGAACATAGTTTAGTTAATTCTAAACTTGTTCGCAAACAAAAGTTAATCCTTCTAACTTGACTTTTAAAATCAACTAAACACATGTTCTATATCTATATGATATGCTAACTTAATGATTTAAAACCTGGAAACACGAAAAACACCGTAAAACCGGATTTACGCCGTCGTAGTAACACCGCGGGCTGTTTTGGGTTAGTTAATTAAAAACTATGATAAACTTTGATTTAAAAGTTGTTATTCTGAGAAAATGATTTTTATTATGAACATGAAACTATATCCAAAAATTATGGTTAAACTCAAAGTGGAAGTATGTTTTCTAAAATGGTCATCTAGACGTCGTTCTTTCGACTGAAATGACTACCTTTACAAAAACGACTTGTAACTTATTTTTCCGACTATAAACCTATAATTTTTCTGTTTAGATTCATAAAATAGAGTTCAATATGAAACCATAGCAATTTGATTCACTCAAAACGGATTTAAAATGAAGAAGTTAAGCGTAAAACAAGATTGGATAATTTTTCTCATTTTAGCTACGTGAAAATTGGTAACAAATCTATTCCAACCATAACTTAATCAACTTGTATTGTATATTATGTAATCTTGAGATACCATAGACACGTATACAATGTTTCGACCTATCATGTCGACACATCTATATATATTTCGGAACAACCATAGACACTCTATATGTGAATGTTGGAGTTAGCTATACAGGGTTGAGGTTGATTCCAAAATATATATAGTTTGAGTTGTGATCAATACTGAGATACGTATACACTGGGTCGTGGATTGATTCAAGATATTATTTATCGATTTATTTCTGTACATCTAACTGTGGACAACTAGTTGTAGGTTACTAACGAGGACAGCTGACTTAATAAACTTAAAACATCAAAATATATTAAAAGTGTTGTAAATATATTTTGAACATACTTTGATATATATGTATATATTGTTATAGGTTCGTGAATCAACCAGTGGCCAAGTCTTACTTCCCGACGAAGTAAAAATCTGTGAAAGTGAGTTATAGTCCCACTTTTAAAATCTAATATTTTTGGGATGAGAATACATGCAGGTTTTATAAATGATTTACAAAATAGACACAAGTACGTGAAACTACATTCTATGGTTGAATTATCGAAATCGAATATGCCCCTTTTTATTAAGTCTGGTAATCTAAGAATTAGGGAACAGACACCCTAATTGACGCGAATCCTAAAGATAGATCTATTGGGCTTAACAAACCCCATCCAAAGTACCGGATGCTTTAGTACTTCGAAATTTATATCATATCCGAAGGGTGTCCCGGAATGATGGGGATATTCTTATATATGCATCTTGTTAATGTCGGTTACCAGGTGTTCACCATATGAATGATTTTTATCTCTATGTATGGGATGTGTATTGAAATATGAAATCTTGTGGTCTATTATTATGATTTGATATATATAGGTTAAACCTATAACTCACCAACATTTTTGTTGACGTTTTAAGCATGTTTATTCTCAGGTGATTATTAAGAGCTTCCGCTGTCGCATACTTAAATAAGGACGAGATTTGGAGTCCATGCTTGTATGATATTGTGTAAAAACTGCATTCAAGAAACTTATTTTGTTGTAACATATTTGTATTGTAAATCATTATGTAATGGTCGTGTGTAAACAGGATATTTTAGATTATCATTATTTGATAATCTACGTAAAGCTTTTTAAACCTTTATTGATGAAATAAAGGTTATGGTTTGTTTTAAAATGAATGCAGTCTTTGAAAAACGTCTCATATAGAGGTCAAAACCTCGCAACGAAATCAATTAATATGGAACGTTTTTAATCAATAAGAACGGGACATTTCATATATAACGGCACAAACTTTCCCCTTAGCTCAGTAACGTTTAGTCATTGGTTTTTTAACCGGGTAACGCGAATCTTAGATATGGATCCATAGGGTTTGACATCCCCACTCGGGCTAGTCGCGCTAGCATTTAACGGGTGTTTAATACTTCGTAGACTTACGCACTTGCCAAGTGTACTTTTAGGGGGTGATGATACGTTAAGTTAGTTACCAAGTGCCCACGGATAAGCATATACTTTTCATACTATTTTGAATTACGAAATCTCGTGGCCTACCTTACATTACTGTTAAAATTAAACTATAGCTCACCAACATTCGTGTTGACATTTTAAGCATGTTATTTCTCAGATGCTTAGACGTTTGATGATTCTGCTGTATTAGTCTCGCTGTTAGACTTGCTGTGTAGACTCCCGCTGCTTTTGTTTAGAGATGTCTCTGCATGAAACTTTTACTTTGCATTCACGAACTATGTTACTTTTGAACAATGAAATTGTAATAACCTTTGAGTCTCGTACTTATGTTGTTGCTTTCTATTCGTAGAAGCACACTATTTTTTGTAAAACATTTGACGTCGGTAAAGACGTTACCCCTTTTTTTATGAATGCAAACTTATTTTCAAACGGCATATAGTGTTTAAACTTGTAATGATCCTGTTGTTGATGATCCATACACGATAGTTTTGTACGGGGCGTCACATTTGGTATCAGAGCATTGGTTGTAGGGAATTAGGTTGCATTAGTGAGTCTAGACCAGATCGAGTAGGATTCACTAATAGGACTAATCTACAACTTGCTTGTTTACCTGTTTCTGCTGAACTTTCTGCATGCTACTGCTTACCTTTACTACTATGAGTACTTGCTGTATGCTACTGCTTATTCTCGCTACTGCATGCTACTATCTGCTTTCGATTGCATGATACTTTTGAAGGATTTTGTTAATATTGCCATGCTATGTACTGCTAGGATGTTGTAGTGCCTAATTACGTACTTGCTATATGTCTTACTGACATGAAAAAAGTTATTTTTCCTTATTCAGATGTCGGACATACCGCCCATTATCGTTGATTTGGAGAGTGACTCAGATTCGTTCGCTGCATCACCTACCATTGTTGCTGACTCACAGATCTGACGACTCTGGCGATTCACCTTCCAGTGGACTCGTTCTTGACCTGATGGACGTCTCAGACGGAGACGAGGATCCCGCGGAGATTCCAGCTCCACCCAGCCCTAGACTCCTGGGGCCACAGCACCATTCTGGTGGTACTGTGATTCCTGCGGGAAATGGGGACGGTCCTTTCCGTAATGAGCATGGACATTGGGCTAGACACCTTGCTGATGGATGTATCGTACCGATCTCACCTGGTAGATATCGACTTATGACCACCGGCTGGGCAGATCCACCTTCAGATGATTCAGACGATTCATCATCCGATGACACCTACGAGGGGGATTTCGAGGAGGATTTCGAGGATGATTCCGAGGAGGAGCCCGTGCAGCCGCCCTCTACTCCGCCGAAGAAGCGGTATCATTTCGATGCTACTGTTATTCCAGGGGTTAACGGAGGTAGACCGTTCGTGGACGCACGTGGACAGTTGGTTAGGGTTACCGCCCGTAAGCAGGTTGTGCCATATCCTGTTGATCCATTCGTGAGTAAGGCCGCTCGTTATGCACCTTCTACTTCTGGCACTGCACCATCTGCACCACCGGCGCTACTTGCACCATCTGCACCATCCGCGCCACCTGCCCCACCAGCATCTCCCACCGTCGAGGAGCTGACGATGGAAGTGCATACCCTCCGTGCTCGGGTAACTGAGCTCGAGGACCAAATGACCCACCTGATGGACATCATTTACCCACCATCACCATAGGGCTGTTGTATTAGACTTCATTATGTAATTTCGTTAGTAGTTTCATGTTTTATGCATGTATTGTACGAACCTTATGGAGATGTATGCAACTTTCTTATTAATGAATGGAACTTAATGTTGTTTAATTATTGTATGATGTTCTATTTAAGTTATTACCTGATGGTTTTTATGCTATCTGCAACTAGTTGCCATGCTTAGTTAACGTGCATTGTGTTGTTTTCGTATTGATTACCTTATACTATAATATTTATATTGGGTGCTGGATTTTGACTTAAGTCGAAATTTTGTTTAGAAGATCAATGGCAAACGGAAGAGTTTCAAGGGAAACGCCCACAGCAACACAGATTGAGGAGATGATAGCTGCTCGAATAGCCGCAGCTATGGCGGATATCAACCTCCAAGCTCTAATGGCTAACCAGGACATTTAGAACGGGTGCACCTATAAGGAATTTTAGAGCTGCAAGCCCCACAATTTCAGTGGTACTGAGGGGCCGGTTGGATTAACGAGGTGGTTTGAGAAGTTGGAAGCTGTTTTTCGAGTGAGTAACTGTTCCGAAGTGAACAAAACTAAGTACGCCCCCTGCACGCTGTCGGACGGCGCTTTAACCTGGTGGAACACACTTGCCCAGGCTAGGGAAATTGATGAGGCTTATGCTACACCATGGGAGGAGTTTAAGAATGCTATGATCGTGGAGTACTGTCCCAGAACCGAGATTTAGAAGATGGAAGCGGAGTTTTGGGAACTGAAAGTTGCAGGGACTGATCTTGATGGCTATAACCGAAGGTACCTGAAATTAGCTTTGATGTGCCCTACGATGGTTATCCCTGAATTTAAGCGAATGGAATGATACTTGTGGGGACTTCCCAAGACCATTCAGGGAAATGTCACCTCTTCAAAACCAGCAGATATCCCGGAAGCTATGCGCATGGCACACACCCTGATGAACCAGATCACCCGCAAGGAACCAGAGAAAGCGAAATTAGAATCAGGAGCTAGTAATGAGAAGCGTAAGTGGGAAGGCAACAAAGGAAAGGTCTTTGATCAGAACCCAGTTAAGAGGCATGAGAGTTTTAAGGGAAACAACGACTGGAGGAACCCCAACCCGAACCCTAGCTCGAACCCTAACTATAAGGGTAGTCTCCCGCAGTGCAAGAGATGCTATAAGCATCATACTAGGTACTACAACGTGGTATGTGAAAAGTGTAAGAGGACTGGGCACATTGGCAAAGATTGCAAGATCACCACCCCAACTGTGAAGACAAACCCTACTGGTCCAAGAAAGTGTTTTGAGTGCGGTCAGTAAGGTCACTTTAAGAACGAATGTCCGAACAAGAAGAAGGATGGCGGGCCAGCACGTGAAAGGGTTTTCAACATGAACGCCAGGGATGCCCGTGAGGATCCTAACTTGGTCACAGGTACATTCACTATCAATAACCTATTTGCTTCTGTCTTATTCGATACCGGTGGCGATAGGACTTATGTATGTAGACATTTTTATTCTAAGATAGACTGGTCGTTAGTACCTTTAGACGAGAGTATTCTTGTTGAATTAGCCAATGGAAAACTTGAGAAAGTTGACAAAATTAGCCGAGGAGGTATTATAAACTTAGCTGGAGCGGAATTTGAGATAGATTTGATACCCATTAAGTTGGGAAGCTTTGATGTGATAGTTGGCATGGACTGGTTGTCCAAAGTACGAGCAGAAGTTGTTTGTGGAGAGAAGATTATCCGTATACCTCGCGAAGACGGTGTGACATTGATTGTATACGGAGAGAGATGTAGCCCAAAGTTGAACCTTATTAGCTGCATGAAGGCATAAAAGATTATGAAAAAGGGGCATTTTGCTGTTCTGGCGCACGTAAAGAAGTTGGAAACGGAGGAGAAAAGTGTGGATGAGGTACGAATTGTGAACAAATTTCCCGACGTCTTTCCAGAAGAACTGCCAGGATTACCCCCACCGAGATCAGTGGAATTCCAGATTGATCTAGTACCAGGAGCTGCACCTGTAGCTCGCGCTCCTTATCAACTTGCACCTTCCGAAATGCAAGAATTGCAGATTCAACTACAAGAGTTGTTAGACCGTGGATTCATCCAACCAAGCTCTTCACCTTGGGGCGCTCCTGTTTTGTTTGTAACGAAGAAGGATGGATCTTTCTACATGTGTATTGACTACCGCGAACTCAACAAGTTGATGATCAAGAATCTGTATCCCTTTCCCAGAATTGACGACCTTTTCGATCAGCTAGAAGGATCAAGTGTTTACTCCAAGATCGATTTGCGATCAGGTTATCACCAGCTGAGGGTGAAGGATAGCGATGTGCTGAAGACTGCGTTCCGAACTCGTTATGGTCATTATGAGTTTCTCGTGATGCCATTCGCTTTAACTGACGCACCTGCCATGTTCATGGATCTCATGAATCGTGTATGCAAACCATACCTGAACAAGTTCGTTATCGTCTTCATAGATGATATCCTCATCTACTCTAAAAGTGAAGCAGAACATGAGCAACATCTTTGACTCGTACTGGAACTCTTGACACAAGAGCAACTCTATGCCAAATTCTCCAAGTGTGAGTTTTGGTTGAAGGAAGTCCAATTTCTGGGTCATATTGTGAGCGATCAGGGTATCAAAGTTGATCCCGCAAAGATCGAAGCTATCAGCAAGTGGGAAATCCCCACTACTCCTACTCATATCCGCCAATTTTTAGGCCTCGCCGGTTACTATCGTAGATTCATTGAAGGTGTCTCTCTGATTGCACGACCATTAACCGCACTGACTCACAAAGGGAAGAAATTCGTTTGGGAAACCGAGCAAGAGTCAGCATTTTAAACCTTGAAGCAGAAGTTGACCACCGCACCTATCCTATCCCTCCCCGAAGGCAGTGATAATTTTGTTGTTTATTGCGATGACTTAAAAAATGGTTTTGGGTAGAACCCTTTTTGCTCATAAGATAAGTAAGAAAGCGTTGGTGGGATCGGCGTACTAATGCAACGAATGAAAGTTATTGCTTACGCCTCTCGACAACTGAAGATTCACGAGCGAAATTATACAACGCACGATTTCGAACTTGGAGCCGTTGTCTTTGCACTAAAACTATGGAGACACTATCTTTATGGAACAAAGAGTACCATCTTCACCTACCATAAAAGCCTCCAACACATCTTTGATCAGAAGCAACTGAACATGAGACAGCGACGATGGATTGAGACGCTGAACGACTACGATTGTGAACTTCATTACCATCCTGGCAAGGCAAATGTTATAGCCGATGCTTTGAGCAGAAAGGAAAGAATGGTACCTCTTCGTGTCCGAGCCTTGAACATCACCATCCATTAGAATCTCAATGGCCAAATCCGAGTAGCCCAAGATGAAGATCTCAAAGAGGAGAATATTTCTCAAGAACATTTGAACATTCTCATCTCTCGATTCGAGGTTAAGGAGACTGGACTCCGGTACTTTGCCGGAAGAATCTGGGTGCCTAGTTATGGGGATTTACGAAGCCTCATCCTAGACGAAGCCCACAAGTCAAGATATTCGATTCATCCAGGAGCCGGTAAGATGTACCATGACCTCAAAGAACAGTTTTGGTGGCCAAATCTTAAGAAGGATGTTGCTACTTACGTTGGGAAGTGTTTGACTTGTTCAAAGGGTAAGGCCAAACATCAAAGGCCCTCCGGGTTACTTCAATAACCAGAAATCCAGGAATGGAAATGGGAAAGGATAACGATGGACTTCATCACGAAACTACCAAAGACGGTGGGTGGGTACGATACCATCTGGGTTATCATTGACCGTCTTACCAAATCTGCACACTTGCTAGCCATGAAAGAAACTGATACGATGGAAAAACTTGCTCAACTATACATAAAGGAAATTGTATCTCGTCATGGTGTGCCCTTATCGATTATTTCAGACCGAGATGCCCGTTTTGCTTCTAGATTTTGGCGTTCCTTACAAAAAGCTTTGGGAACACGTCTCGACATGAGTACCGCATATCACCCGCAAACTGACGGACAAAGTGAACGCACGTTTCAAACTTTGGAGGTCATGTTGCGTGCATGTGTTATTGATTTTGGAAAAGCTTGGGAGAAGCATTTACCGCTAACTGAATTTTCTTACAATAACAGTATCATTCGAGTATTAATGCCACACCTTTCGAAGCATTGTATGGCCGCAAATGCCGTTCTCCTATTTGTTGGGCCGAAGTGGGTGAAAAGCAAATCACCGGACCCAAACTCGTTCATGAAACAACCGAGAAGATTATTCAAATTCAAGCGAGGCTCAAGACGGCCCGTGATCGTCAAAAGAGTTATGCCGACCTTAAATAAAAAGACTTCGAATTCCAAGTGGGTGATCGTGTGATGTTGAAAGTAGCACCTTGGAAAGGTGTAATCCGTTTCGAAAAGCGTGGAAAGTTAAATCCGCGATACATTGGTCCTTTTAAAATCTTGGAGCGTATTGGACCCGTTGCTTACCGTTTGGATCTTCCGACACAATTGAGCTCCGTTCATCCTACTTTTCATGTATCGAATCTGAAGAAGTGTCTTGTTGAACCAGAACTCGTCATCCCTCTCGACGAGCTTACGATTGATGACAAACTCCACTTCGTGGAAGAACCCGTTGAAATTATGAACCGTGAGGTCAAGACCTTGAAACGTAACAAGATTTTGATCATCCGAGTCCGATGGAATGCAAAACAAGGACCTGAGTTTACTTGGGAACGAGAGGATCAAATGATACAGAAGTATCCTCACCTTTTCCTGACTCCACCATCTACCTCAGCTTAAATTTCGGGACGAAATTTTCTTTAACAGGTGGGTAATGTAACGACCCGACTTTTTCGACTTTTAATTATATTTATTTCTTTCACGAAACTGCGTATTTGTGTGTACTGTGATAGATTATATTCTGGGGTCATTAATTAAGTTAACTATTTTCGTTAATGCCTTACAACGTGATATTAAGTGCTTAACATGATCCTTGAATGCATTTATGACCGTTAGTGCCACTTACCATTTAAAACAAGCTACGTACTTGGTACACGTTAAACTTTAGTCATAATTGGAATATTATGACTACGTAAACATAATTGTTATTTATTTATGACAATTACCTAGCTTTATGGTTCCTTAACTATGCTTAGTGGTTACTAATTCTTACTAGTTAGTTTTAATGGACCTAATACCTTAATGGACCTAGTTAATTAAAGGCCCAACCTACTTAACTTAATGGGCTCACTTAATGGACTAGTTAACGAACTAATTTAGCCCATTAAGTATAAGACAAAGTCCATTAGTAGATTAGACAAGATTAAGCATGTTAGTGTACCATTTCCTTACATGTTTTAACACCTTATGCCATGCCACCCAACATGTACAACCACCACCATGTACCACCATCTAATAGCAAGCAAATGGTCCCCCCACCCCACCCTTGCAACCGTCGGCCTACAAGGCACCACCCAACACCACCATTTCATTTTAACTCACTCATTTTCATTTCAAAAACACACACTCTTATTCTCTCAAATTTCTCTCTACTTTTCTCTGAACTTTTCTTGAAGAACTTGAAGGTTTTAACTCTTTTTCTCTTCTTTTTCTTCTCCAAAACCGTAGCTCATCATCATCATTATTTATTATTGGATTTTGGTTTTTATAACTTCAATTCTCATGTTATCTTGCAACCTTTGATCACTTTTATGATAAAAAAGCAAGAACAAGGATCAAAGTGTGACGACCCGAAAATTTCCGACCAGATTTAAACTTAATCTGGTTATAATTCTGACACGTTAAGCAAAGTCTATCAAATTGAATTTCAAAAATTTTTGAACTAGTTTATAGAATCATTTGACCTTCGACCAGTTCCGACGATTCACGAACAATTAATTGTAAATAGATATGTGTGTATATATATACATATATACTTATATATAAATAATATTTGAAAATCTAAATTGAAATATTATATGTTGTTATTATTAAAATTAAATATGTAAAATAAAATAAAAGTATGATATTATGAGAATTATTATTTAAAACACATCTATATAAATAAAGTATATAAAATATATATATGTGACTTCGAAGTTATTTAGTAAACGACGGTAACACCCATTTTCCTTTTCAAACAAAAATAAATACTAATTGTATTGTTAAAGTTATTATTATTAAAATTATAATTATATTATTTTTGTTACACATTTATTAATCATTATAAGGACAAGTAATTAATCAAACTCTGTTAAACGTTCTTATCAACTGTCAATTCTTTTCTTGCTTTCTTGTGATTTTATGTCAACAAAGTATGATACTTTTCAATGAGTGCAAAAGAAGATACTGTTTCTGCTTTGGCATCTTTATGATATAGGGTCGATTATGATATAATTTCTTTATTATCATTTTATATATATATATATATATATATATATATATATATATATATATATATATATATATATATATATATATATATATATATATATATATATATATATATATACAACCATACGGATACACATATAGACATGAGCCAACTTGATCACCATTTTTATCTTAGCTAAAACTTTCAATCTAAATACTATCGTTGTTGCTAATAATCTTGCTCGACAACCGCCATCTTCTCTCTTTCTCTCTTCATCTTCAAACCTCAAACAACATCACACTTTTAAACCATACACCACTTGAAAACGTCACCACCTTGTGCAGCCATAACACCACCATTACCTTCTTTGAACCGACCCCGAACCATCTCATATAACTCTTTTTCTCTTCTTTTGTATGTTCAACAACCACACCATAATCACCACACCCAAACCTAATTTTGTTTCAATTTAAACTCACTCAAGAATCACCACCACTGCCACGATCCTCTTTAACTACCCAAACAACTACCATTTTCTTTTCTGATGTACCTGTAATGAAAACAACTCATCAAGAATCATCGAATAACCATCTACATTTTTTTCTGCTACTATCCTTTTGTCATTTCCCTTTCTATACAACACTAACATCATCTAAAGTTCAGTTATGTGTACTATATCTTATTCGACCAGACCCCAGAACTCATCAAACAAACACCTCAACCACCACAAAACACCATCGAATTCTTTTTACATGAATCAAAATCTGACCTGTTACAATTTTAGCAAATATGAATCAAACAGATAGATCACATTGATATAGATCGAAATGAACTGATTTGTAATCTTCGATGAATGATGATGACAAATAAAAATAAATTTATATATATAAATAAATAAGTAAATTAATAATAAGAACCCCAATTTTCTGTTTCGATTTTCTAATATTACTCAGTAATAAGAATAATCGATGAATATTAATCGAAGATGATGAAGATCGATGCAATACCTGTAATTATCAATTGTTGATTTCTTCTCCATTTAACCTCCACCGATTGCTCGATTTAAATCCAACCGAACCCAATATCCACTTCTATTTACAATCTACGATGGGTGTAATCTTCTCCTATTCGTTCCCTTTTTAATCCTTGTTACTATCTCTCGAAGATCGATACAAATTTCTTCTTGGTGCTACAGACCGTCGACTAGCAACCCTAGGAACCACCTGTCAGATTTTCCAGTTCTTATTACGGTCCTATTAATAAACCTATTAATGGATTTGATGCTAATGGATCATTCAAGATAGTTTGGACTGATGGGCTTCCACTTGTTTATTAAATGGGCTTGTCAATAAAGAAGAAGAAACAGAAACAGTCGGGTTAAATAACTGTGAGGGGTAAATTAATTCAGAAATGAATTAATAGAGGGAGGGTTAGGCGTATTTGGTGGTGAGCGGGAGGTCGCGAGTTCGAACCCGAGCCTGGGCGTAAACAACAATATTTTTTTTTGGAATTTCTTGTGAGGTAGTTTTCTAATTATTATTCTTATTATTATTATTGTTATTCTTTTTGTTATTATTAAGTATTAGTATTGTTAGTAATATTATTATTGTTATTGTTATTATTATTACTATTATTATTATAAGTATCATCATTATCATTATTTTTAATATATTATTATGATCATTATTATTAGTACTACAAATAAAATGACTAGTTTTATCACTATTAAATTATTAATACTATTAGTAAGACTTTAATATATTTATCATTATTATTATTTTAAACAAAAGATATTTATATAAAAATATATTACTACAAATATCATGACCATATTAATATTACATACTATTGTTTTTAAAACAAAATGTTACTATTATTTAAGTTAGATATAATATATAAATATATTTTAATATAAACACATATATATATTTTAATACATTAAATATATTTTAATTACAGTACTCTAATAAGAATCTGACATCTAAATATAAATTAATTATCCAAAATATATAAAATAATTATAATTAAACTACTTAATAAAATAACATATAAATTATTAAGCTAACAAGTATATTAATATTAGTAGATAAATTTGTTTGAATATTATTACATGTTTTAATATATATAACTGATATAGGTTCGTGAATCCGAGGCCAACCCTATATTGTTCAATGTCGTTCTATGTATTTTTACTACAAAATACATTAGGCGAGTTTCATTATTCCCTTTTTAAATGCTTTCGTAATATATATTTTTGGGACTGAGAATACATGCGCTGTTTTTATAACTGTTTTACGAAATAGACACAAGTAATTGAAACTACATTATATGGTTGAATGATCAAAATCGAATATGCCCCTTTTTATTAAGTCTGGTAATCTAAGAATTAGGGAACAGACACCCTAATTGATGCGAATCCTAAAGATAGATCTATCGGGCCCAACAAGCCCCATCCAAAGTACCGGATGCTTTAGTACTTCGAAATTTATATCATGTCCGAAGGAGGATCCCGGAATGATGGGGATATTCTTATATGCATATTGTTAATGTCGGTTACCAGGTGTTCAATCCATATGAATGATATTTTTGTCTTTATGTATGGGACGTATGTTTATGAGAATTGGAAATATGAAATCTTGTGGTCTATTAAAAATTATGAAATGATTATTTATGCTAAGCTAATGAACTCACCAACCTTTTGGTTGACACTTGAAAGCATGTTTATTCTCAGGTACGAAAGAAATCTTCCGCTGTGCATTTGATCATTTTAAAGATATTACTTGGAGTCATTCATGACATATTTCAAAAGACGTTGCATTCGAGTCGTTGGGTTTATCAAGATCATTATTAAGTCAATTATAGTTGGATATATTATGAAATGGTATGCATGTCTGTCAACTTCAGATGTAATGAAAGATTGTCTTTTCAAAACGAATGCAATGTTTGTAAAATGTATCATATAGAGGTCAAGTACCTCGCGATGTAATCAATTGTTGGAATCGTTTATAATCGATATGGACTTCGTCCGGATGGATTAGGACGGGTCCTTTCAGTTGGTATCAGAGCGGTGGTCGTAGCGAACCAGGTCTTGCATTAGTGTGTCTAACTAGGAGTTGTTAGGATACATAAGTGAGTTTGGACTTCGACATAATAGTTGTTAGGTTACTTTAAGGAGTCTGGACTAGAACCTGGTCTGCATGTTAAAAGTTTTGCTTATCATTTCGTGTCGAAAAATTACCTGCTTATCATTCTTAGAGAATCACTTGCTTATCATTCTTAGTCTAGACACGTTTTACTGCATTGACTGCATGAATAGTGTAAAGACAAAATTCATATCTTAGCGTATCTGCTACTTCATATCTTAGCGTATCTGTTACTGTAACTTTGTCTGACATATTCCGTAAATTCCTCCGTAACTTATGGGATTTTAGTATTATATATGTATATGTAAATTATGTATTGCAGGGTACTAATTTACATCTTATAATCTATTTCTTATCAAAAATCCTTCATCTGATTATACACGATGAATCCCTCAACCAGTTCGAGTCCCTCAGGTTTCGATAACTATTCCGATAGTTATTCCGACAGCTATTCCGACATGGATATTCACCTAAGCTCCGGAAGCAATGTCACCAGAATGAATCAATCAATTAGCCATCCCCAATTCATCTGATGCATTCGTAGTCGACTTAATTAATGGAAACACGCAGAAGGCAATCCCTTCCACCAACCGAATTCACCTCTTGACAATGAACCTGAAGCGTTTACCGGCGAACCTGTTTGAGACACCATTTTCAGTCTTATTTCCAGAGTAACTCGACAAGATTATATTCTATCCACAATTCTGAACCTTATTCATCTGCTTGTTCCGACTGACAATCATCTTGGAATAATAGGAGAAGTCAACGAACTTCGCGCTCGAGTAATCGATCTGGAAAATATGGTACAAAATGTACCAGCTTCAGCAACATCATCGGCACCAACAGTACCATCAATAACAGCACCGGTACCATCAACAATCCATGCTTCAATATCATCATCCGTACTTTGAGTATGATCTTCGTTTTACGTATCATTCTACCTTATTTATCTTCATTCGACATGGCGAATATGTAATCTCTAAAGTTTTAGAGATTATTTATTCTAGTTCCAACCGAAAAGCAAATGAGTTTAATATCATATTAACTCATTAAATCCATGTATACATCTGAAGAAAATATATATGTATATATGTTTTCATAAAGATTGTAATTAAAAATTCTCTTGTACAAACTGTTAATGGTGAAAATATTTTAACGGGTAGGTAATACCCGAGGAATATTTAAATTTCACATTAATAAGTTACATTGTACGTTCTTCGAATCTGTTTCAACAGTCATATACTATCCTACTTACATCCACCGATATACGTATCCGTTCACCAAAGAATAACTATTTTTATTCAAATTCAATTTCCTATTAGAATTTTGACATATCAGAATCCAACAAGTGGCATAATGAAGAAAAATGGACACAATAAAAATTGATTAGAAACAGACTAATTAACAATATGAAATTTTGTTAAGAATCCACACTAACAAAATCCTAGCTAACTGTTCCTAGCTAACTGTTAATTCCGTATTACATTTTATTTATCGCAATTTAATTATCGCAGTTTAATTCTCGCAATTTTATTTATTGTTATTTAATTTCTGTTATTTATTTTACGCACTTTAAATACTGGGACACGTATACAAGGTTTTGACATATCATATCGACGCATCTATATATATTATTTGGAATCACCATAGACACTCTATATGCAGTAATGATCGAGTTCTCTATACAGGGTTGAGGTTGATTCTATAATAATATATATACTTTGAGTTGTGATCGAGTCTGAGACGAATACGGGTCACGATACATATTAATTAATTCAAATATTATATATTAAACAATATATGAATTATTGGACTGTTAATTTTGGACTATCGACTGTGGACTAATAACATTGGACAATTAAAATGAATTAAAATATTGACTATAACATATGAAAGTAAACAATTCTTCAAGTTGCCACTTGATTTCATTTTAAACTTCATTTGTATCTTTACGAATACAACCTACGATCAAATCTTTCATGATTCTTGAAAACACCTCAATCGAGAAGATGAACCAACCGCAGTTCATTTATGGGAGAAAAGATTGATGTATATAGTTATGCACCTGAAAATACTCGGAACTTGAGTAAACGTTCAACACGTAGCTGTGCTAATTCCTTTAGCGTTATTATTACCGAAAATAACTTTGCATCTGCTGTTCGAGATAGCCAGTTTTGTCATAGCTCCAACAAGACAACTTCGACTTTTCGTACGAAACAACCTTATTATAACGTTGATATATACGCGTGCTCTTTTATTGTTACCAGGGAACCTTTCATATTCCACCATATTACCATCAGCGTTTAATCATCTAAAAACACAATTTTCCTGAAACCACCTTGAATTAATAACCGATGATTCAGATATCACAGCATTAAATACAGAGGAAACAGAAAAATGGTAGATGGTCTAAACGACCAAAAGTTTGATGAAAAAGAAAGGAGTGTTGGGAACGCGCGACAGAAAATTGAGTATTGAAAAACAGATTGAGCTATCTATGAAGGAGACCAAGGACAAATACAAGGACCATACCATATATTCAAAGAATCCAGGTAATCCTGGATCCGATGAAACCTTCAATGAATATCTTGCTCCGTACTCATGATAAAATCTTGCGGAAAATCTTTCCCCATCAACCATCGAACTTAGAAATTACAAAATATCATCATCAATATCTTCGATATTTCTGAGGATATTTTAATAAATATTCTCGTTTGAAATTATATACCTCTTCGTGCTTCCTGTGTATCATTATATTGGAAACATTCAATAGAAAATTTAGTACTGAAAAGCAGATTATGCGAAACTATGAAGAAAGCCGTGGATAAATCACAAAGAATAAGTTTGACTTCAAAGAATCCAAATGATTCAATGTCTGCTAAAGTCTTTAGTAAATATCTTGCTCCTTACTCTAAACCCTTGCAGACAATAGTCTCTATCATCCTTCGATATTAGAAATTCCAAGATATCATCGTATATTTCATTATAAATATCCTCCATATTTCTGAAGATATTTTTATAACTATTCTTATCTGAAATCATTAATCTATTCGTGCTATCAGCGTTACATCATATAGAAACTGTTAGTTTCTATATTCTGTAAACTTTCGAGATTAAAATATGAATGTTATTGAAGTAATGTTGGGGAACTGATGCATAAATTAGTATAATATAATGACACTTGATCAACGTGATTATATTACAGTAAGTCATGCTGAGTTTCTAATGGGATGTGATGATTCACAGATCATAACGTCATCATGTGCCATGTTACATAACTCTTTCATTATGCTTAACTTCTGAACATATCAAGAAAATGTATTTTTGATAGTTCTATCTTCTATAATTTTGATAAATTTGAAAATCAAATCGTGCTATCACATTCCACCCTGCTTAGAATATTATAATCATTCAAAACTCTATAACTACGAATTCTGGACCATTATTCGCTTAATTTGGAGTCGGGAAGAGAAAACAAAAGCATGAAGCTCCGAAGTAGAAAGGGAGTATAAATCGCAGCAAATAGGAGAGAGCATTAACTATGGATGACAATGATTATAGGAGACAGAAACAGGGACATCGAAATATAAAGGAAGATATAAAATCTAACAACAACGTAGAAATTACAAACCGTGTATATCAATGTTTATCGCCACATAAAGACACGGGAGAATCAAAAACATTATAATCCCGAGGGCGAAGTTGAAGAAAACAGATTCCTCTTGTGGAAGTTGGAAAAGGAGAATGATTGTTGCGATAATAAGGATGAGGACAAGGATCGGAACTGGATTAAGCATTTTCAGAATCTTTTGGATGTAGGAAACAAGAAGGAAAGTATAGGAAGGGTGAGAATAATGGAACGAAAGAGTTTAATTTATAATGAAAATATCAGACAGAGTAATCAAAGCAGATCACCGCATTTAATTCGAGAGATCTTAATTTCCTTATTCGCCGAAGAATCAAATCTTTTTGATTTCAAAGATTTTCTATAAATTCCTTGAATTCCGAAATTCAACCAAGACAACATCAAAAACTAAGACGCACCTTATTTTCTAAATTCCACCGTGACTACGCCAAAAGTTAAATCTCAATCTAAATCTATTGTGACAGCTTCGTTCGTACGCTCCACATAATTGAATCATTTTATCTATTTTAGTCCATTCATCAACTCATATTTGTCATGAAAACATTTTTATTATTAACCATGACCCCCTCACTTAAATTTCGGGACGAAATTTCTTTAACGGGTAGGTACTGTGACGACCCGGAAATTTCCGACCAAATTTAAACTTAATCTGGTTATAATTCTGACACGTTAAGCAAATTCTATTAAATTGAATTTCAAAATTTTTTGAACTAGTTTATAGAATCATTTGACCTTCGACCAGTTCTGACGATTCACGAACAATTAATTATAAATAGATATGTGTATATATATATACATATATACTTATA
Organism: Rutidosis leptorrhynchoides; assembly: GCF_046630445.1. Classification (NCBI taxonomy): domain Eukaryota; kingdom Viridiplantae; phylum Streptophyta; class Magnoliopsida; order Asterales; family Asteraceae; genus Rutidosis; species Rutidosis leptorrhynchoides. The sequence goes on from NC_092334.1 coordinate 600,412,627, forward strand.
TATAAATAATATTTGAAAATTTAAATTGAAATATTATATGTTGTTGTTATTAAAATTAAATATGTAAAATAAAATAAAAGTATGATATTATGAGAATTATTATTTAAAACACATCTATATAAATAAAGTATATAAAATATATATATGTGACTTCGAAGTTATTTAGTAAACGACGATAACACCCATTTTCCTTTTCAAACAAAAATAAATACTAATTGTATTGTTAAAGTTATTATTATTAAAATTATAATAATATTATTTTTGTTACACATTTATTAATCATTATAAGGACAAGTAATTAATCAAACTCTGTTAAACGTTCTTATCAACTGTCAATTCTTTTCTTGCTTTCTTGTGATTTTATGTCAACAAAGTATGATACTTTTCAATGAGTGCAAAAGAAGATACTGTTTCTGCTTTGGCATCTTTATGATATAGGGTCGATTTTGATATAATTTCTTTATTATCATTATATATATATATATATATATATATATATATATATATATATATATATATATATATATATATATATATATACAACCATACGGATACACATATAGACATGAGCCAACTTGATCACCATTTTTATCTTAGCTAAAACTTTCAATCTAAATACTATCGTTGTTGCTAATAATCTTGCTCGACAACCGCCATCTTCTCTCTTTCTCTCTTCATCTTCAAACCTCAAACAACATCACACTTTTAAACCATACACCACTTGAAAACGTCACCACCTTGTGCAGCCATAACACCACCATTACCTTCTTTGAACCGACCCCGAACCATCTTTGAGTTAAGCTTCCGGTTCGAACAAAACTTTACCGAACACCCCTTGTTACTAGTCTTCTTTTAACCTGTTTATTCTCATGCTCGATCCAACACCATAACCCACAACAAGATTAAACATCCGCCATCGAACCATCCATGATCACCATAACCGAACCCCAATCACCACCAAGAATCACATCTCTCTATCTCATATAACTCTTTTTCTCTTCTTTTGTATGTTCAACAACCACACCATAATCACCACACCCAAACCTAATTTTGTTTCAGTTTAAACTCACTCAAGAATCACCACCACTGCCACTATCCTCTTTAACTACCCAAACAACTACCATTTTCTTTTTTGGTGTACCTGCAATGAAAACAACTCATCAAGAATCATCGAATAACCATCTACATTTTTTTCTGCTACTATCCTTTTGTCATTTCCTTTTCTATACAACACTAACATCATCTAAAGTTCAGTTATGTGTACTATATCTTATTCGACCAGACCCCAGAACTCATCAAACAAACACCTCAACCACCACAAAACACCATCGAATTCTTTTTACATGAATCAAAATCTGGCCTGTTACAATTTTAGCAAATATGAATCAAACAGATAGATCACATTGATATAGATCGAAATGAACTGATTTGTAATCTTCGATGAATGATGATGACAAATAAAAATAAATTTATATATATAAATAAATAAGTAAATTAATAATAAGAACCCCAATTTTTTGTTTCGATTTTCTAATATTACTCAGTAATAAGAATAATCGATGAAGATTAATCGAAGATGATGAAGATCGATGCAATACCTGTAATTATCAATTGTTGATTTCTTCTCCATTTAACCTCCACCGATTGCTCGATTTAAATCCAACCGAACCCAATATCCACTGCTATTTACAATCTACGATGGGTGTAATCTTCTCCTATTCGTTCCCTTTTTAATCCTTGTTACTATCTCTCGAAGATCGATACAAATTTCTTCTTGGTGCTACAGACCGTTGACTAGAAACCCTAGGAACAACTGTCAGATTTTCCAGTTCTTATTACGGTCCTATTAATAAACCAATTAATGGATTTGATGCTAATGGATCATTCAAGATAGTTTGGACTGATGGGCTTCCACTTGTTTATTAAATGGGCTTGTCAATAAAGAAGAAGAAACAGAAACAGTCGGGTTAAATAACTGTGAGGGGTAAATTAATTCAGAAATGAATTAATAGAGGGAGGGTTAGGCGTATTTGGTGGTGAGCGGGAGGTCGCGAGTTCGAGCCCGAGCCTGGGCGTAAACAACAATATTTTTTTTTGGAATTCCTTGTGAGGTAGTTTTCTAATTATTATTCTTATTATTATTGTTGTTATTGTTTTTGTTATTATTAAGTATTAGTATTGTTAGTAATATTATTATTGTTATTGTTATTATTATTACTATTATTATTATAAGTATCATCATTATCATTATTTTTAATATATTATTATGATCATTATTATTAGTACTACAAATAAAATGACTAGTTTTATCACTATTAAATTATTAATACTATTAGTAAGACTTTAATATATTTAACATTATTATTATTTTAAACAAAAGATATTTATATAAAAATATATTACTACAAATACCATGACCATATTAATATTACATACTATTGTTTTTAAAACAAAATGTTACTATTATTTAAGTTAGATATAATATATAAATATATTTTAATATAAACACATATATATATTTTAATACATTAAATATATTTTAATTAAAGTACTCTAATAAGAATCTGACATCTAAATATAAATTAATTATCTAAAATATATAAAATAATTATAATTAAACTACTTAATATAATAACATATAAATTATTAAGCTAACAAGTATATTAATATTAGTAGATAAATTTGTTTGAATATTATTACATGTTTTAATATATATAACTGATATAGGTTCGTGAATCCGAGGCCAACCCTATATTGTTCAATGTCGTTCTATGTATTTTTATTACAAAATACATTAGGTGAGTTTCATTATTCCCTTTTTAAATGATTTCGCAATATATATTTTTGGGACTGAGAATACATGCGCTGTTTTTATAACTGTTTTACGAAATAGACACAAGTAATTGAAACTACATTATATGGTTGAATGATCGAAATCGAATATGCCCCTTTTTATTAAGTCTGGTAATCTAAGAATTAGGGAACAGACACCCTAATTGACGCGAATCCTAAAGATAGATCTATCGGGCCCAACAAGCCCCATCCAAAGTACCGGATGCTTTAGTACTTCGAAATTTATATCATGTCCGAAGGAGGATCCCGGAATGATGGGGATATTCTTATATGCATATTGTTAATGTCGGTTACCAGGTGTTCAATCCATATGAATGATATTTTTGTCTTTATGTATGGGACGTATGTTTATGAGAATTGGAAATATGAAATCTTGTGGTCTATTAAAAATTATGAAATGATTATTTATGCTAAGCTAATGAACTCACCAACCTTTTGGTTGACACTTGAAAGCATGTTTATTCTCAGGTACGAAAGAAATCTTCTGCTGTGCATTTGATCATTTTAAAGATATTACTTGGAGTCATTCATGACATATTTCAAAAGACGTTGCATTCGAGTCGTTGGGTTTATCAAGATCATTATTAAGTCAATTATAGTTGGATATATTATGAAATGGTATGCATGTCTGTCAACTTCAGATGTAATGAAAGATTGTCTTTTCAAAACGAATGCAATGTTTGTAAAATGTATCATATAGAGGTCAAGTACCTCGCGATGTAATCAACTGTTGGGAATCGTTTATAATCGATATGGACTTCGTCCGGATGGATTAGGACGGGTCCTTTTACAAAGCTTTGTAGCGATTAATTCTACATGAAACTTGTAACAAATTTAAGGATCAATTGCTTTAAGATCCTCTTTATGTTCAAGTATTGGAACTTTAAAGTTCATTTCATGAAGATTCAAGTTTGTAACTTGATATCTTTTTATACAAAGGATCCTTACTTGAACTTGTTTACTTTTAACTTTAAATCTATTATTTTTATTTATGGAATTCGATTTGTTTGAGTTACTTGGTCAAAGATTACTTGTTAACTTTGATCTCATAAATCTTGTAACCAAAGTCTAACTTTGAAAGTTCAAGAACAAGAAAGTTTAAGCTTACTAGTTTATAACTTTCACACATGTAAGATTGATCTAAGATACATAAATTATGGTCATCTAACTTGTTAAAACAAGAATTCATTTATTTGTGTTCACTTTACTTTACAAAATCTAAGTTTCATAACTTATGGTTGTGTAAAGTTGAAAGTCTAAGTGTTTTGACTTAGGGTTTCACCAAGAACATGAGATCTAGAATTTTTAGTCCAAGATCTTTAATATTTAGTTAATATCTAAGATTATTTAGTTTGATTCAAAGTTGTAGCGTAATAAGACTTGTATTTGTGTTGAAACTAAGAAGATTGATGTAACTTTGGTTCATCACCTTGCTCAAACTCTCACATGAGTTATGTTTTAATTCTTAGTTTTGACTCTTGTGTGTTGATGGTTAAACCTTGGTCAAAGTGATGCAAACACATCAACGAGTTGTACACTTGAAGCTACAAGCATCAAGGATGAGAACCGTGATGAGCATCAAGCACCAAGAATCCCACCAGAGCACTTACTTTCTGTTTTTCAGGGTCTGATCAGACTCTCTAGGCTACTGGAAAGTTGATTTTCAGTTAGTTTGGTTCGATTATATGACTTTTCGTTTAGGTCTTGTCTAAATCCAATATACGGTTTAGGATTTATAGCCTTCCGAAAGTCACTACGCCCTTGTAACGTTGTGCTAAAATTTCTGACCTACTCGCACTTAAACCGTCGCCACGTTCAAACGAAGAGAGTTTGGTTCTGAAAATTGGTCAGCGATTAGAGGACTCATATATGGAGCCATAGCCACTGGTCTCACGTCATTTCAGTTTGTATAGAGGTCGTAGAAGCTGAACGAATTCAGCCTTTGTTTCGATCTCTATTCTTGATTGAAAACTTACTTTACTTTTTACATATGATGTTGATGATGATGACACTTAAGACTTAAATTACGTATTTTTAAACACGTTGGGACGATTTACTGAGTTAGTAACTTTTAACTTAGGTTGACAACCACTCGGACCGACTTACTTGCTTACTTACCTCGTATCGACTTTTACCGCACTTTCACTGTGAGTTATAGCTCCATTTTTACTACAACTATTTTTGGGACTAAGAATACATGCGCTTTTTATGTTTTACTTACTAGGAACGAGTACTTAAACTTTATATATGTGTGGGTTATATAACGGCATAAACTTCCCCTTAGCTCGGTAATGTTTAGTCATTGGTTTTTGAACCGGTGAACGCGAATCTTAGATATGGAACCATAAGGTTGACATCCCCACTCGGGCTAGTCGCGCTAGCATTTAACGGGTGTTTAATACTTCGTAGACTTACGCACTCACCAAGTGTACTTTTAGGGGGTGATGATACGTTAAGTTAGTTACCAAGTGCCCACGGATAAGCATATACTTTTCATACTGTTTTGAATTACGAAATCTCGTGGCCTACCTTACATTACTGTTAAAATTAAACTATAGCTCACCAACATTCGTGTTGACATTTTAAGCATGTTATTTCTCAGGTGCTTAGACGTTTGATGCTTTCGTTGTATTAGTCTCGCTGTTAGACTTGCTGTGTAGACTCCCGCTGCTTTTGTTTAGAGATGTCTCTGCATGAAACTTTTACTTTGCATTCACGAACTATGTTACTTTTGAACAATGAAATTGTAATGACCTTTGAGTCTCGTACTTGAAATGTCCCATTCATATCGATTATAAACGTTCCATATTAATTGATTTCGTTGCGAGGTTTTGACCTCTATATGAGACATTTTTCAAAGACTGCAATGGATTTTAAAACAAACCATAACCTTTATTTTATCGATAAAGGTTTAAAAATATTACGACGATTATCAAATAATAATAATCTAAAATACAGCGTTTTCACACGATTATTACATAATGGTTTACAATAATATTACGCATCAATTTAAATCTTCTAATGCAGTTTTTAAACAATATTATACAAGCATGCTGACTCCAACTCTTGTCCATAAATTAGCATGCAACAACGGAAGCTCTTAATAATCACCTGAGAATAAACATGCTTTAAACGTCAACAAAAATGTTGGTGAGTTATAGGTTTAACCTATATATTTACAATATTAATAATAATAATAATAATAATAATGATAATAATAATAATAATAATAATAATAATAATAATAATAATAATAATAATAATAATAATAATAATAATAATAAAAGAAAATATATATAATACATAATTAAATAAGTAAATAAAAAGGGGGCCGTATAAAAAAAAAGTAGATCATAGGTATCTTATCTCGGCTGCATTTTTTTTTTAGTAATCTTAACTTGATTGCCAAGTTGGATAATCCTAGCTTGATCCTAATTAGGTTCCTTGATCTCCAAGAAGTTTAAATCCATTAGGAAACCCACAACATCTATAAAAACCATCGGGATTTTTAGATTAAATCACCACAAATCTCCTGCACTTTCAGTCGACTAAAACTTCTGCTTTCCATCTGTTTTCTGTCAACTAAACCACCATCAAAACCCCTAACCTGCAATCGTTAATCATCATCATCATTCGCCTGTTTACTCCTGCTGCTTTCAGTCGATCATCACCACCTTTCACAGCTTTCCGTCACGTCCAAAACAGCTCAGGAAGATCGAGTTTTTGCTTCAGTTTCTGCTGTAAGTTCCTTCTGTTTTCTGCTGTTTCATTCGGTCCATAGCAGCCTGTTGATAATTGATCATATGTTTCTGTTTTCTGTTTCCTGTACGTGATCAAACAGCCCAAGAAAACCCTTAGGGTTGAACGAGTATTGCTGCTAGCTGCTGCTGCAATATGCTTTCTGTTTCTGTCAAGTGAACCTGACCCAGATAGGCTGATCTGGGTCGACTTTGTTGCTGCAGTTGCTCCAGTTTCTGTTTTGTTTTTGCGTCATTATCGTCCCACTCTCAATCTTGTTAAGGTATAACTAATAAACCCTAGTCTAATTATGTGTTTAAATCAATTACTTGTAATGATAATATACGTATTATGATAAGTATTAATGAATTAAGAATGTGAATGAATAAATAATGAACATCATGAATGAATAATTATAAGTATGATCTTGATTAGTTAATAATAAATGGGTTATGATTGTTGAAAAGATAATGATAATGATAAAAAGGGGATGAACTAGTATGAGATTATGATTATGATTTTATGTAGGTGAAAGTTAGGAGGTTAATGAGTACTTATGATTTTATGTAATAACTAGGGCGTGATAATGATAAAAGATGTATGAATTATAATTATTGAGTAATTATGCTAAGTAGGTTTAATGAAAATTGATTAGTAATAATATAATGAGTATGATTAAAGTAAAAGTATAATTAAAAAGTATGACTAAAAGATGATAACAAGTATGATTATGATTATGATGATTAGGGTTAATGAATGTAACTATTAGTTATAGAAACTTGTGATTTTATGTGAAGATATAATGATTTCGATTTAAAGAGTTAGGTTATGATTTGTGGTTTTGTAACATAGTTATGATCATAATGTATGTGCATGCATGCATGCATACGTACGTATGTGCATGTATACACTGTATGTATATGTGTGTGTGTATATGTAAATATATGCATACGTGTATATGTATGTGTATATAAGTATGTATATGTACGTGTGAATGTATGTATGAATGTTCAGTATGTAGGTTAATAAGATAGTAAACCTAATAATAATAATGAGAAGTAATAAGTATATGTACCATTATACGCTTATATATATGTAACATATACACCTACTAAATATATATACATATCCTATAGTTATAAATACATACATGTATGATAATAATAATAAAGAATGTATATATGTATGTATCACATAGATATAATTACACACGTAACATATAATGATAACTTACATAATAGTTGAATAATTAAAGTAAATAATAAAACTATTATTAGTATAACATGTACACATACCTATGTAGTAACACTTATAACACTAAGTATATTATCACTTATATACATATAACTTTCTCGAAAACGGTCACTGTTAATATAGTTTACTGTATTAATAAACAAGCTATATGTCTATTGGACATTACCTAATCTAATATTATATCTCTAGGTTGAGATCCTCGATTACACATTTCGTACTTACTACTTGCGTGGAATACGTATCTGCTAATAAGGTGAACTTCATAGCCCCACTTTTTAACTGTTTCTATTACTTATTTTAAACTTTGGGGTGAGACACATGCTTGCTTTCAAACTGTTTTACGTTTAGACACAAGTACATGAAAACTTTCTTTTGATTAGTTCAAACTGTGCTGCATGCTTTGATTCATGCTAAATCCCTGCCATGATATCGTTAATTACTGGAATTTGGTAAGCTTAGTTATTGTGAAGAGTGCTATTGAGAGTGACGTCTCTAACCATTTGACCGCTGGTCTTTGGTTACATAATAATGATTCAACGACACGAACGAATAAAAGTGATCACGAGGTAACTTTGTTTAGTCTTGATATCATACACCTCAGCACTACTACCGAACTGATTGAACTTTATTATTATTAAATCTTGTGGTCTAAAACTATATTAAACCTATGTTGTTCATTCAACCTTTTTGGTTGACTCTTTAAGCATGTTTTGTCTCAGGTGAAGATTGCTAAAGACTTTGTGTGCTATTTGGGCTTTGCTGCTTTGGAGTCCGCATTTTTAACATTTACATTATGCATTAAAACAATTTAGATTACTTTTACATTTTGGGTTTACAAATTGTAATGACTTAATACAATCCGCTGCGTTAATACATTGGCTTTTAATTAAAACGTCTCATATAGAGGTGTTCTCGCTTTACACTTGTGTTTTGGTATTGGTTAGTCACAAATTACCCCCGGTTCTATTTACGGGGTGTGACAGATTGGTATCAGAGCTAGGTTGTTATAGAGAACCAGGATTGCATTTTATGTGTGTGCCTTATGTGTTAGCTAGGGTGCCTTAGTAATCCATAGGACTATAACCTTTCCTACCTCGATTTTTAAGTACATTCCTTTACGTTTTAATTCGTGCTTTTGAGTCTTCCTTAGAACTTGCCTAACTTAGTTCTTTCGTGTCTTTTAGGATGTCTCGCGTTAGCCCGATCACCATCTCCGACAACGAGTCCGAAGGATCTGTTAACTCACCGGACTACACACCTACTACTTTACCCGTAACACCGGTTTATGAACCCGCTACACCGCCTACATCACCTGTTTACATGCCCGCTACTCCTCCACACTCTCCTTCTATGGGAAAATCCCGCACCGATGCTAATTATGATAGGGATGACAAGGAGGAAGAACCCAAGTCCAAACCCCCTGTTGACCCACCTCACTCTCTAAAGAGGAAGGAACCCGAGACCCTTACTAGTGTTATCCCCGGTCCTTCTAAAAGACAAGACACCACCAACTTGGCAATGATCATTAAACGCCAAGATAGGTTGGAAAAGGAGCTAGAGAGAATCTTTGATTTCATGTCTGATTTTATCAAGTACCAAAGGCAAAGGCACCAAGTATTTGAAGGTTTCATGAAAGATGTTCAAGATCTCCTAGGGGATAAAGAGCAAGCGCCTGTTCGTGCCCGATTGGCTAAGGTCGAGAATAACCAAGATCAATTGGGGAAGATGATGGCTGACATGAAAGCGCTTCAAGATAAGTCAATGAAGGATTTTGAAGATTTCTTCAAAGAGTACCATTAGATAGTGTCCTTCTAGCACATGTTTTCCATTTTCGTATTAGTGTTTCCATTCATTGTAAAGGCTTTGCCTAAAACTACTATCTTAGTTTCGTTTCGTGCTTATCCTAGTTTTTGTACCGTGTAATAAAAGATGTTAGTTATCTTTGTGATGTTTAATAAAAAAATTTAAGTGTTTTTATTACATCTTGTTGTTTTCTCTTACATATATTCCCTACTACTTGTTGTGTGAAATTTGTGCATTTATAAAACAATTTATAACTTATTAGCACCATAACTCTTCAACTAATACTGTTTTTATGTATTGAAGATCATGGCTCAATCAACTCGTGGTGCTAACACTCTTCCAAACGTCACTTTGACACCCGCACAATTTCAACAACTGCTTGCTGCCGCCCAAGGCAACAATAATCAAGGGAACAACTAAGGGAATCCACCTACATCATGCACCTTCAAGGAGTTCATGAACTGTAAGCCTCCATCCTTCAATGGGAATGAGGAAGCAGTCGAGTTAACTCGTTGGTTTGAAAAAGTCGAATCAATCTTTCGTATTTGTAACTGTGCGGAAGCCGACAAGGTGAAGTATGCCACTCACACACTAGGTGGCCTTGCCTTGACTTGGTGGAACGCTTATGCCCAAACTGTGGGGCTAGATGCTGCTAATGCTATTCCATGGGCTGTTGTGAAAAGAATGATGACGGATAAATTTTGCCCAAGGAATCAAATTCAAAGGTTAGAAGTGGAGTTTTGGGAATTGAAGGTCATTGGTACTAACATTGAATCTTATACCAACAGGTATATAGAGTTGGTTTCTCTATGCCCGGATATGGTTCCCACTGAACAAAAGAAGATTGAGCGATACATAGAAGGTCTTCCTGATGAGATTCGAGGAAACGTTATTGCTGCTAGTAAGGAGACCTTAGATGCAGTGATACTTATGGCTCAAAATTTATTGATGGCTAAGAGGAGAAAGGTTGCGGCTAATAAACAAGCCGAGGCTAAGTCTAGTGAGGGTAAGAGAAAGTTTGAACCATCTCAAGGTTCAAGTCAAGGTTCAAACAAGAAAGCTGCTGATAGTTCTAGAAGTGGTTATGCTGGGATAAAACCACAATGTGGTCGCTGTGATAAGCATCATTATGGGAGGTGTATGGCTCATTGCACCAAGTGCAAGAAAACTGGACATATTGCTAAGTATTGTAAAGCTCCCGCTACAAAGTCAAACGCTTTTGTTCCAACTTGCTATGATTGTGGAGAAGTTGGACATTTCCACAATCAGTGTCCAAAGAATAAGGGTAACAATGGTAATGCTAAGAGTCGTGCTTTTGTGATAACTGCCGAAGAAGCCCGTGAGGATGATGAAGTGATAACGGGTACGTTTCTTGTTAACAACATCTATGCTACTATTTTATTTGATTCTGGTGCCGATAGAAGTTATGTGTCTACTGAATTTTGTGCCTTATTCACCGAAAAATCACAAGCCTTAGAAATTAAACGACTTGTAGAAGTAGCTAATGGTAAGGTTATGAAAGTAGACAATGTGTATAAAAACTGTGATCTGATCCTAGTCGATAAACACTTTAAGATCGACCTTTTGCCAGTCGTGTTAGGAAGCTTTGACGTAGTAGTAGGAATGGATTGGTTACGCCCATTAAAAGCTGCAATCATGTGCTATGAGAAAACCATAAACATCCCTCTAGAAAATGGTGAAACCCTAATCGTTCAAGGAGATACTAGTGGTTCTAAACTTAATATCATCTCTTGTATCAAGACCCGCAAATATCTAATGAAGGGGTATCAAGCTATCTTAGCTCATGTTAAGAAAGTCGAACCAGAAGAAAAACGTATTGAAGATGTACCAGTGGTTAGAGACTTTCTCGAAGTTTTTCCTGAGGAACTCCCTGGTCTCCCTCCCCAACGACAGGTTGAGTTTCAAATTGATTTGACTCCTGGTGCTGCACCTATTGCAAAGGCACCATACCGTTTAGCTCCATCCGAAATGAAGGAATTATCTACCCAACTACATGAACTTTTGGAGAATGGTTTCATTCGTCCTAGCTCGTCTCCGTGGGGAGCCCCTGTTCTATTTGTCAAAAAGAAAGATGGCACGTTGAGAATGTGTATTGATTACCGAGAACTCAACAAGTTAACCATCAAGAATTGTTATCCTCTGCCGCGTATTGATGACCACTTTGACCAACTGCAAGGGTCAAGTATTTATTCGAAGATTGATCTTAGGTCGGGTTATCATCAATTGAGAGTCAAGGAAACTGATGTTTCTAAGACTGCTTTCCGAACTCGCTATGGGCATTATGAGTTTCTTGTCATGCCTTTTGGTTTAACTGTGAAGACCCGTCCTAATCCACCTGGATGAAGTCATCAACATTTGGTCCCATTGCGATGATCGGCTCCAAGTAATGTCCTTATATTGAGCCAATGCACAGCGGAAGACTTAATTCGTACCTGAGAATAAACATGCTTTAAAGTGTCAACCAAAAGGTTGGTGAGTTCATAGGTTTATGATAACAATCATTTCAATATGTTAATAGGCCACAAGATTTCATAATCATAAACATAATACACTCGCAAGTGTATGTAAAGCATTCTAAGTGGTTGAGCACTTGGTAACCATACTTAACATTTAATCAACGTCGCATATTCCCTTTATTATGAAATCTCACTACACCGTACCAAGTGTAGTCACTAAAACGAAGTACTGTGCAACCGTTGAATACTAGTCGTCCAGTCCGGTTGGGGTTGTCAGGCCCGATAGATCTATCAACAGGATTCGCGTTTACAATACCCATGTAAATAGTAGTTACCAAGCTACAGGGAAATATGCCAGTGGTACAACTCAACGTAGAATATATTTTTAAGTACTTGTGTCTATTTTGTAAACATTTATAAAAGCAGCGCATGTATTCTCAGCCCAAAAATATATATTGCAAAAGCAATTAAAAAGGGAGCAAATGAAACTCACCTAATGTATTTTGAAGTAAAAATACATACGACGACATTTAACAATGCAGGGTTGGCCTCGGATTCACGAACCAATATCATTTGTTTATTTATTAATACACATAAATGTATTCGAACAATATATATATATATATATATATATATATATATATATATATATATATATATATATATATATATATATATATATATATATATATATATATATATATATATATATATATATATATATATATATATATATTAGTTATATCCTATTTATATTATTAATATGTATATATTCCTTATATTCACTTTGTATATAAAAATATTAATTTTGTTATGTCATATACATTAAGTATCTTCATATATATGTATATATCATTTGTTTGTTAAAAATAGTAATTATAATATTACTAAAATTATATTAAATATGGTAAAAATTAATTATAATACTTAATTTTACTAATAAGGGTAATAATGTTAATATTTCTATTAGTGATAATAATAATGTTATTAATGATAATAATATTAATTTTACTGCTAATGATTGTGATTTTAATCATATTGATACTACTGATAATAACCTAAGTGGTAATACTAATAATACTACTTATAATAATAATAATAATAATAATAATAATAATAATAATAATAATAATAATAATAATAATAATAATAATAATAATAATAATAATAATAATAATAATAATAATAATAATAATAATAATAATGATAATGATAATAATAATAATAGTCATAGTATTCGTAATACTTAATAAGGATTATACTTATGATGTTAATAATACTTAATATATTAATAGCTAATAACTAATAACAATAACAATAACAATAACAATAACAATAACAATAACAATAACAATAACAATAATAATTATAATAATTATAATCGTAATACTAATTAATACTAATAATAATTAATAATAATAATAAGATTAAAAAAACTACCTCTTATGAAAAGAATTCCAAAAATAAACTGCCCTTCCCTAGCTTCGAACTCGTGACCTCACGAATACCCGAACACCACTCAAACCAATCAGCTATGCTTATTTATCTGCTTTAAACTCTTCCATTTTACTTATATACCGTATTTCTTTTATTTTCTGTTTCCTAATCTTCTTCCACAATGAAATCGAATCACATTCAAATCAATCTTAGTTGTGACTAACAATTTAGTTTAGAACTTGTAATTATTACAGAAACCTTTTAGAGCTGGTTCACATCGATTTAAAACAGAAAACAAATAATAATAATAAAAAATAATATAACTAGAAAAGGGAGGATGAACACGATGATAACTCAAATCCTGTTTTCGAATTCTAGTCATTTTCAGACCCCGATTTCCAAACGAAATATGTTCTAAATCAACCCTATAAACTTTCTAAATCCTTAATTAGATCTGAAACATCAAAACAAAAGTGAATTTTGTGAAGAACAAATTCGTTGACTTTTATTTCAAAACTTTGACTCTTCGAATTCTCCCTCAATTCGACGAATTGAAGTCTGAAACTTTCAGAATAGTTGAAGTATAATATTCCTAACAGAACCTCATTAACACAATTTGAGATTTTTTTAAAAAATTGTTTTAATAAAAAGAAAAATGTACGAACAGGGCAGGCGCCTGTTGTTCTTGAATTTTTGATAATTAAGATCGTATTTAAGCTGTGAAAAAATAATGGTAAGTGATGATTGATGGTATGAAGTCATTTGCTATCATTTACTAATGACTAGGATTGAGTTTTATATCGAATATAAGTCGACAGGAGGTACAAAATTTGGTAACAGAAAATAATAAAAAAAATTTAAAAGCAGGTGGCTAATCTCAATCTGATTTTACGTAAAGGGGATTTGAGGCTGACTCATAACAGATTTACAGACATGAAGATAAGTTGTGATGGTGATGTAAAAAAAATATAAGTATATATCTGTATTTTATATGTATATCATGTATTGGTATCTCTAATCAAAACTGTATTTTTTATATAGGTTTATATATAATTAATTATAATCTGTTTGTTTTTCAATAATCATGTATCTGTATTTATATCAGTACATCGCATGTATTTGTGTATAATATATATAATATATATTACTTTATACATATTCATATATATATATATATATATATATATATATATATATATATATATATATATATATATAACAGTAATTATAAATTAATAACAGTGTATAGATATTAATTATACGTATATAACAGTATACATGTATAGATATATCTGTTTTTATATTTCATTAATTATATTATATGTATTTTATATTTAGTCTTATAAATTAATAAATGTAAATCTATTAACTTTCTTAATGTTATAGATAATAATAATAACACTTTATAATATAATATAATAATAATATTATTATTGATAATAATATTTACAATACTATCATTAATAATAGTAATGTTAACTTATAATGTTTCTAATATTATTAATAATAATATTATTGGTAATAATAATACTATAACAAATTATATTTATCACATTTCATATTTATATTTTTAAAATGATACTACTTCAAATACTGATTTTAGTATTAATAGTAGTTTTCATAGTAAGGAAAGTAATTGTTTATGAAATTTTATATTTACATTATATACTAACTTTTATTGAGTTGTAATATCTAATATATATTTATATATGTCACAATATACAATTAATAAATATAAATAGAATCACACATATACATATAGATTCATAAAAATATCATGTATAGATTTATATATATATATATATATGTGTATATATATATATATATATGTGTATATATATATATGTGTGTATATATATATATATATATACTCAATTGATTATTTATTTTATATGTTAAATTCCGATTAATTAAAGTTTATTTTGGTAACTCAAAATATCATATATACACTCTTATATTTATATATATTTATTTACAGATTTACTTACACACAATGGTTCGTGAATCGTCGGTATTCGTCAAAGGTTTAAGTGTATCCATGTAAGCGATTCAAAGATTTTGAGATTCATTTAAATAGACTTTGCTTATTGTATCGGAAACATATGAAGATTAAAGTTTAAATTTGATCGGAAATTCCCGGGTCGTCACAGTACCTACCCGTTAAAGAAATTTCGTCCCGAAATTTGATTTGGAATGGTCATGGCAAACAATAAAAATGTTTTCATGACGAATATGAGTTGATAAATAGAGTTTTATTACCATTGAAAAAATTTGGATAAAACGATTCGATTACTCGAAGCTTATAAGTGAAATTATCACAGATGATTGAGATAAGGTAATAGATATTCGTCTTTACCTTTGACGTAGTCATGTTTGAATTCCGGAATTCAAGGGATTTAAAAGAAATTCTTGAAAATCTATAAGATCTGATTCTTCGGGATTTATGGAAATTAAGATCTCTTTAATTTAATGCAATCATCTGTCTCGATTGCTTTGCCTGGTATCTCCACTATAAATGACTTCTTCCGTTCCATTATTTCCACAACTCCTCTACTTCCTTCTATTTTGAAGTTTCATGCTTCTGTTTTCTTTCCGACTTAAAGTAAACTGATCAAGACATCTCGGTTTTGTAGGTATAAAGTTCGAATGAACATGATTAAGATTCTAAGCAGGTATGAAAGGTTATAGTATGATTTGATTTGTAGATTACCGAATATTACGGAAGATAGCACTATCAAGAATATATTTTCTTGATATGTTCAGAAGTTAAGTAGAATGAAAGAGTTATGTAACATGACACATGATGATGGTATGATCTACTGTGAACTATCATCACGTTTCATTAGAAACTCAGCATGCCTTACTGTAATATAATCACGTTGGCCAAGCGTCATTATATTATACTAACTCATGCTTCAATTCCCTACACTTCTCCACAATTCATTCATAATTTTTATTTAGATTTTGCAGAATTTTCCAATATAATGGAATACAGAAAACACCAAGACGTAGATAATTTCAGACAAGAATATTTATGAAAATATCCTCAGAAATATCGGAGATATTTTTGATGATATTTTGGAATTTCTAAGTTCGAAGGTTGATAAGGAAAAATTTTCCGCAAGATTTTAACGTGGGTACGGAGCAAGATATTCTCTAAAGATTTCATCGGATCCAGATTTACCTGGATTCTTTGAATATAGGGTTTGGTCCTTGTATTTGTTCTGTGTTTCCTTCATGGTTAGCTCAACCCGTTTTTCAGTACCAAATTTTCTATCGAGCGTTCCTAACATTCCCTTCTTTATCATCAAACTTTTGACCGTTTAGACCATCTACAATTTTTCTGTTTCCTCGGCATTTAATGCTACGATGTCTGAATTATCGGTTATCAATCCGAGATGGTTTCAAGAGAATTTTGTTTTTAGATGATTGAATGCTTATGGTAATATGGTGGAGTATAAAAGATTCTCCGGTAACAATAAAGAGCACGCATATATATCAAAGTTATAATAAGGTTGTTTCGAACGAAAAGTCGAAGTTGTCTTGATGGAGCTGTGAAAAAAATTGGCTATTTTGAAAAAGAGCTGCATAGTTGTTTTGGGTAATAATAACGTTAAAGGAATTAGCACAGCTACGTGTTAAACGTTTACTCAGTTTCTGAAAGTTTTTCAGATGCGTAACTATATGCATCTTTTCTTCCGTAGATGAAGTGCGGCCGGTTCATCCTCTCGATCGAGGTGTTTTCAAGAATCATGAAAGATTTGAACATGGATTGGAATCGTCAAGATTCAAATGAGGTTTAAGATGAAATCAAATGGCAAACTTGAAGAATTGTTTAGTTTCATATGTTATAAACAATATTTTAATTCATTTTAATTGTCCAATGTCGGCAGTCCATAGTTGATAGTCCACAATTAGCAGTTCAATAATTTAATATATAATATTTGAATTAATTAATATGTATCGTGACCCGTGTACATGTCTCAGACTCGATCACAACTCAAACTATATATATTATTGTAGAATCAATCTCAACCCTGTATAGAGAACTCGATCATTACTACATATAGAGTGTCTATGGTGATTCCAAATAATATATATAGATGCGTCGATATGATATGTCAAAACCTTGTATACGTGTCCCGATATTTAAATTGCGTAAAATAAATAACAGAAATTAAATGACGATAAATTAAATGCGTAAAGTAAATAACAGAAATTAAATGAAGATAAATAAAATTGCGATAATTAAATTGTGATAAATAAAATGTAATCAGTTAGCTAGGAACAGTTACCTAGGAACAGTTAGCGTGGATTCTTAACAAAATTCCTCATAGTCAATTTGTTTGTTTCTAACAAATTTTATTTTGTCAAATGTTTTTCTTCATTATGCCACTTGTTGGATTCTGATAAATCAAAATCCAAATATGAAATTGGATGAATATGGTTATTCTGTGGTGAACGGATTTGTATATCGGTGGATGTAAGTAGGATAGTAAACGACTGTTGAATCAGCTTCGAAGAATGTACATTGTAGCTTATTAATGTGAAATCTGAATATTCCTCGGGTATTACCTACCCGTTAAAATATTTTCACAATTAACACTTTGTACGAAAGAATTTTTAATTACAATCTTTATGAAAACATATATACATATATATTTTCTTCAGATGTAATCATGGATTCATTGAGTTAATATGATATTAAACTCATTTGGTTTACCGTTATAACTAGAATACATAATCTCTAAAACATTTAGAGATTACTTAATCTCCATGAAGAACGAAGATAATCGATGTAGAATGATACGTAGAACGATGATTATACTCGAGGTACAGAATGAGATGTTGAGGCATGGATTGTTGATGGTACTGGTGCTGGTACTGATGGTACTGTTGGTGCCGGTGATGTTGCTGAAGCTGGTACATTTTGCATCATATTCTCCAAATTTATTTTTCGAGCGCGAAGTTTGTTGACTTCTTCTATTATTCTGGGGTGATTGTCGGTTGGAACGAGCGAATGAATAAGGTTTAGAATTTTAGATAGAATATAATCTTGGTGAGATACTCTGGAAATGAGTGTGAAAATGGTGTTTCGGATAGGTTCGCCGTTAAGTGCATCAGGTTCTTCACCAAGAGGTGAAGTTGGTTGGTGGAAAGGATCGCCTTCTTCTCGTCTCCATTGGTTAAGTCGACTACGAACCCATTAGATGAATTGGTTGATTCATTCTGGTGACACTGCTTTCGGAGCTTAGGTGAAACTCCGTATCAAAATAGCTGTCGGAATCCGAGGGATTCGAACTGGTTGAGGGATTCATCTCGTACGATCAGATGAAAGATTTTTGATAAGAAATAGATTATAGGATATAGATTAGTACCCTGCAATACATAATTTACATATGCCTATATAATACTAAAATCCCATAAGCTATGGAGAAATCTACGGAAGCTGTCGGGCAAAGGTAACAATAACAGATACGCTAAGATATGAATTTATCTATACACAGTCTATGCAATAGAGGCAGTAAGATGTGTCTAGACTAAGAATGATAAGCAAGTGATTCCTGAAGAATGATAAGCAGATAATTTTTTTTTTTTTGACACAAAATGATAAGCAAAACTTTTGACATGCAGACACGGTCGAAGTCCAAACTCTCTAATGCATCTAAACAACTACCAGTTAGACACACTAATGCAAGACCTGGTTCGCTAAGACCACCGCTCTGATACCATCTGTGAAGACCCGTCCTAATCCACCTGGACGAAGTCATCAACATTTGGTTCCATTGCGATGATCGGCTCCAAGTAATGTCCTTATATTGAGCCAATGCACAGCGGAAGACTTAATTCGTACCTGAGAATAAACATGCTTTAAAGTGTCAACCAAAAGGTTGGTGAGTTCATAAGTTTATCATAACAATCATTTCAATATGTTAATAGGCCACAAGATTTCATAATCATAAACATAATACACTCGCAAGTGTATGTAAAGCATTCTAAGTGGTTGAGCACTTGGTAACCATACTTAACATTTAATCAATGTCGCATATTCCCTTTATTATGAAATCTCACTACACCGTACCAAGTGTAGTCACTAAAACGAAGTACTGTGCAACCGTTGAATACTGGTCGTCCAGTCCGGTTGGGGTTGTCAGGCCCGATAGATCTATCAACAGGATTCGCGTTTACAATACCCATGTAAATAGTAGTTACCAAGCTACAGGGAAATATGCCAGTAGTACAACTCAACGTAGAATATATTTTTAAGTACTTGTGTCTATTTTGTAAACATTTATAAAAGCAGCGCATGTATTCTCAGCCCAAAAATATATATTGCAAAAGCAATTAAAAAGGGAGCAAACGAAACTCACCTAATGTATTTTGTAGTAAAAATACATACGACGACATTTAACAATGTAGGGTTGGCCTTGGATTCACGAACCTATATCATTTGTTTATTTATTAATACACATAAATGTATTCGAACAATATATATATATATATATATTAGTTATATCCTATTTATATTATTAATATGTATATATTCCCTATATTCACTTTGTATATAAAAATATTAATTTTGTTATGTCATATACATTAAGTATCTTCATATATATGTATATATCATTTGTTTGTTAAAAATAGTAATTATAATATTACTAAAATTATATTAAATATGGTAAAAATTAATTATAATACTTAATTTTACTAATAAGGGTAATAATGTTAATATTTCTATTAGTGATAATAATAATGTTATTAATGATAATAATATTAATTTTACTGCTAATGATTGTGATTTTAATCATATTGATACTACTGATAATAACCTAAGTGGTAATACTAATAATACTACTTATAATAATAATAATAACAATAATAATAATAATAATAATAATAATAATAATAATAATAATAATAATAATAATAATAATAATAATAATAATAATAATAATAATAATAATAATAATAATAATAATAATAATAATAATAGTCGTAGTATTCGTAATACTTAATAAGGATTATACTTATGATGTTAATAATACTTAATATATTAATAGCTAATAACTAATAACAATAACAATAACAATAACAATAACAATAACAATAATAATTATAATAATTATAATCGTAATACTAATTAATACTAATAATAATTAATAATAATAAGATTAAAAAAACTACCTCTTATGAAAAGAATTCCAAAAATAAACTGCCCTTCCCTAGCTTCGAACTCGTGACCTCACGAATACCCGAACACCACTCAAACCAATCAGCTATGCTTATTTATCTGCTTTAAACTCTTCCATTTTACTTATATACCATATTTCTTTTATTTTCTATTTCCTAATCTTCTTCCACAATGAAATCGAATCACATTCAAATCAATCTTAGTTGTGACTAACAATTTAGTTTAGAACTTGTAATTATTACAGAAACCTTTTAGAGCTGGTTAACATCGATTTAAAACAGAAATCAAATAATAATAATAAAAAATAATATAACTAGAAAAGGGAGGATGAACACGATGATAACTCAAATCCTGTTTTCGAATTCTAGTCATTTTCAGACCCCGATTTCCAAACGAAATATGTTCTAAATCAACCCTATAAACTTTCTAAATCCTTAATTGGATCTGAAACATCAAAAAAAAAGTGAATTTTGCGAAGAACAAATTCGTTGACTTTTATTTCAAAACTTTAACTCTTCGAATTCTCCCTCAATTCGACGAATTGAAGTCTGAAACTTTCAGAATAGTTGAAGTATAATATTCCTAACAGAACCTCATTAACACAATTTGAGATTTGTTTAAAAAATCAATTTAATAAAAAGAAAAATGTACGAACAGGGCAGGCGCCTGTTGTTCTTGAATTTTTGATAATTAAGATCGTATTTAAGCTGTGAAAAAATAATGGTAAGTGATGATTGATGGTATGAAGTCGTTTGCAATCATTTACTAATGACTAGGATTGAGTTTTATATCAAATATAAGTCGACAGGAGGTACAAAATTTGGTAAAAGAAAATAATAAAAAAATTTGAAAGCAGGTGGCTAATCTCAATCTGATTTTACGTAAAGGGGATTTGAGGCTGACTCAAAACAGATTTACAGACATGAAGATAAGTTGTGATGGCGATGTAAAATAAATATACGTATATATCTGTATTTTATATGTATATCATGTATTGGTATCTCTAATCAAATCTGTATTTTTTTATATAAGTTTATATATAGTTAATTATAATCTGTTTGTTTTTCAATAATCATGTATCTATATTTATATCAGTACATCGCATGTATTTGTGTATAATATATATAATATATATTACTTTATACGTATTCATATATATATAACAGTAATTATAAATTAATAACAGTGTATAGATATTAATTATACGTATATAACAGTATACATGTATAGATATATCTGTTTTTATATATCATTAATTATATTATATGTATTTTATATTTAGTCTTATAAATTAATAAATGTAAATCTATTAACTTTCTTAATGTTATAGATAATAATAATAACACTTTATAATATAATATAATAATAATATTATTATTGATAATAATATTTACAATACTATCATTAATAATAGTAATGTTAACTTATAATGTTTCTAATATTATTAATAATAATATTATTGGTAATAATAATACTATAACAAATTATATTTATCACATTTCATATTTATATTTTTAAAATGATACTACCCCAAATACTGATTTTAGTATTAATAGTAGTTTTTATAGTAAGGAAAGTAATTGTTTATGAAATTTTATATTTACATTATATACTGACTTTTATTGAGTTGTAATATCTAATATATATTTATATATGTCACAATATACAATTAATAAATATAAATAGAATCACACATATACATATAGTTTCATAAAAAAATCATGTATAGATATATATATATATATATATATATATATATATATATATATATATATATATATATGTGTGTGTGTGTGTATATATATATATATATGTGTGTATATATATATATGTGTGTGTGTGTGTGTGTATATATATATATATATATATATATATATATATATATATATATTCTCAATTGATTATTTATTTTATATGTTAAATTCCGATTAATTAAAGTTTATTTTGGTAACTCAAAATATCATATATACACTCTTATATTTATATATATTTATTTAGAGATTTACTTACACACAATGGTTCGTGAATTGTCGGTATTCGTCAAAGGTTTAAGTGTATCCATGTAAGCGATTCAAAGATTTTGAGATTCATTTAAATAGACTTTGCTTATTGTATCGGAAACATATGAAGATTGAAGTTTAAATTTGATCGGAAATTCCCGGGTCGTCACATTAACCAATGCTCCTGCTGTATTCATGGATCTTATGAACCGTGTATGCAAACCTTATCTTGATAAATTCGTGATTGTTTTCATCGACGATATTCTAATCTATTCCAAGAACGAGAAAGAACATGAGCAACATTTGCGATTGATTCTAGAGATCTTAAAGAAGGAACAACTGTATGCCAAGTTCTCTAAATGTGAATTTTGGTTGCGAACCGTACAATTTCTCGGACATGTAGTTGATAGTGAAGGAATACATGTCGACCCGGCGAAAATCACTGCTATTCGGAATTGGGAAGTACCTAAGAGTGCGAAACATATTCGCCAATTTTTAGGACTTGCTGGTTATTACCGAATATTCATCAAAGATTTTTCTATTCTAGCCAAGCCTCTCACTAAGCTAACTCACAAGGGGAAGAAGTTTGAGTGGTCCGAAGAACAGGAATCTGCTTTTAAGGTTCTAAAGGATAAATTGACCACAGCCCCGATTCTATCACTACCCGATGGCAATGACGATTTTGTAGTCTATTGTGATGCCTCGAATCAAGGTTTCGGATGTGTTTTAATGCAACGTAACAAAGTTATAGCTTATGCATCTAGACAATTGAAGAAACATGAGAAGAACTATACCACGCATGACCTAGAGTTAGGAGCTGTGGTATTCGCATTGAAGATGTGGAGACATTATCTCTATGGGATTAAATTCACGGTGTTTACCGATCATAAGAGTCTTCAACATATCTTTGATCAAAAGCAGCTGAACATGAGACAAAGGCGTTGGGTCGAGTTATTAAATTACTACGACTGTGAGCTTAAATACCATCCCGGTAAGGCGAATGTAGTTGCCGATGCCCTTAGTAGAAAGGATCGTGTCAAACTGATCCGAGTCCGAGCTTTAAACATACGTATTCGTACGAATCTTGCATCTCAAATCCGTGAAGCACAACTTGAGGCATTGAAGGAAGAGAACGTTCAACTCGAGGGACTTAAAGGTCTCGTGAAGCAACTTGAACTCAAGGGAAACGGAATAAGGTATTTCAATAACCGAATCTGGGTCCCAATTTTTGGAAACCTTCGAGAACTAGTCTTGGATGAAGCACATAAGACTAGGTATTCTATTCACCCGGGCTCTAGTAAAATGTATCACGATGTGAAAGAGTTTTATTGGTGGCCTAATCTTAAATCTGATATTGCCGATTATGTGAGCAAGTGCCTTACTTGTTTGAAAGTGAAGGCCGAGCAGCAAAAGCCGTCTGGATTACTTCAACAACCGGATATTCCGCAGTGGAAGTGGGAATGTATCACTATAGATTTCATCACCAAGTTGCCTAAGACTTCAAACGGCAATGATACTATATGGGCCATAGTGGATCGTCTTACTAAATCTGCACACTTCTTACCGATCAAAGAAATCGACAAGATGGAGAAATTGTCACAACTTTACATCAAAGAGATTGTCTCTCGTCATGGAGTCCCTATTTCAATCATTTCAGATCGCGACAGTCGATTCATCTCCAGATTTTGGAAAACTTTACAATCTGCTCTTGGAACTCAACTTGACATGAGTACTGCTTATCATCTGCAAACCGATGGTCAAAGTGAACGAACCATTCAAACATTGGAGGATATGCTTCGTGCTTGTGTTATCGATTTTGGCAAAGGTTGGGATAGACACTTGCCTTTAGCCAAATTTTCTTACAACAACAGTTATCATTCGAGTATTAAGGCTGCACCTTTCGAAGCCTTGTACGGACAAAAATGTAGATCTCTACTGTATCGGGATGAACTAGAGGATAGACAAATAACTGGTCCTGAAATCATTCATGAAACAACCGAAAAGATCGTTCAAATTAAGAAACGGTTAGAAACTGCCCGTAGCCGACAAAAGAGTTATGCTGATATTCATCATAAAGATTTAGAATTCCAAGTTGGTGATAAAGTCATGTTGAAAGTATCCCCTTGGAAAGGAGTCGTTCATTTTGGTAAACGAAGCAAACTAAGTCAACGTTTTGTTGGATCTTTCAAGATTACCGAAAGAATTGGTCCCGTGGCTTATCGATTAGAACTACCTGCCGAGCTTAGTAAGGTACACGACATGTTCCACGTCTCAAATCTCAAAAAGTGTCTTGTTGATGACACACTCCCTTTGGATGACATTCGCATTGATGAAAAGATGCACTTCATTGAAGAACCAATTGAGGTCGTTGATCAAACCGAGAAACGCTTAAAACAAAGTACTATACCTATTGTTAAAGTCCATTGGAATTCGGGACGAAGATTTTATTAACGGGGAGGTACTATGACGACCCTAAATTTTTCAGTTCTGTTATATGTTCCATTATTAAGACTTTGTGTACTCGTAAACTTTGTTTAACAACCGTTGATTGAATATTAACTTTTGATCGATACTTCCTGTTATATAAAGTTTATGTTTATGTGTATTATCATTATTAATACAAACTATATATAGACATTAATACTTAAAAGTGTTATTATATAAACTATAAAAATTACTACAAACTAACTAGGATCAAAGTTGATTAATAAAAGTTAGAGTACCATATATATAAATAAAATGTGTCTAAATAAATGTAACCCTAATATTTACAATATTAATAATAATAATAATAATAATAATAATAATAATAATAATAATAATAATAATAATAATAATAATAATAATAATAATAATAATAATAATAATAATAATAATAATAATAACAATATTAATAATATTAATAATAAAAGAAAATATATATAATACATAATTAAATAAGTAAATAAAAAGGGGGCCGTAAAAAAATAGATCATAGGTATCTTATCTCGGCTGCATTTTTTTTTTAGAAATCTTAACTTGATTGCCAAGTTGGATAATCCTAGTTTGATCCTAATTAGGTTCCTTGATCTCCAAGAAGTTTAAAGCCATTAGGAAACCCACAACATCTATAAAAACCATCAGGATTTTTAGATTAAATCACCACAAATCTCCTGCACTTTCAGTCGACTAAAACTTCTGCTTTCCATCTGTTTTCAGTCGACTAAACCACCATCAAAACCCCTAACCTGCAATCGTTAATCATCATCATCATTCGCCTGTTTACTCCTGCTGCTTTCAGTCGATCATCACCACCTTTCACAGCTTTCCGTCACGTCCAAAACAGCTCAGGAAGATCGAGTTTTTGCTTCAGTTTCTGCTGTAAGTTCCTTCTGTTTTCTGCTGTTTCATTCGGTCCATAGCAGCCTGTTGATAATTGATCATATGTTTCTGTTTTCTGTTTCCTGTACGTGATCAAACAGCCCAAGAAAACCGTTAGGGTTGAACGAGTATTGCTGCTAGCTGCTGCTACAATCTGCTTTCTGTTTCTGTCGAGTGAACCTGACCCAGATAGGCTGATCTGGGTCGACTTTGTTGCTGCAGTTGTTCCAGTTTCTGTTTTGTTTTCGCGTCATTATCGTCCCACTCTCAATCTTGTTAAGGTATAACTAATAAACCCTAGTCTAATTATGTGTTTAAATCAATTACTTGTAATGATAATATAAGTATTATGATAAGTATTAATGAATTAAGAATGTGAATGAATAAATAATGAACATCATGAATGAATAATTATAAGTATGATCTTGATTAGTTAATAATAAATGGGTTATGATTGTTGAAAAGATAATGATAATGATAAAAAGGGGATGAACTAGTATAAGATTATGATTATGATTTTATGTAGGTGAAAGTTAGGAGGTTAATGAGTACTTATGATTTTATGTAATAACTAGGGCGAGATAATGATAAAAGATGTATGAATTATAATTATTGAGTAATTATGCTAAGTAGGTTTAATGAAAATTGATTAGTAATAATATAATGAGTATGATTAAAGTAAAAGTATAATTAAAAAGTATGACTAAAAGATGATAACAAGTATGATTATGATTATGATGATTAGGGTTAATGAATGTAACTATTAGTTATAGAAACTTGTGATTTTATGTGAAGATATAATGATTTCGATTTAAAGAGTTAGGTTATGATTTGTGGTTTTGTAACATAGTTATGATCATAATGTACGTGCATGTATGCATGCATACGTACGTATGTGCATGTATACACTGTATGTATATGTGTGTGTGTATATGTAAATATATGCATACGTGTATATGTATGTGTATATAAGTATGTATATGTACGTGTGAATGTATGTATGAATGTTCAGTATGTAGGTTAATAAGATAGTAAACCTAATAATAATAATGAGAAGTAATAAGTATATGTACCATTCTACGCTTATATATATGTAACATATACACCTACTAAATATATATACATATCCTATAGTTATATATACATACATGTATGATAATAATAATAAAGAATGTATATATGTATGTATCACATAGATATAATTACACACGTAACATATAATGATAACTTACATAATAGTTGAATAATTAAAGTAAATAATAAAACTATTATTAGTATAACATGTACACATACCTATGTAGTAACACTTAAAACACTAAGTATATTATCACTTATATACATATAACTTTCTCGAAAACGGTCACTGTTAATATAGTTTACTGTATTAATAAACAAGCTATATGTCTATTGGACATTACCTAATCGAATATTATATCTCTAGGTTGAGATCCTCGATTACACATTTCGTACTTACTACTTGCGTGGAATACGTATCTGCTAATAAGGTGAACTTTATAGCCCCACTTTTTAACTGTTTCTATTACTTATTTTAAACTTTGGGGTGAGACACATGCTTGCTTTCAAACTGTTTTACGTTTAGACACAAGTACATGAAAACTTTCTTTTGATTAGTTCAAACTGTGCTGCATGCTTTGATTCATGCTAAATCCCTGCCATGATATCGTTAATTACTGGAATTTGGTAAGCTTAGTTATTGTGAATAGCGCTATTGAGAGTGACGTCTCTAACCATTTGACCGCTGGTCTTTGGTTACATAATAATGATTCAACGACACGAACGAATAAAAGTGATCACGGGGTAACTTTGTTTAGTCTCGATATCATACACCTCAGCACTACTACCGAACTGATTGAACTTTATTATTATTAAATCTTGTGGTCTAAAACTATATTAAACCTATGTTGTTCACTCAACCTTTTTGGTTGACTCTTTAAGCATGTTTTGTCTCAGGTGAAGATTGCTAAAGACTTTGTGTGCTATTTGGGCTTTGCTGCTTTGGAGTCCGCATTTTTAACATTTACATTATGCATTAAAACAATTTAGATTACTTTTACATTTTGGGTTTACAAATTGTAATGACTTAATACAATCCGCTGCGTTAATACATTGGCTTTTAATTAAAACGTCTCATATAGAGTTGTTCTCGCTTTACACTTGTGTTTTGGTATTGGTTAGTCACAGATTACCCCCGGTTCTATTTAGGGGGTGTGACACCCCATCATTCCGGGACTCCCTTCGGACATGATAAAATCGAAGTACTAAAGCAGTTCAAATTCTCTGACTGGGTCTTGTTAGTGCCCAAATATCTATCTTTAGGATTCGCGTCAATTAGAGTGTCTGTTCCCTAATTCTTAGATTACCAGACTAAAAAGGGGCATATTCAGTTTAATAAATTTAACCATAGAATGTAGTTTCACGTACTTGTGTCTATTTTGTAAAACATTTATAAAACTGCATGTATTCTTATCCCAAAAGATATTAGATTTTAAAAGTGGGACTATAACTCACTTTCACAGATTTTTACTTCGTCGGGAAGTAAGACTTGGCCACGGGTTGATTAACGAACCTATAACAAATGTCTACATATATATCAAAGTATGATCGAAATATATTCACAACAATTTTTATTACGTTTTAACAATTTAAGTTTGATAAGTTAGCAGTCCAACGTTAGTAATCTACAACTAGTTGTCCACAGTTATATGTACAGAAATAAATCCATATATATTATCTCGAATCAATCCACGACCCAGTGTATACAAATCTTAGGCTAGATCATAACTCAAAGTATATATATTATTTTGAAATTAACCTCAACCCTGTATAGCTAACTCGAGCATTACTGCATATAGAGTGTCTATGGTTGTTCCCAAATAATATATATAGATGGGTCGATATGATATGTCAAAACATTGTATACGTGTCTATGGTATTCTAAGATTACATAATATATGTTAGAATACATGTATAATACAATAAAAGTTAGTTAAGTTATGATTTGTATAGATTTGTTACAAATTTCACGTAGCTACAACAAGCAAAATTATCCAATCTTGTTTTACCCATAACTTCTTCGTTTTAAATCCGTCTTGAGAGATTTAAATTGCTATGGTTTCATAATGAACTGAAATTTATGAAACTAAATAAGTATAAGTTTATAGTCAGAAATACAGGTTACAAGTCACTTTTTAAAGAGGTAGTCATTTCCGTCGAAAGAACGACATCTTGATGACCATTTTGAAAAACATACTTCAACTTTATGTTTAACCATGATTTTTGGATACAGTATCATGTTCATATGAAATATTATTTTTCCAGAAAACAAACTTCCAATTCAAAGATTAAGATAGTTTTTGTTTTTCTAACCCAAAACAGCCCCCGGTTTCACTACGACAGCGTATGTCCGGTTTTACGGTGTTTTTTGTGTTTACAGGTTTTAAATCATTAAGTTAGCATATCATATAGATATAGAACATGTGTTTAGTTGATTTTAAAAGTTAAGTTAGAAGGATTAACTTTGTTTGCAAACAAGTTTAGAATTAACTAAACTATGTTCTAGTGATTATATGTTCAAATCTTCGAATAAGATAGTTTTATATATTTGAATCGAATGATGTTATGAACATCATTACTACCTCAAGTTAAGTAGGTAAACCTACTGGAAGTGACAAAAATTGATCTAGCTTCAAAGGACCTTGGATGGCTTGAAAGTTCTTGAAGTAGAATCATGACATGAAAACAAGTTCAAGTAAGATTATCACTCGAATTAAGATTGTTATAGTTATAGAAATTGAATCAAAGTTTAAATATGAGTATTACCTTGATTTAGAAAGATAACCTACTGTAAATAACAAAGATTTCTTGAGATTGGATGATCACTTGAAATGGATTTGCAAGATTGGAAGTAAGCTAGTAAGCTTGAAAGTATTTGTGAAATGTTCTTGATGTGTTCTTGAATGATGATGTTTCTTGATTGTAATTGAAGCTAGATTGACCTAGATGATCAATATTACTGAAGTATAGACGTTCTTAAGCTTAGAAAGAGTTAAGATGGAGAGAATTTGGATTAGAAAATCAAAGAAATGTGATGTGTGTGTTGTTTGAAAAAAATGCCTAATGCTTAGTCAATATAAGGTTACTAGTTTTTGTTTTATTGCTCATAAGTCATGCTAGTTGTCAAATGATGATTCTCACATGTCTTGGTGACTCACAAGGGCTGCTAAGAGTTGATTATTGGAGTGTATATACCAATAGTAAATACATTTAGAAGCTGTGTATTGTATGAGTACGAATACGGGTGTATACGAGTAGAATTGTTGATGAAAATGAATGAGAATGCAATTGTAAGCATTTTTGATAAGTAGAAGTACTTTGATATATGTCTTGAAGTCTTTCAAAATTGTATGAATACATCTTAAAATACTACAAGTATATACATTTTAACTGAGTCATTAAGTCATCGTTAGTCGTTACATGTAAGTGTTGTTTTGAAACCTTTAAGTTAACAATCTCATTTAATGTAGTTAACCCATTATTTATTATATCTAAATGAGATGTTAAATTATTACATTATCATGATATTATGATTTATGAATATATCTTTATATGATATATATATACATTAAAATATCGTTACAACGATAATCGTTACATATATGCCTCGTTTCGAAATTCTTAAGTTAGTAGTCTTGTTTTACATATGTAGTTCATTGTTAACATACATAATGATATATATAGTTATCATTCTATCATGTTAAATATAGTGTAACAATACCTTAATATGATACATATGTATTTAGTAAGGCGTTGTTATAACGATAATCGTTATATATATCGTTTCGTGTTTCTTAACTTAGTAATCTCATTTTTATGTATATAACTCATTGTTAATATACCTAGTGAGATACTTACTTATCATAATATCATGTTAACTATATATATATATATATATATATATATATATATATATATATATATATATATATATATATATATATATATACATATACATATACATATACATCCATATATATATCATCATATAATTTTTATAAGTTTTAACGTTCGTGAATCGCCGGTCAACTCGGGTGGTCAATTGTCTACATGAAACTCATTTTAATTAATCAAGTCTTAACAAGTTTGATTGCTTAACATGTTGGAAACATTTAATCATGTAAATATCAATTTCATTTAATATATATAAATATGGAAAAGTTCGGGTCACTACAGTACCTACCCGTTAAATAAATTTCGTCCTGAAATTTTAAGCTGATGGAGGTGTTGACGCATCTTCTGGAAATAGGTGCGGGTATTTCTTCTTCATCCGATCTTCACATTCCCAGGTGAACTCGGGTCCTCTACAAGCATTCCATCGAACCTTAACAATTGGTATTTTATTTTGCTTAAGTCTTTTAACCTCACGATCCATTATTTCGACGGGTTCTTCGATGAATTGAAGTTTTTCATTGATTTGGATTTCGTCTAACGGAATAGTGAGATCTTCTTTAGCAAAACATTTCTTTAGATTCGATACATGAAAAGTATTATGTACCCCGGCGAGTTGTTGAGGTAAGTCAAGTCGGTAAGCTACTGGTCTGACACGATCTATTATCTTGAATGGTCCAATGTACCTTCGATTTAGTTTTCACTGTTTACCAAATCGAACAACACCTTTCCAAGGTGAAACCTTAAGCATGACCATCTCTCCAATTTCAAATTCTATATCTTTTCTTTTAAGGTCCGCGTAGCTCTTTTGTCGACTTTGGGGGAAACCGTTGTTGAATTTGGATGATTTTCTCTGTGGTTTCTTAGATGATTTCTGGACCCGTAATTTGTCTATCCCCCACTTCACTCCAACAAATCGGAGACCTGCACTTTCTACCATAAAGTGCCTCAAACGGTGCCATCTCAATACTCGAGTGGTAACTGTTGTTGTAGGAAAACTCTGCTAATGGTAGATGTCGATCCCAACTATTTCCAAAATCAATAACATATGCTCGTAGCATGTCTTCAAGTATCTGTATCGTCCTTTCACTCTGCCCATCAGTTTGTGGATGATAGGCAGTACTCATGTCTAGACGACTTCCCAATGCTTGTTGTAATGTCTGCTAAAACCTTGAAACAAATCTGCCATCCCTATCAGAGATAATAGAGACTGGTATTCCATGTCTGGAAACAACTTCCTTCAAGTATAATCACGCCAACTTCTCTATTTTATCATCTTCTCTCATTGGCAGAAAGTGTGCTGACTTGGTGAGATGATCAACTACTACCCAAATAGTATCATAACCACTTGAAGTCCTTGGCAATTTAGTAATGAAATCCATGGTAATGTTTTCCCATTTCCATTCTGGGATTTCGGGTTGTTGAAGTAGACCTGATGGTTTCTGATGTTCATCTTTGACCTTAGAACACGGCAAACATTCTCCTACATATCTAGCAATATCGGCTTTAATACCCGGCCACCAAAAGTATTTCTTGAGATCTTTGTACATCTTTCCCGTTCCGAGATGTATTGAGTATCTAGTTTTATGTGCTTCCTTAAGTACCATTTCTCTCACATCTCCAAACTTTGGTACCCAAATTCTTTCAGCCCTATACTGGGTTTCGTCTTCCCTAATATTAAGATGTTTCTCCGAACCTTTGGGTATTTCATTCTTCAAATTTCCCTCTTTTAAAACTCCTTGTTTCGCCTCCTTTATTTGAGTAGTAAGGTTAGTACAAATAATTATATTCATAGCTTTTACCCGCATAGGTTCTCTGTCCTTTCTACTCAAAGCGTCGGCTACCACATTTGCCTTCCCCAGGTGGTAACGAAACTCAAAATCGTAATCATTTAACAATTCAATCCACCTACGCTGCCTCATGTTCAGTTGTTTCTGATTAAATATATGTTGGAGACTTTTGTGGTCGGTATATATAATACTTTTGACCCCATATAAGTAGTGCCTCCAAGTCTTTAATGCAAAAACAACAGCACCTAATTCCAAATCGTGAGTCGTATAATTTTGCTCGTGAATCTTCAATTGTCTGGACGCATAGGCAATTACCTTCGTTCGTTGCATTAATACACAACCGAGGCCTTGCTTTGAGGTGTCACAATATATCACAAAATCATAGTAACATCACCATCAGCCCGTAGTATGATATTGTCCGCTTTGGACACAAGCCGATCACCGACGGGCTACCCCCGCACGAGTACAACCCCGGATCGCACTTCTACCTCACGGATTTGCTTCTCGGGTAAACACCCTCAAAACGCGTCATACCAGAAGAGGTATCCACACCCTTATAAGGAGTGCTTTGTTTTCCTCTCCCACCGATGTGGGACGAGTCTGTTACAACTCTCCCCCCCTTCGGGACACTGCGTCCCCGCAGTGCACATCAATGCGGGCCCCAGCTCTGATACCATAAGTAACATCACCATCAGCCCGTAGTATGATATTGTCCGCTTTGGACACAAGCCGATCACCGACGGGCTACCCGCGCACGAGTACAACCCCGGATCGCACTTCTACCTCACGGATTTGCTTCTCGGGTAAACACCCTCAAAACGCGTCATACCAGAAGAGGTATCCACACCCTTATAAGGAGTGCTTTGTTTTCCTCTCCCACCGATGTGGGACGAGTCTGTTACAATCATCATTCCCTTCAGGCAATGACAATATAGGTGTCGTAGTTAACTTTTTCTTCAACAATTGAAATGCTTTCTCCTGCTCATCCTTCCATTCAAATTTCTTCCCTTTATGCGTTAATACAGTCAAGGGTTTTGCTATTTTGGAAAAATCTTGGATGAACCTTCTGTATTAACCAGCCAGTTCTAAAAATTGGCGTATATGCTTCGGAGTTTTCGGGGTTTCCTACTTTTTAACGGTTTCAATCTTTGCTGGATCTACTTGAATACCTTCTTTGTTCACTATATGATCGAGGAATTGAACTTCTTCCAACCAAAATGCACACTTTGAAAATTTTGCGTACAATTGTTCCTGCCTCAATAATTCTAGCACTTTTCTCAAATGTTCTTCGTGCTCTTGATCATTCTTTGAGTAAATGAGTATGTCATCGATGAAAACAATGACAAACTTGTCAAGATATGGCCCACACACTCGGTTTATGAGGTCCATGAACACAGCTGGTGCGTTAGTCAATCCAAACGGCATAACCATAAACTCGTAATGACCGTAACGCGTTCTGAAAGCAGTCTTTGGAATATCATCCTCCTTCACCCGCATTTGATGATACCCGGAACGTAAATCGATCTTTGAATAAACCGACGAGCCTTGTAGTTGATTAAATAAGTCATCGATTCTCGGTAGTGGATAACGGTTCTTGATGGTAAGTTTGTTCAACTCTCGGTAGTCGATACACAATCTGAATGTACCATCCTTCTTTTTGACAAACAAAACAGGAGCTCCCCATGGTGATGTGCTTGGTCGAATGAAACCATGCTCTAAAAGTTCTTGTAATTGGCTTTGGAGTTCCTTCATTTCGCTGGGTGCGAGTCTGTATGGAGCACGAGCTATTGGTGCAGCTCCTGGTACAAGATATATTTGAAATTCAACGGATCGGTGTGGAGGTAGTCCCGGTAATTCTTTCAGAAATACATCGGGAAATTCTTTTGCGACGGGAACATCATTGATGTTCTTTTCTTCGGTTTGTACTTTCTCGACATGTGCTAAAACAGCATAGCAACCTTTTCTTATTAGCTTTTGCGCCTTCAAATTACTAATAAGATTTAGCTTCACGTTGCTCTTTTCTCCGTACACCATTAAGGGTTTTCCTTTTTTCCGTACAATGCGAATTGCATTTTTGTAACATATGATCTCTGCTCTCTCCTTTTTCAACTAGTCCATGCCAATTATCACATCAAAACTTCCTAACTCTATTGGTATCAAATCAATCTTAAATGTTTCTCTAACCAGTTTAATTTCTCGATTCCGACATATATTATCTGCTGTAATTAATTTACCGTTTGCTAATTCGAGTAAAAATTTATTATCCAAAGGCGTCAGTGGACAACTTAATTTAGCACAAAAATCTCTACTCATATAGCTTCTATCCGCACCCGAATCAAATAAAACATAAGCAGATGTATTGTCAATAAGAAACGTACCCGTAACA
This sequence comes from Rutidosis leptorrhynchoides, assembly GCF_046630445.1. NCBI lineage: Eukaryota > Viridiplantae > Streptophyta > Magnoliopsida > Asterales > Asteraceae > Rutidosis > Rutidosis leptorrhynchoides. Next base: position 600,447,882 of record NC_092334.1, read on the forward strand.
AGCTCCGAGTCTTCCTGCGCTTCTGCCGCATTAATATTGAAAACTCTTCCGCGGCCTTGCCCATTAGTATTCCGTTGGTTTGGGCAATTTCTAATAATGTGGCCCAGTTTTCCACATTTATTACAAACTACGACGGCATTATTTGTTCCGACATTATTTGTTCCTTTAATTATGTTGTTCTTCGGTCCGTAAATCTCACACTTTACCGCGCTATGACCATTTCTCTTACACTTGGTGCAAAATGTTGTGCAGAACACATTCGGATGGTACTCTGCACACCTTTGGCATGGCTGTTTCTGCTGTTTGTTGTTATTGAAATGGTTGTTGTTTCGATTGTTATTATTGTTGGGACGATTGTTGTTGTTGTTGTTGGGACATTTATTGTTGTTGCGGTTGATGTTGCGGTTGTTGGAATAGTTGTTGCGATTGTGGTTGTAATTATTGTTGTTGTTGTATTGGTGACCCTTGTCACTGGTTTCTTCCCACTTTCTCTTGACTTGTTTCGTGTTGGCTTCTTCGGCTGCCTGTTCTTTAATTCTTTCCTCAATTTGATTTATGAGTTTGTGAGCCATTCGACTTGCCTTTTGTATGGAGGCAAGCTCGTGTGAACTCACATCTTCTTGAATCCTTTCTGGTAAACTTTTTACAAATGCGCCGATCTTCTCTTCTTCATCCTCAAACACTCTTGGACACAATAGGCACAACTCTGTGAATCGTCGTTCGTAGGTGGTAATGTCGAATCCTTGTGTTCGTAATCCTTTAAACTCTACTTTGAGCTTATTGACCTTGTTTCTGGGACGGTGCTGCTCAGTCATCAGGTGTTTGAATGCTAACCACGGTAATGTATAAGCAGCATCTTGTCCCACTTGCTCGAGATAGGTATTCCACCATGTTAACGCAGTACCTGTGAAGGTATGCGTAGCGTACTTTACTTTGTCTTCTTCAGTACATTTACTTATGGAAAACACCGATTCAACCTTTTCGGTCCACCGTTTCAATCCTATTGGACCCTCGGTTCCATCGAATTCCAAAGGTTTACAGGCAGTGAATTCTTTGTAGGAGCATCCTACACGATTTCTTGTGGAATTAGTTTCACTGCTAGAACCAGAGTTATTATTGTTATTTTGCATTGCGGCTTATATTGCGGCTATGTTCGCAGCAAGGAAAACACGGAAGTCTTTCTCACTCATGTTCAAGTTCTGACGAGTCGTCGGTGCCATTTCCTTCAAAATAGCCAAAAGTATTGAGTTAATCATATAGAATTTAAGAGTAGTCAATATCATTTCGTAGTATAATATGAACTTATTTATAAAAGCTTTTTCTTTATATTAGCATTTTATAGTTTTAATTCGGGTAGTACCTACCCGTTAAGTTCATACTTAGTAGCTACTATACAATTCAACTACTACAATTCTATATAAAAAACTGATAATAATATTTCGCGTTCAAACTTTTATACAATATTTTACAAACTTACAATACCGCTATTTAACATATATTATGAAATATAGCACACAATAACTTTAATACAAAGCAGTTGCGAAGACAATTCTAGTTAATACGCAAGTCGTTCAGCAAAGGCAACAAAGACATGTAATTCATAAGTCCAGAAACAAGTCATGAATTCGGGTTTTACTAGTATTATTTTCCATCATTGGTCTTGTGGAAAATAACCGTTGTGACCGTTAGCTAGGCAGCATGTTGTAACGTTTTCAAAAGGACGGGGGTTACGTAATGCACAACAGCCCCGTAATAATCTAAAAATCTTATTTCTCACCCCAACTACTGAATCCGTCACTTGTGGGAATGTTTTATTTAGTAGTTGCAATCCTATGTTCTTTTTCTCGATTTGGTGAGAAGCGAACATTACTAACCCGTAGACATAACATGCTTCTTTATGTTACATGTTTGAAGCTCTTTCTAAAGAACGAAGTCCTATGTTGGGATAGGTAGAGTCAAAATAGGCTCTCAACCCGTAGCAAAAAATTGCATCTGGGTTCCCCGCATTCAATGCTTTAAAGAAAACATGGCGTAACTTATGGTCTCCCCAATGTGATATACCCCATCTATTAAAGGAAAGCCTTTTATAAACTAAGGCATGCCGGGAACGTCTTTCAAATGTTTGACAAACTAATTTCGCCATAAATAATTGTGCCGATGAACTCTGACCGACTCTAGACAAGATTTCATCAATCATGTCCCCGGGTAGGTCTTCTAAAATATTCGGTTGTCTATCCTTAACGTCCATTTTGTGTTTTTATACTGTAAAATAGACGAGGATTAGATTCGTAAAAGATAATTAACAAACAATACAAGAAATTTTTAAATATAACATGAAAATATAAGCACACTACAATACATATATTACACAACATGATTACAACTCTTTATTCCAACTCACTCGTTTCTTTCACTTCGGACTTGGTTCGTTTCGCTAATTTCCAAGGGATATATGGTGCTTAGATGTTCCCGGGTTATAGTGAAAGTTTAAGAAATATGGGTGTTTACGGTACACCCCATCAGGGTACTTCATGTTAACATAAAGTTCATCGGTTTTGGGCTCTGGTTTTTCTATTTTAATGCCTTTTCCCTTATTGTTTTCTTTTGCTTTTTCAAATTGGATCGAGGCAATTTCTATAACATCATCGGAATCCTCATCGGGATCCGATTCATCAGAAAACTGGTAATTTTCCCAATATTTTGCTTCCTGGGCGGAAACACCATTGACCATTTTTAACTTTGGTCCATTAGTTGAAGATTTTCTTTTATTTAACCGTTTTTCTGTAGTTATTAATATTTCTTCCTCCGGAACCTCTTCTTCTTCCGGTTCCTCTTCTTCCGGTTCCTCCTCTTCCGGTTCCTCTTGTTCCGGTTCCTCCTGTTCCGGTTCTTCCTCGCGAATTTATGAATCTTCCCAAAATATATTCGACTCTTCATTATTATTAGGTGAGTCGATGGGATTTGTACTAGAGGTAGACATCTATCACACAATATCAAACACGTTAAGAGATTAATATATCACATAATATTTACATGTTAATAATATATAGTTTCCAACAAAAGTGTTAAGCAATCGTTTTTAAAGAAAACACGATCGAAGTCCAGACTCACTAATGCATTCTAACAAACTCGGTAAGACACACTAATGCAAATTTCTGGTTCTCTAAGACCAACGCTCGGATACCAACTGAAATGTCCCGTTCATATCGATTATAAACGTTCCATATTAATTGATTTCGTTGCGAAGTTTTGACCTCTATATGAGACGTTTTTCAAAGACTGCATTCGATTTTAAAACAAACCATAACCTTTATTTTATCGATAAAGGTTTAAAAATATTTCGACGATTATCAAATAATGATAATCTAAAATATAGCGTTTTCACACGATTATTACATAATGGTTTACAATAATATTACACATCAATTTAAATCTTCGAATGCAGTTTTTAAACAATATTATACAAGCATGCTGACTCCAACTCTTGTCCATAAATTAGCATGCAACAGCGGAAGCTCTTAATAATCACCTGAGAATAAACATGCTTTAAACGTCAACAAAAATGTTGGTGAGTTATAGGTTTAACCTATATATTTATCAAATCGTAATAATAGACCACAAGATTTCATATTTTCATTTTTCATAAACATCATCCCATACATAGAGATAAAAATCATTCATATGGCGAACACCTGGTAACCGACATTAACAAGATGCATATAGAATATCCCCATCATTCCGGGACTTCCTTCGGACATGATAAAATCGAAGTACTAAAACAGTTCAAATTCTCTGACTGGGGCTTGTTAGTGTCCATAGATCTATCTTTAGAATTCGCGTCAATTAGGGTGTCTGTTCCCTAATTCTTAGATTACCAGACTAAAAAGGGGCATATTCGGTTTAATAAATTTAACCATAGAATGTAGTTTCACGTACTTGTGTCTATTTTGTAAAATATTATAAAACTGCAAGTATTCTCATCCCAAAAGATATTAGATTTTAAAAGTGGGACTATAACTCACTTTCACAGATTTTTACTTCGTCAGAAAGTAAGACTTGGCCACGGGTTGATTCACGAACCTATAACAAATGTATACATATATATCAAAGTATGATCAAAATATATTCACACCATTTTTTATTACGTCCTAACGATTTAAGTTTGTTAAGTTAGCAGTCCAAAGTTAGTAATCTACAACTAGTTGTCCACAGTTAGATGTACAGAAATAAATCAATATATATTATCTCGAATCAATCCACGACCCAGTGTATACAAGTCTCAGGCTAGATCACAACTCAAAGTATATATATTATTTTGGAATCAACCTCAACCCTGTATAGCTAACTCGATCATTACTGCATATAGAGTGTCTATGGTTGTTCCCAAATAATATATATAGATGGGTCGATATGATATGTCAAAACATTGTATACGTGTCTATGGTATTCCAAGATTATATAATATATGTTAGAATACATGTATAATATAATATAAGTTAGTTAAGTTATGATTTGTATAGATTTGTTACAAATTTCACGTAGCTACAACAAGCAAAATTAACCAATCTTGTTTTACCCATAACTTCTTCGTTTTAAATCCGTTTTGAGTGATTCAAGTTGCTATGGTTTCATAATGAACTGAAATTTATGAAACTAAACAGAAAAAGTATAAGTTTATAGTTAGAAATACAGGTTACAAGTCACTTTTTAAAGAGGTAGTCATTTCCGTCGAAAGAACGACATCTTGATGACCATTTTGAAAAACATACTTCAACTTTGTGTTTAACCATGATTTTTGGATACAGTATCATGTTCATATGAAATATTATTTTTCCAGAAAACAAACTTCCAATTCAAATATTAAGATAGTTTTTATTTTTCTAACCCAAAACAGCCCCCGGTTTCACTACGACGGCGTATGTCCGATTTTACGGAGTTTTTCGTGTTTTCAGGTTTTAAATCATTGAGTTAGCATATCATATAGATATAGAACATGTGTTTAGTTGATTTTAAAAGTTAAGTTAGAAGGATTAACTTTGTTTGCGAACTAGTTTAGAATTAACTAAACTATGTTCTAGTGATTACATGTTCAAATCTTCGAATAAGATAGTTTTATATATATGAATCGAATGATGTTATGAACATAATTACTACCTCAAGTTAAGTAGGTAAACCTACTGGAAGTGACAAAAATTGATCTAGCTTCAAAGGACCTTGGATGGCTTGAAAGTTCTTGAAGTAGAATCATGACATGAAAACAAGTTCAAGTAAGATTATCACTCGAATTAAGATTGTTATAGTTATAGAAATTGAATCAAAGTTTAAATATGAGTATTACCTTGATTTAGAAAGATAACCTACTGTAAATAACAAAGATTTCTTGAGATTGGATGATCACTTGAAATGGATTTGCAAGATTGGAAGTAAGCTAGTAAGCTTGAAAGTATTTGTGAAATGTTCTTGATGTGTTCTTGAATGATGATGTTTCTTGATTGTAATTGAAGATAGATTGACCTAGATGATCAATATTACTGAAGTATAGATGTTCTTAAGCTTAGAGAGAGTTAATATAGAGAGAATTTGGATTAGAAAATCAAAGAAATGTGATGTGTGTGTTGTTTAAAAAAATGTCTAATGCTTAGTCAATATACGGTTACTAGTTTTTGTTTTCATGCTCATAAGTCATGCTAATTGTCAAATGATGGTTCCCACATGTCTTGGTGACTCACAAGTGCTGCTAAGAGCTGATCATTGGAGTATATATACCAATAGTAAATATATTTAGAAGCTGTGTATTGTACGAGTACGAATACGGGTGTATACGAGTAGAATTGTTGATGAAAATGAATGAGAATGCAATTGTAAGCATATTTGATAAGTAAAAGTACTTTGATATGTGTCTTGAAGTCTTTCAAAATTGTATGAATACATCTTAAAATACTACATGTATATACATTTTAACTGAGTCGTTAAGTCATCGTTAGTCGTTACATGTAAGTGTTGTTTTGAAACCTTTAAGTTAACGATCTCATTTAATGTAGTTAACCCGTTGTTTATTATATCTAATGAGATGTTAAATTATTACATTATCATGATATTATGATGTATGAATATATCTTAATATGATATATATACATTAAAATGTCGTTACAACAATAATCGTTACATATATGCCTCGTTTCGAAATTCTTAAGTTAGTAGTCTTGTTTTACATATGTAGTTCATTGTTAGCATACATAATTATATATATAGTTATCATTCTATCATGTTAAATATAGTATAACAATACCTTAATATGATACATATGTATTTAGTAAGGCGTTGTTATAACGATAATCGTTATATATATCATTTCGAGTTTCTTAACTTAGTAATCTCATTTTTATGTATATAACTCATTGTTAATATACCTAGTGAGATACTTACTTATCATAATATCATGTTAGCTATATATATATATATATATATATATATATATATATATATATATATATATATATATATATATATATATATATATATATATATATATATATATATATATATATATATATATATCATCATATAGTTTTACAAGTTTTAACGTTCGTGAATCGCCGGTCAACTCGGGTAGTCAATTGTCAACATGAAACTCATTTTAATTAATCAAGTCTTAACAAGTTTGATTGCTTAACATGTTGGAAACATTTAATCATGTAAATATCAATTTCATTTAATATATATAAATATAAATATAGAAAATTTCAGGTCACTACAGTACTTATGTTGTTGCTTTCTATTCGTAGAAGCACACTATCGTTTGTAAAACATTTGACGTCGATAAAGACGTTACCCCTTTTTTTTATGAATGCAAACTTATTTTCAAACAGCATATAGTGTTTGACCTTGTAATGATCCCGTTGTTGATGTTCCGTACATGATGGTTTTGTACGGGGCGTCACAATTCATCAGTTTGTTCTTTGTTTCTTCGACTCTCTCCAAGGTTCCGGGATGCATCGGGTTAGCAATGGCAGTAGGAAGAGGCTGGATTAGGGCAAGGCGTCTGGTTACTTTGTTGGTAATATCAGAAATGGAATGAGTGACCATAGCGTCAACATAGTCATTGTAAGGATTCCCAACAAGTTGAGATCCAAGAACCTTAGCTATTACACCCGGTATCCCTTTCTTCAGCTCAGCAAAATTACTCTCACCGGCCTCCACCCTGCGGAGAAGTTCAGCAGCCTTTTCTTTCTCAGCATTCAAGTCTAACTTCAAGGCATTCAGCTGACTTTCCAAATCACTAACCTTCAACTTCTCCTCCTCAACCTTCTTCCTCTCAACTTCCACCACTCTCTCCTTCTCCTCTCGCATGATAACAACAACATCTTAAGCACCTTATAACTTAGCTTCTTTAACCTTCAAAGCTTCTTGAGTGCTGGTCAAAGCACGTTCAGCTTCAATAGCTCTTTTGCGAGCATTTGAACCTTCAACCCTTTCAGCACGGGCTATCTCAAGAACGGACTCTTGATGCTTCTGTAATTGTAGAGAGTTCCTTAGGTGGTTTATCAACAATAGAGCAGATACAGTAGTTGATTGCCTAAGTTGTTCAGAACGGAGAGCAGTGAAGTGAGGATTCAGCTCAGGAACGGCACAACCCTGCAAAAGAAGAACGTTATGATCAATATCAACAATTCATATAAATAAGGTGCAAGCACATAAATACAAATTATTTTATCATTGGTACCTGAAGTAGAGTCAAGAAATCTGTACACTTAGTGGTAAGGTTATCAATAAACGCCTGCAGAGCGCTCACATGAGCAGGAATTAGTGGTTCTGGGACATTTGTAGATGTGACAGCAGGGATAATAATAGTGGGGGGTGGAGAATGATAGGAGGAGTCGCCTTCCGGCCTCTTCTTAGGATTCCTCCATGATTCGCTCAGCTCATGAAACTCAGTTTCATTAAACGGAGTAAAATTCCGGTCAGGAGTTTTCAAAATTTCCTCCCCTTGACTTTCGAGAAACTCCTCCGTCCTCCGCTCACCACCTTCGACAGTCTTTACTTGGCTGTCATCTGAATCTGTTTGAAACAACCCGTCCATATTACTATAAACGCAGCACATTCTCATTGGTCCCATAGCGAGGTATTTGACCTCTATATGATACGTTTTAGAAAATATTGCATTCGTTTCATAAAAAACACATCATTATTATACATAATGCATGTTTTAAACAAGTGGGCGATTATTTAAGAAATAATCCCCAAAATACATCGGTTTCCAAATACTACACACGTGACGTAACAGTCGAATATAATACATGACAAAGGTTTTATTGAATGCAACACTTTATTTAAATAAAAGTATGAGACTCCATGCACAGCTTGCTCAGATAATGCAACAGTGGAAGACTTTCTTAAGGACCTGAGAATAAACATGCGTAAACAGTCAACACAAAGGTTGGTGAGATATATAGGTTTATCATCGATATAAATATAGACCACAAGATTTCATAGTTATAAATATATGTACACTCGCAAGTGTATAAAAGTATTCTAAAAGTTGTTGAGCGCTTCGGTAACCATACTTAACCATTAATGTGGCATATTCCCTTTATTATGAAATCTTCCTACACTGTACCAAGTGTAGTAAAAATGAAATTCTATGCAACCGTTTATGATACTAGAGAGACTAGCCCGGTTGGGGTTGTCAAACCCGATAGATCTATCAATAGGATTCGCGCTTACATGTTCTTACAACATGTAAATATTAGTTACCAAGCTATTAGGGAAGATATTCAAAATGGTACAACTCAACGTAGAATATATTTTAAGTACTTGTGTCTATGGCGTAAAATATAAAATGCATGTATTCTCATCCCAAAATATTTGTAGAGTTTAAAAATGGGACTATATACTCACAGTAGTAAAAGTATTTTAATAATAAGTTTTCAACTTATTAAAAATATGACCGTCGTCCTTGGATTCACGAACCTATAACAATAATAACGATTCAGATAATAATACGACATATGAATAAAATAAAGCAAGTTCATAGAATACTTATATAATAATTTTTAACATTTTATGTTAGTAGTCCATTTTTAGTAGTCCTTTGTTAGTAGTCCAAAATAGTCAGAAAAGTCCAACAGTCCAATAATCGGTATGTATATATATATATATATATATATATATATATATATATATATATATATATATATATATATATATATATATATATATATATATATATATATATATATATATATATATAATCTTAGTATTACCCCACGACGTATTGTATACGTATTGTCTTTGCATCAACCCAGAGATGTATTTTATACGTATTGTCTTAGAATTAACTAAGACGTATTGTGTATGTTTTGTCTTAGGATTTATCAAAACGTATTGTATACTTATTGTGTTAGGACGTACCAAGAATATTATTATACATATATACAATCACATAATTAACCAAGATTATAATATTTTGTTATACTATGATAACATGTCTAAATATATATAGGATATAGGAAAAGTTAACAAGGATATGGTTAATATAGTTTTTATAATATAAATTTCGTCCATACAACGTTAATTTTAGCAGATTTTGTTTTGCTCGCCAAATATTCATTACAACTCCGTTTAAAGTGAATCAAATTGATATGGATTCATTAAGAAGTAACTTTTACAAAATCAATTCGAAAATTTCATCCCAAGTAGTAATTTTTTGAGCTTTACCCTCTTGTTGTGTCGGTGGACAGATTTGAAAAAATCCCGGCATCCACCCAATATATGATTTTTGATAAAATACTTCCACTTTGTCTAAAATCATGAAAAAAAATACTGGAAGTCTTATTTTCATATATTAACATATTTCCAAAGTCTTAGCCTCGAACTCAAATTCTAAGATAGGTTTTTAATTCCCAACCTAAAACGGCCCGCTTTTTGCTGAATGGAGATTAAAGGATATATGTTAAGTTTCAAGGTGTTCTTCATATGTACAAGTTATAAGTTCTTATATTAACTTAATATAACATCATAATACATATAAATAATTTTTATTAGAGTTAAGTTAGAAAGATTAGATTAGTTTTTCAAAAAAGCTTGGTGTTCACCAAAACAAGTTCTAGTTTTTACAAGTTTTATAAGTATAATAAGATAGCAACTCTACAAGGAATTGAACAAGGATTTTGAGAAGTATTTTACCTTGATTATGAAGAGAAAAGTTACTGAGATTAAAGTATGATATGAGAGCATTCAAGTGTATGTTTTTAGTTTAAGAAATGTGGAGTAAAAATGAGTTAAAATGGTCCTTATTTATAAGCTTATAATGTTGGCTTTTAGTGAAAATATCTAAGATAAGTTAAATTGTATTAAGTTATGCATAACATATTAAATTGATTAGGTCATGGATGACATATTACACAAATAATTTCAGATTTCTATTGGTATATACCAATAGTAAATACTTCTAGAAGCTGTGTATAATACAAGTAAAAATACAGTATAAATGCGAGTAGAATTCTTTGAGGAAATTGAACGAAAATACGAGTATAGCTATCCTTTATATGTATTGGTATATTATAAAGTGTATTCAATACTTTTAAGGATGTATTTACACTCGTAATACATTATATGTAAATACATTTTAACATAAGTTAATTACGTCGTTTAAATAGTAATATATATATTGTTTGAAAACTCTTTAAATTAGTAGTATAAAAATATATATATATATATAATACTTTGTTAATATACTTAATGAGATGTTTAATTATCATATTTTCAAGTTAAATATATATAAATCCATATATATACACAATAATTAAACAATTAAACAATTAAATCAAGTTATGACGTTCGTGAATCGTCGGAATAAAAGGGTGACCAAAAGCTTGTGTAAAACTCTTTTCGGAGGTTCAAGATTTATTAAAATTCATTGCTTATCAAGTCAGAATTATATAAAGATTAAGTTTAAATTTGGTCAGAAATTTCCGGGTCGTCACAGTACCTACCCGTTAAAGAAATTTCGTCCCGAAATTTGATCGAGGTCGTCATGGCTAACAATAAGAATGTTATTATGACGAATATAAGTTGATTCATAGGGTTTTATCATGATTGAGAAATATGGATAAAATAATTCGATTACTCGAAACGTATGAGTGAAGCTATCGTAAAAGAGTGAAATGAGAAAATATGGATTCGTCTTATCTTTTGACGTCATCACGGTTGATCTCCGGATTAAAGAAAATCTTTGTAATCTATATAAGATTTTATTCTTCGGCGATTAAGGAAATTATGATCCTCTTCGATTTAATGCAATAATCTGTCTCGATTTCTCTGTCGGATATTTTACTATAAATCAACCTCCTACGTTTCCTTATTTTCACATCTCCCATCTTTTTTTACTTTCTTCCTTTCTTCGTACTTCCAAAACATTCGTCAATATGCTCCATCCAGTTTTAATTCTTGATATATTATTGACTATCACATCTGTCATTCTTCTTTTTCATCTTCCACCGGAGGAATCCGTTAATTTCTACTATGCTCTTGGGTTTATAGTGTTCTTAGTTTTCCCATGTCTTTATATTGCTATACGCATCGATATACACAGTTTGTAATTTCTGCGTTGTCTTCGTGCTTATATTTTTCTTTATATTTTGGAGTTTCATACTTCCGTCTTCTTTTCCCGACTTCAAGTCAAGCGAATAATGCTCTAGAATTCATAGATATGAAATTCGGAATGAACATAGCTAATGCTCTAGGAGAGAAATTGTAATAGCACAATTTGACTTGTGAAATTACCAGAATCCAAAGGAAAAGATAGAACTATCAATAGAATATATTCTTGATATCTTTAGAGATTAGATTGAATGTAAGAGTCATGTAACATGGCACATGATGACGTTATAGTCTGTGAATCATTACGTTCCATTTAGAAACTCAGCATGACTTACTGTAATATAATCACGTTGATCAAGTGTCATTATATTATACAAACTCATGCTTCAGTTCCTAACACTACTTCAAAACATTCATATTTTAAACTCGAAGGTTCCAGAATTTAGAAACTAAAATAGTTTCTTTTATGATGTAACATAGATAGCGCGAAAAGATGAATTATTTCAGATAAGAATAGTTATGAAAATATCTTCAGAAATATGGAGGATATTTATAATGAAAGATACGATGATATCTTAGAATATCTAAGATCAGAGGATGATGAAGAATATTGTCCACAAGGGTTTAGAGTAAGGAGCAAGGTATTCGCTAAAGACTTCAGCAGACACTGAATCATTTGGATTCTTTGAAGGCAAATTTAGTCCTTGTGATTTGTCCTCAGCCTCCTTCAGGGTTTGCTCAATCCGTTTTTCAGTTCTAAACCTTCTCTTTTTTTGTGCTTTGCTAACATAATATTCTTTATCATCAACTTTTGACAGTTACGATTGTCTACAGTTTCTGTTGCTTCATTCAGCTTTTTCAAAACTTCATAGTACTGATTCGTAGGCTGAAGTGCTATTTCGGATTTCAGAATTATAATTCCAGGAAATAATGTTATATGTATATGCAGAAATGATGTGAGATTCAAGAATAATTATTGATGCTTCCTGGGGTTTGGTATGACAATTATTGTTACAAGATGTCGATGGGTACATGACAAGGTTTTATAGTGATCTTTCAGAGAGATTTAAGTCAAAGAGCAATAAAGTTGCTGGTAAGCTTACTATTAATGTGGTGGAATATAAAAGGTTCCCCAGTAATGATGGTGAAAAGACAACGTATATATCAAGGTTATAATAAGGCTACTCCGGATGAAAAGTTAAAGTTGTCTTTTTGGAGCTGTGATAAAATTCGCTATTTTGAAAAGGGATTGTAAAGTTATTTTGGGTAATAATAATGCTAAAGGATCTGACACGGATACGTGTTGAACCTTTGCTTAGGTTCAAGTGTCCTCCGAATGCATATCTATATGCATATATTCTTCGTATATATCGTGTGATTGGTTCATTCTCTCGATTGTTCCTTAGTTGAGATGTTTTCAAGAATTTTGAAGGGTTTAGACGCAGGTTGTCATCGTCAATATCTGTATAATGAATTCTTCATGAATCTTGAATGATACAAATATCTTTATGAGTTCTGTGAATGAAAGTGATGTTCTAGTATAGTTTGAATTTAAAGTATGATTTTGAAGGATGTAGAAATTTAAGATTGATGGCACTTCTTAAATCTTGACTTGGATTTTGATATGTCAAAATCAGAATATGTAATTAAATTGGTATGGAAAATGGTTGTCTTGAATTTTTGTGAAATGATGTATATTGCTATGAAAGGAGAGAGTATAATTAACGATTGTTGAAACATCATTGAAAATGTACAGTGTAACATATTAATGTGAACTTAAGTATTTCTCGGGTATTACCTACCCGTTAAAATAAAATTTCACAAGTAATATTTTGTACAAAAGAATTTTTATTACAGTCTTTATGAAAATATATGTATGAATATTTTCTTCAGATGTAATATGGATTTAATATGTTAATATTATATTAATCTCATTTTGTTTACGGTTGGAACTAGAAATGAATAATCCCTAAAACTTTAGAGATTACATAATCGCCGCGGAATATTTCTTCAACGTAAATGAAATAATGAATTAATACTTCATCACTCATTATTGTTGGTATCCCTCAGTGCCTGCGGTGCATATGATGTTGATGCTCGTAATACGGCTTGCAATGTTGAGGCTTGTGATGTTGTTGGTAATGTTGCTGCTGGTGCTGGTAATGGTTTGATGTGAGTATAGATGATGAGAATTTGTTTTGTTTTGTATTGTGAAAGAAGATGTTTAAAGTTTCTTGAATAAAAAGAGGTCAAGAGCTTTATAAATGGAATGAAATGATGTAGGATACACTTGCTAAGGAAGTTTTGCTTTTCATGACAGTAAAAAAAAAAATTTTTTTTTACTAAATAATTCACCATGCAAGATACGGAGTAAAGGTCGGATAGCCTCAATAATATTAGTAATATTATACTCGTTGCGGCATATCCTGGAAATGAGAGAGAAAATGGTGTTATGAACGGGTTCGCCGGTAAGTCTCTCATGTTCTTCACCGAGAGGGCAATGTGGTGGATGGAAGGGATCACCTTCTTCTTGTCTCCAATGATTAAGTAGACTACGAACCCATCCCCAATTCATCCAAAATAGATGATGGCTAATTGGTTGATCCACTCCGGTCACACTGCTTTCGGAGCTCGAGTGAAATTCCATATTGAAATTCGAGGGACTTGAACTAGTGGAGAGTTCCATTTCATACGATTGAATAAAGGATTTTTCGATATGAAATGATTTCCGGTTATCGGATGGTATTCTAATTACATAGAATATATATATATATATATATATATATATATATATATATATATATATATATATATATATATATATATATATATATATATATATATATATATATATATATATATATATATATATATATATATAGAGCAAAAGATTTCATAGATTACAAAGGAATTTACGGAATATGTTAGGCAAAGTTTACAGTAACAGATACGCTAAGATATGAATTAGCATATACGCAAAAATATGAATTTCGTCTATACACTATTCATGTAATCAATGCAGTAAGATGTGTCTAGACTAAGAATGATAAGCAGGTAATTTTCTAAGGGTGATAAGCAGATGATTTTCGACTAGAAATGATAAGCAAAACTTTTGACATGCAGTTAAGGTCGAAGTCCAGACTCACTAATGCATCTTAATAACTATCCGTTAGACACACTAATGCAAGACATGGTTCGCTAAGACCACCGCTCTGATACCAACTGAAACAACCCGTCCATATTACTATAAACGCAGTACGTTCTCATTGGTCCCATAGCGAGGTATTTGACTTATATATGATACGTTTTAGAAAATATTGCATTCGTTTCATAAAAAACACATCATTATTATACATAATGCATGTTTTAAACAAGTGGGCGATTATTTAAGAAATAATCCCCAAAATACATCGGTTTCCAAATACTACACATGTGACGTAACAGTCGAATATAATACATGACAAAGGTTTTATTGAATGCAACACTTTATTTAAATAAAAGTATGAGACTCCATGCACAACTTGCTCAGATAATGCAACAGCGGAATACTTTCTTAAGGACCTGAGAATAAACATGCGTAAACAGTCAACACAAAGGTTGGTGAGATATATAGGTTTATCATCGATATAAATATAGACCACAAGATTTCATAGTTATAAATATATGTACACTCGCAAGTGTATAAAAGTATTCTAAAAGTTGTTGAGCACTTCGGTAACCATACTTAACTATTAATGTGGCATATTCCCTTTATTATGAAATCTCCTTACACTATAACAAGTGTAGTAAAAATGAAGTACTATGCAACCATTTACGATACTAGAGTGACTAGCCCGGTTAGGGTTGTCAAACAAGATAGATCTATCAATAGGATTCGCGCTTACATGTTCTTACAACATGTAAATATTAGTTACCAAGCTATTAGGGAAGATATGCAAAGTAGTACAACTCAACGTAGAATATATTTTAAGTACTTGTGTCTATGGCGTAAAACATAAAATGCATGTATTCTCATCCCAAAATATTTGTAGAGTTTAAAAATGGGACTATATACTCACAGTAGTAAAAGTATATTAATATTAAGTTTTCAACTTATTAAAAATATGACCGTCGTCCTTGGATTCACGAACCTATAACAATAATAATGATTCAGATAATAATACGACATATGAATAAAATAAAGCAAGTTCATAGAATACTTATATAATAATTTTTAACATTTTATGTTAGTAGTCCATTGTTAGTAGTCCTTTGTTAGTAGTCCAAAATAGTCCGAAAAGTCCAACAGTCCAATAATCGGTATATATATATATATATATATATATATATATATATATATATATATATATATATATATATATATATATATATATATATAATCTTAGAATTTCCCCACGACGTATTGTATACATTTTGTCTTTGCCTCAACCCAGAGACGTATTGTATATGTATTGTCTTAGAATTAACTAAGACGTATTGTGTACGTATTGTCTTAGAATTTATCAAAACGTATTGTATACTTATTGTGTTAGTACGTACCAAGAATATTATTATACATATATACAATCACAGAATTAACCAAGATTATAATATTTTATTATACTACTGATAACATGTCCAAATATATATAGGATATAGGAAAAGTTAACAAGGATATGGTTAATATAGTTTTTATAATATAAATTTCGTCCATACAACGTTAATTTTAGCAGATTTTGTTTTGCTCGCCAAATATTCATTACAACTCCGTTTAAAGTGAATCAAATTGCTATGGATTCATTAAAAAGTAAATTTTACAAAACCAATTCGAAAAGTTCATCCCAAGTAGTAATTTTTAGAGCTTTACTGTAGTGACCCGAACTTTTCCATGTTTATATATATTAATTGAGATTGATATTTGCATGATTAAATGTTTCCAACATGTTAAGCAATCAAACTTGTTAAGACTTGATTAATTGAAATATGTTTCATATAGACAATTGACCACCCAAGTTGACCGGTGATTCACGAACGTTAAAACTTGTAAAAACTATATGATGACATATATATATATATGGATATATATATATAGTTAACATGATACTATAATAAGTAAACATATCATTAAGTATATTAACAATGAACTACATATGTAAAAACAAGACTACTAACTTAATGATTTTTAAACGAGACATATATGTAACGATTATCGTTGTAAAGACATTTAATGTATATATATCATATTAAGAGATATTCATACATGATAATATCATGATAATATAATAATTTAAAATCTCATTTGATATTATAAACATTGGGTTAACAACATTTATCAAGATCGTTAACCTAAAGGTTTCAAAACAACACTTACATGTAACGACTAACGATGACTTAACGACTCAGTTAAAATGTATATACATGTAGTGTTTTAATATGTATTTATACACTTTTTAAAGACTTCAATACACTTATCAAAATACTTCTACTTAACAAAAATGCTTACAATTACATCCTTGTTCAGTTTCATCAACAATTCTACTCGTATGCACCCGTATTCGTACTCGTACAATACACAGCTTTTAGATGTATGTACTATTGGTATATACACTCCAATGATCAGCTCTTAGCAGCCCATGTGAGTCACCTAACACATGTGGGAACCATCATTTGGCAACTAGCATGAAATATCTCATAAAATTACAAAAATATGAGTAATCATTCATGACTTATTTACATGAAAACAAAATTACATATCCTTTATATCTAATCCATACACCAACGACCAAAAACACCTACAAACACTTTCATTCTTCAATTTTCTTCATCTAATTAATCTCTCTCAAGTTCTATCTTCAAGTTCTAACTGTTCTTCATAAATTCTACAAGTTCTAGTTACATAAAATCAAGAATACTTTCAAGTTTGCTAGCTCACTTCCAATCTTGTAAGATGATCATCCAACCTCAAGAAATCTTTGTTTTTTACAGTAAGTTATCATTCTAATACAAGGTAATAATCATATTCAAACTTTGGTTCAATTTCTATAACTATAACAATCTTATTTCAAGTGATGATCTTACTTGAACTTGTTTTCGTGTCATGATTCTGCTTCAAGAACTTCGAGCCATCCAAAGATCCGTTGAAGCTAGATCCATTTTACTCTTTTCCAGTAGATTTATCCAAGGAAATTAAGGTAGTAATGATGTTCATAACATCATTCGATTCATACATATAAAGCTATCTTATTCGAAGTTTTAAACTTGTAATTACTAGAACATAGTTTAGTTAATTCTAAACTTGTTCGCAAACAAAAGTTAATCCTTCTAACTTGACTTTTAAAATCAACTAAACACATGTTCTATATCTATATGATATGCTAACTTAATGATTTAAAACCTGGAAACACGAAAAACACCGTAAAACCGGATTTACGCCGTCGTAGTAACACCGCGGGCTGTTTTGGGTTAGTTAATTAAAAACTATGATAAACTTTGATTTAAAAGTTGTTATTCTGAGAAAATGATTTTTATTATGGACATGAAACTATATCCAAAAATTATGGTTAAACTCAAAGTAGAAGTATGTTTTCTAAAATGGTCATCTAGACGTCGTTCTTTCGACTGAAATGACTACCTTTACAAAAACGACTTGTAACTTATTTTTCCGACTATAAACCTATACTTTTTCTGTTTATATTCATAAAATAGAGTTCAATATGAAACCATAGCAACTTGATTCACTCAAAACGGATTTAAAATGAAGAAGTTATGGGTAAAACAAGATTGGATAATTTTTCTCATTTTAGCTACGTGAAAATTGGTAAAAAATCTATTCCAACCATAACTTAATCAACTTGTATTGTATATTATGTAATCTTGAGATACCATAGACACGTATACAATATTTCGACCTATCATGTCGACACATCTATATATATTTCGGAACAACCATAGACACTCTATATGTGAATGTTGGAGTTAGCTATACAGGGTTGAGGTTGATTCCAAAATATATATAGTTTGAGTTGTGATCAATACTGAGATACGTATACACTAGGTCGTGGATTGATTCAAGATAATATTTATCGATTTATTTCTGTACATCTAACTATGGACAACTAGTTGTAGGTTACTAACGAGGACAGCTGACTTAATAAACTTAAAACATCAAAATATATTAAAAGTGTTGTAAATATATTTTGAACATACTTTGATATATATGTATATATTGTTATAGGTTCGTGAATCAACCAGTGACCAAGTCTTACTTCTCGACGAAGTAAAAATCTGTGAAAGTGAGTTATAGTCCCACTTTTAAAATCTAATATTTTTGGGATGAGAATACATGCAGGTTTTATAAATGATTTACAAAATAGACACAAGTACGTGAAACTACATTCTATGGTTGAATTATCGAAATCGAATATGCCCCTTTTTATTAAGTCTGGTAATCTAAGAATTAGGGAACAGACACCCTAATTGACGCGAATCCTAAAGATAGATCTATTGGGCCTAACAAACCCCATCCAAAGTACCGGATGCTTTAGTACTTCAAAATTTATATCATATCCGAAGGGTGTCCCGGAATGATGGGGATATTCTTATATATGCATCTTGTTAATGTCGGTTACCAGGTGTTCACCATATGAATGATTTTTATCTCTATGTATGGGATGTGTATTGAAATATGAAATCTTGTGGTCTATTGTTACGATTTGATATATATAGGTTAAACCTATAACTCACCAACATTTTTGTTGACGTTTAAAGCATGTTTATTCTCAGGTGAATACTAAGAGCTTCCGCTATTGCATACTAAAATAAGGACAAGATTTGGAGTCCATGTTTGTATAATATTGTGTAAAAACTGCATTCAAGAAACTTATTTCGATGTAACATATTTGTATTGTAAACCATTATGTAATGGTCGTGTGTAAACAGGATATTTTAGATTATCATTATTTGATAATCTACGTAAAGCTTTTTGAACCTTTATTTATGAAATAAAGGTTATGGTTTGTTTTAAAAATGAATGCAGTCTTTGAAAAACGTCTCATATAGAGGTCAAAACCTCGCAACGAAATCAATTAATATGGAACGTTTTTAATCAATAAGAACGGGACATTTCAGTTGGTATCCGAGCATTGGTCTTAGAGAATCAGAATTTTGCATTAGTGTGTCTTATCGAGTTTGTTAGGATGCATTAGTGAGTCTGAACTTCGTCCGTGTTTACTTGAAAAATGATTGCTTAACAAATTTTGTTGGAAACTATATATTTTTAACATGTGAATATTATGTGATATATTAATCTCTTAACGCGTTTGATATTATGTGATAGATGTCTACCTCTAGAACAAGTCCCATTGAGTCACCTAATAATAATGAAGAGTCAAATGTAAATTGGAATGATTCGTGGACTGATTCACAAGTTCCCGAAGAGGAACCGGAAGAAGAGTCGGAACCGGAAGAAGAATCGGAACCGGAAGAAGAATTGGAACCGGATGAAGAAATAGAACCGGTGGGGGAAATAATAAAACGGTTAAGTAAAAGAAAATCCTCAACCAACCGACCAAGGTTAATTATGGTCAATGGTGTTTCCGCCAAGGAAGCAAAATATTGGGAGGATTACCAATTCTCCGATGAATCGAATTCCGACGAGAATTCCGATGATGTTATAGAAATTACCCCAACTGAATTTAAAAAGGCAAAAGAAAATAATAAGGGAAAGGGCATAAAAATAGAGAAATCTAATTCCAACCCCGATGAACTTTATATGTATCGTCAACCCCCGAAGTCCTTAAGTTGTAACAATGACCCGGGAACCTCTAAACCACCAGGTTTTTCTAAACCAATGTGGAAAATGACGGCTCGTATTAGGGGAACATCATATATCCCTAGAAACTTGGCAAAATGAACTAAAATCGAAGAAGAAGAAACAAGCGAGTCGGAATAAGATAGTTGTATTCGTGTGGTGTAATATATGTAATATAGTGTGCTTATGCTTTATGATATATGTAAAAATTGCTTGTATTAATAAGTATTTTTTTATGAATCTAACTCTTGTCTATTTTACAGTATAAAAACACAAAATGGATAGACAACCCAATATTTTAAGAGACCTACCCGGAGACACGATTGATGAAATCTTGTCTAGAGTCGGTCAGAATTCTTCGGCACAACTATTTAAGGCAAGATCAGTTTGTAAGACATTCGAAGAACGTTCCAAGATTGCCTTGGTTTATAAAAGGCTTTCGTTCGAAAGATGGGGGATATCACATTGGGAAATCCATAAGTTACGATGTGTTTACTTTGACGCATATATTGCGGGGAACCCAAATGCTATTTTACGCAATGGGTTAAGAAATTATTTTGACTCAATATATCCGAATATTGGACTTCATGATTTAGAAAAAGCGGCTAACATGCAACATAAAGAAGCATGTTATGCTTACGGATTAGTAATGTTCGCTTCTCACCAAAGTGAGAACAAGAACATCGGGCTACAACTATTAAACAAAACGTTCCCACAAGTGACGGAGTCGGTAATTGGGGTAAGAAATGAGGTTTTTAGATTGTTACGGGACTGTTGGACATTACGTAACCCTCGTCCCTTTGAAAATGTTACAACACGCTGTCTTATCAATGGCCATAACGGTTATGTTCCACAAGACCAAGGATGGGAAGTAATCCTAGTCAAACCAGAATGCATGACTTGTTTCTGGACGTATGAATTACGTGTCTTTATTGCCTTTGCTGAACGACTTGTGTACTAGCTAGAATTATCTTCACAACCATCTTATATCAAATTTATTGTGTGCTATATTTCATGCTATATGTAAAATAAGCGGTATTGTAAGTTTGTAAAATATTGTGTAAAAGTTTGAACGCGAAATATTATTATAATCAGTTTTTCATATAGAATTGTAGTAGTTGAATTGTATATTAGCTACTAAGTATGAACTTAACGGGTAGGTACTACCCGAATTTAAACTTATAAAACGCTAATATGAAGAAAAAGCTTTTATAAATGAGTTCATATTATGCTACGAAATACTATTAACTACTCTTAATATTCTGTATGATTAACTTGTTCCATTTGACTATTTTGAAGGAAATGGCACCGACTACTCGACACACCGTGAATATGAATGAAGAGGAATTCCGTACTTTTCTAGCTTCAAACATAGCCGCAGTACAGGCTGCGCTACATACCAACAATAACCTTGGATCTAGCAGTACATAAAATCGTGTAGGATGCACCTACAAAGAATTCACTGCCTGCAAACCTTTGGAATTTGATGGAACCGAAGGACCGATCGGATTGAAACGGTGGACCGAGAAGGTCGAATCGGTGTTTGCCATAAGTAAGTGTACTGAAGAGGACAAATTGAAGTACGCTACGCATACCTTCACAGGTTCTGCGTTAACATGGTGGAATACCTATCTAGAGCAAGTGGGACATAACGATGCGTACGCACTACCGTGGTCAGCATTCAAGCACTTGATGAACGAGAAGTATCGTCCCAGAACCGAGGTCAATAAGCTCAAGACAGAACTTAGAGGGTTACGAACCCAAGGATTTGATATTACCACGTACGAAAGACAATTCACAGAATTGTGCCTATTGTGTCCGGGAGCATTCGAAGATGAGGAAGAGAAGATCGACGCGATTGTGAAAGGATTACCGGAAAGAATCTAAGAAGGTATAAGTTCACACGAGCCCGCCTCCATACAACAGGCATGTAGAATGGCTCACAAACTAGTGAACCAGATTGAAGAAAGAATTAAAGAACAGACTGCTGAAGAGGCCAATGTGAATCAAGTCAAAAGAAAGTGGGAGGAAAACGGTGATAAGAATCACCAATACAACAACAACAGCAATTACAACAATAATCGCAACAATTATCCCAACAATCGCAATATCAATCGCAACTACAACAAATGGCCCAACAACAACAACAACAACAACAACAACAACAACAACAACAACAACAACAACAACAGCAACAACAGCAACAACAATAACAGCAACTACAACAATCATCCCAACAACAATAATAACCGCAACAACAACAACAATCAGAAGCAGCTATGCCAAAGGTGTGAAAAGTATCACTCGGGGTTCTGCACCAAATTTTGTAACAAGTGTAAAAGAAATGGTCATGGCGCGGCGAAGTGTGAGGTCTACGGACCAGGGGTTAATAGAACAAAAGGAACAAATGGTGTCGGAACGAGTAATGGCGGAGCAAGTAGTGTCGGAGCAAGTTATGCCAATGTAGTTTGTTATAAATGTGGAAAACCGGGCCACATTATTAGAAATTGCCCGAACCAGGAGAACACGAATGGACAAGGCCGCGGAAGAGTTTTCAATATTAATGCGGCAGAGGCACAGGAAGACCCGGAGCTTGTTACGGGTACGTTTTGATAATAAATCTGCTTACGTTTTATTTGATTCGGGTGCGGATAGAAGCTATATGAGTAGAGATTTTTGTGCTAAATTAAGTTATCCATTGATGCCTTTGGATAGTAAATTTTTACTCGAATTAGCAAATGGTAAATTAATTTCAGCAGATAATATATGTCGGAATCGAGAAATTAAACTAGTTAGCGAAACATTTAAGATTGATTTGATACCAGTAGAGTTAGGGAGTTTTGATATGATAATCGGTATGGACTGGTTGAAAGAAGTGAAAGCAGAGATCGTTTGTTACAAAAATGCAATTCGCATTATACGAGAAAAAGGAAAACCCTTAATGGTGTACGGAGAAAAGGGCAACACGAAGCTATATCTTATTAGTAATTTGAAGGCACAAAAACTAATAAGAAAAGGTTGCTATGCTATTCTAGCACACGTCGAGAAAGTACAAACTGAAGAAAAGAGCATCAATGATGTTCCCATTGCAAAAGAATTTCCCGATGTATTTCCGAAAGAATTACCGGGATTACCCCCACATCGATCCGTTGAATTTCAAATAGATCTTGTACCAGGAGCTGCACCAATAGCTCGTGCTCCTTACAGACTCGCACCCAGCGAGATGAAAGAACTGCAAAGCCAATTACAAGAACTTTTAGAGCATGGTTTCATTCGACCAAGCACATCACCGTGGGGAGCTCCTGTTTTGTTTGTCAAGAAAAAAGATGGTACAATCAGGTTGTGTATCGACTACCGAGAGTTGAACAAACTTACCATCAAGAACCGCTACCCACTACCGAGAATCGACGACTTATTTGATCAACTACATGGCTCGTCTATTTATTCAAAGATTAACTTACGTTCTGGGTATCATCAAATGCGGGTGAAAGAAGATGATATTCCAAAGACTGCTTTCAGAACACGTTACGGTCATTACGAGTTTATGGTCATGCCGTTTGGTTTAACTAATGCACCAGCTGTGTTCATGGACCTTATGAACTTAGTGTGTGGACCATACCTTGACAAGTTTGTCATTGTTTTCATTGATGACATACTTATTTACTCAAAGAATGACCAAGAACACGGTGAACGTTTGAGAAAGGTGTTAGAAGTATTGAGGAAGGAAGAATTGTACGCTAAGTTTTCAAAGTGTGCATTTTGGTTGGAAGAAGTTCAATTCCTCGGTCACATAGTGAACAAAGAATGTATTAAGGTAGATCCGGCAAAGATAGAAACTGTTGAAAAGTGGGAAACCCCGAAAACTCCGAAACACATACGCCAGTTTTTAGGACTAGCTGGTTACTACAGAAGGTTCATCCAAGACTTTTCCAGAATAGCAAAACCCTTGACTGCATTAACGCATAAAGGGAAGAAATTTGAATGGAATGATGAACAAGAGAAAGCGTTTCGGTTATTGAAAAAAAAGCTAACTACGGCACCTATATTGTCATTGCCTGAAGGGAATGATGATTTTGTGATTTATTGTGACGCATCAAAGCAAGGTCTCGGTTGTGTATTAATGCAACGAACGAAGGTGATTGCTTATGCATCTAGACAATTGAAGATTCACGAACAAAATTATACGACGCATGATTTGGAATTAGGCGCGGTTGTTTTTGCATTAAAGACTTGGAGGCACTACTTATATGGGGTCAAAAGTATTATATATACCGACCACAAAAGTCTTCAACACATATTTAATCAGAAACAACTGAATATGAGGCACCCGGGGAAGGCAAATGTGGTAGCTGATGCCTTGAGTAGGAAGGACAGAGAACCCATTAGAGTAAAATCTATGAATATAAAGGAGGCGCAACAATGAGTTTTAAAAGAGGGAAATTTAAAGGATGAAATACCCAAAGGATCGGAGAAGCATCTTAATATTTGGGAAGACGGAAGCCGGTATAGGGCTGAAAGGATTTGGGTACCAAAATTTAGAGATATGAGAGAAATGGTACTTAGAGAAGCTCATAAAACCAGATACTCAATACATCCTGGAACGGGGAAGATGTACAAGGATCTCAAGAAACATTTTTGGTGGCCGGGTATGAAAGCCTATGTTGCTAAATACGTAGGAGAATGTTTGACGTGTTCTAAGGTCAAAGCTGAGCATCAGAAACCATCAGGTCTACTTCAACAACCCGAAATCCCGGAATGGAAATGGGAAAACATTACCATGGATTTCATCACTAAATTGCCAAGGACTGCAAGTGGTTTTGATACTATTTGGGTAATAGTTGATTGTCTCACCAAATCATCACACTTCCTGCCAATAAGAGAAGATGACAAGATGGAGAAGTTAGCACGACTGTATTTGAAGGAAGTCATCTCCATACATGGAATACCAATCTCTATTATCTCTGATAAGGATGGCAGATTTATTTCAAGAATCTGGCAGACCTTACAACAAGCATTAGGAACTCGTCTAGACATGAGTACTGCCTATCCTCCACAAACTGATGGGCAAAGCGAAAGGACGATACAAACGCTTGAAGACATGCCACGAGCATGTGTTATTGATTTCGAAAACAGTTGGGATCGACATCTACCGTTAGCAGAATTTTCCTACAACAACAGCTACCATTCAAGCATTGAGATGGTGCCGTTTGAAGCACTTTATGGTAGAAAGTGCAGGTCTCCGATTTGTTGGAGTGAAGTGGGGGATAGACAGATTACGGGTCCGGAGATTATACAAGAAACTACCGAGAAGATCATCCAAATTCAACAACGGTTGAAAACCGCCCAAAGTCGACAAAAGAGCTACGCTGACATTAAAAGAAAAGATTTAGAATTTGAAATTGGAGAGATGGTCATGCTTAAAGTTGCACCTTGGAAAGGCGTTGTTCGATTTGGTAAACGAGAGAAATTAAATCCAAGGTATATTGGACCATTCAAGATTATTGATCGTGTCGGACCAGTAGCTTACCAACTTGAGTTACCTCAACAACTCACGGCTGTACATAACACTTTCCACGTCTCGAATTTGAAGAAATGTTTTGCTAAAAAAGATCTCACTATTCCGTTAGATGAAATCCAAATCAACGAAAAACTTCAATTCATCGAAGATCCCGTCGAAATAATGGATCGTGAGGTTAAAAGACTTAAGCAAAACAAGATACCAATTGTTAAGGTTCGATGGAATGCTCGTAGAGGACCCGAGTTCACCTGGGAGAGTGAAGATCAGATGAAGAAGAAATACCCGCATCTATTTCCAGAAGATTCGTCAACACCTTCAACAGCTTAAAAATTTCGGGACAAAATTTATTTAACGGGTAGGTACTGTAGTGACCCGAACTTTTCCATGTTTATATATATTAATTGAGATTGATATTTACATGATTAAATGTTTCCAACATGTTAAGAAATCAAACTTGTTAAGACTTGATTAATTGAAATATGTTTCATATAAACAATTAACCACCCAAGTTGACCGGTGATTCACGAACGTTAAAACTTTTAAAAACTATATGATGACATATATATACATATATATGGATATATATATAATTAACATGATACTATAATAAGTAAACATATCATTAAGTATATTAACAATGAACTACATATGTAAAAACAAGACTACTAACTTAATGATTTTTAAACGAGACATATATGTAACGATTATCGTTGTAAAGACATTTAATGTATATATATCATATTAAGAGATATTCATACATGATAATATCATGATAATATAATAATTTAAAATCTCATTTGATATTATAAACATTGGGTTAACAACATTTATCAAGATCGTTAACCTAAAGGTTTCAAAACAACACTTACATGTAACGACTAACGAAGACTTAACGACTCAGTTAATATGTATATACATGTAGTGTTTTAATATGTATTTATACACTTTTGAAAGACTTCAATACACTTATCAAAATACTTCTACTTAACAAAAATGCTTAAAATTACATCCTCATTCAGTTTCATCAACAATTCTACTCGTATGCACCCGTATTCGTACTCGTACAATACACAGCTTTTAGATGTATGTACTATTGGTATATACACTCCAATGATCAGCTCTTAGCCGCCCATGTGAGTCATCTAACACATGTGGGAACCATCATTTGGCAACTAGCATGAAATATCTCATAAAATTACAAAAATATGAGTAATCATTCATGACTTATTTACATGAAAACAAAATTACATATCCTTTATATCTAATCCATACACCAATGACCAAAAACACCTACAAACACTTTCATTCTTCAATTTTCTTCATCTAATTGATCTCTCTCAAGTTCTATCTTCAAGTTCTAAGTGTTCTTCATAAATTCTACAAGTTCTAGTTACATAAAATCAAGAATACTTTCAAGTTTGCTAGCTCACTTCCAATCTTGTAAGGTGATCATCCAACCTCAAGAAATCTTTGTTTCTTACAGTAGGTTATCATTCTAATACAAGGTAATAATCATATTCAAACTTTGGTTCAATTTCTATAACTATAACAATCTTATTTCAAGTGATGATCTTACTTGAACTTGTTTTCATGTCATGATTCTGCTTCAAGAACTTCGAGCCATCCAAAGATCCATTGAAGCTAGATCCATTTTTATCTTTTCCAGTAGTTTTATCCAAGGAACTTAAGGTAGTAATGATGTTCATAACATCATTCGATTCATACATATAAAGCTATCTTATTCGAAGTTTTAAACTTGTAATTACTAGAACATAGTTTAGTTAATTCTAAACTTGTTCGCAAACAAAAGTTAATCCTTCTAACTTGACTTTTAAAATCAACTAAACACATGTTCTATATCTATATGATATCTAACTTAATGATTTAAAACCTGGAAACACGAAAAACACCGTAAAACCGGATTTACGCCGTCGTAGTAACACCGCGGGCTGTTTTTGGTTAGTTAATTTAAAACTATGATAAACTTTGATTTAAAAGTTGTTATTCTGAGAAAATGATTTTTATTATTAACGTGAAACTATATCCAAAAATTATGGTAAAACTCAAAGTAGAAGTATGTTTTCTAAAATGGTCATCTAGACGTCGTTCTTTCGACTGAAATGACTACCTTTACAAAAACGACTTGTAACTTATTTTTCCAACAATAAACCTATACTTTTTATGTTTAGATTTATAAAATAGAGTTCAATATGAAACCATAGCAACTTGATTCACTCAAAACGGATTTAAAATGAAGAAGTTATGGGTAAAACAAGATTGGATAATTTTTCTCATTTTAGCTACGTGAAAATTGGTAACAAATCTATTCCAACCATAACTTAATCAACTTGTATTGTATATTATGTAATCTTGAGATACCATAGACACGTATACAATGTTTCGACCTATCATGTCGACACATCTATATATATTTCGGAACAACCATAGACACTCTATATGTGAATGTTGGAGTTAGCTATACAGGGTTGAGGTTGATTCCAAAATATATATAGTTTGAGTTGTGATCAATACTGAGATACGTATACACTGGGTCGTGGATTGATTCAAGATAATATTTGCCGATTTATTTCTGTACATCTAACTGTGGACAACTAGTTGTAGGTTACTAACGAGGACAGCTGACTTAAAAAACTTAAAACATCAAAATATATTAAAAGTGTTGTAAATATATTTTGAACATACTTTGATATATATGTATATATTGTTATAGGTTCGTGAATCAACCAGTGGCCAAGTCTTACTTCCCGACGAAGTAAAAATCTGTGAAAGTGAGTTATAGTCCCACTTTTAAAATTTAATATTTTTGGGATGAGAATACATGCAGGTTTTATAAATGATTTACAAAATAGACACAAGTACGTGAAACTACATTCTATGGTTGAATTATCGAAATCGAATATGCCCCTTTTTATTAAGTCTGGTAATCTAAGAATTAGGGAACAGACACCCTAATTGACACGAATCCTAAAGATAGATTTATTGGGCCTAACAAACCCCATCCAAAGTACCGGATGCTTTAGTACTTCGAAATTTATATCATATCCGAAGGGTGTCCCGGAATGATGGGGATATTCTTATATATGCATCTTGTTAATGTCGATTACCAGGTGTTCACCATATGAATGATTTTTATCTCTATGTATGGGATGTGTATTGAAATATGAAATCTTGTGGTCTATTGTTACGATTTAATATATATAGGTTAAACCTATAACTCACCAACATTTTTGTTGACGTTTAAAGCATGTTTATTCTCAGGTGAATACTAAGTGCTTCTGCTGTTGCATACTAAAATAAGGACAAGATTTGGAGTCCATGTTTGTATAATATTGTGTAAAAACTGCATTCAAGAAACTGATTTCAATGTAACATATTTGTATTGTAAACCATTATGTAATGGTCGTGTGTAAACAGGATATTTTAGATTATCATTATTTGATAATCTACGTAAAGCTTTTTAAACCTTTATTTATGAAATAAAGGTTATGGTTTGTTTTAAAAATGAATGCAGTCTTTGAAAAACGTCTCATAAAGAGGTCAAAACCTCGCAACAAAATCAATTAATATGGAACGTTTTTAATCAATAAGAACGGGACATTTCATTTACCCTCTTTTTTTGTCAGTGGACAGATTTAGAAAAATCCCGGCATCCACTCAATATATGATTTTTGATAAAATACTTCCACTTTGTCTAAAATCATGAAAAAAATAGCGGAAGTCTTATTTACATATATTAACATATTTCCAAAGTCTTAGCCTCGAAATCAAAGTCTAATATAGGTTTTTAATTCCCAACCTAAAACAGCCCGCTTTTTGCTGAATAGAGATTAAAGGATATATGTTAAGCTTCAAGGTGTTCTTCATATGTACAAGTTATAAGTTCTTATATTAACTTAATATAACATCATAATACATATAAATAAGTGTTGTTAGAGTTAAGTTAGAAAGATTAGATTAGTTTTTCAAACAAGCTTGATGTTCACCAAAACAAGTTCTAGTTTTTACAAGTTTTATAAGTATAATAAGATAGCAACTATACAAGGAATTGAACAAGGATTTTGAGAAGTATTTTACCTTGATTATGAAGAGGAAAGTTGCTGAGATTAAAGTATGATATGAGAGCATTCAAGTGTGTGTTTTTAGTTTAAGAAAATGTGGAGTAAAAATGAGTTAAAATGGTCCTTATTTATAAGCTTATAATTTTGGCTTTTAGTGAAAATATCTAAGATAAGTTAAATTGTATTAAGTCATGCAGGATGTATTAAATTTATTAGGTCATGGATGACATATTACACAAATAATTGCAGATTTCTATTGGTATATACCAATAGTAAATACTTCTAGAAGCTGTGTATAATACGGGTAAAAATACCGTATGAATGCGAGTAGAATTCTTTGAGGAAATTGAACGAAAATACGAGTATAGCTATCCTTTATATGTATTGGTATATTATAAAGTGTATTCAATACTTGTAAGGATGTATTTACACTCGTAATACATTATATGTAAATACATTTTAACATAAGTTAATTACGTCGTTTAAATAGTAATATATATATTGTTTGAAAACTCTTTAAATTAGTAGTATGAAAATATATATATAATACTTTGTTAATATACTTAATGAGATGTTTAATTATCATATTTTCAAGTTAAATATATATAAATCCATATATATACACAATAATTAAACAATTAAACAATTAAATCAAGTTATGACGTTCGTGAATCGTCGGAATAAAAGGGTGACCAAAAGCTTGTGTAAAACTCTTTTCAGAGGTTCAAGATTTATTAAAATTCATTGCTTATCAAGTCAGAATTATATAAAGATTAAGTTTAAATTTGGTCGAAAATTTCTGGGTCGTCACACTGTTAAACGCACTAACATAGCAAATAAGTTAGCATTATAAACAGACATAACAGTTATGAACAAAGATATATACGATATCAAGAAAAGGCAATGTTGGCATACTTCTTCGGTGTTTTGGCTTAGGGCTCCCCTTAACATTTTTTGCTCTCTTAGAGCTTTTACCCTTCTTGGGTGTCTTTTTGATTACAGGAGGGCTGGGGAGCGTATCACCAGTAATATCAACCGAGCCAGTTGTTTCTTGCTCGGTAGTGGCGTCCTCCGTTGTCCGCTCAGACTCAGACTCACTGTCTGAGCTACTACTGCTGCTTTCTCCTTCTTTTTCAGCATTGGCAGCAGCAGCAGCAGCCTTAGCTTCGGCTTCAATCCTTTCTGCCTATAGCTCGGCAGGGGTTTTATCACAAGCGATGACTTCAATGTCATCCTCAAGGTCTAGTGATAGGATAGCAGAGCGGACAAGCATCTCGGTATGTTCTGCAAAAATTAAACAAAGGCAAATGCAGCAATATAAGCAATAATGACATAAAATAGACAGATATGTATATGTATTAGGATGATCATAACACATCCTACCATGGTTCTTCTGGTGGAGTACTGGCACAGAAGTACTTGGCCATTCTTGGCTTACTTTGCATAAAACAAGAATCCCCTCATACTTCTCGTATGATCTGGGCGGAAGGCGAAGTTCTTTAAGATTGTTCACTATTTGCCGTTCTGTAGCGGTTAACGCGACATCCTTTCCTACACCAACATCTATAGATTTCCATTTACGGACAATGGAATATGCTTCCGGAATAACCCCCTCATCAACAAAGAAAAATGGATCCTTCCAGCCTTTTAAGTTTGAAACTTTATTTTTGCCAACAAAATGTGTTTTTGGTTTGTTGTCAATGGTGAGCCAGCATTGGCTAATTGTTCGAATTCTAAAAAGCGAAATAAAAACTTTAAGACGTTGCTTTGTATTGACGGCATTGCAATACATTTCAAAAAGAAAATTTTTTTGAAGGCCATGAGGATGGATTTAGCTCAGGCAGGCTTTAAAATATATGAGGATGCGAAGAAGAAATGGTGTAAGAGGAACACGGAGATTGTCGTGGGTGAGTTGTAAAGCGTATAAAGCAATTTTACCGGCAGGAGGTTTGTTAGCCCTTTGACTAGCAGAAGGAATAATAGGGTTGTATTGATTTAAGTGATGAAAAGCAATCTTTAAACCTTCAAAGTGATTCTCAGATAGTGATGAGGCTATCGTACTAACCTCGGGGAAGGTCGGTTGTTTCTGCAGTGGAAAGCTCTACGTTTTCTTGGCCAGTACTCAACGCAGAGGCCATGGTAATAATGTGAATAGGAAAAATGAATAAGAAATAACAGTGAGATGAAGTGTAACTAACCTTGAAAGATGAAAAATCCTTACAAAGTTGAAAATAAAGCTTGAAGAAAGCGATGAAGATTTGCGCAGAAATATGCTTTGTTGAATCTTGAACAAAGGTAAAAAGTGAAGGTAAAAGGTTATGGCAGTTTATATAGAAATTCATCAATGCATTTTTTATGGACACAATCGTGACACGTGTATGGACAAGTTTAAAGGTTGAGTATGAAGAAACGCTTTTTACAGCTGGAAGCGTGTGGAGTGTTTCAACCATTTAAAAGCAATCATCACAAAGTCAGTAAAATTCGTCCGTCATTATTGTCTATAACGTTTTCCTCGATGCAAATGGGAAATGTGAAGATTTGTTTGGGATGTGTTAGCAAAAGTTTAACAACTTAACCCTTTTTCAAACGTTTATGTCATTAAACTGGGGGGACTTAATGGTGTATCCTATCGTATATACGCATAAAGGCATAATATACGCATGAAATTAGCATCAGGAACATTGAGAATAATAGTTTTGTGAAACTGTCCGTCCAGCGTTCTCCGCTATGCAGGCTGCTTCCGTCATGCGTAAGCCCTAAAGGCCGCCTAGTGCTTAAACCCTGACCGGAGAACGTCACATCCAGCGTAAATATCGAATCACGAATAACAGAACGAAGCATCATCTGACATGTGTCCCCGAGTGCTCCGGTGGATCTATCACTATAAATAGACCCCTTGGGTCGTCATTTTGCACATTCAGACACTCTGATAATCTGTGACCAGAGATTTCACCTTTCTCTCTCACACAGTATTTTCTCTCACTAGAAGTCATCTGGCTATTAGCTCAATGCTCAGTGGACAAAGATTGATTAAGCCACCCCACAGATTTCTATATCTGTGATCCGAGTCTGGAGGGATTATTTCCCGAGGGTAAACATCAATCGACAATATTCCCCTACTTGTAGCTAGATACTTCTAGTATTGTGCTGATACACTAAGCCTTAACTCATAAGGAAATAGGTATCAACAGAAACTGATACTGACTCTCTATCGGTACTGTTTTTGGTACCAATACCGGTAGGGTACCAGTTCGGTTTCAGTAATTCGGGAATTTTGCTCATGCCTAGCCAAAGTAACAATACATCTAACAGTCACATGTTTAACAATATGAGAAAGGGTTTCTTCATAATTAAGTCCCTTCTTTTGACAATAACCTTTGGCGATCAACCTTGCTTTATACCTCTTAATCTCACCATCATATTTTTGTTTAATTATATAAACCCATTTACATCAAATTGGTTTTTATTAGGAGGAAGGTAAATTATTATCCAAGTATTGTTCCTATTTAAGGATTCCATTTCTAAATTTAGAGCCTCTACCCAATTGATATCATTACGGGCTTCTTTATAAGACTTGGGTTCAATAGACTTATTTATTTTAGAGGTAACATTATAATTTTCAGAAGACAGATGACAATAATTATCATCCTTTCAACCTTATATTTGACTTGCCATTAATAACATAATCATCAAATCTTCTTGGAAGGAAATTTTCTCTGGAAGATATCCTTAGATTAACATTCTGATCAAATGAAGTCTAAACAGAAGTATTAAAAACAAATTTCATTATTTCCCTCACGAGAAGTGGTGGTATCCAAAGGTGATGTTGTTGGACTATGCTTATCAAAAATGATCATTCTCACAACTACCATCACCAACATAATGCTCTCTCCCTTCATCATTAAAACTTTGAGAGTGTAGGCTATTCTAAAAGGTTTTATTAAAGAAATTAACATGATTCAAATCGTCAATTTCAAATGATTAAGAAACAAACTTCATTTTGAAAGGAAAAACAGTTTCATAAAACTTGACATCTCTACTAAACAAAACAGTGTTATTTTCCAAAATAAATTTATAACCATTTTTACAATTGGAAAAACCAATAAGGGAACACATTTTTCAGCTCTACTATTAAATTTATCAGTTTGTACAAAACATAAGCATAACTCGGACATCTAAAACACCTCAAGAGGGAGAAATTGGGTTCTTTTATGAATGTATACTCATAAAGGTTTTTATAGAGACAACAGATGACAGAGTCATGTTGATCAAAGAGCAAGAAGTTTGAACACATACACTCCACATGTTAAGAGGTATGAAACATAAGAGCTCTTGCCACATTAAGCAAGTGTTTGTTTCGTTTCAACTGTTGAGATATGGAAACTTTAAACAAGGAAAGAAAAAGGATGTCTTGGGAGTAATTTTGAACTTGTGGAGCAAGTATTCGAAGATATGGAAAGTTATTTACTTGACGGTAAAGTTATACTTTTGCATGAAGGCAGAATATGGAAGACTTGGTCGTTAAGTTGTTTCCTTGTTGAGTTTTGCGTATATAAACATCCTAATGTAACCCATACATTGTATCACGGATTATATCAATAAAATCTCTCTAGTTTGGTCCGTGAATAAAGTAATCAACTCTTGATTACATATAATCACGTTAAATTATTGCGTTCTTATTTTCTTTGTTATTGTCTTCGTTTGTCTTTGTGGGAATAATGATTTTCTAAAAATCACTCGTATTGTTGGGTCATAAACCCTAACATCA
Source organism: Rutidosis leptorrhynchoides (assembly GCF_046630445.1). NCBI lineage: Eukaryota > Viridiplantae > Streptophyta > Magnoliopsida > Asterales > Asteraceae > Rutidosis > Rutidosis leptorrhynchoides. The sequence goes on from NC_092334.1 coordinate 600,482,636, forward strand.
ACCACTCAGTTTTGTTGTTTGAGTGTATAAACAATAAGTTTGATGCATAATCCCTTTTGATTTAACAAAAAAAATCCATTTTGTTTTTTATAAACTCAGCACCATTATCACTTCTAATAATTTTAATTTCTTATTAAATTGATTTTCAATCAAGTTTAAAAAACTATTGAGATTGTCAAAAGATTCATCTTTAGATTTCGATAATAAAATTCACACAACCCTGGAGTAGTCATCAACAATAGTAAAAAAAAAAAGTACTTGTACCCTTTCTTGGTTTAAACCCTAAAAGGACCCCATGTAGCAATATGAATTAATTCACCAAGTTTCTCAGTTTATGATCAATTAAAGGGAAATGTTACTTGCTTTGTTTTGCCTTATGGTAGATATAACATGGACCATGGGTAATGTCCTTAAAGATCCAATTATTTTATCAAAATAACAACAACTTGGTCAAAATGGGTATCCTAATCTAGCATGCAAAATCTGGGTAGAGATATAAAACACACTAACATCCCAAGACATACTTACATTATTCAAAAAATAATTATCAAACAAGTAAAGACCACCAGATTCACAACGAGTATGATTCCTTTAGATCATAACAAAGCACGTATGCTCATAAAAAAACACCCAGTCTAGTATCCCTAGCAATTTTATGAACATATAAAAGACTGACACAGTATTCAAGAACAACAAAGACATCAAACAGAAAAACATTTTTTGAAATTCTTAAGTTCCCATTATTCCTTATTTTTTCTTGAGTACCATTAGGATAACCAACAGTAAGTTTTAATTCGGAAAGTATCAACATTAATCATCCCTTCATATGAAACAGTCATGTGCTGATTAGCACCTGAATCAATAATCCACCATTGACTCTCATTTTTAAAATTTTTAAAAATATTTGCACTAAAGTATTTTCTAATATTAGTATTAAATTTAACACTTGAGTTAAAGAAAGTACCAGCCATATTAGCACAAGAGCCACCAGTAGAGGGTTTTTCATTGATCAAACTTAAAAGCTTAAATAGCTGCTCATTTATCAAAGAAACATGAGAAGGATTAGTTATGGAGCTTTCAGAAACATTGCATTATTAGCAGAGGTTTCATCAAAAAAATTATTCTGATTTTTTATTTTACTAAACCTTCTGTTAAAACTGGGTGGATAACCAATAATTTCAAAATATATTTCAATAGCATAACTAACTTTATTACAATTTCTTTAACTTCAAATTAAGATTAGGTCCCCTATTCAAATTTGTATTACTAGTATTCCTCGTTAAACCATTCAGAGAAGTAGAACCATTACCACCAGATTTACTAGAGTTACCATTATTATTCTGAGACGCAAAAGCACTGGTTTGATTTTTAGACATTTTATCAGAATTAGTAACACACCTTTATGAGATTCTTCTCTAGATAAAACACCATAAGCAACGTTAACATCAATCAGTAAATCCCTTAACAGAAAATTACTTCTAACCAAAGCATAATCATCATTCAAACCAATAAAAAATTGCATAAATATCATAACCTTAGCATGTTCTTAAGGACTTGTCACGGCAGCACAAGTGCAGGGAGTTAATTGAACCATTTGTTCATATTGTGTTCATAAAGTCGAAAGTTTATGATAATACTCGGAAAGAGTACTATCACTCTCTATTAAAGAGATGAATTTGTTATAAATTTTAAATAATAAAGATCCATCAACTTTGTCATACATTCTTTTAATTCACCCCACATAACTACTGCATTTTTTGAAAAAACATTGTTCATAATACAAGTCATCAGACACACAACCATGAATCTGGGACAAGACAACAGGATTATATCTTCCCAATTGAGAACCATGAACAAGCGTATCAGTAATTTTAGCCACGGAACCATCAATAAAATCAGTTTTGTTTTTAGTAGTCAGAGTAACTAACTTAGATCTACTCCATATGCAATAATTTTTAGTTACTTTCAATATTAAAGATATTAAAGGCGTATCAGTAGTGTCACTAGCATGAAAATACAAAGGATCATCAAAATCAAGTTTATTAATCAATGTTAATGCATTGATAGTTACAGAATCACCATCATCACCATCCATAATAGCAAGTAAGTAGACAAGATATACAAAGCATATACAACACAAAATTAAACAGAAAAATAACCAAGGACATCGCTGCAATTGTTAGAAAAGAAGAGAAAGAAAACAAACGAACACTTCAGCAAAGCAAGCTATGCAAATGTTAGAAAAATAGACTTAAAGAAGAAAAGAAAATTACTGAATAGAGTCATAAGGCCTAATGAGACTAATCTCAATTAGACAACTTCAAATCATGTGAAAGACTAAGGAATGTAGTAGCCAGTGACAGGATTCCAAATCGATCTAGGTTGATCGTGTAGTGACCCGAACTTTTCCATGTTTATATATATTAATTGAGATTGATATTTACATGATTAAATGTTTCCAACATATTAAGCAATCAAACTTGTTAAGACTTGATTAATTGAAATATGTTTCATATAGACAATTGACCACCCAAGTTGACCGGTGATTCACGAACGTTAAAACTTGTAAAAACTATATGATGACATATATATGGATATATATATAGTTAACATGATACTATGATAGTAAACATGTCATTAAGTATATTAACAATGAACTACATATGTAAAAACAAGACTACTAACTTAATGATTTTTAAACGAGACATATATGTAACGATTATCGTTATAAAGACATTTAATGTATATATATCATTTTAAGAGATATTCATACATGATAATATCATGATAATATAATAATTTAAAATCTCATTTGATATTATAAACATTGGGTTAACAACATTTAACAAGATCGTTAACCTAAAGGTTTCAAAATAACACTTACATGTAACGACTAACGATGACTTAACGACTCAGTTAAAATGTATATACATGTAGTGTTTTAATATGTATTTATAAACTTTTGAAAGAATTCAATACACTTATCAAAATACTTCTAATTAACAAAAATTCTTACAATTACATCCTCGTTCAGTTTCATCAACAATTCTACTCGTATGCACCCGTATTCGTACTCGTACAATACACAGCTTTTAGATGTATGTACTATTGGTATATACACTCCAATGATTAGCTATTAGCAGCCCATGTGAGTCACCTAACACATGTGGGAACCATCATTTGGCAACTAGCATGAAATATCTCATAAAATTACAAAAATATGAGTAATCATTCATGACTTATTTACATGAAAATAAAATTACATATCCTTTATATCTAATCCATACACCAACGACCAAAAACACCTACAAACACTTTAATTCTTCAATTTTCTTCATCTAATTGATCTCTCTCAAGTTCTATCTTCAAGTTCTAAGTATTCTTCATAAATTCCAAAAGTTCTAGTTTCATAAAATCAAGAATACTTCCAAGATTGCAAGTTTACTTCCAAGTTTTCTAAATCCATTCCAAGTAATCATCCAAGATCAAGAAACCTTTGTTACTTACAGTAGGTTATCTTTCTAATACAAGGTAATAATCATATTCAAACTTTAATTCAATTTCTATAACTATAACAATCTTATTTCGAGTGGAAATCTTACTTGAAATTGTTTTCGTGTCATGATTCTGCTTCAAGAACTTTCAAGCCATCCAAGGATCCTTTGAAGCTAAATCTATTTTTCTCATTTCCAGTAGGTTTATCCAAGGAACTTGAGGTAGTAATGATGTTCATAACATCATTCTATTCATACATATAAAGCTATCTTATTCGAAGGTTTAAACTTGTAATCACTAGAACATAGTTTAGTTAATTCTAAACTTGTTCGCAAATAAAAGTTAATCCTTCTAACTTGAATTTTAAAATCAACTAAACACATGTTCTATATCTATATGATATGCTAACTTAATGATTTAAAACCTGGAAACACGAAAAACACCGTAAAACCGGATTTACGTCGTCGTAGTAACACCGCGGGCTGTTTTGGGTTAGTTAATTAAAAACTATGATAAACTTTGATTTAAAAGTTGTTATTCTGGGAAAATTATTTTTATTATGAACATGAAACTATATCCAAAAATTATGGTTAAACTCAAAGTGGAAGTATGTTTTCTAAAATGGTCATCTAGACGTCGTTCTTTCGACTGAAATGACTACCTTTACAAAAACGACTTGTAACTTATTTTTCCGGCTATAAACCTATAATTTTTCTGTTTAGATTCATAAAATAGAGTTCAATATGAAACTATAGCAATTTGATTCACTCAAAACGGATTTAAAATGAAGAAGTTATGGGTAAAACAAGATTGGATAATTTTTCTCATTTTAGCTACGTGAAAATTGGTAACAAATCTATTCCAACCATAACTTAATCAACTTGTATTGTATATTATGTAATCTTGAGATACCATAGACACGTATACAATATTTCGACCTATCATGTCGACACATCTATATATATTTCGGAACAACCATAGACACTCTATATGTGAATGTTGGAGTTAGCTATACAGGGTTGAGGTTGATTCCAAAATATATATAGTTTGAGTTGTGATCAATACTGAGATACGTATACACTGGGTCGTGGAGTGATTCAAGATAATATTTATCGATTTATTTCTGTACATCTAACTGTGGACAACTAGTTGTAGGTTACTAACGAGGACAGCTGACTTAATAAACTTAAAACATCAAAATATATTAAAAGTGTTGTAAATATATTTTGAACATACTTTGATATATATGTATATATTGTTATAGGTTCGTGAATCAACCAGTGGCCAAGTCTTACTTCTCGAAGAAGTAAAAATCTGTGAAAGTGAGTTATAGTCCCACTTTTAAAATCTAATATTTTTGGGATGAGAATACATGCAGGTTTTATAAATGATTTACAAAATAGACACAAGTACGTGAAACTACATTCTATGGTTGAATTATTGAAATCGAATATGCCCCTTTTTATTAAGTCTGGTAATCTAAGAATTAGGGAACAGACACCCTAATTGACGTGAATCCTAAAGATAGATCTATTGGGCCTAACAAACCCCATCCAAAGTACCGGATGCTTTAGTACTTCGAAATTTATATCATATTCGAAGGGTGTCCCGGAATGATGGGGATATTCTTATATATGCATCTTGTTAATGTCGGTTACCAGGTGTTCACCATATGAATGATTTTTATCTCTATGTATGGGATGTGTATTGAAATATGAAATCTTGTGGTCTATTATTATGATTTGATATATATAGGTTAAACCTATAACTCACCAACATTTTTGTTGATGTTTTAAGCATGTTTATTCTCAGGTGATTATTAAGAGCTTCCGCTGTCGCATACTTAAATAAGGACGAGATTTGGAGTCTATGCTTGTATGATATTGTGTAAAAACTGCATTCAAGAAACTTATTTTGTTGTAACATATTTGTATTGTAAACCATTATGTAATGGTCGTGTGTAAACATGATATTTTAGATTATCATTATTTGATAATCTACGTAAAGCTTTTTAAACCTTTATTGATGAAATAAAGGTTATGGTTTGTTTTAAAATGAATGCAGTCTTTGAAAAACGTCTCATATACAGGTCAAAACCTCGCAACGAAATCAATTAATATGGAACGTTTTTATTCAATAAGAACGGGACATTTCAGTTGATATCCGAGCGTTGGTCTTAGAGAACCAGAATTTTGTATTAGTGTGTCTTATCGAGTTTGTTAGGATGCATTAGTGAGTCTGGACTTCGACTGTGTTTACTTGAAAAATGATTGCTTAACAAATTTTGTTTGAAACTATATATTTTTAACATGTGAATATTATGTGATATATTAATCTCTTAACGCGTTTGATATTATGTGATAGATGTCTACCTCTAGAACAAGTCCCATTGACTCACCTAATAATAATGAAGAGTCAAATGTAAATTGGAATGATTCGTGGACTGATTCACAAGTTCCCGAAGAGGAATCGGAAGAAGAGTCGGAACCGGAAGAAGAATCGGAACCGGATGAAGAAATAGAACCGGTGGGGGAAATAATAAAACGGTTAAGTAAAAGAAAATCCTCAACCAACCGACCAAAGTTAATTATGGTCAATGGTGTTTCCGCCAAGGAAGCAAAATATTGGGAGGATTACCAATTCTCCGATGAATCGGATTCCGACGAGAATTCCGATGATGTTATAGAAATTACCCCAAATGAATTTAAAAAGGCAAAAGAAAATAATAAGGGAAAGGGCATAAAAATAGAGAAATCTAATTCCAACCCCGATGAACTTTATATGTATCGTCAACCCCCGAAGCCCTTAAGTTGTAACAATGACCCGGGAACCTCTAAACCACCAGGTTTTTCTAAACTAATGTGTAAAACGACGGCTCGTATTAGGGGAACATCATATATCCCTAGAAACTTGGCAAAACGAACCAAAACTGAAGAAGAAGAAGAAACGAGCGAGTCGGAATAAGATAGTTGTATTCGTGTGGTGTAATATATGTAATATAGTGTGATTATGCTTTATGATATATGTAAAAATTGCTTGTATTAATAAGTAAATTTTTTTATGAATCTAACTCTTGTCTATTTTACAGTATAAAAACACAAAATGGATAGACAACCCAATATTTTAAGAGACCTACCCGGAGACATGATTGATGAAATCTTGTCTAGAGTCGGTCAGAATTCTTCGGCACAACTATTTAAGGCGAGATCAGTTTGTAAGATATTCGAAGAACGTTCCAAGAATGCCTTGGTTTATAAAAGGCTTTCGTTCGAAAGATGGGGGATATCACATTGGGAAATCCATAAGTTACGATGTGTTTACTTTGACGCATATATTGCGGGGAATCCAAATGCTATTTTACGCAATGGGTTAAGAAATTATTTTGACTCAATATATCCGAATATTGGACTTCGTGATTTAGAAAAAGTGGCTAACATGCAACATAAAGAAGCATGTTATGCTTACGGATTAGTAATGTTCGCTTCTCACCAAAGTGAGAACAAGAACATCGGGCTACAACTATTAAACAAAATGTTCCCACAAGTGACGGAGTCGGTAATTGGGGTAAGAAATGAGGTTTTTAGATTGTTACGGGACTGTTGGACATTACATAACCCTCGTCCCTTTGATGACGTTACAACACGCTGTCTTATCAACGGCCATAACGGTTATGTTCCACAAGACCAAGGATGGGAAGTAATCCTAGTAAAACCAGAATGCATGACTTGTTTCTGGACGTATGAATTACGTGTCTTTATTGCCTTTGCTGAACGACTTGTGTACTAGCTAGAATTATCTTCACAACCATCTTGTATCAAATTTATTGTGTGCTATATTTCATGCTATATGTAAAATAAGCGGTATTGTAAGTTTGTAAAATATTGTGTAAAAGTTTGAACGCAAAATATTATTATAATTAATTTTTCATATAGAATTGTAGTAGTTGAATTGTATATTAGCTACTAAGTATGAACTTAACGGGTAGGTACTACCCGAATTTAAACTTATAAAATGCTAATATGAAGAAAAAGCTTTTATAAATGAGTTCATATTATGCTACGAAATACTATTAACTACTCTTAATATTCTGTATGATTAACTTGTTCCATTTGACTATTTTGAAGGAAATGGCACCGACTACTCGACACACCGTGAATATGAATGAAGAGGAATTCCGTATTTTCTAGCTTCAAACATAGCCGCAGTACAGGCTGCGCTACATACCAACAATAACCTTGGATCTAGCAGTACAGGAAATCGTGTAGGATGCACCTACAAAGAATTCACTGCCTGCAAACCTTTGGAATTTGATGGAACTGAAGGACCGATCGGATTGAAACGGTGGAACGAGAAGGTCGAATCGGTGTTTGCCATAAGTAAGTGTACTGAAGAGGACAAAGTGAAGTACGCTACGCATACCTTCACAGGTTCTGCGTTAACATGGTGGAATACCTATCTAGAGCAAGTGGGATAAGATGATGCGTACGCACTACCGTGGTCAGCATTCAAGCACTTGATGAATGAGAAGTACCGTCCCAGAACCGAGGTCAATAAGCTCAAGACAGAACTTAGAGGGTTACGAACCCAAGGATTTGATATTACCACGTACGAAAGACGATTCACAGAATTGTGCCTATTGTGTCCGGGAGCATTCGAAGATGAGGAAGAGAAGATCGACGCGTTTGTGAAAGGATTACCGGAAAGAATCCAAGAAGATATAAGTTCACACGAGCCCGCCTCCATACAACAGGCATGTAGAATGGCTCACAAACTAGTGAACCAGATTGAAGAAAGAATTAAAGAACAGACTGCTGAAGAGGCCAATGTGAAGCAAGTCAAAAGAAAGTGGGAGGAAAACGGTGATAAGAATCACCAATACAACAACAACAGCAATTACAACAATAATCGCAACAATTATCCCAACAATCGCAACATCAATCACAACTACAACAAACGGCCCAACAACAACAACAACAACAACAACAACAGCAACTACAACAATCATCCCAACAACAATAATAACCGCAACAACAACAACAATCAGAAGCAGCTATGCCAAAGGTGTGAAAAGTATCACTCGGGGTTCTGCACGAAATTTTGCAACAAGTGTAAAAGAAATGGTCATAGCGCGGTGAAGTGTGAGGTCTACGGACCAGGGGTTAATAGAACGAAAGGAACAAATGGTTTCGGAACGAGTAATGGCGGAGCAAGTAGTGTCGGAGCAAGTTATGCCAATGTAGTTTGTTATAAATGTGGAAAACCGAGCCACATTATTAGAAATTGCCCGAACCAGGAGAACACGAATGGACAAGGCCGCGGAAGAGTTTTCAATATTAATGCGGCAGAGGCACAGGAAGACCCGGAGCTTGTTACGGGTACGTTTCTTATTGACAATAAATCTGCTTACGTTTTATTTGATTCGGGTGCGGATAGAAGCTATATGAGTAGAGATTTTTGTGCTAAATTAAGTTGTCCATTGACGCCTTTGGATAGTAAATTTTTACTCGAATTAGCAAATGGTAAATTAATTTCAGCAGATAATATATGTCGGAATCGAGAAATTAAACTGGTTAGCGAAACATTTAAGATTGATTTGATACCAGTAGAGTTAGGGAGTTTTGATGTGATAATCGATATGGACTGGTTGAAAGAAGTGAAAGCAGAGATCGTTTGTTCCAAAAATGCAATTCGCATTATACGAGAAAAAGGAAAACCCTTAATGGTGTACGGAGAAAAGGGCAACACGAAGCTACATCTTATTAGTAATTTGAAGGCACAAAAACTAATAAGAAAAGGTTGCTATGCTGTTCTAGCACACGTCGAAAAAGTACAAACTGAAGAAAAGAGCATCAATGATGTTCCCATTGCAAAAGAATTTCCCGATGTATTTCCGAAATAATTATCGGGATTACCTCCACATCGATCTGTTGAATTTCAAATAGATCTTGTACCAGGAGCTGCACCAATAGCTCGTGCTCCTTATAGACTCGCATCCAGCGAGATGAAAGAACTGCAAAGCCAACTACAAGAACTATTAGAACGTGGTTTCATTCGACCAAGCACATCACCGTGGGGAGCTCCTGTTTTGTTTGTCAAGAAGAAAGATGGTACATTCAGGTTGTGTATCGACTACCGAGAGTTGAACAAACTTACCATCAAGAACCGCTACCCACTGCCGATAATTGACGACTTATTTGATCAACTACAAGGCTCGTCGGTTTATTCGAAGATCGATTTACATTCTGGATATCATCAAATGCGAGTAAAGGAGGATGATATTCCAAAAACTGCTTTCAGAACACGTTATGGTCATTACGAGTTTATGGTTATGCCGTTTGGATTGACTAACGCACCAGCTGTGTTCATGAACCTTATGAACCGAGTGTGTGGGCCATATCTTGACAAGTTTGTCATTGTTTTCATCGATGGCATAATTATTTACTCAAAGAATGATCAAGAGCACGAAGAACATTTGAGAAAAGTGCTAGAAGTATTGAGGAAAGAAAAACTGTACGCTAAGTTTTCAAAGTGTGCATTTTGGTTGGAAGAAGTTCAATTCCTCGGTCACATAGTGAACAAAGAAGGTATCCAGGTAGACCCGGCAAAGATCGAAACCGTTGAAAAGTGGAAAACCCCAAAAACTCCGAAGCATATACGTCAATTTTTAGGATTGGCTGGTTACTACAGAAGATTCATCCAAGATTTCTCCAAAATAGCAAAACCCTTGACTGCATTAATGCATAAAGGGAAGAAATTTGAATGGAAGGATGAACAAGAGAAGGCGTTTCAATTATTGAAGAAAAAGCTAACTACGGCACCTATATTATCATTGCCTGAAGGGAATGATGATTTTTTGATTTATTGTGACGCATCAAAAAAAGGTCTCGGTTGTGTATTAATGCAACGGACGAAGGTGATTGCTTATGCGTCTAGACAATTGAAGATTCACGAGCAAAATTATACGACGCATGATTTGGAATTAGGCGCGGTTGTTTTTGCATTAAAGACTTGGAGGCACTACTTATATGGGGTCAAAAGTATTATATATACCGACCACAAAAGTCTTCAACACATATTTAATCAGAAACAACTGAATATGAGGCAGCGTAGGTGGATTGAATTGTTGAATGATTACGACTTTGAGATTCGTTACCACCCGGGGAAGGCAAATGTGGTAGCCGATGCCTTGAGCAGGAAGGACAGAGAACCCATTCAAGTAAAATCTATGAATATAATGATTCACACTAACCTTACTACTCAAATAAAGGAGGCGCAACAAGGAGTTTTAAAAGAGGGAAATTTAAAGGATGAAATACCCAAAGGATCGGAGAAGCATCTTAATATTCGGGAAGACGGAACCCGGTATAGGGCTGAAAGGATTTGGGTACCAAAATTTGGAGATATGAGAGAAATGGTACTTAGAGAAGCTCATAAAACCAGATACTCAATACATCCTGGAACGGGGAAGATGTACAAGGATCTCAAGAAATATTTTTGGTGGCCGGGTATGAAAGCCGATGTTGCTAAATACGTAGGAGAATGTTTGACGTGTTCTAAGGTCAAAGCTGAGCATCAGAAACCATCAGGTCTACTTCAACAAACCGAAATCCCGGAATGGAAATGGGAAAACATTACCATGGATTTCATCACTAAATTGCCAAGGACTGCAAGTGGTTTTGATACTATTTGCGTAATAGTTGATCGTCTCACCAAATCAGCACACTTTCTGCCAATAAGAGAAGATGACAAGATGGAGAAGTTAGCACGACTATATTTGAAGGAAGTCGTCTCCAGACATGGAATACCAATCTCTATTATCTCTGATAGGGATGGCAGATTTATTTCAAGATTCTGGCAGACATTACAGCAAGCATTGGGAACTCGTATAGACATGAGTACTGCCTATCATCCACAAACTGATGGGCAGAGCGAAAGGACGATACAAACGCTTAAAGACATGCTACGAGCATGTGTTATTGATTTAGGAAACAGTTGGGATCGACATCTGCCGTTAGCAGAATTTTCCTACAACAACAGCTACCATTCAAGCATTGAGATGGCGCCGTTTGAAGCATTTTATGGTAGAAAGTGCAGGTCTCCGATTTGTTGGAGTGAAGTGGGGGATAGACAGATTACGGGTCCGGAGATAATACAAGAAACTACCGAGAAAATCATCCAAATTCAACAAAGATTGAAAACCGCCCAGAGTCGACAAAAGAGCTACGCGGACAGTAAAAGAAAAGATATAGAGTTTGAAATTGGAGAAATGGTCATGCTTAAGGTTTCACCTTGGAAAGGCGTTGTTCGATTTGGTAAACGGGGGAAACTAAATCCAAGGTACATTGGACCATTCAAGATTATAGATCGTGTCGGACCAGTAGCTTACCAACTGGAGCTACCTCAACAACTCGCGGCTGTACATAACACTTTCCACGTCTCAAATTTGAAGAAATGTTTTGCTAAAGAAGATCTCACTATTCCGTTGGACGAAATCCAAATCAATGAAAAACTTTAATTCATTGAAGAACCCGTCGAAATAATGGATCGTGAGGTTAAGAGACTTAAACAAAACAAGATACCGATTGTTAAGGTTCGATGGAATGCTCGTAGAGGACCCGAGTTCACCTGGGAGCATGAAGATCAGATGAAAAAGAAATACCCGCATCTATTTCCAGAAGATTCGTCAACACCTTCAACAGCTTAAAATTTCGGGACGAAATTTATTTAACGGGTAGGTACTGTAGTGACCCGAACTTTTCCATGTTTATATATATTAATTGAGATTGATATTTACATGATTAAATGTTTCCAACATATTAAGCAATCAAACTTGTTAAGACTTGATTAATTGAAATATGTTTCATATAGACAATTGACCACCCAAGTTGACCGGTGATTCACGAACGTTAAAACTTGTAAAAACTATATGATGACATATATATGGATATATATATAGTTAACATGATACTATGATAAGTAAACATATCATTAAGTATATTAACAATGAACTACATATGTAAAAACAAGACTACTAACTTAATGATTTTTAAACGAGACATATATGTAACGATTATCGTTGTAAAGACATTTAATGTGTATATATCATATTAAGAGATATTTATACATGATAATATCATGATAATATAATAATTTAAAATCTCATTTGATATTATAAACATTGGGTTAACAACATTTAACAAGATCGTTAACCTAAAGGTTTCAAAATAACACTTACATGTAACGACTAACGATGACTTAACGACTCAGTTAAAATGTATATACATGTAGTGTTTTAATATGTATTTATACACTTTTGAAAGACTTCAATACACTTATAAAAATACTTCTACTTAACAAAAATGCTTACAATTACATCCTCGTTCAGTTTCATCAACAATTCTACTCGTATGCACCCGTATTCGTACTCGTACAATACACAGCTTTTAGATGTATGTACTATTGGTATATACACTCCAATGATCAGCTCTTAGTAGCCCATGTGAGTCACCTAACACATGTGGGAACCATCATTTGGCAACTAGCATGAAATATCTCATAAAATTACAAAAATATGAGTAATCATTCATGACTTTTTACATGAAAACAAAATTACATATCCTTTATATCTAATCCATACACCAACGACCAAAAACACCTACAAACACTTTCATTCTTCAATTTTATTCATCTAATTGATCTCTCTCAAGTTCTATCTTCAAGTTCTAAGTGTTCTTCATAAATTCCAAAAGTTCTAGTTTCATAAAATCAAGAATACTTCCAAGATTGCAAGTTTACTTCCAAGTTTTCTAAATCCATTCCAAGTAATCATCCAAGATCAAGAAACCTTTGTTACTTACAGTAGGTTATTTTTCGAATACAATGTAATAATCATATTCAAACTTTAATTCAATTTCTATAACTATAACAATCTTATTTCGAGTGGAAATCTTACTTGAAATTGTTTTCGTGTCATGATTCTGCTTCAAGAACTTTCAAGCCATCCAAGGATCCTTTGAAGCTAGATCTATTTTTCTCATTTCCAGTAGGTTTATCCAAGGAACTTGAGGTAGTAATGATGTTCATAACATCATTCGATTCATACATATAAAGATATCTTATTCGAAGGTTTAAACTTGTAATCACTAGAACATAGTTTAGTTAATTCTAAACTTGTTCGCATATAAAAGTTAATCCTTCTAACTTGAATTTTAAAATCAACTAAACACATGTTCTATATCTATATGATATGCTAACTTAATGATTTAAAACCTGGAAACACGAAAAACACCGTAAAACCGGATTTACGCTGTCGTAGTAACACCGCGGGCTGTTTTGGGTTAGTTAATTAAAAACTATGATAAACTTTGATTTAAAAGTTGTTATTCTGTGAAAATGATTTTTATTATGAACATGAAACTATATCCAAAAATTATGGTTAAACTCAAAGTGAAAGTATGTTTTCTAAAATGGTCATCTAGACGTCGTTCTTTCGACTGAAATGACTACCTTTACAAAAACGACTTGTAACTTATTTTTCCGGCTATAAACCTATAATTTTTCTGTTTAGATTCATAAAATAGAGTTCAATATAAAAACATAGCAATTTGATTCACTCAAAACGGATTTAAAATGAAGAAGTTATGGGTAAAACAAGATTGGATAATTTTTCTCATTTTAGCTACGTGAAAATTGGTAACAAATCTATTCCAACCATAACTTAATCAACTTTTATTGTATATTATGTAATCTTGAGATACCATAGACACGTATACAATATTTTGACCTATCATGTCGACACATCTATATATATTTCGGAACAACCATAGACACTCTATATGTGAATGTTGGAGTTAGCTATACAGGGTTGAGGTTGATTCCAAAATATATATAGTTTGAGTTATGATCAATACTGAGATACGTATACACTGGGTCGTGGATTGATTCAAGATAATATTTATCGATTTATTTCTGTACATCTAACTGTGGACAACTAGTTGTAGGTTACTAACGAGGACAGCTGACTTAATAAACTTAAAACATCAAAATATATTAAAAGTGTTGTAAATATATTTTGAACATACTTTGATATATATGTATATATTGTTATAGGTTCGTGAATCAACCAGTGGCCAAGTCTTACTTCCCGACGAAGTAAAAATCTGTGAAAATGAGTTATAGTCCCACTTTTAAAATCTAATATTTTTGGGATGAGAATACATGCAGGTTTTATAAATGATTTACAAAATAGACACAAGTACGTGAAACTACATTCTATGGTTGAATTATTGAAATCGAATATGCCCCTTTTTATTAAGTCTGGTAATCTAAAAATTAGGGAACAGACACCCTAATTGACGCGAATCCTAAAGATAGATCTATTGGGCCAACCAAACCCCATCCAAAGTACCGGATGCTTTAGTACTTTGAAATTTATATCATATCCGAAGGGTGTCCCGGAATGATGGGATATTCTTATATATGCATCTTGTTAATGTCGGTTACCAGGTGTTCACCATATGAATGATTTTTATCTCTATGTATGGGATGTGTATTGAAATATGAAATCTTGTGGTCTATTATTATGATTTGATATATATAGGTTAAACCTATAACTCACCAACATTTTTGTTGACGTTTTAAGCATGTTTATTCTCAGGTGATTATTAAGAGCTTCCGCTGTCGCATACTTAAATAAGGACGAGATTTGGAGTCCATGCTTGTATGATATTGTGTAAAAACTGCATTCAAGAAACTTATTTTGTTGTAACATATTTGTATTGTAAACCATTATGTAATGGTCGTGTGTAAACAGGATATTTTAGATTATCATTATTTGATAATCTACGTAAAGCTTTTTAAACCTTTATTGATGAAATAAAGGTTATGGTTTGTTTTAAAATGAATGCAGTCTTTGAAAAACGTCTCATATAGAGGTCAAAACCTCGCAACGAAATCAATTAATATGGAACGTTTTTAATCAATAAGAACGGGACATTTCAGATCGGTCAAGGTAAACACTTCCCTCAGAATTCACGAGTAAGACTTGGATGACAAAGGAGGAAAATAAAAGATGAAGATGACTTACAAAGTAATCTTCAAAAGAAATAATAGCAGCGGAAGAACAAACTAGAAATAAGCCACAGACAGCTATCGCAAACCTGAAACCCTAATTTTATGAAATTAGGGTTTTCTTGGAATTACCGACTGTTTCATAACCACAATACGTAATCGAACCCATACATATTAAATCAACCCTTAGTTGAAGAATCTAAGAGGAATAAACACCAAACGGTTACAAACCCTAATTTTGATAAGATAATCAAAATCAGAGCAGTACGCACAAAATCGAACAAGTTGCTCTGATACCATGTGAAAAAGTGTAATCACCTTCAACTATAGTTTTAGAACAAAACAAAACATTAAGAACTTTATTCAAAACCTTCGAATCTTAAACAACCAAAATCGGAATATCAATAAAACAAACTAACTAAATCACTATGACTTACAAACTATCAAGATCACAGGATAACTGCGAATGATTGGAGCAAAAGATGTGATCAATAAATATTGCAGAAATAGATGAAATTGACTTGAAAGAAAATCACATGAATATGAAAATATGGTTATGAACATTAAACTTAATCTGATTCATGCTTCAAATATACATGAACCAAGAAACATGCAGACAACCCCCATTTACATCTTCTTAAACATCACAACAGTCATTGTACTCTAGTCATTTATCCACCCAGCCACCTTTTGAACTAGCCATCACAACAGCATAACAAGACCTTCAAGTTTCCAGAAAATGCTCTTAAATCCTTCAACTTAATAAACTTGAAAAAACTCTAGAAAACACCACAAATTAATAAACATTATTTGTATTTCAAAATAAGTTTGATATAACATCATTATTTTGAACATTTTTTATTTCGTAACTTGTGTTTGCTAACTTGTACTGGTACATTTTATATTTGTTTGTATTATTTATGCGTATTATTTAGTAAATAAAATGGAGTTTTAGTGAAAGGTTAGTGAAAGGGGTTGGTGTTGATGTGGCGCTAATGTGAAATGGAGAAGTTCAGTTAAAAATTCAAATATATGGAGTGGCCTTAGAGAAAGAGATCATTTATTAAACCAAAAATATGGAAGATCTTTCTTTTCGAAAAACAAAACATAATGAATAATTTATCAAAACAACGAAGGCCAATGAAGCAGCCCAATGAAGCAGGAGACACGGGTTCAATTCTTGGTAAGGTTCAAGATTGAATTAATTGGTCTCTTGACTAGGGGGTGCCAATGTGCGCAATTCACTCGGTTACGGGTCTCGTCGCTCGGAGACTCATCACCAAGGGGTTTTACTCGCTAGTGAGAACCTAATGTAGTTGTCGCTATGGAGGTTTTCTCTGCGAACCAAAAATAAAAAAAAATAAAACAAAGACCCGATGGAATTAAAACCGATACCAAAAAAACAAATCACAAAAGTCATACATAGATTTAAGTGGGTTCTAAACTAAACAAAAACATGATAATTAAACCAAAGCACCCACTAAAACATTTAGAGAGGTAGACAAACGCAAAATATTATCGACTCCGTCTAAAAGACTACCAATGTCGCGAACCACCAAACAAAAACAAGGCCACACAAGAACAATTCAAAACCAAACCATCTACTAAATGGCATCCCATCATTGTCCTTCACCTCATTTATGAAACAACAAAATCGCGCCAAATTCAACACCTCACTTAAACAACTACTGGTACTACATAATTAACAACAATGCTTGCAAGGACGGCTTAAATTATTATAAGAGTTTTGAATAAAACTTAAAAGTGGTATACGTTTGTTTACATATTGTATATATATCATTTAGAGAAAATTGTGAACAGTGAATTCCGTAATAACACCCGATGGTATCAAACTATTAATATAATTAGTTTCTTTTATAATACAAGAGGCAATCTTGCCTGGATGACAGCCGCCTTTTTTTCTTCCTTAAAGGACTTAGGTTCGAACTCGCGCTCTGGCTTTCTTTTTATCTGCAACACGTTAGTTTTTTAGTGTGTACATTTAAAAACAAACAAACCAAATGTATATACTCCTTAAATGTTAGTATATTTTTATTCGAAAGTCACAAAAGATTTTGCAGCTAAGCATTATAAGTATAACTTGGGCCTCGGTTCCTTATTTTTAAAAATTTTTTTATTTTCCTTTTATTTTATTTTATCTCCTTATCAAATTTTTAAGTTAGTTTTAACCCTTAGTAATTTCTTGATTTTACGCCTTATTATTTTTTTTACTCCTTAAAATTTTTAATCTATAAATATAAATTTAGAAAAAATTGACTTTTTTCATAATAACCACATATAAAAATTTCGAGATCTAAAATGTCATCGAAAACATATAATTATGTACAACAAAAAGCTTTTCAAACGCACCGAAGCGCGTGATTAAATACTTGTTGTATTTATTCACAAAAAATGCTAAATTGTCAACGGACGTACTAGTATATTAACAAGTACAAGAATAATCGGAAGTTGGAACGACATATACAATTACAATTTATAATTAAAAAAATAATAATAGTAGTTAAGTCACTATCAATCAATTGTAATTTCAAGTGAAAGTATTATTGTTACAATCATACAAGATATGTTACTAAAATATGGAGTCTTGCCTCGCATACATAGCTAAAGACATTAACTTAGATTAAGAACTTGTAAAAACACGAAAGGGCAAATCGTGTGCATCTTTTTTTTTTTTTTTTTTTATTGTAGTTGTGTACAACCATAGTATTTGGTATTTGATTGGTCCAACTTTTTTTTTCAAAAAAACCATAACATATAACGGATCCGAAAATTAGCAAATATAGTCGATACGATAGGAATTCCAAACATAGCCAAAAAGAAAAGAAAAAATCACTTACATAAATCATAGGTCTGGCCAACAGGGGGAGGGGGTGAAATGTCTAGGGAGCAAAATACACGCCTTGCATGCTAAACACGGAAAACCATGCAACAACTGCACCAAAAATGCGAAAAATAAACCGATACAATAAGTGGCGACGGAGATCGAGAGAATGTCAACCGCCCCGCAAGCGAAATGACTAGGGAGGAAAATACACGGCTTGCATGCTAAACACTGAAAACCGTGCAACAACTACACAAAAACGCGAAAAATAAACTGATACAATAAATGACGACGGCAATCGAGAGAACGTCAATCGCCCTGCAACAAACATCATCAAACAAACACAGAACCCAACAACCACGTAACCGCCCGAGCCGTCTGTAGATGAGCCCATATTGCAAAGATACCGAAACCACCCACGGAGCTGGAACCAGATATCCAATAGGAAGATCATTGCCTGGTCCGAATCCGAAGGCACCTCCAGAAACAAAAATATGTGCAAGGCAAATTAAACCCACCGCAAACACCACCCATACCGCCACGGACCCCACAATTAACCATTACCAACTCCCCGGACTTCCACCTTCACCTGCCACCTCTAGCTGCCAAAGATGCCATCAGCCAACACAAGTCGGATCTTTAACTCTAATTGACCCTCTCCTTAAACATAATGTTTACCCTTTTTTTCGAGACTTTTATATTCATGATTTTGTTTAAACAAAACATTTTTATGAAGTTTAAATATGTATTTGTCTAAATATTTTTGGTTTTCTGGTGTTATTTGGAAACAGTGTCTAATTTTCTTTGGGCATTTTGATGTTGTTTAGAAATAGAAATATTGTATAACAACTGTTAATCTTGTGATCTAATGCAATTTGAATTACCGTATATATAATTATATAAATAAAATCTAATAATACATAAATGTCATTGACCATCATGGAAATCGTAATTCAATACGTAAAACTTTGTCGAAAAAGTCTATATATATAGAAATACAAAAGTCGAACATTGGCTCTCCCTGACCATTTCGTGTTAAAGAAACGTACGTCAAAGCACCTTTATCACTATCAAAACGGTACGTATTAAGGTGTGAAGTGGGATATTGGATATAAAAATTGGGGTTTTGAATAAGATCGCCTTTTTCTAGGCTTTAAGCAACGTGTATTTCGTTTGCATGACTTCATTCGTATTGGAAGATATATTGTGATATTTTGACTGTTAGAACACAAGTCCCAAATAACTCACAAACACATACTGAGTTTAAGAGGTGTAAACATAAATACATTTGGTGAAAAAAAAAAGGAATAAAACATTCACACTTTTATAATAATCGACAAAAACTTATATAACCATAATACATGAACCTAACACTAACTCACTAAGCCATTACCACTAGAAAATAGGTGCATCACTCCCATGTACATCATGTAGATATTCTTAGTGCATATTTGTAATCCCTAATTCGAAGAACATTTGTAACTAAATTCAGTCATGTAATAACGATCAATATTGTAACTGTGACTAATAAACTTATATGTGTATGTGCGTTAATGCTTTATAACAATAGTTAAACTGTCAACTCAGTCTACCGACTGAATCCGCACAATCGATCGATTGTCATAGACAGTCGACTGACTGTGTCTGGGGACAGTATATACGAGTTTGTGCCTTCATTGTATGATTATACATTCTATTTACCCTAATCTGTATTCTCTCGTTTCAGTCGTTCCCAACCCCTAACACCCTACCTCTAGGAGTCGTTCTAATCTAGCATATAGCCTAGGTTTGATCCGTTATTCGATTGACACTTGTGCTATTGTTTTCCGCCATTAGATCAAGTCTAGAACGATTCTAAGATCCATACAAATTCGTCTACACATATTAATCCATGATTTTGTATACCCATGATTTCCATGACTCATGTACTCCACTCGTTCACCATTTGAGTCAGACTACATGTTAAATTATTAAACAAAACATATAAACTAAATAATAATAACTAAACACACCACTTTTTAATCTATGTACACCTAACTACTTATTATACCCTTAATTATACTTAGACTAATAATACAAGTTCAACTCCTTAAATTAATCTAAAAGTATAATTGTGTGTTTATGAGACAAAATGTACATTGATAAAAAAGTGATGTGCAAGGATACATTGATAAAAAAATGTACATTGATCACCATCATTACATACATAAACCGATTAAACTAACATTGACCACAAATTTGTAATAAAACAAATTCATCAATACATATGTTTTTTTCTTAACGGCTCATCAATACATATGTTAGGTATTTATAATTTATTATTGTCATGTATATCTTAGATCCTAGTTTAGATCGGTTCTAAATATGATCAATATTTCTAGGTGAACCCCAAAAAAGTAAAAACAAGCTTAATTAAAGTTGTTCATGGCATATCCCCTACCTCAATCTAGGTCATGTCTAAAGTACATATGTATTGTTAATCAACCTCAAAACCAACAACCCATATATATTGTCTAGATTTGTCAATGCAAATGTAATATATAATATGTTTCATGCGAAATCAACCTCGAAAATAAGGAGCAAGATCAAGTTCGATGTAGTGTGTAGTGTAGTGACTCGAACTTTTCCATGATTATATATAGTAAATGAAAACTATATTTGCATGATTAAATGTTTCCAACATGTTAATCAATCAAACTTGTTAAGACTTGATTAATTGAAATAGGTTTCATGTAGACAATTGACCACCCAAATTGACCGGCGATTCACGAACGTTAAAACTTGTAAAAACTATATATATATATATATATATATATATATATATATATATATATATATATATATATATATATATATATATATATATATATATATATATATATATATATATATATATTTAGTTAACATGATATTATGATAATTAAGTATCTCATTAAGTATATTAACAATGAGTTATATACATAAAAATAAGACTACTAAGTTAAGAAACTCGAAACGATATATATAACGATTATCGTTATAACAACGTCTTACTAAATACATATGTATCATATTAAGATATTGTTACACTATATTTAACATGATAAAATGATAATTATATATATCATTAAGTATGTTAACAATGAACTACATATGTAAAACAAGACTACTAACTTAAGAATTTCGAAACGAGACATATATGTTACGATTATCGTTGTAACGACATTTTAATGTATATATATCACATTAAGATATATTCATACATCATAATATCATGATAATGTAATAATTTAACATCTCATTAGATATAATAAACAATGGGTTAACAACATTAAATGAGATCGTTAACTTAAAGGTTTCAAAACAACACTTACATGTAACGACTAACGATGACTTAACGACTCAGTTAAAATGTATATACATGTAGTATATTAAGATGTATTAGTACACTTTTGAAAGACTTCATGACACATATCAAAGTACTTCTACTTAATAAAAATGCTTACATTTACATTCTCATTCATTTTCATCAACAATTCTACTCGTATGCACCCGTATTCGTACTCGTACAATACACAGCTCCTATATGTATATACTATTGGTATATACACTTCAATGATCAGCTCTTAGCAGCCCTCATTTAGTCAACAAACATGTGGAACCATCATTTGGCAACTAGCATGAATTATTACACTAAAAATCAAATTACAATTTGCATATAATGACACCATGGTTCACGAAATTTAGCACTCACACATACACTTTCATTTTTCAATTTTCTTTCATCCATTTGATCTCTCTCTTGTTCCATGATGATGTTCTACGTGTCCTTCATCATCTTCATCAAAATCTAGCTCAATCTAGTTCAAAAATCCTAACATAAAACAACTTACAAAACAACTACTCAAGAAAACTTCAAGAACACTTTCAAGTTTGCAAGTCTACTTCCAAGCTTTCTAATCCATTCTAAGTAATCATCTAAGATCAAGAAACCTTTGTTATTTACAGTAGGTTATATTTCTTATTCAAGGTAATATTCATATTCAAACTTTGATTCGATTTCTATAACTATAAACTATCTTAATTCGAGTGATAATCTTACTTGAACTTGTTTTCGTGTCATGATTCTACTTCAAGAACTTTCAAGCCATCCAAGATCCTTTGAAGCTAGATCATTTCTTATCACTTCCAGTAGGTTGACATACTAAACTTGAGGTAGTAATGATGTTCATAACATCATTTGATTCATATATATATATATATATATATATATATATATATATATATATATATATATATATATATATATATATATATATATATAACTATCTTATTCGAAGAATTAAACTTGTAATAACTAGTACATAGTTTAGTTAATTCTAAACTTGTTCGCAAACAAAGTTAATCCTTCTAAATTGACTTTTAAAATCGACTAAACACATGTTCTATATCTATATGATATGCTAACTTAATGATTTAAAACCTGGAAACACGAAGAACACCGTAAAACCGGACATACGCCGTCGTAGTGAAACCGGGGGGCTGTTTTGGGTTAGATAATTAAAAACTATGATAAAATTTGATTAAAAAGTTATCCTTATGGGAAAATGATTTTTCTTATGAACATGAAACTATTTCCAAAAATCATGGTTAAACTCAAAGTGGAAGTATGTTTTTTCAAAATGGTCATCAAGACGTCGTTCTTTCGACTGAAATGACTACCTCTTACAAAAACGACTTGTAACTTGTATTTTCGACTATAAACTTATACTTTTTCTGTTTAGTTTCATAAATTTCAGTTCATTATGAAACCATAGCAATTGGATTCACTTAAAACGGATTTAAAACGAAGAAGTTATGGGTAAAATAAAATTGGATATTTTTGTTTGTTGTAGCTACGTGAAATTTGTAACAAATCCATACTAACCATAACTTAATTAACTTATATTGTATTATACATGTCTTGATAGACCATAGACACGTATAAAATGTTTTGACATATCATATCGACGTCATCTATATATATTATTTGGAACAACCATAGACACTCTATATGCGATAATGATCGAGTTAGCTATACAGGGTTGAGGTTGATTCCAAAATAATATATATACTTTGAGTTGTGATCGAGTCTGAGACTTGTATGCACTGGGTCATGGATTGATTCGAGATAATATATATTGATTTATTTCTGTACTACTAACTGTGGACAATTATTTGTGGACTACAAACGTTGGACTGTCAACTTAACAAACTTAAATCGTTAAAATGTAATAAAATATGGTATAATTATATTTCGATCATACTTTGATATATATATATATATATATATATATATATATATATATATATATATATATATATATATATATATATATATATATATATATATATATATATATATATATATATATATATATATATATATATATATATATATATATATATATATATATATATATATATATATTTGTTATAGGTTCGTGAATCAACCCGTGGCCAAGTCTTATTTTTCGACGAAGTGAAAATACGTGAAAGTGAGTTATAGTCCCACTTTTAAAATCTATTATTTTTGGGATGAGAATACATGCAGTTTTATAAATGTTTTTACAAAATAGACACAAGCGATCAAAATTACATTCTATGTTGAATTATCGAACCGAATATGCCCCTTTTTAGCTTGGTAGCCTAAGAATTGGTGTTTATGATAATTGCCACCAATTGACGTAAATCCTAAAGATAGATCTATTTGGCCCAAAAAGCCACATCTGAGTTACGGATGCTTTAGTACTTCGATTTATCATGTCCGATGAGAGTCCCGGAATAATGGCGATATTCTATATGCATCCTGTTAAGGTCGGTTACCAGGTGTTCATCATATGAATGATTTTTATGCAGGTTGCATGTTGTTTATGAGAAATGAAAATATGAAATCTTGTGGTTTATTATTACGATTTGATAAATATATAGGTTAAACCTATGACTTACCAACATTTTTGTTGACGTTTAAAGCATGTTTATTCTCAGGTGATTATTAAGCGCTTCTGCTGTTGCTTGCTAAATAAAGACAAGATTGGAGTCTGCATACTTGTATAATATTGTTTTAAAACTGCATTCGAAGACTTAAGTTGTTGTGTAATATTATTGTAAACCAATATGTAATGTTCGTGTGTAAAACGTTATCTTTTTAGATTATCATTACTTGATAATCTACGTTATGGTTTTTGAACCTTTATCGATAAAATAAAGGTTATGGTTTGTTTTAAAAACCAATGCAGTCTTTGAAAAACGTCTCATATAGAGGTCAAAATCTCGCAACGAAATCAATTAATATGAAACGTTTATAATCGATATGAACGGGACATTTCAGTTGGTATCAGAGCGTTGGTCTTAGAGAACCAGAAAATTGCAATAGTGTGTCTTATCGAGTTTGTTAGGATGCATTAGTGAGTCTAGACTTCGACCGTGTTTTTATTTAAAAACGATTGCTTAACACTTTTGTTAGAAACTATATATATTTTTACATGTAAATATTATGTGATATATTAATCTCTTAACGTGCTTGCTATTGTTTGATAGATGTCTACTTCTAGTACAAATCCCATCGACTCACCTAATAATAATGAAGAGTCGAATGTATTTTGGGAAGATTCACAAATTCCGGAAGAAGAGGAACCGGAAGAAGAAGAGGTTCCGGAGGAAGAAATATTAATAACTACAGAAAAACGGTTAAATAAAAGAAAATCCTCAACCAATGGACCAAAGTTAAAAATGGTCAATGGTGTTTCCGCCGAGGAAGCAAAATATTGAGAAAATTACCAATTTTCTGATGAATCGGATCCCGATGAGGATTCCGATGATGTTATAGAAATTACCTCGACCCAATTTGAAAAAGCAAAAGAAAATAATAAGGGAAAAGGCATCAAAATAGAGAAACCTAATTCCAACCCCGATGAACTTTACGTTAAACATGAAATACCCTGATGGGGTGTACCGTAAACACCCGTATTTCTTAAACTTTCACTATAACCCGGGAACATCTAAGCCACCAGGTTTTTCTAAACCATTTGTGAAAACGACGGCTCGCATTAGAGGAGCACCATATATCCCTAGGAAGTTAGCAAAACGAACCAAGTCCGAGGAGGAAGAAACGAGTGAGTCGGAATAAAGAGTTGTAATCATGTTGTGTAATATATGTATTGTAGCGTGGTTGTATTTTTATGTTATAAGTAAAAACTGCTTGTATTGTTTGTTAATTATCTTTTACAAATCTAATCCTCGTCTATTTTACAGTATAAAAACACACAATGGACGTTAAGGATAGAAAACCGAAAATTTTAGAAGACCTACCAATGGATATGATTGATGAAATCTTGTCTAGAGTCGGTCAGAATTTATCGGCACAATTATTTACGGCGAAATTAGTTTGTCGAACATTTGAAAGACGTTCCAAGCATGCCTTAGTTTATAAAAGGGTTTCCTTTGAAAGATGGGGTATATCACATTGGGGAGACTTTAAATTACGCCATGTTTTCTTTAAAGCATTAAGTGCGGGAAACCCAAATGCAATTTTACGCTACGGGTTAAGAACCTATTTTGACTCCACATATCCCAACATAGGACTTCGTTCTTTAGAAAGAGCTTCTAACATGCAACATAAAGAAGCATGTTATGTTTACGGGTTAGTGATGTTCGCTTCTTATCAAAGTGAGAAAAAGGACATCGGATTACAACTGTTAAATAAAACATTCCCACAAGTGACGGATTCGGTAGTTGGGGTGAGAAACAAGGTTTTTAGATTGTTACGGGGCTGTTGGGCATTACGTAACCCTCGTTTTTTTGACGACGTTACAACATGCTTCCTAGCCAACGGTCACAATGGTTATTTTTCACAAGACCAAGGATGGGAAATAATACTAGTAAAACCCAAATGCATGACTTGTTTCTGGACTTATGAATTACGTGTCTTTATTGCCTTTGCTGAACGACTTGCGTATTAACTAGAATTGTCTTCACAACTGTCTTGTATCAAAGTTATTGTGTGCTATACTTCATGCTATATGTAAAATAGCGGTATTGTAAGTTTGTAAAAATATTGTATAAAAGTTCGAACGCGAAATATTATTGTAATCAGTTTTTCATATAGAATTGTAGTAGTTGATTGGTATATTAGCTACTAAGTATGAACTTAACGGGTAGGTATTACCCGAATTAAAACTTATAAAACGCTAATATGAAGAAAAAGCTTTTATAAATAAGTTCATATTATGCTACAAAATACTATTGACTACTCTTAATATTCTATATGATTAACTTAATTCTTTTGGCTATTTTTGAAGGAAATGGCACCGACTACTTGTAGTGACCCGAACTTTTCCATGTTTATATATATTAATTGAGATTGATATCTACATGATTAAATATTTCCAACATGTTAAGCAATCAAACTTGTTAAGACTTGATTAATTGAAATATGTTTCATATAGACAATTGACCACCCAAGTTGACCGGTGAATCACGAACGTTAAAACTTGTAAAAACTATATGATGACATATATATGGATATATATATATATAGTTAACATGATACTATGATAAGTAAACATATCATTAAGTATATTAACAATGAACTACATATGTAAAAACAAGACTACTAACTTAATGATTTTTAAACGAGACATATATGTAACGATTATCGTTGTAAAGACATTTAATGTATATATATCATATTAAGAGATATTCATACATGATAATATCATGATAATATAATAATTTAAAATCTCATTTGATATTATAAACATTGGGTTAACAACATTTAACAAGATCGTTAACCTAAAGGTTTCAAAACAACAATTACATGTAACGACTAACGATGACTTAATGACTCAGTTAAAATGTATATACATGTATTGTTTTAATATGTATTTATACACTTTTGAAAGACTTCAATACACTTATCAAAATACTTCTACTTAACAAAAATGCTTACAATTACATCCTCGTTCAGTTTCATCAACAATTCTACTCGTATGCACCCGTATTCGTACTCGTACAATACACAGCTTTTAGATGTATGTACTATTGGTATATACACTCCAATGATCAGCTCTTAGCAGCCCATGTGAGTCACCTAACACATGTGGGAAACATCATTTGGCAACTAGCATGAAATATCTCATAAAATTACAAAAATATGAGTAATCATTCATGACTTATTTACATGAAAACAAAATTACATATCCTTTATATCTAATCCATACACCAACGACCAAAAACACCTACAAACACTTTCATTCTTCAATTTTCTTCATCTAATTGATCTCTCTCAAGTTCTATCTTCAAGTTCTAAGTGTTCTTCATAAATTCTACAAGTTCTAGTTACATAAAATCAAGAATACTTTCAAGTTTGCTAGCTCACTTCCAATCTTGTAAGGTGATCATCCAACCTCAATAAATCTTTGTTTCTTACAGTAGGTTATCATTTTAATACAAGGTAATAATCATATTCAAACTTTGGTTCAATTTCTATAACTATAACAATCTTATTTCAAATGATGATCTTACTTGAACTTGTTTTCGTGTCATGATTTTGCTTCAAGAACTTCGAGCCATCCAAGGATCCGTTGAAGCTAGATCCATTTTTCTCTTTTCTAGTAGGTTTATCCAAGGAACTTAAGGTAGTAATGATGTTCATAACATCATTCGATTCATACATATAAAGCTATCTTATTCGAAGGTTTAAACTTGTAATCACTAGAAATAGTTTAGTTAATTCTAAACTTGTTCGCAAATAAAAGTTAATCCTTCTAACTTGACTTTTAAAATCAACTAAACACATATTCTATATCTATATGATATGCAAACTTAATGATTTAAAACCTGGAAACATGAAAAACACCGTAAAACCGGATTTACGCCGTCGCAGTAACACTGCGGGCTGTTTTGGGTTAGTTAATTAAAAACTATGATAAACTTTGATTTAAAAGTTGTTATTCTGAGAAAATGATTTTTATTATGAACATGAAACTATATCCAAAAATTATGGTTAAACTCAAAGTGTAAGTATGTTTTCTAAAATGGTCATCTAGACGTCGTTCTTTCGACTGAAATGACTACCTTTACAAAAACGACTTGTAACTTATATTTCCGACTATAAACCTATATTTTTTCTGTTTAGATTCATAAAATAGAGTTCAATATGAAACCATAGCAATTTGATTCACTCAAAACGGATTTAAAATGAAGAAGTTATGGGTAAAACAAGATTGGATAATTTTTCTCATTTTAGCTACGTGAAAATTGGTAACAAATCTATTCCAACCATAACTTAATCAACTTGTATTGTATATTATGTAATCTTGATATACCATAGACACGTATACAATGTTTTGACCTATCATGTCGACACATCTATATATATTTCGGAACAACCATAGACACTCTATATGTGAATGATGGAGTTAGCTATACAGGGTTGAGGTTGATTCCAAAATATATATAGTTTGAGTTGTGATCAATACTGAGATACGTATACACTGGGTCGTGGATTGATTCAAGATAATATTTATCGATTTATTTCTGTACATCTAACTGTGGACAACTAGTTGTAGGTTACTAACGAGGACAGCTGACTTAATAAACTTAAAACATCAAAATGTATTAAAAGTGTTGTAAATATATTTTGAACATACTTTGATATATATGTATATATTGTTATAGGTTCGTGAATCAACCAGTGGCCAAGTCTTACTTCCCGACGAAGTAAAAATATGTGAAAGTGAGTTATAGTCCCACTTTTAAAATCTAATATTTTTGGGATGAGAATACATGCAGGTTTTATAAATGATTTACAAAATAGACACAAGTACGTGAAACTACATTCTATGGTTGAATTATCGAAATAGAATATGCCCCTTTTTATTAAGTCTTGTAATCTAAGAATTAGGGAACAGACACCCTAATTGACGCGAATCCTAAAGATAGATCTATTGGGCCTAACAAACCCCATCCAAAGTACCGGATGCTTTAGTACTTCAAAATTTATATCATATCCGAAGGGTGTCCCGGAATGATGAGGATATTCTTATATATGCATCTTGTTAATGTCGGTTACCAGGTGTTCACCATATGAATGATTTTTAACTCTATGTATGGGATGTGTATTGAAATATGAAATCTTGTGGTCTATTATTATGATTTGATATATATAGGTTAAACCTATAACTCACCAACATTTTTGTTGACGTTTTAAGCATGTTTATTCTTAGGTGATTATTAAGAGCTTCCGCTGTCGCATACTTAAATAAGGACGAGATTTGGAGTCCATGCTAGTATGATATTGTGTAAAAACTGCATTCAAGAAACTTATTTTGTTGTAACATATTTGTATTGTAAACCATTATGTAATGGTCGTGTGTAAACAGGATATTTTAGATTATCATTATTTAATAATCTACGTAAAGCTTTTTAAACCTTTATTGATGAAATAAAGGTTATGGTTTGTTTTAAAAATGAATGCAGTCTTTGAAAAACGTCTCATATAGAAGTCAAAACCTCGCAACGAAATCAATTAGTATGGAACGTTTTTAATCAATAAGAAAGGGACATTTTAGTGTGTATCCGAGCGTTGGTCTTAGAGAACCAGAATTTTGCATTAGTGTGTCTTATCGAGTTTGTTAGGATGCATTAGTGAGTCTGGACTTCGACCGTGTTTACTTGAAAAATGATTGCTTAACAAATTTTGTTGGAAACTATATATTTTTAACATGTGAATATTATGTGATATATTAATCTCTTAACGCGTTTGATATTATGTGATAGATGTCTACCTCTAGAACAAGTCCCATTGACTCACCTAATAATAATGAAGAGTCAAATGTAAATTGGAATGATTCGTGGACTGATTCACAAGTTCCCGAAGAGGAACCGGAAGAAGAGTCGGAACCGGAAGAAGAATCGGAACCGGATGAAGAAATAGAACCGGTGGGGGAAATAATAAAACGGTTAAGTAAAAGAAAATCCTCAACCAACCGACCAAGGTTAATTATTGTCAATGGTGTTTCCGCCAAGGAAGCAAAATATTGGGAGGATTACCAATTCTCCGATGAATCGGATTTCGACGAGAATTCCGATGATGTTATAGAAATTACCCCAACTGAATTTAAAAAGGCAAAAGAAAATAATAAGGAAAAGGGCATAAAAATAGAGAAATCTAATTCCAACCCCGATGAACTTTATATGTATCGTCAACCCCCGAAGTCCTTAAGTTGTAATAATGACCCGGGAACCTCTAAACCACCAGGTTTTTCTAAACCAATGTGAAAAACGACGGCTCATATTAGGGGAACATCGTATATCCCTAGAAACTTGGCAAAACGAACCAAAACCGAAGAAGAAGAAACAAGCGAGTCGGAATAAGATAGTTGTATTGGTGTGGTGTAATATATGTAATATAGTGTACTTATGCTTTATGATATATGTAAAAAATTGCTTGTATTAATAAGTACTTTTTTTATGAATCTAACTCTTGTCTATTTTACAGTATAAAAACACAAAATGGATAGACAACCCAATATTTTAAGAGACCTACCCGGAGACATGATTGATGAAATCTTGTCTAGAGTCGGTCAGAATTCTTCGGAACAACTATTTAAGGCGAGATCAGTTTGTAAGACATTCGAAGAACGTTCCAAGAATGCCTTGGTTTATAAAAGGCTTTCGTTCGAAAGATGGGGGATATCACATTGGGAAATCCATAAGTTACGATGTGTTTACTTTGACGCATATATTGCGGGGAACCCAAATGCTATTTTACGCAATGGGTTAAGAAATTATTTTGACTCAATATATCCGAATATTGGACTTCGTGATTTAGAAAAAGCGGCTAACATGCAACATAAAGAAGCATGTTATGCTTACGGATTAGTAATGTTCGCTTCTCACCAAAGTGAGAACAAGAACATCGGGCTACAACTATTAAACAAAACGTTCCCACAAGTGACGGAGTCGGTAATTGGGGTAAGAAATGAGGTTTTTAGATTGTTAAGGGACTGTTGGACATTACGTAACCCTCGTCCCTTTGACGACGTTACAACACGCTGTCTTATCAACGGCCATAACGGTTATGTTCCACAAGACCAAGGATGGGAAGTAATCCTAGTAAAACCAGAATGCATGACTTGTTTCTGGACGTATGAATTACGTGTCTTTATTGCCTTTGCTGAACGACTTGTGTACTAGCTAGAATTATCTTCACAACCATCTTGTATCAAATTTATTGTGTGCTATATTTCATGCTATATGTAAAATAAGCGGTATTGTAAAATATTGTGTAAAAGTTTGAACGCGAAATATTATTATAATCAGTTTTTCATATAGAATTGTAGTAGTTGAATTGTATATTAGTTACTAAGTATGAACTTAACGGGTAGGTACTACCCGAATTTAAACTTATAAAACGCTAATATGAAGAAAAAGCTTTTATAAATGAGTTCATATTATGCTACAAAATACAATTAACTACTCTTAATATTCTGTATGATTAACTTGTTCCATTTGACTATTTTGAAGGAAATGGCACCGACTACTCGACACACCGTGAATATGAATGAAGAGGAATTCCGTACTTTTCTAGCTTCAAACATAGCCGCAGTACAGGCTGCGCTACATACCAACAATAACCTTGGAACTAGCAGTACAGGAAATCGTGTAGGATGCACCTACAAAGAATTCACTGCCTGCAAACCTTTGGAATTTGATGGAACCGAAGGACCGATCGGATTGAAACGGTGGACCGAGAAGGTCGAATCGGTGTTTGCCATAAGTAAGTGTACTGAAGAAGACAAAGTGAAGTATGCTACGCATACCTTAATAGGTTCTGCGTTAACATGGTGGAATACCTATCTAGAGCAAGTGGGAAAAAATGATGCTTACGCACTACCGTGGTCTGCATTCAAGCACTTGATGAACGAGAAGTACCGTCCCAGAACCGAGGTCAATAAGCTCAAGACAGAACTTAGAGGGTTATGAACCCAAGGATTTGTTATTACCACGTACGAAAGACGATTCACAGAATTGTGCCTATTGTGTCCGGGAGCATTCGAAGATGAGGAAGAGAAGATCGACGCGTTTGTGAAAAGATTATCAGAAAGAATCCAAGAAGATATAAGTTTACACGAGCCCGCCTCCATACAACAGGCATGTAGAATGGCTCACAAACTAGTGAACCAGATTGAAGAAAGAATTAAAGAACAAACTGCTGAAAAGGCCAATGTGAAGCAAGTCAAAAGAAAGTGGGAGAAAAACGGTGATAAGAATCACCAATACAACAACAACAGCAATTACAACAATAATCGCAACAATTATCCCAACAATCCCAACATCAATCGCAACTACAACCAACGGCCCAACAACAACAACAACAACAACAGCAACTACAACAATCATCCCAACAACAATAATATCAGCAACAACAACAACAATCAGAAGCAGCTATGCCAAAGGTGTGAAATGTATCACTCGGGGTTCTGCACCAAATTTTGCAACAAGTGTAAAAGAAATGGTCATAGCGCGGCAAAGTGTGAGGTCTACGGACCAGGGGTTAATAGAACGAAAGGAACAAATAGTGTCGGAATGAGTAATGGCGGAGCAAGTAGTGTCGGAGCAAGTTATGCCAATGTAGTTTGTTATAAATGTGGAAAACCGAGCCACATTATTAGAAATTGCCCGAACCAGGAGAACACAAATGGACAAGGCCGCGGAAGAGTTTTCAATATTAATGCGGCAGAGGCACAGGAAGACTGGGAGCTTGTTACGGGTACGTTTCTTATTGACAATAAATCTGCTTACGTTTTATTTGATTCGGGTGCAGATAGAAGCTATATGAGTAGAGATTTTTGTGCTAAATTAAGTTGTCCATTGATGCCTTTGGATAGTAAATTTTTACTCGAATCAGCAAATGGTAAATTAATTTCAGCAGATAATATATGTCGGAATCGAGAAATTAAACTGCTTAGCGAAACATTTAAGATTGATTTGATACCAGTAGAGTTAGGGAGTTTTGATGTGATAATCGGTATGGACTGGTTGAAAGAAGTGAAAGCAGAGATTGTCTGTTACAAAAATGCAATTCGCATTATACGAGAAAAAGGAAAACCCTTAATGGTGTACGGAGAAAAGGGCAACACGAAGCTACATCTTATTAGTAATCTGAAGGCACAAAAACTAATAAGAAAAGGTTGCTATGCTGTTCTAGCACACGTTGAGAAAGTACAAACTGAAGAAAAGAGCATCAATGATGTTCCCATTACAAAAGAATTTCCCGATGTATTTTCGAAAGAATTACCGGGATTACCCCCACATCGATCCGTTGAATTTCAAATAGATCTTGTACCAGGAGCTGCACCAATAGCTCGTGCTCCTTACAGACTCGCACCCAGCGAGATGAAAGAACTGAAAAGCCAATTACAAGAACTTTTAGAGCGTGGTTTCATTCGACCAAGCACATCACCGTGGGGAGCTCCTGTTTTGTTTGTCAAGAAGAAAGATGGTACATTCAGGTTGTGTATCGACTACCGAGAGTTGAACAAACTTACCATCAAGAACCGCTACCCACTACCGAGAATCGACGACTTATTTGATCAACTACAAGGCTCGTCTGTTTATTCAAAGATTGACTTACGTTCCGGGTATCATCAAATGCGGGTGAAAGAAGATGATATTCCAAAGACTGCTTTCAGAACACGTTACGGTCATTACGAGTTTATGGTCATGCCGTTTGGTTTAACTAATGCACCAGCTATGTTCATGGACCTTATGAACCGAGTGTGTGGACCATACCTTGACAAGTTTGTCATTGTTTTCATTGATGACATACTTATTTACTCAAAGAATGACCAAGAACACGGTGAACATTTGAGAAAGGTGTTAGAAGTATTGAGGAAGGAAGAATTGTACGCTAAGTTTTCAAAGTGTGCATTTTGGTTGGAAGAAGTTCAATTCCTCGGTCACATAGTGAACAAAGAAGGTATTAAGGTGGATCCGGCAAAGATAGAAACTGTTGAAAAGTGGGAAACTCCGAAAACTCCGAAACACATACGCCAGTTTTTAGGACTAGCTGGTTACTACAGAAGGTTCATCCAAGACTTTTCCAGAATAGCAAAACCCTTGACTTCATTAACGCATAAAGGGAAGAAATTTGAATGGAATGATGAACAAGAGAAAGCGTTTCAGTTATTGAAGAAAAAGCTAACTACGGCACCTATATTGTCATTGCCTGAAGGGAATGATGATTTTGTGATTTATTGTGACGCATCAAAGCAAGGTCTCGGTTGTGTATTAATGCAACGAACGAAGGTGATTGCTTATGCGTCTAGACAATCGAAGATTTACGAACAAAATTATACGACGCATGATTTGGAATTAGGCGCGGTTGTTTTTGCATTAAAGACTTGGAGGCACTACTTATATGGGGTCAAAAGTATTATATATACCGACCACAAAAGTCTTCAACACATATTTAATCAGAAATAACTGAATATGAGGCAGCATAGGTGGATTGAATTGTTGAATGATTACGACTTTGAGATTCGTTACCACCCGGGGAAGGCAAATGTGGTAGCCGATGCCTTGAGCAGGAAGGACAGAGAACCCATTCGAGTAAAATCTATGAATATAATGATTCATAATAACCTTACTACTCAAATAAAGGAGGCGCAACAAGGAGTTTTAAAAGAGGGAAATTTAAAGGATGAAATACCCAAAGGATCGGAGAAGCATCTTAATATTAGGGAAGACGGAACCCGGTATAGGGCTGAAAGGATTTGGGTACCAAAATTTGGAGATATGAGAGAAATGGTACTTAGAGAAGCTCATAAAACCAGATACTCAATACATCCTGGAACGGGGAAGATGTACAAGGATCTCAAGAAACATTTTTGGTGGCCGGGTATGAAAGCCGATGTTGCTAAATACGTAGGAGAATATTTGACGTGTTCTAAGGTTAAAGCTGAGCATCAGAAACCATCAGGTCTACTTCAACAACCCGAAATCCCGGAATGGAAATGGGAAAACATTACCATGGATTTCATCACTAAATTGCCAAGGACTGCAAGTGGTTTTGATACTATTTGGGTAATAGTTGATCGTCTCACCAAATCAGCACACTTCCTGCCAATAAGAGAAGATGACAAGATGGAGAAGTTAGCACGACTGTATTTGAAGGAAGTCGTCTCCAGACATGGAATTCCAATCTCTATTATCTCTGATAGGGATGGCAGATTTATTTCAAGATTCTGGCAGACATTACAGCAAGCATTAGGAACTCGTCTAGACATGAGTACTGCCTATCATCCACAAACTGATGGGCAGAGCGAAAGGACGATACAAACGCTAGAAGACATGCTACGAGCATGTGTTATTGATTTCGGAAACAGTTGGGATCGACAACTACCGTTAGCAGAATTTTCCTACAACAACAGCTACCATTCAAGCATTGAGATGGCGTCGTTTGAAGCACTTTATGGTAGAAAGTGCAGGTCTCCGATTTGTTGGAGTGAAGTGGGGGATAGACAGATTACGGGTCCGGAGATTATACAAGAAACTACCGAGAAGATCATCCAAATTCAACAACGGTTGAAAACCGCCCAAAGTCGACAAAAGAGCTACGCTGACATTAAAAGAAAAGATATAGAATTTGAAATTGGAGAGATGGTCATGCTTAAAGTTGCACCTTGGAAAGGCGTTGTTCGATTTGGTAAACGAGGGAAATTAAATCCAAGGTATATTGGACCATTCAAGATTATTGATCGTGTCGGACCAGTAGCTTACCGACTTGAGTTACCTCAACAACTCGTGGCTGTACATAACACTTTCCACGTCTCAAATTTGAAGAAATGTTTTGCTAAAGAAGATCTCACTATTCCGTTAGATGAAATCCAAATCAACGAAAAACTTCAATTCATCGAAGAACCCGTCGAAATAATGGATCGTGAGGTTAAAAGACTTAAGCAAGACAAGATACCAATAGTTAAGGTTCGATGGAATGCTCGTAGAGGACCCGAGTTCACCTGGGAGCGTGAAGATCAGATGAAGAAGAAATACCCGCATCTATTTCCAGAAGATTCATCAACACCTTCAACAGCTTAAAATTTCGGGACGAAATTTATTTAACGGGTAGGTACTGTAGTGACCCGAACTTTTCCATGTTTATATATATTAATTGAGATTGATATTTACATGATTAAATGTTTCCAACATGTTAAGCAATCAAACTTGTTAAGACTTGATTAATTGAAATATGTTTCATATAGACAATTGACCACCCAAGTTGACCGGTGATTCACGAACGTTAAAACTTGTAAAAACTATATGATGACATATATATGGATATATATATATAGTTAACATGATACTATGATAAGTAAACATATCATTTAGTATATTAACAATGAACTACATATGTAAAAACAAGACTACTAACTTAATGATTTTTAAACGAGACATATATGTAACGATTATCGTTGTAAATACATTTAATGTATATATATCATATTAAGAGATATTCATACATGATAATATCATGATAATAAAATAATTTAAAATCTCATTTGATATTATAAACATTGGGTTAACAACATTTAACAAGATCGTTAACCTAAAGGTTTCAAAACAACACTTACATGTAACGACTAACGATGACTTAACGACTCAGTTAAAATGTATATACATGTAGTGTTTTAATATGTATTTATAAAATTTTGAAAGACTTCAATACACTTATCAAAATACTTCTACTTAACAAAAATGCTTACAATTACATCCTCGTTCAGTTTCATCAACAATTCTACTCGTATGCACCCGTATTCGTACTCGTACAATACACAGATTTTAGATGTATGTACTATTGGTATATACAATCCAATGATCAGCTCTTAGCAGCCCATGTGAGTCACCTAACACATGTGGGAACCATCATTTGGCAACTAGCATGAAATATCTCATAAAATTACAAAAATATGAGTAATCATTCATGACTTATTTACATGAAAACAAAATTACATATCCTTTATATCTAATCCATACACCAACGACCAAAAACATATACAAACACTTTCATTCTTCAATTTTCTTCATCTAATTGATCTCTCTCAAGTTCTATCTTCAAGTTCTAAGTGTTCTTCATAAATTCTACAAGTTCTAGTTACATAAAATCAAGAATACTTTCAAGTTTGCTAGCTCACTTCCAATCTTGTAAGGTGATCATCCAACCTCAAGAAATCTTTGTTTCTTACAGTAGGTTATCATTCTAATACAATGTAATAATCATATTCAAACTTTGGTTCAATTTCTATAACTATAACAATCTTATTTCAAGTGATGATCTTACTTGAACTTGTTTTCGTGTCATGATTCTGCTTCAAGAACTTCGAGCCATCCAAGGATCCGTTGAAGCTAGATCCATTTTTATATTTTCCAGTAGGTTTATCTAAGGAACTTAAGGTAGTAATGATGTTCATAACATCATTCAATTCATAAATATAAAGCTATCTTATTCGAAGGTTTAAACTTGTAATCACTAGAACATAGTTTAGTTAATTCTAAACTTGTTCGCAAATAAAAGTTAATCCTTCTAACTTGACTTTTAAAATCAACTAAACACATGTTCTATATCTATATAATATGCAAACTTAATGATTTAAAACCTGGAAACACGAAAAACACCGTAAAACCGAATTTACGCCGTCGTAGTAACACCGCGGGCTGTTTTGGGTTAGTTAATTAAAAACTATGATAAACTTTGATTTAAAAGTTGTTATTCTGGGAAAATGATTTTTATTATGAACATGAAACTATATCCAAAAATTATGGTTAAACTCAAAGTGGAAGTATGTTTTCTAAAATGGTCATCTAGACGTCGTTCTTTCGACTGAAATGACTACCTTTACAAAAATGACTTGTAACTTATATTTCTGACTATAAACCTATGCTTTTTCTATTTAGATTCATAAAATAAAGTTTAATATGAAACCATAGCAATTTGATTCACTCAAAACGGATTTAAAATGAAGAAGTTATGGGTAAAACAAGATTGGATAATTTTTCTCATTTTAGCTACGTGAAAATTGGTAACAAATCTATTCCAACCATAACTTAATCAACTTGTATTGTATATTATGTAATATTGAGATACCATAGACACGTATACAATGTTTCGACCTATCATGTCGTCACATCTATATATATTTCGGAACAACCATAGACACTCTATATGTGAATGTTGGAATTAGCTATACAGGGTTGAGGTTGATTCCAAAATATATATAGTTTGAGTTGTGATCAATACTGAGATACGTATACACTGGGTCGTGGATTGTTTCAAGATAATATTTATCGATTTATTTCTGTACATCTAACTGTGGACAACTAGTTGTAGGTTACTAACGAGGACAACTGACTTAATAAACTTAAAACATCAAAATGTATTAAAAGTGTTGTAAATATATTTTGAACATACTTTGATATATATGTATATATTGTTATAGGTTCGTGAATCAACCAGTGACCAAGTCTTACTTCCCGACGAAGTAAAAATCTGTGAAAGTGAGTTATAGTCCCACTTTTAAAATCTAATATTTTTGGGATGAGAATACATGCAGGTTTTATAAATGATTTACAAAATAGACACAAGTACGTGAAACTACATTCTATGGTTGAATTATCGAAATCGAATATGCCTCTTTTTATTAAGTCTGGTAATCTAAGAATTAGGGAACAGACACCCTAATTGACGCGAATCCTAAAGATAGATCTATTGGGCCTAACAAACCCCATCCAAAGTACCGGATGCTTTAGTACTTCGAAATTTATATCATATCCGAAGGGTGTCCCGGAATGATGGGGATATTCTTATATATGCATCTTGTTAATGTCGGTTACCAGGTGTTCACCATATGAATGATTTTTATCTCTATGTATGGGATGTGTATTGAAATATGAAATCTTGTGGTCTATTATTATGATTTGATATATATAGGTTAAACCTATAACTCACCAACATTTTTGTTGACGTTTTAAGCATGTTTATTCTCAGGTGATTATTAAGAGCTTCCGCTATTGCATACTTAAATAAGGACGAGATTTGGAGTCCATGCTTGTATGATATTGTGTAAAAAATGCATTCAAGAAACTTATTTTGTTGTAACATATTTGTATTGTAAACCATTATGTAATGGTCGTGTGTAAACAGGATATTTTAGATTATCATTATTTGATAATCTACGTAAAGCTTTTTAAACCTTTATTGATGAAATAAAGGTTATGGTTTGTTTTAAAAATGAATGCAGTCTTTGAAAAACGTCTCATATAGAGGTCAAAACCTCGCAACGAAATCAATTAATATGGAACATTTTTAATCAATAAGAACGGGACATTTCACTACTCGTCAGAACTTGAACATGAGTGAGAAAGACTTCCGTGTTTGCCTTACTACGAACATAGCCGCAGTGCAGGCCGTAATGCAAAATAACAACAATAACTCTGGTTCTAGCAGTGGAACTAATTCCACAAGAAATTGTGTAGGATGCTCCTACAAAGAATTTACTGCCTGCAAACCTTTGGAATTTGATGGAACCGAAGGACCAATTGGATTGTAACGGTGGACCGAGAAGGTCGAATCGGTGTTTGCCATAAGTAAATGTATTGAAGAAGATCGGGTGAAGTGCGCCACGCATACCTTCACAGGTACTGCGTTAACATGGTGGAACACCTATCTAGAACAAGTGTGACAAGATACTGCTTACGTACTATCGTGGTCAGCATTCAAGCACTTGATGAACTAGCAGTACCATCCCAGAAACGAGGTCAATAAGCTTAAGGTAGAGCTTAGAGGATTACAAATGCAAGGTTTCGACATTACCACGTACGAACGAAGATTCACAGAATTGTGCCTATTGTGTCCAAGAGCATTCGAAGATGAAGAAGAGAAGATCGACGCGTTTGTGAAAGGGTTACCAGAAAGAATTCAAGAAGATGTGAGTTCACACGAGCCCGCATCCATACAAAAGGCAAGTCGAATGGCTCATAAACTCATAAATCAAATCGAGGAAAGAATTAAAGAGCAGCCGGTCGAATAAGCCAACACGAAACAAGTCAAGAGAAAGTGGGAAGAAACCAGTGACAAGGGTCACCAATACAACAACAACAACAATCACAACCACAATCGCAACAACTATCCCAACAACCGCAACATCAATTGCAACAACAACAATCACAATCCCATCAATAAATACAACAAATGTCCCAACAACAACTACAACAACCGTCCCAACAACAATTCCAACAACAATCTCAATAACAACAACGGCAACAACAATCAGAAAATTCCATGTTATAGGTGTGACGGATATCATCCGGATAAATACTGTAGGGTTGTATGTACCAAATGTAATAGACCGGGTCATGGTGCGACGAAGTGTGAAACTTACGGACCAGCGACTAAAGGAACAAATAACGCCCACAT
This sequence comes from Rutidosis leptorrhynchoides, assembly GCF_046630445.1. NCBI lineage: Eukaryota > Viridiplantae > Streptophyta > Magnoliopsida > Asterales > Asteraceae > Rutidosis > Rutidosis leptorrhynchoides. The sequence goes on from NC_092334.1 coordinate 600,523,537, forward strand.
TATTCGTTTCAGATGCGGGAAGAAGGGCCACTAAAAAACTATGTGCCCAATTCAGGAGAATAATAAGGGGCAAAGCCGTGGAAGAGTTTTTAACATTAATGTGGAAGAAGTGCATGAAGACCCGGAGCTTGTTACGGGTACGTTTCTTATCAATGAAAAACCTGCTTATGTTTTATTTGATTTTGGTGCGGATAGAAGCTATACGAGTATAGATTTTTGTGCTAAATTAAGTGGTCCATTGACGCCTTTGGATAATAAATTTTTACTCGAATTAGCAAACGGTAAATTAATTACAGTAGATAAAATATGTCGGAATAGAGAAATTAAACTGGTTAGCGAAACGTTTAAGATTGATTTGATACCAGTAGAGTTAGGGAGTTTTGATGTGATAATTGGCATGGACTTGTTGAAAGAGATGAAAGCAGAAATTATTTGTTACAAAAATGCAATACGCATTATGCGCAAGAAGAGAAAACCTTTAATGGTGTACGGAGAAAAGAGCAAAGCTAAGTTAAATCTTATTAGTAACCTGAAGGCGCAAAAAATAATAAGAAAAGGTTGCTATGCCGTTCTAGCACACGTTGAGAAAGTCAATTCCGAAGAAAAGAACATCAATGATGTTCCTGTCGCAAAAGAATTTCCCGATGTATTTCCGAAAGAATTACCGAGACTACCTCCACAACGATCTGTTGAATTTCAAATAGATCTTGTACCGAGAGCTGCACCAATAGCTCGTGCTCCATATAGACTCACACCCAACGAAATGAAGGAACTCCAAAGCCAATTACAAGAACTTTTAGAGCGTGGTTTCATACGACCAAGCACATCACCGTGGGGAGCTCCTGTTTTGTTTGTCAAAAAGAAGGATGGTACATTCAGGTTGTGTATCGACTACCGAGAGTTGAATAAACTTACCATCAAGAACCGTTATCCACTGCCAAGAATCGACGACTTTTTTGATCAGCTGCAAGGTTCGTCAGTTTATTCGAAGATTGATTTACGTTCTGGGTATCATCAAATGCGGGTGAAGGAGGATGATATTCCGAAGACTGATTTCAGAACGCGTTACGGTCATTATGAGTTTATGGTTATGCCGTTTGGATTAACTAATGTACCAGCTGTATTCATGGACCTCATGAACCGAGTGTGTGGGCCATATCTTGACAAGTTTGTCATTGTTTTCATCGATGACATACTTATTTACTCAAAGAATGAACAAGAGCACGGAGAACATTTGAGAAAAGTGCTCGAATTGTTGAGGAAAGAAAAATTGTACGCTAAGTTTTCAAAGTGTGCATTTTGGTTAAAATAAGTTCAATTTCTCGGTCACGTAGTAAACAAGGAAGGTATTTAGGTGGATCCGTCAAAGATTGAAACCATTGAAAACTGGGAAACTCTGAAAACTCCGAAGCATATACGCCAATTTTTAGGACTGGCTGGTTACTACAGAAGGTTCATCCAAGATTTTTCCAAAATAGAAAAACCCTTGACTGCATTAACGCATAAAGAGAAGAAATTTGAATAGAAGGATGAGCAGGAGAAAGCGTTTCAATTGTTGAAGAAAAAGTTAACTACGACACCTATATTGTCATTGCCTGAAGGGAATGATGATTTTGTGATATATTGTGATGCCTCAAAGCAAGGCATCAGTTGTGTATTAATGCAACGAACGAAGGTAATTGCCTATGCGTCCAAACAATTGAAGATTCACGAGCAAAATTATACGACTCATGATTTGGAATTGGGCGCTGTTGTTTTTGTATTAAAAACTTGGAGGCACTACTTATATGGGGTCAAAAGTATCATATATACTGACCACAAAAGTCTCCAACATATATTTGATCAGAAACAACTGAACATGAGGCAGTGTAGGTGGATTGAATTGTTAAATAATTACGATTTTGAGATTCGTTACCACCCGGGGAAGGCGAATGTGGTAGTCGACGCTTTGAGTAGAAAGGACAGAGAACCTATGCGGGTAAAAGCTATGAATATAATTATTCGTACTAACCTCACTACTCAAATAAAGGAGGCTCAACAGGGAGTTTTAAAAGAAGGAAATTTGAAGAAGGAAATACCCAAAGGATCGGAAAAACATCTTAATATTCGGGAAGACGGAACTCGATATAGGGCTGAAAGAATTTGGGTACCAAAGTTTGAAGATGTGAGAGAAATGGTACTTAAGGAAGCACATAAAACTAGATACCCAATACATCTCGGAGCGGGAAAGATGTACAAAGATCTCAAGAAACACTTTTGGTGGCCGGGTATGAAAGCCGATATTTCTAAATACGTAGGAGAATGTTTGACGTGTTCTAAGGTCAAAGTTGAACATCAGAAACCATCAGGTCTACTTCAACAACCTGAAATCCCGGAATGGAAATAGAAAAACATTACCATGGATTTCATTACTAAATTGCCAAGGACTACAAGTGGTTATGATACAATTTGGGTAATAGTCGATCGTCTCACCAAGTCAGCACACTTTCTACCAATGCGAGAAGATGATAAAATGGAAAAGTTAACACGACTATACTTGAAGGAAGTCGTCTCCAGACACGGAATACCAATATCTATTATCTCTGATAGGGATGGTAGATTTGTTTCAAGGTTTTGGCAAACGTTACAACAAGCGTTGGGAACTATGACAATCCGGAAATTTCCGACCAAATTTAAACTTTATCTTTATATTATTCCGACATGATAAGCAATGTTTGTTAAGTAGAATTTAAAAAAAAAAAAAATTTAAACTTTGTTCATACATTCATTCAACCTCGACCAAACTCTGACGATTCACGAACTATTATATAAATGAATATGATTATATATATATATATATATATATATATATATATATATATATATATATATATATATATATATATATATATATATATATATATATATATATATATATATATATATATATATATATATATTATAATTTGAAAACGTTAACAAAGTATGAGATGTGTAATACTTTACATGAACGTATTTGTTTCAATATATGTTTAACATATTTATTGAAAGAATTAAAAGGTAATATCAAACGATTGAATTACCAGACACATTGTGATATGATTACGAGTCTCTGTTATGAGGTCCGCATTGATTTGAGAAATTTTTCCATTTTAACAATATTCGGAAAATGGCAAAGTGATTTTCAAGTAAAAACAAATATGTCAAATAACGATAACCGGCCAAAGGTTAGTAGAGATTCGTGTTTAACTTTCAACGCTTATTTTATAATGATTGCCTCGTGTCTCTTCATAAATTAATTATTTAGTTTTCATAATATTAAAACGTTATTTGATATAATAACTTTTATTATTTAAACGATTTTAATTTATATAAAACAACTTTGCAATATAATTAGTTTTGAAAAACTAAATATTATATTATTAAGATATTTCAAATATATATGATAAGTACAAATTTATATTTCTATATATATATATATATATATATATATATATATATATATATATATATATATATATATATATATATATATATTACAATAAGATAAAATATAAACTTAGTTATAAAAACATTTTGGTATAAATTACTTATATTAATAAACAATGAGAAGTTGATTTATAGAAGCAAATGACCAAAACACTCAAATGAATATGTTACATTTCAATTAGTATAATTATTGGTGAAATAAGTCTAATTATTGATAAAGGTACGTGTTGCGAAACGTAAAGTAAAAGTTTTCTAAGCATACGAAAGGATGTTCGAAAAACCGAAACTGGTACGTAAGTCAAGCGTCAACGTACAATTCATCGGTGCTAAAATTACAAATCAACTATACACGAGAATATAATATAATATTTAATTAATTCTAAAGATTAAATATATTATTTATTAAATAATATATATATATGTATACATAAAAAGTGTCGGCAAGGCTTTTTAGTGAATGTGAGCTGTATATCAAGTCCATGCAATCGCATGGACATTAAGACCAAACCCCATGCGATCGCATGGGGGGGTTGGTGGCAGCCACATCCCTTTAAATATCGATTTCTGGCTCGTTTCAATTCATACTTCACTCGATCTCTCTGCTCTCACTTATATATTATTATTATTATTATTATTATTATTATTATTATTATTATTATTATTATTATTATTATTATTATTATTATTATTATTATTATTATTATTATTATTATTATTATTATCAATCTTATAGTTAGGAGTATTATTATTAGTAATATTTACATAAAATACTACGACGAGGTTATGAGCGAGTTATTTCAAAACGGGTTTTATGAGCGGGATAGAGTTAAAGAAATTATGGGTTATAGCTATGGAGGTTATGAGTATTGTTCGGGGGTATGCTCGTGAGGTCAAACTAGTGTTTATCATCTCCGTTGCGTCTACGTACTTTCCTTCAATATTGAATCACAATATTGATACGTGAGCATTCATATCTTATGTTTTATATATTAATAGTGTATCCCTGACTAGTGCTCGAGTATATATGTTTATGCATGCTTGTATGCTTTAATTTTGTCGTTAGATAGTTTATGATGAATCACAAATTTGATACATATGATACTGATATAAAGTATATGATATGCATGTTTTTGGAATGATGACAAAAAATTATTAACTTTTCATTTAGAAATCGCGTGATTTCGATGAACGGATTAAAAGATATGGTCAACTGAATTATGGTTAATGTTAATTGAAATTGTGTTTAAAACTGTAAATTAATATTTAAACAAATTGTCTATGAGATTGATAAATTGGATTTTTAGATATTACTAATCGAGTAAATGAATTTCTATATAAGGCACGGCTTGTTTTGTTGAACAATTGTCAAAGTTGACTGTCGTATCATGTTTTAAAGCTTTATAAACACTATAATCTGATTCTACAAGTATTGGAAAACTATATGAAATAATAAAATATTTTCGATTGCCATGATAATTCAAATATAATATAGCTCCTGAAATAAATAATATTTTGAGTTTGATAAACTATAAATTCGTTCAATTATCAAGACTTATACTATGATAATAAACACGTATAGATTTAAAGATCATATTAGGTCAGGTTGACTTTTGAGATGACTTTTGTTAACTTTTGCATGTCGGTCTCGAGCATTAGGATTGTGATACACTATGACCCGACCTAGCTTGTTAGACATTTATTGACCAACATATGTTCTCTAGGTTGAGATCTATGGTTACTTTGCATTCCAAGTTTCGGTCACATTTCGATGAATGACTTTATATGCTGCTAAAGTGAGTTTCATTTACTCCCTTTTTAATTGCTTTTGCAATCTATATTTTTGGGCTGAGAATACATGCACTTTATTTTAAACGCAATGGATACAAGTACATACTAAATTCTACACCGAGTTTGAATCGAAAATCCCTTAGCTTTGGTAACTAGTAACTGCCGGTTATAAGAACTGGTGGGCGCGAGTAGTTATATATGGATCCATAGGGCTTGACATCCCCGTCTGTTCCAGGTATAGAAACCCTAGCCTGAACTATAAAACAGACGTATGCTATTTGAGTTTAGTACACGTTGGTTTGCGTGTATTGTACATGTTGGTTGCATGTATATTAAAACAGGGGTACTTATTATAACGTTAAAGTTTAGTTACTAGGGTGCTCAATTTCGTAGAATATTTTGATAAACGTTTCTGGATGAAACAACTGAAATCTTGTGATCTACCTTTATATACAGATTATGCGCAACACTAAACTATGAACTCACCAACCTTTGCGTTGACACTTTTAAACATGTTTATTCTCAGGTTTCTAAAAGTCTTCCGCTGTTTGCTTATACGTTATACAAGATATGTGCATGGAGTCATACATGCTTTATTCGAGAAAACTTTGCATTCACAAAATCATCACCATGTACCTTATTTTGACTGCATTGTCAACGGATGTATTATGGTAAACTATTATTTACGGTGATTGTCTATATGTAGAAATCATCAGATGTCGAAAACCTTGGAATTTGATATTCATTTATGGTGTGCCTTTTCAAAAGAATGCAATGTTTACAAAACGTATCATGTAGAGGTCAGTACCTCACTATGAATTCGATGAATGATGTATTCGTCCAAGTGGATTTGGACGGGTTATCACAGGAACTCGTCTATATATGAGTACTGCCTATCATCCACAAACCGATGGGCAGAGTGAAAGGACGATATAAACTCTTGAAGACATGCTACGAGCATGTGTTATTGATTTTGGAAACAGTTGGGATCGACATCTACCGTTAGCAGAATTTTCCTACAACAACAGTTACCACTCGATTATTGAGATGGCACCGTTTGAGGCACTTTATGGCAGAAAGTGCAGGTCTCCAATTTGTTGGAATGAAGTGGGGGATAGAGAAATTACGGGTCCAGAAATTATCCAAGAAACTACCGAGAAAATCATTCAAATTCAACAACGGTTGAAAACTGCCCAAAGTTGAAAAAGAGCTACGCGGACAGTAAAAGAAAAGATATAGAATTTGAAATTGGTGACATGGTCATGCTTAAGGTATCACCTTTGAAAGGTGTTGTTCGATTTGGTAAACGGGAGAAACTGAATCCAAGGTACATTGGACCATTCAAGATTATAGATCGTGTCGGACCTGTAGCTTACCGACTTGAATTACCTCAACAACTCACCAGCGTACATGATACTTTTCACGTATCGAATCTGAAGAAATGCTTAGCCAAAGAAGATTTCACTATCCCTTTAGACGAAATCCAGATCAATGAAAAACTTCAATTCGTTGAAGAACCCGTCGAAATAATGGATCGTGAGGTTAAAAGACTTAAGCAAAACAAGATACCAATTATTAAGGTTCGATGGAATGCTCGTAGAGGACCCGAGTTCACCTGGGAACGTGAAGATCAGATGAAGAAGAAATACCCGCACCTATTTCCAGAAGATGCGTCAACACCTCCAACTGCTTGAAATTTCGGGACGAAATTTATTTAACGGGTAGGTACTTTGTGACCCGAACTTTTCCATGATTATATATAGTAAATGAAAACTATATTTGCATGATTAAATGTTTCTAACATGTTAATCAATCAAAGTTGTTAAGACTTGATTAATTGAAATAGGTTTCATGTAGACAATTGACCACCCAAATTGACAGACGATTCACGAACGTTAAAACTTGTAAAAACTATATATATATATATATATATATATATATATATATATATATATATATATATATATATATATATATATATATATAGTTAACATGATATTATGATAATTAAGTATCTCATTAGGTATATTAACAATGAGTTATATACATAAAAATGAGACTACTAAGTTAAGAAACTCAAAATGATATATATAACGATTATCGTTATAACAATGTCTTACTAAATACATATGTATCATATTAAGATATTTTTACACTATATTTAATATTATAAAATGATAATTATATATATCATTAAGTATGTTAACAATGAACTACATATGTAAAACAAGACTACTAACTTAAGAATTTCGAAACGAGACATATATGTTACGATTATCGTTGTAACGACATTTTAATGTATATATATCACACTAAGATATATTCATACATCATAATATCATGATAATGTAATAATTTAACATCTCATTAGATATAATAAACATTGGGTTAACAACATTAAATGAGATCGTTAATTTAAAGGTTTCAAAACAACACTTACATGTAACGACTAACGATGACTTAACGACTCAGTTAAAATGTATATACATGTAGTATATTAAGATGTATTTGTACACTTTGGAAGACTTCATGACACATATCAAAGTACTTCTACTTAACAAAAATGCTTACATTTACATTCTCATTCATTTTCATCAACAATTCTACTCGTATGCACCCGTATTCATACTCGTACAATACACAACTCCTATATGTATATACTATTAGTATATACACTTTAATGATCATATCTTAGCAGCCCTAATTTAGTCAACAAACATGTGGAACCATCATTTGGCAACTAGCATGAATTATTACACTAAAAATCAAATTACAATTTGCATATAATGACACCATGGTTCACGAAATTTAGCACTCACACATACACTTTCATTTTTCAATTTTCTTTCATCCATTTGATCTATCTCTTGTTCCATGATGATTTTCTAAGTGTTCTTCATCATCTTCATCAAAATCTAGCTCAATCTAGTTCAAAAATCCTAACATAAAACAACTTACAAAACAACTACTCAAGAAAACTTCAAGAACACTTTCAAGTTTGGCAAGTCTACTTCCAAGCTTTCTAATCCATTTCAAGTAATCATCTAAGATCAAGAAACCTTTGTCATTTACAGTAGGTTATCTTTCTTATTCAAGGTAATTTTCATATTCTAACTTTGATTCTATTTCTATAACTATAAACTATCTTAATTCGAGTGATAATCTTACTTGAACTTGTTTTCGTGTCATGATTCTACTTTAAGAACTTTCAAGCCATCCAAGATCATTTGAAGCTAGATCATTTCTTATCACTTCCAGTAGGTTTAAATACAAAACTTGAGCTAGTAATGATGTTCATAACATCATTCAATTCATATATATATAACTATCTTATTCGAAGATTTAAACTTGTAATAACTAGAACATAGTTTAGTTAATTCTAAACTTGTTCGCAAACAAAGTTAATCCTTCTAACTTGACTTTTAAAATCAACTAAACACATGTTCTATATCTATATGATATGCTAACTTAATGATTTAAAACCTGGAAACACGAAGAACACCGTAAAACCGGACATACGCCGTCGTAGTGAAACCGGGGGCTGTTTTGGGTTAGATAATTAAAAACTATGATAAAATTTGATTTAAAAGTTTTCCTTCTGGGAAAATGATTTTTATTATGAACATGAAACTATATCCAAAAATCATGGTTAAACTCAAAGTGGAAGTATGTTTTTCAAAATGGTCATCAAGACGTCGTTCTTTCGACTGAAATGACTACCTCTTACAAAAGCGACTTGTAACTTGTATTTCCAACTATAAACTTATACTTTTTCTGTTTAGTTTCATAAATTTCAGTTCATTATGAAACCATAGCAATTGGATTCACTCAAAACGGATTTAAAACGAAGAAGTTATGGTTAAAACAAAATTGGATATTTTTGCTTGTTGTAGCTACGTGAAATTTGTAACAAATCCATACTAACCATAACTTAATTAACTTATATTGTATTATACATGTCTTGATAGACCATAGACACGTATACAATGTTTTGAGATATCATATCGATGTCATCTATATATATATATATATATTATTTGGAACAACCATAGACACTCTATATGCGGTAATGATCGAGTTAGCTATACATGGTTGAGGTTGATTCCAAAATAATATATATACTTTGAGTTGTGATCGAGTCTGAGACTTGTATGCACTGGGTCGTGGATTGATTCGAGATAATATATATTGATTTATTTCTGTACTACTAACTGTGGACAATTATTTGTGGACTACAAACGTTGGACTGTCAACTTAACAAACTTAAATCGTTAAAATGTAATAAAATATGGTATAATATATTTCGATCATACTTTGATATATATATATATATATATATATATATATATATATATATATATATATATATATATATATATATATATATATATATATATATATATATATATATATATATATATATATATATATATATATATATATATATTTGTTATAGGTTCGTGAATCAACCCGTGGTCAAGTCTTATTTTCCGACGAAGTGAAAATACGTGAAAGTGAGTTATAGTCTCACTTTTAAAATCTACTATTTTTGGGATGAGAATATATGCAGTTTTATAAATGTTTTTACAAAATAGACACAAGTGATCAAAATTACATTCTATGTTGAATTATCGAACCGAATATGCCCCTTTTTAGCTTGGTAGCATAAGAATTGGTGCTTATGATAATTGTCACCAATTGACGAGAATCCTAAAGATAGATCTATTTGGCCCAGCAAGCCTCATTCGAGTTACGGATGCTTTAGTACTTCGATTTATCATGTCCGATGAGAGTCCCGGAATGATGGGGATATTCTATATGCATCCTGTTAAGGTCGGTTACCAGGTGTTCATCATATGAATGATTTTTATGCAGATTGCATGTTGTTTATGAGAAATGAAAATATGAAATCTTGTGGTCTATTATTACGATTTGATAAATATATAGGTTAAACCTATGACTCACCAACATTTTTGTTGACGTTTAAAGCATGTTTATTCTCAGGTGATTATTAAGCGCTTCCGCTGTTGCTTGCTAAATAAAGACAAGATTGGAGTTTGCATGCTTGTATAATATTGTTTTAAAACTGCATTCGAAGACTTAAGTTGTTGTGTAATATTATTGTAAACCAATATGTAATGTGTAAAACGTTATCTTTTAGATTATCATTACTTGATAATCTACGTCATGGTTTTTGAACCTTTATCGATAAAATAAAGGTTATGGTTTGTTTTAAAAACGAATGCAGTCTTTGAAAAACGTCTCATATAGAAGTCAAAACCTCGCAACGAAATCAATTAATATGAAACGTTTATAATCGATATGAACGGGACATTTCATGTAGACTCAAGGCGTCTTGTGGGATAAAGTTAAGGAAGACCAAATCAAACGCGGATGTCCTTTATTCATTGAAACGGTCTGCTAGGTGTGTCTTGGACGATGAAGTCAAATCGAAAGGGGAATATCCCGAAAGACAAACTTTCAAGTTGTCCTGAATGATGTTTAATCCTAAGTCCTATCAACGATCATTGGATCATGAAATTGACTACTTCACCAAAGCCAATTTTCTTGGTTTAGTGTTTTGAATTGTCTTCTACAAACACTACAAATCCCATTTTGGATTTTGGGTCTTATGTAAACTGATTTGTCTTGATGTTGTCAAATTGTTGTGCTTCCATTTGAAGTTTTATGTCGCCGAGTATCATTTTTTGTTTTTTCATTGAGGAATGATTTCATTAGCTATTTAACAACATGCCCATAACAGTAGATATCCATGGATATCGGATGATTACATATCGCATCAATATTCATTATAATTTATTCATTTACATGATTACATCCGTTAAATTAATATTCATATCCATATAAACACTACAAGAAAAATAAGTTTTAGTGACGAAGGCTATTGGTCACTAATAACACTAAAATGGTCACTAAATCAACTTAATAACCAAAATAGGTTAGTCACTTCTCGTCACTATAGATCCGTCACAAAATATTTTTAGAGACCAAAATACCAAAATTGGTCACTATAGTGACCATTTGTTTGGTCACTAATATCGTTTAGTGACCAAAATTTAGTGACCACTTTTTTAATGGTAACTAAATGGCATTATTAGTGACCAAATATCGAGTCGTCACTAAAAGATCGTCACAAATGAGCATTTTTCTTGTAGTGAAATCAATATTGATCTAGGTTAGCTCGTTCGAATGGTTTGCTTTGTATGGTTGGTTTGGTTTTGCTTGTCGTTAATTCTAGTGCGCTTGATCCATCATTAGTTAGATATTGTTCCATTAGTTTTTGAGTTAGTTTTATTGGTACGGTCGTTGTTGCATGTTTTTCGGTTGTTTCTTTGTTCGTCTTTTTATATTTCGATGAATTGTCTTTGTTATAATAAGCGTTAATTTAGCCCAAAAAAAATCAATATTCATCATAATTTATATCCATATACTTAATTCAATTCATGTATTTATATCGATATTCGTTAAATTAAGAGGTTTGGTGAATATCATTTATATATTCAAGAATATTTTAAAATACTTGAGAATGTGAAAAGAAACAAAAATGTATTTCAACAAAAAAAAAAAAAAAATTCCATCGCATATGAAAACTCAGTTACAAGAACGGTTACAATTAAACAAAGATTTTGACAAATGTAAATATTTATCTTTATGTTTAATTAGCCTCTAAGAGTTCGTGCGTTGCACGGCTACTCTTAATCAAATAAACTGAAAACTTATATGTTATATTAATTAAAGGTATGCCAATGAGGCTTTGCCTCATTGGTAACCATGCTTGCATGGTTTTCGAGGAGATCCGGGTTCGAGTCTCACCAGGGGGTTTTCCCCACCTGCCCGTTTGGATGGTGGCGGTTTCCTCCTGGAACATGCGATGCGATGCGATCTAACCACTAACTGTGCGATGAAAAACTAACATGCCGTTCAAAAAAAAAAAAAAAATTTTAATTAAAGGTATGATAAAAAAGTACAAAATTACGCTTACATGACAACTACAAAATGTCCAAAAACAACCTAGGAGAGTGATTATTAATGTACGTCCCAGTTCCACTTTTCAAAAATAATACAAATATCAAGTAAGTTATACCAAAACCCATAAACATAAAACTTTGCATATGGATAGTAGATCAACCAAAAAGTAGCATTTTTAATAATTATATGTCTTGAACCACCATCAAAATCTTTAATAGTTACACATCGTGTATCATCAACCAAGTTCATTACCCACATTACCAAAAGAAAAACAGAATAAGAAGTCCCAAGAAAATTGACTGGTTGACCAAAAAACCACCAGATAGTGTCTCTTGGGTTAAATAAGCAGCATAAACCAAACCTATAATCCTATTCCAACCCTGCAGTTCCGAATAACATTCCAAAAAATCACAACCGTTGGCCTTTGACTTCTCCGTCTGTCACATAAAAGTCCACCAATTACCACATATTAAAATTTTCATTATGCCAAAATGCCACCACTTTCAATGATATTTGTCATCCTCTTATTTTGACATAAGCATTAGTAAAAGATTAAATTTTGAATATCTAAAATGCTTATGCCAGAATAATAATTATCACAAATGCACAGATAAGAGATGAAGATACTGCACAATTGAGCACTTTTATAGTTAACTAATCCGAAAAATACTACTTTTTAAACGGGACATTAACTAGTATATACTACATGTTTGGAATATAATAAATTACATGCGATCCATTCATAACACCTAAAGAAGTACTTTTTGTACAAAGGAAGTTAAATTACCTGCACTCCATTTATAACACAGTGACTGATAAATCCAAGCACTAACTGGTATGTAGTAACTTCAGTTCTAGGTGATTCAAAGATCTCTAGATATTCTTTTTGTTTTGCTTCCCCATTGATGAAATTGCTTCAAGTCCACTTTCTATTGTAATTGTACATGGCATATTAGTAGTAAGGAATAATCATATTATGTTGACTACCAAAAATATCAAACGAACTAACATTATGTTTAGTTACGCATGTAACATCAATATTTTTAGTGATAAAAAATAACAATCTATTTCATGTAAACATTTGCAAATGAAAAAGTAAAGGTACATTCAAAATTACTCAGTATCTAATAAGTTGTTTTCAATAAAGTCTCTTCCGTATTCAATATCACATAGTTTGATTTGAAATAAGAGTAACGAATCCTGAGCTGCTGAGAAAGACATGAAAATATTTATAATAAACAATGATGGATAGTAGAAGAGCTAATTTGTTATAACGAAACTGAGCATCTGAACGACGGTTGGAGTGTAGTACATGACGGTGTTGATTCCAGTAAATTGTTGAAACGCCTGCACATCAAGAAAATGTTACGGGCTGTTTATTTTTTTATTTTTTTAGCATTGAAGTTTTTAAATATATTTTCATTGTCATTTTATCGTATGAAGTGTCGTTTGGATAAATTGTCTGTAGATATAAGTGTTTGTTCAGAAAACTGTAGAAAAATTTGTTTCCTTTTCATACTAAATGAGCATTTACATAACACTTAAATGACAGTTTTACCCTTGATATCCAAATTAGTGTTGAAGAACAACTTTTTAAAACATATTTTTTTCCGATTTATACAAAAGAATTAGATTATAATAGTAACACTATTGCTTTTGTAATCATATTTAACCTAATAGTTATCTAAATGTTTGAATATGCGGGTCAACCCAAACACATACAATTTAGCTCCTCTGAGATGAGCCATTTCAACCATTACTATACGTACCCATCTTGCCCCGCTCTCAATACTTATATTGCCATTTCATACCACGTGACTACTCGGCTTCTGCAACTCGGGAAGTGCTCGGTCAAAAATTGGATCTACTTGGAAAATCAGTCAAAATTCGGGACAAACTCGGAAATATTCATAAAATCGGTCAAAATTAGTTTTAGTCACATTTGGTCAAAGTCGGTCAAAACTCGGACTTACTTGAAAAATTTCTCAAATTCGTGATTATTCGAAAAATCGGTCAAAATTAGTAATAGTCAAACGGGGTCAAACTTTGTCAAAATCATAGACATAATATTGGGGAACATGTACCTCGACAACTGTAGGTTGAACTCCAAAAAGTTCGACGAAAGCTTAATAAAAGCCCGGCTTGTGAGGCGTCCCTCTCGCATTAGAGTTCCTAACCTCGCCTCGCTCTTATGACTCCGCATACAAACATTCCTGAAATATAATATAATCAGTTAACATCTAAGATTTTAAACCAATTATAACCTTCAAAATAACCGCTTTTCTTCACATAAGATTCATTATGAACTTTAAAGTCCAAACCGACAAAGTTAATATTAATTAGATCAGAATATAAAGTGAATCCATTAGGTATGGAAAATTTGATGACTACTTATAAATGAGTCAATTAGGTTTGTGTTCAATCCCAAATAATCAAGCAGATATTTTTCGCTGAAGTTGAACCGGTTCATTCTTTTAATACTCGAAGTTCTCTATAGTTTAGTTTTCATGCACAAAACTTCTTTTATATTACTCGCAATAATAAAGATACTGAGATAATGAGATACTATAATTTAGCAAGTATATATTTGGCAAACATATTTTTTATAATAAAGAAGCTGAACATTTTGGACATAATAGTATTCCGTCTACAAAACCAGGGTTTTCACCGATTTAGGCTGATACAGAAAAAAGAGTGTTTTAGCCCATCACCTGATGCACCCGAATTGTCCAATTTTAACCTCTAGCCAATGTGACGCAAATTAATTCCAATTCAGGGAAAAGTATAAGATAAACAATTACCTATAGCTGCAAGTATTCTTCAGTTGACAAAGTCTTGGCAAATAGGCAAGCATAACCAGATTTCCAAAAAATAGCTAAAACGTACATAGATACACAAAACAATATATATAAAATCAAAAATCACAAATAGGAAAAAATAGATCTTTGCACATACAATGAAAGTTCAACACTTGTCATTTGTCAATGAAGTTACCTGATTGACAGAACCTAGTCCCCCTCTCATGTTTTGTGGGGCTATCTAAGCTACATAGACATGAACTTCATTCGCTTTCTAATAACAATCTGCTTTAGAAGAGAATAAATTATATATAGAAAGCTTACCTTATACGATATGATACCAACACCAAATCTTCCAACAAACGCTCCATGTAAAGAAAGCTTACCTTATATGATATGATACCGTTAACAATAAGTACGATTGTGGCTTGTAGCAAAAATCTTTAAGTTTGTAGCAAACCTGATATGAGATGAGTTCTAATATACCTGCAGCTTTTATATTTCATGAATCATTTTATTATACACTTGAAGTCCAATGAAAGTTATAAATACATCTGCACTTTATTAGAACAGTTTCAGGTGGCATAATGAAAATTTTAATTGACTTGCTATCTAGACCTATATTTGAAGAAAACTTGAAACATGAAAAATGTTCTAAATCTAATATTTAAGCTTCGATGATCAAAATTTGAATCGAAAACTGCCTACAAAATTCTAATTTCAATTTGAGTTATTGAGACAAACTTTGACTTTTTCAGTATGAATTTGTCTCAAAATTTAAGGATCAAACGAAAGAATTATGAACTGAAATTTTGTAGATAGATTCACGATATGATGGTGAATCAAACAACAATTTTTGTTTTCTCTAAATCGTTCCGAATTAATCCGTGCACCAACGAAGTTCGATTTTTCGGTTAAGAAAACATAAATGTAAGTCAATTAAATTAATTGTAATTAATAAAACACATTAACATTAACAAACCTATAATCAGACCTGTAACATTGTGAACACAATATTTCTAAAAAAAAAAAAAAACCGATTATATTAGAAATTATATTATATGTAAGTTAATAAAAAAGAATAAAGTAATATGTGGATTAATGAACAGGTTAAATTACATACCCATTTTTTTTTTTTTTTTTAAAGGCAAGGTTAGTGATTAGTTGTTAGACTCGAACCTGGATCACTCTCGAATCCATAAAACATGAATACCAATGAAGCAAGACCTCATTGGCAAATTACATACCTATTTATGCATGCTCATGGATAAAGTACCACTGATCTATCGATATGGTCTTAAACCCATATAATTATACCTTATATCTAATTGAGATAGTCCAAATAAATAGTACTATTTGGACTATCTCAATTTCACACTAAAGCATTGAGATAGTCCAAATAAATAGTACTATTTGGACTATCTCAATTTCACACTAAAGCCCTCAAACTTTATCCAACGTACGAATCGGCCCCCTCTCCAATACTACTATTTGAACTATCTCAAACTCATACTAAGGACCCGAAACTTTATCCAACGTACGAATCGGCCCCTCCCCAATTTTCCTAAAAAAACCCCACACCCTCGAGAAAATACAAAACACCCCCCAACCCTACCCCCTTACCCCGACCCGACTCGTCTCCCCGTTATTATAACTATAATAATATTATATAATATATTTCGTCATTTCATCTTTTTTTTATTTTTTTTTATTTTTTTCCCTTTTTTCAAAAAAAACCCTAAACTTTGTTCAAAAATTAAAACCGCCCCCCCCCCTAAAAAAAACAGGAGAGTAAAGTGTCAAATAACCATTTTCATAAAAAATCTTAACTAAACTCTACCCAAATATTCAACGGATCATATCTTCGCGCTCGCAACGAGTTAAATTTTTCCGACATCATCGTTAAACTCGAAATAATTTTAGGAACACAATGTCACTAACTATACGCAAAATGGAATCTTTTTAAAAAATGCTAAATATTTGAGGTACTTTTCATACACGTTGATTTTGCGTTAAAATTTTAAAAGTCGACAATTCCGTAACGAAACGCGGAGATGCACATAGCACATATATTGTTAATTTAAAATAACATTTAAATCTTTCACGGATTATACCTTTTAGTTCGACTCGAGTTGCGCTTCAACGACATCATCGTTAGCCACGAAATAATTTTACAAACTAAACGCACTAAAATATATTGAAAACCGAACCCCCGGCGCGAAGCGAGGGTTCGTAAACTAGTTGGAACTAATTAACACCATCAAGATGAATACGAATGATGAATCTGGATTGATCCTCCGGATATCTCACGTAATTTAATCAGCACAAGCCCAAAAATTGAAATCCGACTGGGATTTAACAGTCGGTTTAAAAAAAAACTTAGAGTGAAAAATATGTTGAAATCCGTCAACAGATCATCATTAATACTCTATACGATCATTGACGGGCGACGGCTCCGGCAATTAATGATGAACACGTGCATTGTTTAAATAAACGAATCTTAAACATATATATGAATGAATAAACGAAACTAATATCTGTACATCTTGGCGATGGCTTGATGATGAACACATGTATTGTTTGAAACGAATCTCAACATATATATGAAATCGTTTTTGTTGTCGGTTGAACTTAGGGTTTTGTAGAAAGTGTATTTGGGTGGAAACAGCAAAAATTGTACGGATCAGTGGCTAATTTCGTAGCGATTTAATCAAATATATTGGTGAATGGAACAATGGACGCCATGATGATACTGACGGCCGGAGATTTCATTGAGGGTGTAAGATTTAGAAGAGAGAGATCAGTTGAGATTTTCATGGGAGAGAGTGGTTGTGAAATTCACAGGAGTTTATACATTGGTACACGTGTTATTTTGTAGCACTTTTTGAAAAAAATAGGAAAAGCAGATGTGAGAGACACGTGTTTGCTGTAGAAGGTGTGTCAGTCTGTATTTGACACCTAGGATTTGTCTTCACGCTTTATGTGAGGGAAGGGATGGTTAATTACACTTTTTTATTGTACTTGGTGAAGTGATATTAATTTCAAAATTATATGCTTTATACATAATTAAAATGTGAGAAAAATAATTGACCTTAAAACTATTTATACCTTGCTAAGTCATGTTTTAACAAAAATAATAATATGACAGAAAATTCAAAACGCTCAAAAAGAACATTAAAATAAATAAAATATCATTTTCGTCATCTAGACGAACTCTAATAGGAAGACACCATCAGAGAGTCTTACTCCTTGTTCTCTTTTAAGGTGATCTTAGAAATTTTAACACAACCTAGAACTTAAAATTATGCGTCATCAAAAAATACTACATTTGGCGGCGCATATTAATGAGTAAAAATGTACACTTAGTGAAGCGATATTAGTTTCAAAATTATATGTGTTATACATAATTACAATGTGAGAGAAATAATATGCCTTAAAACTATTTATATCATGCTAAGTCATGCTTTAACAAAAATAAAAACATAAAATAATAATATGATAAAAATTCAAAACAATTAAAAACAACATTAAAATGATAAAAATATCATTTTCCTCATTTAAACGAACTCTAATAGCAAGACACCTTTAAGGAGTCTTGCTCCTTATCCTCTTTTAGGGTGATCTTAGGAATTTCAGCATAATCTGAAATCGAAAATCATGCGCCGCCAAATGATACTATATTTGGCAGCCCATATTAATGAGTTAAAATTTGTACTTAGTGAAGTGATATTTGTTTCAAAATTATATGCGTTATACACACTAATATGTGAGAAAAATAATAGGTCTTAAAACTATTTATACCATGCTAAGTCATGTTTTAACAAAAATAATAATATAATAAAATTTAAAACGTTTAAAAATTACATTAAAATGAATGAAATATCATTTTCATCGTATAGACGAACTCTAATGGCAAGACACCTTCAAGGAGTCTTGCTCCTTGTTCACTTTTAGGGTGATCTTAGGAATTTCAGCACAATCCGAAATCGAAAATCATGCGTCGCCAAATGATACTACATTTGGCGGCGCATATTAATGAGTTCAAATTTGTATTTAGTGAAGTGATATTAGTTTCAAAATTATATGCGTTATACAAAATTACAATGTGAGAGAAATAATAGGCCTTAAAACTGTTTATACCATGATAAGTCATGCTTTAACAAAAATAATAGTAATATGATAGAAATATTCAAAACGCTTAAAAAGAACATTAAAATGAATAAAATATCATTTTCGTCATCTAGACGAACTGTAATAGGAAGACACCTTCAGGTAGTCTTGCTCCTAGTTCTCTTTTAAGGTGATCTTAGGAATTTTAGCACAACCTGAAACCGAAAATCATGCGCCGCCAAATGATACTACATTTGGCGACGCATATTAATGAGGTAAAATTTGCACTTAGTGAAGTGAAATTAGTTTCAAAATTATATACGTTATACATAATTACAATGTGAGAAATAATAGGCCTTAAAACTATATATACCATGCTAAGTCATGCTTTAACAAAAATAGAAATATGATACAAATTCAAAACGTTTAAAAATAACATAAAAATGATTAATTAATAAAATTTCATTATCGTTATCTAGACGAACTTTAATGTCAAGACACCTTCAGAGAGTCTTGCTCATTGTTCTCTTTTAGGGTGATCTTAAGATTTCAGCACAATTTGAAACCGAAAATCATGCGCCGCCAAATGATACTACATTTGGCGGCGCATATTAATTGTGACGCTCCGTACAAAACCATCATGTACGAATCGTCAACAACAGGTCCATTACACGTACAATACTACATGCTGTTTTAAAACAAGTTTTGCATTCAAAAAGGGTAACGTTTTACAAAAGATAACATGACACAAAGGTCGTTACAAGCCATTATTCAAATAACATAAGTGGTGAATGCAAGATAAAAGTTCCATGATATAACAACCCGGAAATTTTCAACAAAATTTAAACCAAATCTTTACACGATTTCACTTAACCTCGACTAATTCCGATGATTCACGAACCATTATTTGTAAATAATTATTTATTAATATTAAATTGTTATATTAATATCATTATTATCAATCATCATTATCATTTACAATTATTATTACTCTCAATATTATTAATATTATTATTATTAATAATTATTATTATCATTAATAATATTAGTATTATCACTTTTACTAAAAGTGATAAGATTTTTATAAATATCATTATTATTAATGTCATTATTATACTTGGTATTAATTACTATTATTATCATTATAATTATTTATCATTATTATTATCTCTATTATTATTTATCATTAATAATATTATTATTATTATTAATATAATAATAATAATTATAAATTCTATTATTATTATTATTTGCATTTTTATTATTAATAGTATTATTATTATTAATATATCTTTTATTATTAATTAAAAAAATAATAAATAAATATAGAAGTCAAGAACAGACCACGATATATATATATTTTTGTATCTGCTTTCTTTATTTTTTTATATAGATTCAGATCTGCTTTTATTTTTTATATAAATCACGAGTAGTTTATTTATTTATTTATTTATTTTCCTGATTATTTTTTTATATACCTACTAGTTTCAATTTTGTAATTGTTCTATCATCACTCGCTATAAATCAATCGAATTTCTCATTGTTTTGACAACATCATTCAATCCATTATCAATCCCAATTCTTATCAACAGCCTTCATATGAAAAAGAAATCAGAAAAACCAATAAAAGCTCGCTACCTCTGTTCATGATGCAATTTTTCAAAACCTTAAATTCGAACGAAATTTCAAAAAGTGTAAATGTAGTTCTGTCAAAAATTCCTCACTCAAACTATCTGCAAAGTATCAAACACCAATTTTTCCTATCGAATTCTAATTATTAAGTCAAAGTTTTAATTTCAAAAAGTCAACAGATTGTTCATCATGAAATTCGTATTTGTTTTAGTGTTTCTGTTGAAATTAATGATTCAGAAAGTTTCTATAAAAGATTTGCAACATATTTTGTTTAGGAATCGTGAGCTAAAACATCCTCAAATTCATAACCAAATTTTTTTTAAAACCACGACATACAGCAGCATTTTTTTTATCCATTTACCTAAAGTCAATCATTTCTGTTTCAATTTCACATCATAAAACAAACCTTGAACTCGCTGTATTGATTATGGATGATCCCTGGTCGATCGTGTTTTGGAAGAAGAAGATGAAGAAAAGAGGCAGCAGATTATACGGGTTAAATATAAATATAATACGAGTTATAACAGAAAAGTAGCAAGCAGAGCATTGGTCTAAGTTGAAATGTCCCGTTCTTATTGATTAAAAACGTTCCATATTAATTGATTTCGTTGCGAGGTTTTGACCTCTATATGAGACGTTTTTCAAAGACTGCATTCATTTTTAAACAAACCATAACCTTTATTTCATCAATAAAGGTTTAAAAAGCTTTACGTAGATTATCAAATAATGATAATCTAATATATCTTGTTTACACACGACCATTACATAATGGTTTACAATACAAATATGTTACAACAAAATAAGTTTCTTGAATGCAGTTTTTACACAATATCATACAAGCATGGACTCCAAATCTTGTCCTTATTTAAGTATGCGACAGCGGAAGCTCTTAATAATCACCTGAGAATAAACATGCTTAAAACGTCAACAAAAATGTTGGTGAGTTATAGGTTTAACCTATGTATATCAAATCGTAACAATAGACCACAAGATTTCATATTTCAATACACATCCCATACATAGAGATAAAAATCATTCATATGGTGAACACCTGGTAACCGACAATAACAAGATGCATATATAAGAATATCCCCATCATTCCGGGACACCCTTCGGATATGATATAAATTTCGAAGTACTAAAGCATCCGGTACTTTGGATGGGGTTTGTTAGGCCCAATAGATCTATCTTTAGGATTCGCGTCAATTAGGGTGTCTGTTCCCTAATTCTTAGATTACCAGACTTAATAAAAAGGGGCATATTCGATTTCGATAATTCAACCATAGAATGTAGTTTCACGTACTTGTATCTATTTTGTAAATCATTTATAAAACCTGCATGTATTCTCATCCCAAAAATATTAGATTTTAAAAGTGGGACTATAACTCACTTTCACAGATTTTTACTTCGTCGGGAAGTAAGACTTGGCCACTGGTTGATTCACGAACCTATAACAATATATACATATATATCAAAGTATGTTCAAAATATATTTACAACACTTTTAATATATTTTGATGTTTTAAGTTTATTAAGTCAGCTGTCCTCGTTAGTAACCTACAACTAGTTGTCCACAGTTAGATGTACAGAAATAAATCGATAAATATTATCTTGAATCAATCCACGACCCAGTGTATACGTATCTCAGTATTGATCACAACTCAAACTATATATATTTTGGAATCAACCTCAACCCTGTATAGCTAACTCCAACATTCACATATAGAGTGTCTATGGTTGTTCCGAAATATATATAGATGTGTCGACATGATAGGTCGAAACATTGTATACGTGTCTATGGTATCTCAAGATTACATAATATATAATACAAGTTGATTAAGTTATGGTTGGAATAGATTTGTTACCAATTTTCACGTAGCTAAAATGAGAAAAATTATCCAATCTTGTTTTACCCATAACTTCTTCATTTTAAATCCGTTTTGAGTGAATCAAATTGCTATGGTTTCATATTGAACTCTATTTTATGAATCTAAACAAAAAAAGTATAGGTTTCTAGTCGGAAAAATAAGTTACAAGTCGGTTTTGTAAAGGTAGTCATTTCAGTCAAAAGAACGACGTCTAGATGACCATTTTAGAAAACATACTTCCACTTTGAGTTTAACCATAATTTTTGGATATAGTTTCATGTTCATAATAAAAATCATTTTCTCAGAATAACAACTTTTAAATTAAAGTTTATCATAGTTTTTAATTAACTAACCCAAAACAGCCCGCGGTGTTACTACGACGGCGTAAATCCGGTTTTACGGTGTTTTTCGTGTTTCCAGGTTTTAAATCATTAAGTTAGCATATCATATAGATATAGAACATGTGTTTAGTTGATTTTAAAAGTCAAGTTAGAAGGATTAACTTTTGTTTTCAAACAAGTTTAGAATTAACTAAACTATGTTCTAGTGATTACAAGTTTAAACCTTCGAATAAGATAGCTTTATATGTATGAATCGAATGATGTTATGAACATCATTACTACCTTAAGTTCCTTGGATGAACCTACTGGAAAAGAGAAAAATGGATCTAGCTTCAATGGATCCTTGGATGGCTCAAAGTTCTTGAAGCAAAATCATGACACGAAAACAAGTTCAAGTAAGATCATCACTTGAAATAAGATTGTTATAGTTATAGAAATTGAACCAAAGTTTGAATATGATTATTACCTTGTATTAGAATGATAACCTACTGTAAGAAACAAAGATTTCTTGAGGTTGGATGATCACCTTACAAGATTGGAAGTGAGCTAGCAAACTTGAAAGTATTCTTGATTTTATGAAACTAGAACTTTTGGAATTTATGGAGAACACTTAGAACTTGAAGATAGAACTTGAGAGAGTTCAATTAGATGAAGAAAATTGAAGAATGAAAGTGTTTGTAGGTGTTTTTGGTCGTTGGTGTATGGATTAGATATAAAGGATATGTAATTTTGTTTTCATGTAAATAAGTCATGAATGATTACTCATATTTTTGTAATCTTATGAGATATTTCATGCTAGTTGCCAAATGATGGTTCCCACATGTGTTAGGTGACTCACATGGGCTGCTAAGAGCTGATCATTGGAGTGTATATACCAATAGTACATACATCTAAAAGCTGTGTATTGTACAAGTACGAATACGGGTGCATACGAGTAGAATTGTTGATGAAACTGAACGAGAATGTAATTGTAAGCATTTTTGTTAAGTAGAAGTATTTTGATAAGTGTATTGAAGTCTTTCAAAAGTGTATAAATACATATTAAAACACTACATGTATATACATTTTAACTGAGTCGTTAAGTCATCGTTAGTCGTTACATGTAAGTGTTGTTTTGAAACCTTTAGGTTAACGATCTTGTTAAATGTTGTTAACCCAATGTTTATAATAACAAAAGAGATTTTAAATTATTATATTATCATGATATTATGATGTACGAATATCTCTTAATATGATATATATACATTAAATGTCGTTACAACGATAAACGTTACATATATGTCTCGTTTCAAAATCATTAAGTTAGTAGTCTTGTTTTTACATATGTAGTTCATTGTTAATATAATTAATGATATGTTTACTTATCATAATATCATGTTAACTATATATATAACCATATATATGTCATCATATAGTTTTTTTACAAGTTTTAACGTTCGTGAATCACCGGTCAACTTGGGTGGTCAATTGTCTATATGAAACCTATTTCAATTAATCAAGTCTTAACAAGTTTGATTGCTTAACATGTTGGAAACATTTAATCATGTAAACATCAATCTCAATTAATATATATAAACATGGAAAAGTTCGGGTCACTACAGTACCTACCCGTTAAATAAATTTCGTCCCGAAATTTTAAGCTGTTGAAGGTGTTGACGAATCTTCTGGAAATAGATGCGGGTATTTCTTCTTCATCTGATCTTCACGCTCCCAGGTGAACTCGGGTCCTCTACGAGCATTCCATCGAACCTTAACAATTGGTATCTTGTTTTGCTTAAGTCTTTTAACCTCACGATCCATTATTTCGACGGGTTCTTCGATGAATTGGAGTTTTTCGTTGATTTGGATTTCATCTAACGGAATAGTGAGATCTTCTTTAGCAAAACATTTCTTCAAATTCGAGACGTGGAAAGTGTTATGTACAGCCGCGAGTTGTTGAGGTAACTCAAGTCGGTAAGCTACTGGTCCGACACGATCAATAATCTTGAATGGTCCAATATACCTTGGATTTAATTTCCCTCGTTTACCAAATCGAACAACGCCTTTCCAAGGTGAAACTTTAAGCATGACCATCTCTCCAATTTCAAATTCTATATCTTTTCTTTTAATGTCAGCGTAGCTCTTTTGTCGACTTTGGGCGGTTTTCAACCGTTGTTGAATTTGGATGATCTTCTCGGTAGTTTCTTGTATAATCTCCGGACCCGTAATCTGTCTATCCCCCACCTCACTCCAACAAATCGGAGACCTGCACTTTCTACCATAAAGTGCTTCAAACGGCGCCATCTCAATGCTTGAATGGTAGCTGTTGTTGTAGGAAAATTCTGCTAACGGTAGATGTCGATCCCAACTGTTTCCGAAATCAATAACACATGCTCGTAGCATGTCTTCAAGCGTTTGTATCGTCCTTTCGCTCTGCCCATCAGTTTGTGGATGATAGGCAGTACTCATGTCTAGACGAGTTCCTAATGCTTGCTGTAATGTCTGCCAGAATCTTGAAATAAATCTGCCATCCCTATCAGAGATAATAGAGATTGGTATTCCATGTCTGGAGACGACTTCCTTCAAATACAGTCGTGCTAACTTCTCCATCTTGTCATCTTCTCTTATTGGTAGGAAGTGTGCTGATTTGGTGAGACGATCAACTATTACCCAAATAGTATCAAAACCACTTGCAGTCCTTGGCAATTTAGTGATGAAATCCATGGTAATGTTTTCCCATTTCCATTCCGGGATTTCGGGTTGTTGAAGTAGACCTGATGGTTTCTGATGCTCAGCTTTGACCTTAGAACACGTCAAACATTCTCCTACGTATTTAGCAACATCGGCTTTCATACCCGGCCACCAAAAATGTTTCTTGAGATCCTTGTACATCTTCCCCATTCCAGGATGTATTGAGTATCTGGTTTTATGAGCTTCTCTAAGTACCATTTCTCTCATATCTCCAAATTTTGGTACCCAAATCCTTTCAGCCCTATACCGGGTTCCGTCTTCCCGAATATTAAGATGTTTCTCCGATCCTTTGGGTATTTCATCCTTTAAATTTCCCTCTTTTAAAACTCCTTGTTGCGCCTCCTTTATTTGAGTAGTAATGTTATTATGAATCATTATATTCATAGATTTTACTCGAATGGGTTCTCTATCCTTCCTGCTCAAGGCATCGGCTACCACATTTGCCTTCCCCGGGTGGTAACGAATCTCAAAATCGTAATCATTCAATAATTCAATCCACCTACGCTGCCTCATATTCAGTTGTTTCTGATTAAATATGTGTTGAAGACTTTTGTGGTCGGTATATATAATACTTTTGACCCCATATAAGTAGTGCCTCCAAGTCTTTAATGCAAAAACAACCGCGCCTAATTCCAAATCATGCGTCGTATAATTTTGTTCGTGAATCTTCAATTGTCTAGACGCATAAGCAATCACCTTCGTTCGTTGCATTAATACACAACCGAGACCTTGCTTTGATGCGTCACAATAAATCACAAAATCATCATTCCCTTCAGGCAATGACAATATAGGTGCCGTAGTTAGCTTTTTCTTCAATAACTGAAACGCTTTCTCTTGTTCATCATTCCATTCAAATTTCTTCCCTTTATGCGTTAATGCAGTCAAGGGTTTTGCTATTCTGGAAAAGTCTTGGATGAACCTTCTGTAGTAACCAGCTAGTCCTAAAAACTGGCGTATGTGTTTCGGAGTTTTCGGGGTTTCCCACTTTTCAACAGTTTCTATCTTTGCCGGATCCACCTTAATACCTTCTTTGTTCACTATGTGACCGAGGAATTGAACTTCTTCCAACCAAAATGCACACTTTGAAAACTTAGCGTACAATTCTTCCTTCCTCAATACTTCTAACACTTTTCTCAAATGTTCACCGTGTTCTTGGTCATTCTTTGAGTAAATAAGTATGTCATCAATGAAAACAATGACAAACTTGTCAAGGTATGGTCCACACACTCGGTTCATAAGGTCCATGAACACAGCTGGTGCATTAGTTAAACCAAACGGCATGACCATAAACTCGTAATGACCGTAACGTGTTCTGAAAGCAGTCTTTGGAATATCATCTTCTTTCACCCGCATTTGATGATACCCGGAACGTAAGTCAATCTTTGAATAAACAGACGAGCCTTGTAGTTGATCAAATAAGTCGTCGATTCTCGGTAGTGGGTAGCGGTTCTTGATGGTAAGTTTGTTCAACTCTCGGTAGTCGATACACAACCTGAATGTACCATCTTTCTTCTTGACAAACAAAACAGGAGCTCCCCACGGTGATGTGCTTGGTCGAATGAAACCACGCTCTAAAAGTTCTTGTAATTGGCTTTGCAGTTCTTTCATCTCGCTGGGTGCGAGTCTGTAAGGAGCACGAGCTATTGGTGCAGCTCCTGGTACAAGATCTATTTGAAATTCAACGGATCGATGTGGGGGTAATCCCGGTAATTCTTTCGGAAATACATCAGGAAATTCTTTTGCAATGGGAACATCATTGATGCTCTTTTCTTCAGTTTGTACTTTCTCGACGTGTGCTAGAACAGCATAGCAACCTTTTCTTATTAGTTTTTGTGCCTTCAAATTACTAATAAGATGTAGCTTCGTGTTGCCCTTTTCTCCGTACACCATTAAGGGTTTTCCTTTTTCTCGTATAATGCGAATTGCATTTTTGTAACAAACGATCTCCGCTTTCACTTCTTTCAACCAGTCCATACCGATTATCACATCAAAACTCCCTAACTCTACTGGTATCAAATCAATCTTAAATGTTTCGCTAACCAGTTTAATTTCTCGATTCCGACATATATTATCTGCTGAAATTAATTTACCATTTGCTAATTCGAGTAAAAATTTACTATCCAAAGGCGTCAATGGACAACTTAATTTAGCACAAAAATCTCTACTCATATAGCTTCTATCCGCACCCGAATCAAATAAAACGTAAGCAGATTTATTGTCAATAAGAAACGTACCCGTAACAAGCTCCGGGTCTTCCTGTGCCTCTACCGCATTAATATTGAAAACTCTTCCACGGCCTTGTCCATTCGTGTTCTCCTGGTTCGGGCAATTTCTAATAATGTGGCCTGGTTTTCCACATTTATAACAAACTACATTGGCATAACTTGCTCCGACACTACTTGCTCCGCCATTACTCGTTCCGACACCATTTGTTCCTTTCGTTCTATTAACCCCTGGTCCGTAGACCTCACACTTCGCCGCGCTATGACCATTTCTTTTACACTTGTTGCAAAATTTGGTGCAGAACCCCGAGTGATTCTTTTCACACCTTTGGCATAGTTGCTTCTGATTGTTGTTGTTGTTGCGGTTATTATTGTTGTTGGGATGATTGTTGTAGTTGCTGTTGTTGTTGTTGTTGTTGTTGTTGTTGGGCCGTTTGTTGTAGTTGCGATTGATGTTGCGATTGTTGGGATAATTGTTGCGATTATTGTTGTAATTGCTGTTGTTGTTGTATTGGTGATTCTTATCACCGTTTTCCTCCCACTTTCTTTTGACTTGCTTCACATTGGCCTCTTCAGCAGTCTGTTCTTTAATTCTTTCTTCAATCTGGTTCACTAGTTTGTGAGCCATTCTACATGCCTGTTGTATGGAGGCGGGCTCGTGTGAACTTATATCTTCTTGGATTCTTTCCGGTAATCCTTTCACAAACGCGTCGATCTTCTCTTCCTCATCTTCGAATGCTCCCGGACACAATAGGCACAATTCTGTGAATCGTCTTTCGTACGTGGTAATATCAAATCCTTGGGTTCGTAACCCTCTAAGTTCTGTCTTGAGCTTATTAACCTCGGTTCTGGGACGGTACTTCTCGTTCATCAAGTGCTTGAATGCTGACCACGGTAGTGCGTACGCATCATCTTGTCCCACTTGCTCTAGATAGGTATTCCACCATGTTAACGCAGAACCTGTGAAGGTATGCGTAGCGTACTTCACTTTGTCCTCTTCAGTACACTTACTTATGGCAAACACCGATTCAACCTTCTCGGTCCACCGTTTCAATCCGATCGGTCCTTCGGTTCCATCAAATTCCAAAGGTTTGCAGGCAGTGAATTCTTTGTAGGTGCATCCTACACGATTTCCTGTACTGCTAGATCCAAGGTTATTGTTGGTATGTAGCGCAGCCTGTACTGCGGCTATGTTTGAAGCTAGAAAAGTACGGAATTCCTCTTCATTCATATTCACGGTGTGTCGAGTAGTCGGTGCCATTTCCTTCAAAATAGTTAAATGGAACAAGTTAATCATACAGAATATTAAGAGTAGTTAATAGTATTTCGTAGCATAATATGAACTCATTTATAAAAGCTTTTTCTTCATATTAGCGTTTTATAAGTTTAAATTCGGGTAGTACCTACCCGTTAAGTTCATACTTAGTAGCTAATATACAATTCAACTACTACAATTCTATATGAAAAACTGATTATAATAATATTTCGCGTTCAAACTTTTATACAATATTTTACAAACTTACAATACCGCTTATTTTACATAAAGCATGAAATATAGCACACAATAACTTTGATACAAGATAGTTGTGAAGACAATTCTAGCTAGTACACAAGTCGTTCAGCAAAGGCAATAAATACACGTAATTCATACGTCCAGAAACAAGTCATGCATTCTGGTTTTACTAGGACTACTTCCCATCCTTGGTCTTGTGCAACATAACCGTTATGGCCGTTGATAAGACAGTGTGTTGTAACGTCATCAAAGGGACGAGGGTTACGTAATGTCCAACAGTCCCGTAATAATCTAAAAACCTCATTTCTTACCCCAATTACCGACTCCGTCACTTGTGGAAACGTTTTGTTTAATAGTTGTAGCCCGATGTTCTTGTTCTCACTTTGGTGAGAAGCGAACATTACTAATCCGTAAGCATAACATGCTTCTTTATGTTGCATGTTAGCCGCTTTTTCTAAATCACGAAGTCCAATATTCGGATATATTGAGTCAAAATAATTTCTTAACCCGTTGCGTAAAATAGCATTTGGGTTCCCCGCAATATATGCGTCAAAGTAAACACATCGTAACTTATGGGTTTCCCAATGTGATATCCCCCATCTTTCAAACGAAAGTCTCTTATAAACCAAGACATTCTTGGAACGTTCTTCGAATGTCTTACAAACTGATCTCGCCTTAAATAGTTGTGCCGAAGAATTCTGGCCGACTCTAGACAAGATTTCATCAATCATGTCTCCGGGTAGGTCTCTTAAAATATTGGGTTGTCTATCCATTTTGTATTTTTAAACTGTAAAATAGACAAGAGTTAGATTCATAAAAAAAAATACTTATTAATACAAGCAATTTTTACATATATCATAAAGCATAAGAACACTATATTCCATATATTACACCACACGAATACAACTATCTTATTCCGACTCGCTCGTTTCTTCTTCTTCGGTTTTGGTTCGTTTTGCCAAGTTTCTAGGGATATATGATGTTCCCCTAATACGAACCGTCGTTGTCCACATTGGTTTAGAAAAACCTGGTGGTTTAGAGGTTCCCGGGTCATTGTTACAACTTAAGGATTTCGGGGGTTGACGATACATATAAAGTTCATCGGGGTTGGAATTAGATTTCTCTATTTTTATGCCCTTTCCCTTATTATTTTCTTTTGCCTTTTTAAATTCAGTTGGGGTAATTTCTATAACATCATCGGAATTCTCGTCGGAATCCGATTCATCGGAGAATTGGTAATCCTCCCAATATTTTGCTTCCTTGGCGGAAACACCATTGACCATAATTAACTTTGGTCGGTTGGTTGAGGATTTTCTTTTACTTAACCGTTTTATTATTTCCCCCAGCGGTTCTATTTCTTCATCCGGTTCCGATTCTTCTTCCGGTTCCGATTCTTCTTCCGGTTCCGACTCTTCTTCCGGTTCCTCTTCGGGAACTTGTGAATCAGTCCACAAATTATTCCAATTTACATTTGACTCTTCATTATTATTAGGTGAGTCAATGGGACTTGTTCTAGAGGTAGACATCTATCACATAATATCAAACACGTTAAGAGATTAATATATCACATAATATTCATATGTTAAAAATATATAGTTTCCAACAAAAATGTTAAGCAATCATTTTTAAAGAAAACACGGTCGAAGTCCAGACTCACTAATGCATCCTAACAAACTCGATAAGACACACTAATGCAAATTTTCTGGTTCTCTAAGACCAACGCTCGGATACCAACTGAAATGTCCCGTTCTTATTGATTAAAAACGTTCCATATTAATTGATTTCGTTGCGAGGTTTTGACCTCTATATGAGACGTTTTTCAAAGACTGCATTCATTTTTAAACAAACCATAACCTTTATTTCATCAATAAAGGTTTAAAAAGCTTTACGTAGATTATCAAATAATGATAATCTAATATATCCTGTTTACACACGACCATTACATAATGGTTTACAATACAAATATGTTACAACAAAATAAGTTTCTTGAATGCAGTTTTTACACAATATCATACAAGCATGGACTCCAAATCTTGTCCTTATTTAAGTATGCGACAGCGGAAGCTCTTAATAATCACCTGAGAATAAACATGCTTAAAACGTCAACAAAAATGTTGGTGAGTTATAGGTTTAACCTATGTATATCAAATCGTAACAATAGACCACAAGATTTCATATTTCAATACACATCCCATACATAGAGATAAAAATCATTCATATGGTGAACACCTGGTAACCGACAATAACAAGATGCATATATAAGAATATCCCCATCATTCCGGGACACCCTTCGGATATGATATAAATTTCGAAGTACTAAAGCATCCGGTACTTTGGATGGGGTTTGTTAGGCCCAATAGATCTATCTTTAGGATTCGCGTCAATTAGGGTGTCTGTTCCCTAATTCTTAGATTACCAGACTTAATAAAAAGGGGCATATTCGATTTCGATAATTCAACCATAGAATGTAGTTTCACGTACTTGTATCTATTTTGTAAATCATTTATAAAACCTGCATGTATTCTCATCCCAAAAATATTAGATTTTAAAAGTGGGACTATAACTCACTTTCACAGATTTTTACTTCGTCGGGAAGTAAGACTTGGCCACTGGTTGATTCACGAACCTATAACAATATATACATATATATCAAAGTATGTTCAAAATATATTTACAACACTTTTAATATATTTTGATGTTTTAAGTTTATTAAGTCAGCTGTCCTCGTTAGTAACCTACAACTAGTTGTCCACAGTTAGATGTACAGAAATAAATCGATAAATATTATCTTGAATCAATCCACGACCCAGTGTATACGTATCTCAGTATTGATCACAACTCAAACTATATATATTTTGGAATCAACCTCAACCCTGTATAGCTAACTCCAACATTCACATATAGAGTGTCTATGGTTGTTCCGAAATATATATAGATGTGTCGACATGATAGGTCGAAACATTGTATACGTGTCTATGGTATCTCAAGATTACATAATATATAATACAAGTTGATTAAGTTATGGTTGGAATAGATTTGTTACCAATTTTCAAGTAGCTAAAATGAGAAAAATTATCCAATCTTGTTTTACCCATAACTTCTTCATTTTAAATCCGTTTTGAGTGAATCAAATTGCTATGGTTTCATATTGAACTCTATTTTATGAATCTAAACAAAAAAAGTATAGGTTTCTAGTCGGAAAAATAAGTTACAAGTCGGTTTTGTAAAGGTAGTCATTTCAGTCAAAAGAACGACGTCTAGATGACCATTTTAGAAAACATACTTCCACTTTGAGTTTAACCATAATTTTTGGATATAGTTTCATGTTCATAATAAAAATCATTTTCTCAGAATAACAACTTTTAAATTAAAGTTTATCATAGTTTTTAATTAACTAACCCAAAACAGCCCGCGGTGTTACTACGACGGCGTAAATCCGGTTTTACGGTGTTTTTCGTGTTTCCAGGTTTTAAATCATTAAGTTAGCATATAATATAGATATAGAACATGTGTTTAGTTGATTTTAAAAGTCAAGTTAGAAGGATTAACTTTTGTTTTCAAACAAGTTTAGAATTAACTAAACTATGTTCTAGTGATTACAAGTTTAAACCTTCGAATAAGATAGCTTTATATGTATGAATCGAATGATGTTATGAACATCATTACTACCTTAAGTTCCTTGGATGAACCTACTGGAAAAGAGAAAAATGGATCTAGCTTCAATGGATCCTTGGATGGCTCAAAGTTCTTGAAGCAAAATCATGACACGAAAACAAGTTCAAGTAAGATCATCACTTGAAATAAGATTGTTATAGTTATAGAAATTGAACCAAAGTTTGAATATGATTATTACCTTGTATTAGAATGATAACCTACTGTAAGAAACAAAGATTTCTTGAGGTTGGATGATCACCTTACAAGATTGGAAGTGAGCTAGCAAACTTGAAAGTATTCTTGATTTTATGAAACTAGAACTTTTGGAATTTATGGAGAACACTTAGAACTTGAAGATAGAACTTGAGAGAGTTCAATTAGATGAAGAAAATTGAAGAATGAAAGTGTTTGTAGGTGTTTTTGGTCGTTGGTGTATGGATTAGATATAAAGGATATGTAATTTTGTTTTCATGTAAATAAGTCATGAATGATTACTCATATTTTTGTAATCTTATGAGATATTTCATGCTAGTTGCCAAATGATGGTTCCCACATGTGTTAGGTGACTCACATGGGCTGCTAAGAGCTGATCATTGGAGTGTATATACCAATAGTACATACATCTAAAAGCTGTGTATTGTACGAGTACGAATACGGGTGCATACGAGTAGAATTGTTGATGAAACTGAACGAGAATGTAATTGTAAGCATTTTTGTTAAGTAGAAGTATTTTGATAAGTGTATTGAAGTCTTTCAAAAGTGTATAAATACATATTAAAACACTACATGTATATACATTTTAACTGAGTCGTTAAGTCATCGTTAGTCGTTACATGTAAGTGTTGTTTTGAAACCTTTAGGTTAACGATCTTGTTAAATGTTGTTAACCCAATGTTTATAATAACAAAAGAGATTTTAAATTATTATATTATCATGATATTATGATGTACGAATATCTCTTAATATGATATATATACATTAAATGTCGTTACAACGATAAACGTTACATATATGTCTCGTTTCAAAATCATTAAGTTAGTAGTCTTGTTTTTACATATGTAGTTCATTGTTAATATAATTAATGATATGTTTACTTATCATAATATCATGTTAACTATATATATAACCATATATATGTCATCATATAGTTTTTTTACAAGTTTTAACGTTCGTGAATCACCGGTCAACTTGGGTGGTCAATTGTCTATATGAAACCTATTTCAATTAATCAAGTCTTAACAAGTTTGATTGCTTAACATGTTGGAAACATTTAATCATGTAAACATCAATCTCAATTAATATATATAAACATGGAAAAGTTCGGGTCACTACATAAGTGGTTTACGGGTGAGCGAGAGGTCGCGGGTTCGAGTCCCAGTCATGGCAGTTTATTTTTTTTAAAAACCTATTCTTGTGAGGTATACTTTTATTATTATTATTATTATTATTATTATTATTATTATTATTATTATTATTATTACTAATATTATTATTATTATTATTACTAATATTATTATTATTATTGTTACTAGTATTAAAAGTATTATTAGTATTACTAGTATTATTATTACAATTATTAGTATTATCATTATAATTATTGGTATTATTAAAACTATCATTATTGTTATCGTTTTAAATATTACTATCATTATTATGATTTGAATTATTATTATTATTATTATTTTAAAAACAATACAAACTATTATTATCATTGTTATTAGTACAAGTATCATTTTATATAAGTATTATTAATCTATTTATAATTAATAATATCATTATTAATAAACTTTCATTTAAAAACTGTTATTATCATTAATATTATTATAAGTACTATTATTATTAATATCAATATTTTTATCAATGAAATCATAAACAATATTATCATTATTATCATTACTAATATTATCATAATTAGTATTATTATTATTATTGTATTACTAGTATTATTATCATATCTTTTAAATTATCATTTGAATTAAATTATCACTTTTAAGAAGATTGCTTTACTATTAAAACTATCATTATAATTATCATTAATAAAATCATTAATATTATTATCATTATTATTGATATTAATATTATCATTACTATTATTTTTATCATTACTAATATTTTTATTACTATTTTAACAAACAAATGATATATATATAAATATATTTACACATAACGTAATAAAATTTATATTCTTATCTATTTAGAATGAATATAAGAAACTTATATGTTATTAATGTAAAAATGGCATAACTAATAAATTTATATATATATATATATATATATATATATATATATATATATATATATATATATATATATATATATATATATATATATATATATATATATATATATATATATATATATATATATATATATATATATATATATATATATATAAACCTATTCGATTACAAGTATATGTGTTAATATATATACTTGATATAGGTTCGTGAAACCGAGGACAACTCTGCACTTGTTCCGTGCCATCATACTCGTAAAATACGAAATACAGTATCGTGAGTTTTCATAGCTCCCTTTTTATATATTTCTGGGCTGAGAATACATGCGAAACTATTAAAACTGTTTATTATGATAGACACAAGTACCAACTGTTAAACTATGCTATACCCGGCTATGTCCGACTAAGTCCCTACAGCGATATTTTTAATTGCTCGTTAAATGCATTCTTAATTATTGGGGGTAGGCCTATCGGGAGTAACGTCCCCGATACATTTGACTAAGTCTTTGTATTACTTAATAATGAAATTAAACCGACAAGTATAGACACAACTTGTCATTGGGGCAAACTTTGAACGTTTAGTCTAAATATCACGAACTGGCATAACTTTTTTGCTCCCTGTGAGATCAACATAACTTTTGGATCTGCGAGATCTACTAATTGGTCCCTGCGAGATCAACATAACTTTTAGATCTGCGAGATCTACTAATTGGTCCCTGCGAGACCAAGCTTATGAACAAAAATCTTGTGGTCTAACACTATTACTGAAGTCATTATTATGACAAACCTATGAACTCACTCAACCTCGTGTTGACACTTTAAATTATGTTTATTCTCAGGTACTTAAGTATTGCTTCCGCTGTGTATTTGCTAATTGAAAGCAACATTTCAACGAGTCACTCATGGATAATTTGAAAGACTTGCATTTGCTAAACTGATGATAATTGCTTGCTATGCTTGGAGTCTTCATCACATATCATATCAACTAAAGACATTTAATGCGTTGTTCATTATATACAATGTAACTTATTTATCTTATGCTGCAAAACTCAATATAACGTCTCATATAGAGTCGTTCTCGTTTATACAAATGTGATTTGATATAATTAGTCACAAATACCCCAGGCCCTATTTGGGGGTGTGACACATGATTGAGACATCTCTAATAATGCATCGGAAGTCTAACACAGCGAGTCTGTAACAGCAAGTCTAAAATACCAAGACAGCAAGTCTAACAGTGGAAGCAACAACGTCTAAGCACCTGAGAAATACACACTTAAAAGTCAACACGAATGTTGGTGAGCTATAGTTTGTATTCAGTAATGTAATGTAGACCACGAGATTTCGTATTCCAAAACAGTATGAAAAGTATATGCTTATCCGTGGGTACCCGGTAACTAACTTAACGTTATAGTAATACCCCCTAAAAGTACACTTGGCGAGTGCGTATGTCCTCGAAGTATTATACCCGTTAAATGCTAGCGCGACTAGCCCGAGTGGGGATGTCAAACCCTATGGATCCATATCTAATATTCGCTTTCACTGGTTCAAAAACCAATGATTAAACGTTACCGTGCTAAGAGGAATGTTTATGCCGTTATATAACCCACACATATATAAATTTTAAGTACTCGTGTCTAGTATGTAAAACATAAAAAGCGCATGTATTCTCAGTCCCAAAAATAGTTAAAGTAAAAAGGGAAGCTATAACTCATAGGGAATAAGCAGTAAAAGTCGATATGAAAAGTATGCTGGTAGTAAGTCGGTCCGAAAGGTCGTCAACCTAAGTCAAAGGTCACTAAGTCAGTATTTTGTCCCAAAAGGTTTAAAAATATGTAAGTAAAGTCCTAGACATCATCATTCGTAAAAGATAAAGTAAGTTTTCAAAAAGAATAGAGATCGAAACAAAAGGCTGAATCGGACAGCTGCTACAACCTCTATACAAAACGAAAAGACACGTGGTCAGTGGCCAAGGCTCCGTATATGAGTCCTCTAACTGCTATCCAATTTTCAGAACCTAACACGTCTTCTTTTGACCGTGGCGACGGTTTAAGTGCGAGTAGGTCAAAAATTTCAGCACGTCATTACAAAGGCGTAGTGACTTTCGGAAGGCTATAAATCCTAAACGGTATATCGGATTTAGGAGAGGCCTAAACAAAAAGTCATGTAATCGAAACGAACTATCTGAAAATCAATTTTCCAGAAGTCCAGGAGTCTGATAAGACCCCGAAAAACAGCAAACAAGTGCTCCGGTGGGTTTCTTGGTGCTTGATGCTCATCACGGTTCTCATCCTTGATGCGTGTAAGCTTCAAGTGTACAACTCTTTGATGTTTTAGCATCACTTTGACCAAGTTTCAACCATAAACACACAACTAAGTAAAATCTATCATACTACAAGTTTTGAATATCAAGATTGCCTCTTTATTGCATAAACCCAATAAAGCTTCAACCTTTGTCCTTTTTACACAAGTTTATGCATCTTCATCATATGTGATGATGAAGACTTGATCTTTATCATCACAACAAACACAAAAAGGTTCCAAGTAAGTGAGATCTATAATAATAACTTAGATCTCAAGTATTAAGAAAACTCTAAGCTAGAAAGCTTGGATCTTTACAAGATTAATGAGACCATAAGCTAGAAAGTTAAGATCTAGTAAAAGTAATGAGACCATAAGCTAAGAAGCTAAGATCTTTAACAAAATAATGAAACCCTAAGCTAGAAAGCTTGGATCTTTAATGTTCTTGAAGATCCTTAAAGCAAAAGACTAGATCTTCAAGTTATATGAAGATCATAAACACAAGTTTTGATCTTTATAAAAAAATAAAGAAATCATAAGCTAGATCTAACAAGTAAATGAAGATTCAAAGCTAGAAAGCTTGAATCTTTCATGTTCTTGAAGGATTCAAACCCAAGTTTGAATCTACAAGATATAACAAGATCAAAAAGCTAAAAAACTAGATCTCCACATGATGATGATGATGATGTCGACTACAAGAAGAAGAGAAGAAGAATAAAACTTGAAACTTACAATTTTTAGAGTGAGAAAGACTAGAGAGAGAATAAGAGAGTAAGTGTGTGAAATGTGAATGAGATCAAGTGTGAAATGTGAGGAATTAGTATGGTATTTATAGGAGGTGATGGGGTGGCAAGGGTGGTGGTGGCCGTGGATTATGGGGAGGGGGGACAAGGGGGACAAACTTTTACTTTTTGGCTAATGGTTGTCTAAAGTTGGTGCTTATGTTGGGATCCCATGCAACAATTGTGATTATGGTTAACAAAAATGCTAGTATGTTTCCTCTAATAAATGGGCATTTTTATTACATTTATATGGGTCATAAACTTATTAAAATTAGGCTAATTAAATAGTCCATTAGCTAGAGTAGGGTGGTGAAATAGACTGAAACTCGGGCTAGTTGTAAGTTGTCTATTTTGCCCTTAGGGTTTGTGCTTAGACTTAGGTGCTTTTATTTTAATTATTTTATTAGTGTTTTATTATTTTTGTTGTGACCAGTTTGTGACAAGGGTCCCAGAACAGGTTTGTTTATTTTAATTGGACCTCGTTTGGGTTACCTAATCTTGTGCGAAAGATATCAGATAACTGGTAAATACCCGTGTGTGATGGGGTATTGTGTTTTAACACAAATAAGAGCTTGTGACCAGCTCCCTTCTAGAAGTTTCTTGATTTTTCATTTCACTCTCTCTCACTAAACCTAACCTCACCATCTCAAACCCTAAATCATTTGATCTCGAATTGAAGCTTGATTTTGGTGTCAAAACGTTCCTTGTGTCATTGTGATTCTAACAAGGTAAGGTTTGTAAGATTTCATGATCAAATCTGTGATTAAATGAGTTTTAAGTTAGTTTTTGTTAAAATGGGGTTTTGTGTCAAATTGGTATAAATTGATGTTGTTTGTGTTTGAATGTTGTGGGTTTATGTTCCAAAAAGTTTAGTGTACGAGTTGTGTTCAGTTTTGAGGTCAAAAACGTGTCCAAAGTCGAGATTTGGTGATTTTGGGTTGAAACCCGTCACTTTGCTGCTGTTGCAGCTGATGAACTACCTTCGGCCGATGGTCGTTGAGCATCGACCGATGGTGAGGGACGATCGTTAGGTGGACAGGACCATCGACCGATGGTGTATGACTTCTGACCAGCTGATGTAATTTTGACGATCGGCCGATTGGGGGAGACCATCGACCGATGGTGTGTTGACGATCGGCCGATGGATGGGACCATCGACCGATGGTCTTAGGCAGTGAAATTTTTACTAAGTGTTGAATTATAGCTGTTATGCTGTCCGTGTGTTTTTATGATTTTCAGGATGTAAATTCTGAAAATGCACAAGTGTTAAACATGAAAATTTTAGCGGACGCATTTTTTTACTAATTTTGCTATAATGCGCTGTCAGTATGTCCAACCTTGATGGGAACACTATTCTAACTTGGTTTTTGTTGTTCTCAGGAGATAAGGACAAGGAGTAAGCTCAGAAATAATAACTGAGCAGTTGCTGGTAATTGATGAGTGGGTCTATCTCCGGATAGAGTTTAAGTAGCATATCATGCTACTGTGGTTGACTCTTTTACCATGCATAGTGTAGAAATTGCTATGTTAGAATAATATAGTATGCCTGATGTTGTATGTGAATTATGTGTACACTGTGTGAATGGCACCGGTCGGGCCTAGGGAGACTGGGGACTTGAGACCGTGCTTAGGTGAGGTTAGAGTCCGTATGAGGTCAACCGTGCCTAGGGGAGGTTGGGTCCATAGGCTACTAATTGTGAAGTATTGTGTGAACGATGCACCCCCTGCATCTGGATAACTATACTGTGAAATTGAGTAGCAGGGACTATCGGTAGACTCAGGCCCGATCAGCTGGGAGTCGTGTGCTCGTACAAGCCGCCGATCCTCGTATTGTCTTATTGTTTGCTAGTCGGTGGTTAGCAAGTGTTGTTGTTATTATATAGCTTGTGTGTGGCTTAAGCTATATCTGTTAGATAGATTCCATTCACTTAGCGGTGCGCTAATCCCCCACATATTCTCCCCTTGCAGGTTTAGGTACTGCTAGTCGGGATGGGTGCTGTTGCAGAAGACATGTTTGACAACCCAACTCTGATGTAGACTTTTGTATAAATAATGTTTTGTAATAACATAACACCGTTGTGTAAACTTAAACTTAATTACTCAGATTAATGTAATGACGTGACTTATATTGTGTTTGTTAATAAAGTCTTCCGCTGTGTTTAAAAAAAAAATGGCCGGTGTTACAAGTTGGTATCAGAGCATGGTTTGGCAGCAAGTACGTGCGCGTACTTTGTTCCCAAACCCTGAGGC
Source organism: Rutidosis leptorrhynchoides (assembly GCF_046630445.1). NCBI lineage: Eukaryota > Viridiplantae > Streptophyta > Magnoliopsida > Asterales > Asteraceae > Rutidosis > Rutidosis leptorrhynchoides. The sequence continues at coordinate 600,564,220 of NC_092334.1, forward strand.
TAGTCATACATGTCTGTGGGAGTGGGGGCTAAGTGTAAATAGGATATACATGTGTTAGTTGTGATTGAACTAACTGTTATCCACTAAGCTTTTATGTGAGCTGTTTTGTAGCACAGGTATGGCTGATAGAAACGCAACTGGCCCATCCAACCCCGGAATATTCAGACCACCAGAAGAGGGTGTTGAGTATGATGATGATCAGAATAGTTACATCCTTCAGTTAGAAAGTAAGCTAAAAGAGGCTGAAGACAAAATTAATGAGCTTGAATTGGCGAGGCATTCTGGAAATGATGATACACCACTTGGATTACCAGCCGCGCAATCCCAAACGATATCTAATGTGCACCAGAACTAGTTTCAGAATCAAATACCTAACCAATACTATATGCCACCGCAAAACACTTTTACTTACCAAAATCCCATGATGATGAACCCGTACCAAATGCAAATGTTCTAACAACCTTACACGAAACCACCCAAAAGATGTACTTATAAGAACTTCCATGATTGCAAACCCTCCGAGTTTTATGGAAGTACTGATCCGACTGTAACTCTTAATTGGTTGCGAGAAATTGAAAGGGTATTTGAAGCGTGTCAGTGTGAACCTGAGCTGAAAGTAACATATGCTAGTCGACTGTTAAAAGGTAGAGCTATGATTTGGTGGGATTCTTTGATTTCCAGTATACCGAAAGAGCAAGTGAGTATGATCACATGGGAGCAGTTTTATGGGAAGGTGTGTGAACAGTATTGTAACCTGTTTGATATGAACCGAATCAAGACTGAGTTTCTTGAAATGAAGATGACACCTCAAATGACGATCGATGAGGTAGTAGAGAAGTATATGGATAAACTGAGGTTTATACAACAATGGGTGCCAGACGAAGCAACTTGTATCCAGCATTTTGTTAATATCATTTTGCCTGAGTACAGAACTTTTGTTAGAACAGCTACATCGTTGTCTCAAGCTGTTGTGATGGCTAAGATGGTAGAAAGTGATGTTCAAGCCGCCAGAAATAGAATGTTTGGTAATATGCTACAACAAGGTGGGCAAGTATCTGGTCAATCAGGATCTAAATCCAAGAAGTCTAGTGGGTTTAAATCGAAGGGTAAAAGTGGTCAGAGTAGTTCTGGTTCAGGTAAAGGGAATTGGTGTCACATGTGTCGATCTTCTCATAGTGGTCAGTGTTCTGAGGCTACAAGAAGATGTTTAAAGTGTGGTGTTGTTGGGCATGAGTCTTCAGCATGTTCGTATCCGAATAGTGTGTGTTGGAGTTGTCACAAACCAGGGCATCGTGCAGTCAGTTATCCGTCGAAGAGTGGTAGTTCTGGGGCAGGGTCAGGGGCGCGTTCGGCATCAGCTGGAGGGTCAACTCCCTCGAGTGGGCAGAAGAGGAAGAACCCTCCAACAGCGGAGGCTAGAGCTTTTCAGATGTCGGTTGAGAATGCTGTGGCAACCGACGAAGTGATCACCGGTATGTTTCTAATCAACACAATACCTGCTCGCGTATTGTTTGATTGTGGTGCCAATAGGTGTTTTATGTCCTAGATTTCTGTGCTAAGTTGAATTTACCAGTTACTGTGTTACCCAAGCCAGTTAGTGTAGAAGTAGCTGATGGTAAGACCACACCCGTCACAACATATGTGTCTGGGGTTTATATAGAGATCGAAGGGAAGTCTTTCCCGGTGAGTTGTTTAGTGTTACCTATTCCTAGCTTCGATGTAGTATTAGGAATGGATTGGTTGAGCTCGCTTAGGGCTAATATTAAGTGTGATAGGAAAATGATTACCTTTTGTTCGACCGATGGAACCCGTGTTGTGGCCCGAGGGGAGCGGGGTGGGTATAATTTTTCGTTGATAACCATGATGAAAGCGAAAAAGTCGATGGCAAAGGGTTGTGAATCATTTCTTGCATATGTGATTGATGTGAAGAAAGAAAAGAAAACAGTGGCCGATATTCCGGTAGTATCAGAATTTCCCGAAGTGTTCCCAGATGAGTTACCAGGTCTGCCGCCGGTAAGGGAAGTCGAATACAAGATTGAGTTGGTTCCTGGAACAAATCCAATTGCAAAAGCTCCATACCGATTAGCGCCGTATGAAATCCGTGAAATGATGTCACAGATTCAAGAGTTATTAGATCATGGGTTTATCCGACTGAGTTCTTCACCGTGGGGTGCTCCGGTATTGTTTGTTAAAAAGAAAGATGGGTCAATACGTATGTGTATTGATTATCGTGAATTGAACAAAAGAACAGTGAAGAATAAGTATCCATGACCTCGAATAGACGATTTGTTCAATCAGTTACAGGGTGCTTCATTCTTTTCTAAGATAGACTTACGATCCGGGTATCATCAGGTTCGTGTTGCTGAATCAGATATACCGAAAACAGCGTTCAGAACAAGGTATGGTCATTATGAATTTCTTGTCATGCCGTTTGGGTTGACGAATGCGCCAGCAATCTTCATGGATCTAATGAATAGAGTGTGTCGTCCGTTCTTAGATAAGTTTGTGATCGTGTTTATAGACGATATACTAGTGTATTCAAAGACAGAGAGTGAACATGCTGAACATCTGAGACATGTTTTGAACTTGTTGAAACGTGAGCAGTTATTTGCAAAATTTTCAAAGTGTGAATTTTGGTTACGTGAAGTGCAGTTTTTGGGTCATGTGATTTGTGCCGAAGGTATAAATGTTAATCCGATAAAGATAGAAGCGGTAATGAATTGGAATTCTCCTAAGACTCCGACTGAGATTAAGAGTTTTCTGGGATTGGCTGGTTATTATCGCAGGTTTATCAAAGATTTTTCTAAAATAGCAAGTCCGTTGACTAAGTTGACTTGTAAAGATGTAGCATTTCGATGGACTGATGAACAGGAAAAGGCTTTTCGGATCTTGAAACAGTTACTGTGTCAGGCACCAGTGTTAGCTTTACCAAAAGGTTCAGACGACTTCGTAGTATACTGTGATGCATCATATGCTGGGTTGGGTTGTGTATTAATGCAAAGAGATAAAGTAATCGCCTACACCTCACGACAGTTGAAAGTTCATGAGAAGAATTATCCAGTGCATGATCTTGAAATGGCTGCAGTAGTGTTTGCTTTGAAACTGTGGAGACACTATTTGTATGGAACCCATTGTGTTATTTGTACAGATCACAAGAGTTTGCAGTATATCTTCTCACAGAAAGAAATGAATATGAGACAGAGACGGTGGCAAGAGTTGATCAAAGATTATGACTGTGAAATTAAATACCATCCGGGTAAGGCAAATGTTGTTGCAGATGCGCTAAGTCGTAAAAGATCAAGTGAAAATGTGAAATTCCTTCGTTTGAATATAACTTCAGATCTGATTAACAGCTTAAGAACCGTTCAGGCCTGTGCTTTGGAGGACGAACATATTAAATCTGAACAAATGATCAAACGGAAAGTGGACTTAATTGATGACTCACGTGAACTAAAGACCTTAAACAATCGTGTTTGGGTGCCTAAGCTTGGAGATTTGAGAGATTTAATCATGACAGAAGCTCACAAATCCAAATTAACAGTACATCCTGGTAGTAATAAGATGTATCATGATATGAAACAGTGTATTGGTGGCCGACAATGAAAACAGATATCGCTCGATATGTTGAAAAGTGTCATATTTGTGCTCAAGTGAAGGCAGAACATCAGAAACCTTATGGTTCGTTACGTCTGTTACAGATTCTAGAGTGGAAGTGGGAACATATAACGATGGATTTTGTGACAAAATTACCTCGAACTCAGAAAAGACATGATATGATTTGGGTAATAGTGGATCGTCTAACTAAAAGTGCTCATTTTCTTGCTACTCATGAGACAGCCTCGTTAAGTGAGTTAGCCGAATTGTATGTGAAAGAAATAGTTAGTCGACATGGTGTGCCGTTATCGATCATTTCAGACAGAGATTCCAGATTTGTGTCGAATTTTTGGAATAGTCTTCAACAGAATCTGGGTACACGTGTGAATTTAAGTACAGCTTATCATCCTCAGACAGACGGTCAGAGTGAAAGAACGATATAGACTTTGGAGGATATGTTAAGGGCTTGTGTGTTAGAATACGGTGGTTCGTGGGATACACATTTGCCGTTGGTCGAATTCGCGTATAATATTTCATATCATTCGAGTATAGGGATGCCGCCCTATGAAATGTTGTATGGTCGTCGTTGCAGAACTCCGACTTGTTGGTTAGAAGCCTGGGAGAAATAGTTTGCAGGTCCCGAAATTGTTCAAATGACAGCCGAAAAAGTTGCAATTGCGCGAGAAAAGTTGAAAGCTGCTAGAGACAGGCAGAAAATGTATGCTGATCCGCGTAGACGTCCGGTAACCTTTAGTGTGGGTGAACGGGTGTATCTGAAAGTTTCACCGTGGAAAGGGGTTATCAGATTCGGTAAACGTGGTAAGTTAGCACCAAGATTTATTGGTCCATTTTCGATCAGTGAAGTGTTGAATGATCAGACTGTGGTGTTAGATCTTCCGCCAGAGTTAGCTGGTATTCATAATACATTCAACGTATGTTATCTTCGTAAGTGTAAAGTCGATGATGAAACGCAACTTCTTCCTTTAGAAGATTTAAGGGTCGATTTGAATAAGAAATTGGTGGAAGAGCCGGTCCGTGTAGTTGACCAAAAGGTGACTAAGTTGAGAAAGAAAGAGATACCGATGGTGTTGATTGAGTGGAAACACAGCTTAGGTTCTAATCTTACGTGGGAGACAAAAGAGTTGATGAGAACTCGCTACCCTCATTTGTTTGACCAAGACCCGATTCCGAGGACGGAATCTTCTTAAGGGGGGTGGATTTGTAACAGACTGAAACCCGGGCTAGTTGTAAGTTGTCTATTTTTCCCTTAGGGTTTGTGCTTAGTCTTAGGTGCTTTTATTTTAATTATTTTATTAGTGTTTATTATTTTTGTTGTGACCAGTTTGTGACAAGGGTCCCAGAACAGGTTTGTTTATTTTAATTGGACCTCGTTTGGGTTACCTAATCTTGTGCGAAAGATATCAGATAACTGGTAAATACCCGTGTGTGATGGGGTATTGTGTTTTAACACAAATAAGAGCTTGTGACCAGATCCCTTCTTGAAGTTTCCTGATTTTTCATTTCACTCTCTCTCACTAAACCTAACCTCACCATCTCAAACCCTAAATCATTTGATCTTGAATTGAAGCTTGATTTTGGTGTCAAAACGTTCCTTGTGTCATTGTGATTCTAACAAGGTAAGGTTTGTAAGACTTCATGATCAAATCTGTGATTAAATGGGTTTTAACAAGGTAAGGTTTGTGACGATCGACCGATTGGGGGAGACCATCGACCGATGGTGTGTTGACGATCGGCCGATGGATGGGACCATCGACCGATGGTCTTAGGCAGTGAAATTTTTACTAAGTGTTGAATTATAGCCGTTATGCTGTCCGTGTGTTTTTATGATTTTCAGGATGTAAATTCTGAAAATGCACAAGTGTTAAACATGAAAATTTTAGCGGACGCATTTTTTTACTAATTTTACTATAATGCGTTGTCAGTATGTCTAACCTTGATGGGAACACTATTCTAACTTAGTTTTTGTTGTTTTCAGGAGATTAGGACAAGGAGGAAGCTCATAAATAATAACTGAGCAGTTGCTGGTAATTGGTGAATGGGTCTATCTCCGGATAGAGTTTAAGTAGCATATCATGCTACTGTGGTTGACTCTTTTACCATGCATAGTGTAGAAATTGTCATGTTAGAATAATGTAGTATGCCTGATGTTGTATGTGAATTATGTGTACACTGTGTGAATGGCACCAGTCGGGCCTAGGGAGACTGGGGACTCGAGACCGTGCTTAGGTGAGGTTAGAGTCCGTATGAGGTCATCCGTGCCTAGGGGAGGTTGGGTCCATAGGCTACTAATTGTGAATTATAGTGACAATAATGCACCCCCTGCATCTGGATAACTATACTGTGAAATTGAGTAGCAGGGACTATCGGTAGACTCAGGCTCGATCAGCTGGGAGTCGTGTGCTCGTACAAGTTGCCGATCCTCGTATTGTCTTATTGTTTGCTAGTCGGTGGTTAGCAAGTGTTGTTGTTAGTATATAGCTTGGGTGTGGCTTAAGCTATATCTGTTAGATAGATTCCATTCACTTAGCGGTGCGCTAATCCCCTACATATTCTCCCTTTGCAGGTTTAGGTACTGCTAGTCGGGATGGGTGCTGTTGCAGAAAACATGTTTGACAACCCAACTCTGATGTGGACTTTTGTATAAATAATGTTTTGTAATAACATAACACCGTTGTGTAAACTTAAACTTAATTACTCAGATTAATTTAATGACGTGACTTATATTGTGTTTGTTAATAAAGTCTTCCACTGTGTTTAAAAAAAAAAAAATGGTCGGTGTTACAGGTGGGCTTGAGTCCAACAAGGTAGAACGTCCAACAAGACTAACTAGTGAGCATAAGTAAATTACTAAGCATAATTAAGCAACCAAAATCCCAAGTAATTGTTATTAGAAAATAACAATTAGTATTTCGTAGTCGTAATATTTCCAATTACGACCAAAGTTAAACGTGTACCAAAACATATAGCTCGTTCTCAACGTCAAGTGACACTAACGGTCGTAAAAGCATTCGAGGATCAAGTTAAGTAACTAAGTACTTAATGGTACGTTGTATGGTATAAACGAAGGTAATTAATCATGAAATAAGATCTAGAATGTAATATAGCTCAGAACGCACAAATACGCAGTTTTGCAGAAAGTAACAAGCACAAAATCAAGTCGAAAAAGTCAGGTCGTTACATTACCCACCTGTTAATGAAAATTTCATCCCGAAATTTTAAGCTGAGGTAGATGGTAGAGTTGTGAAGAGGTAAGGATACTTCTGCATCATCTGATCCTCTCGCTCCCAAGTAAACTCAGGTCCTCGTTTAGCATTCCAACGAACTCGGACGATTGGAATCTTGTTGTGTTTCAAGGTTTTAACCTCACGATCCATAATTTCAACAGGTTCTTCCACGAAGTGGAGTTTGTCATCAATCGTATGCTCCTCAAGTGGTATGACAAGTTCTGGTTCAGCAAGACATTTCTCCAGATTCGACACGTGGAAAGTGGAATGAACATCACTCAACTGAGTCGGAAGATCCGAACGGTAAGCAACGGGTCCAACACGCTCCAAGACTTCAAAAGGACCAATATATCGCGGATTTAGCTTCCCACGCTTTCCGAAACAGATTACACCTTTCCAAGGTGCGACTTTCAACATTACGCGGTCACCTACTTGGAATTCGCGATCTTTACGTTTAAGGTTGACATAGCTCTTTTGATGATCGCGGGTCGTCTTGAGCCTCGCTTAAATTTGGACAATCTTCTCGGTAGTTTCATGGACGAGTTCGGGTCCGGTGAGTTGCTTTTCACCTACTTCGGCCCAACAAATAGGAGAACGACATCTGCGGCCATACAAATCCTCGAAAGGTGTGGCCTTAATACTTGCGTGATAGCTATTGTTGTAAGAGAATTCGGCTAGAGGTAAGTGCTTCTCCCAAGCCTTTCTGAAATCAATTACACAAGCACGCGACAAGTCCTCCATGGTTTGAATCGTGCATTCACTCTGTCCGTTGGTTTGCGAGTGATACACAGTACTCATATCTAAACGTGTTCCCAAAGCTTCTTGTAAAGAACGCTAAAATCTAGAAGCGAAACGGGCATCTCGGTCTGAAATAATCGATAAGGGTACACCGTGTCGAGATACAACTTCCTTTATGTATAGTTGTGCGAGTTTCTCCATCGTATCAGTTTCCTTCATGGTTAGGAAGTGTGCAGATTTGGTAAGACGGTCAATGATAACCCAGATGGTATCATAACTGCCTACCGTCTTCGATAGCTTCGTGATGAAGTCCATTGTTATTCCTTCCCATTTCCATTGCGAGATTTCGGGTTGCTGAAGTAATTCGGATGGCCTCTGATGTTCGGCTTTGATCTTAGAACAAGTTAAACACTTTCCGACGTAATTCGCAACATCCTTCTTGAGGTTTGGCCACCAATATTGAACCTTGAGGTCGTGGAACATCTTACCAGCTCCTGGATAAATCGAATACCTTGACTTGTGGGCTTCATCTAGAATTAGGCTTCTTAAGTCTCCATAACTAGGCACCCAAATTCTTCCGGCAAAGTATCGGAGTCTAGTCTCCTTGACCTCGAATCGAGAAATGAGAATTTTCAAGTGCTCTTGGGAAATATTCTCCTTCTTGAGAGCTTCCTCTTGGGCTACACGGATTTGGCTATTGAGATTTGTGTAAATGGTGACGTTCAAGGCTCGGACACGAAGTGGTACCATTCTTTCCTTTCGGCTCAAGGCATCTGCTACAACATTTGCCTTGCCAGGGTGGTAACGAAGTTCACAATCGTAGTCGTTCAACGTCTCGATTGTAGTGACCCGAACTTTTCCATGTTTATATATATTAATTGAGATTGATATTTACATGATTAAATGTTTCCAACATGTTAAGCAATCAAACTTGTTAAGACTTGATTAATTGAAATATGTTTCATATAGACAATTGACCACCTAAGTTGACCGGCGATTCACGAACGTTAAAACTTGTAAAAACGACATGACGATATATATATGGATATACATATGGTTAACATGAGATTATGATAAGTAAGTATCTCCATAAGTATATTAACAATGAGTTATATACATATAAACAAGACTACTAACTTAAGGATTTCCAAACGAGACATATATGTAACGATTATTGTTGTAACGACATTTAAATGTATATATATCATATTAAGATATATTAATATATCATAATATCATGATAATATAATAATTTAACATCTCATTAGATATAATAAACAATGGGTTAACAACATTAATTGAGATCGTTAACTTAAAGGTTTCAAAACAACACTTACATGTAACGACTAACGATGACTTAACGACTCAGTTAAAATGTATATACATGTATTGTATTTAGATGTATTAAAATACTTTTGGAAGACTTCAAGACATATATCAAAACACTCATACTTAACGAAAATGGTTACAGTTACTTTTCCATTCTTTTCTTTCATCAAGAATTCTAGTCGTATTCTTACCCGTATTATACACAGCTTCAAAACATACTTACTATGAGTATATACCAATAGGAACTAGCATGGGATTCCACTCTTGATTATGTCATGTATGACTAATCAATTTTAACTTCTACCATGAGCTAGTCAACTAACTAGAACTCCTTTTAACCCCACTCACCACTCACCAATTACCACTCATCATTCACTCCATTTCACTTCCAATTCTCTTTCTAATTCTCTCTCAACACACACACACTATTATAAACATATTTTTCCAGTAGTTAATCATCATCTTCATCAAAAATCACTTCAAGAATCAAGCTATAATCATCATAGGAAGAACACTTCAAGAACACTTCAAAAATCCCTTCAAGTTTACTAATTTACTTCCAAGCTTTCTAATCCATTCCAAGTAATCATCTAAGATCAAAAAACCTTTGTTATATACAGTAGGTTATCTTTCTTATTCAAGGTAATATTCATATTCAAACTTTGATTCAATTTCTATAACTATAAACTATCTTAATTCGAGTAAAAATCTTACTTGAACTTGTTTTTGTGTCATGATCCTACTTCAAGAACTTTCAAGCCATCCAAGATCCTTTAAAGCTAGATCATTTCTTGTCACTTCCAGTAGGTTTGCCTACTAAACTTGAGGTAGTAATGATGTTCATAACATCATTCGATTCATATATATAAAACTATCTTATTCAAAGGTTTAAACTCGTAATCACTAGAACATAGTTTAGTTAATTCTAAACTTGTTCGCAAACAAAAGTTAATCCTTCTAACTTGACTTTTAAAAATTAACTACACACATGTTCTATATCTATATGATATGCTAACTTAATGATTTAAAACCTGGAAACACGAAAAACACCGTAAAACCGGATTTACGCCGTCGTAGTAACACCGCGGGCTGTTTTGGGTTAGTTAATTAAAAACTATGATAAACTTTGATTTAAAAGTTGTTATTCTGAGAAAATGATTTTTATTATGAACATGAAACTATATCCAAAAAGTATGGTTAAACTCAAAGTGGAAGTATGTTTTCTAAAATGGTCATATAGACGTCGTTCTTTCGACTGAAATGACTACCTTTACAAAAACGACTTGTAACTTATTTTTCCGACTATAAACCTATACTTTTTATTTTTAGATTCATAAAATAGAGTTCAATATGAAACCATAGCAATTTGATTCAATCAAAACGGATTTAAAATGAAGAAGTTATGGGTAAAACAAGATTGGATAATTTTTCTCATTTTAGCTACGTGAAAATTGGTAACAAATCTATTCCAACCATAACTTAATCAACTTGTATTGTATATTATGTAATCTTGAGATACCATAGACACGTATACAATGTTTCGACCTATCATGTCGATACATCTATATATATTTCGGAACAACCATAGACACTCTATATGTGAATGTTGGAGTTAGCTATGCAGGGTTGAGGTTGATTCCAAAATATATATAGTTTGAGTTGTGATCAATACTGAGATACGTATACACTGGGTCGTGGATTGATTTAAGATAATATTTATCGATTTATTTCTGTACATCTAACTGTGGACAACTAGTTGTAGGTTACTAACGAGGACAGCTGACTTAATAAACTTAAAACATCAAAATATATTAAAAGTGTTGTAAATATATTTTAAACATACTTTGATATATATGTATATATTGTTATAGGTTCGTGAATCAACCAGTGGCCAAGTCTTACTTCCCGACGAAGTAAAAATCTGTGAAAGTGAGTTATAGTCCCACTTTTAAAAATCTAATATTTTTGGGATGAGAATACATGCATGTTTTATAAATGATTTACAAAATAGACACAAGTACGTGAAACTACATTCTATGGTTGAATTATCGAAATCGAATATGCCTCTTTTTATTAAGTCTGGTAATCTAAGAATTAGGGAACAGACACCCTAATTGACGCGAATCCTAAAGATAGATCTATTGGGCCTAACAAACCCCATCCAAAGTACCGGATGCTTTAGTACTTCGAAATTTATATCATATCCGAAGGGTGTCCCGGAATGATGGGGATATTCTTATATATATGTATCTTGTTAATGTCGGTTACCAGGTGTTCACCATATGAATGATTTTTATCTCTATGTATGAGATGTGTATTGAAATATGAAATCTTGTGGTCTATTGTTACGATTTGATATATATAGGTTAAACCTATAACTCACCAACATTTTTGTTGACGTTTAAAGCATGTTTATTCTCAGGTGAATACTAAGAGCTTCCGCTGTTGCATACTAAAATAAGGACAAGATTTGGAGTCCATGTTTGTATGATATTGTGTAAAAACTGCATTCAAGAAACTGATTTCGATGTAACATATTTGTATTGTAAACCATTATGTAATGGTCGTGTGTAAACAGGATATTTTAGATTATCATTATTTGATAATCTACGTAAAGCTTTTTAAACCTTTATTTATGAAATAAAGGTTATGGTTTGTTTTAAAAATGAATGCAGTCTTTGAAAAACGTCTCATATAGAGGTCAAAACCTCGCAACGAAATCAATTAATATGGAACGTTTTTAATCAATAAGAACGGGACATTTCAGTTGGTATCCGAGCGTTGGTCTTAGAGAACCAGAATTTTGCATTAGTGTGTCTTATCGAGTTTGTTAGGATGCATTAGTGAGTCTGGACTTCGACCGTGTTTACTTAAAAAATGATTGCTTAACAAATTTTGTTGGAAACTATATATTTTTAACATGTGATATTATGTGATATATTAATCTCTTAACACGTTTGATATTATGTGATAGATGTCTACCTCTAGAACAAGTCCCATTGACTCACCTAATAATAATGAAGAGTCAAATGTAAATTGGAATGATTCGTGGACTGATTCACAAGTTCCCGAAGAGGAACCGGAAGAAGAGTCGGAACCGGAAGAAGAATCAGAACCAGAAGAGGAGGAACCGGAGGAGGAAATAGAACCGGTGGGGGAAATAATAAAACGGTTAAGTAAAAGAAAATCCTCAACCAACCAACCAAGGTTAATTATGGTCAATGGTGTTTCTGCCAAGGAAGCAAAATATTGGGAGGATTATCAATTCTCCGTTGAATCGGATTCCGACGAGAATTCCGATGATGTTATAGAAATTACCCCAACTGAATTTAAAAAGGCAAAAGAAAATAATAAGGGAAAGGGCATAAAAATAGAGAAATCTAATTCCAACCCCGATGAACTTTATATGTATCGTCAACCCCCGAAGTCCTTAAGTTGTAGCAATGACCCGGGAACCTCTAAACCACCAGGTTTTTCTAAACCAATGTGGACAACGACGGCTCGTATTAGGGGAACATCATATATCCCTAGAAACTTGGCAAAACGAACCAAAACCGAACAAGAAGAAACGAGCGAGTTGGAATAAGATAGTTGTATTCGTGTGGTGTAATATATGTAATATAGTGTGCTTATGCTTTATGATATATGTAAAAATTGCTTGTATTAATAAGTATTTTTTTATGAATCTAACTTTTGTCTATTTTACAGTATAAAAACACAAAATGGATAGACAACCCAATATTTTAAGAGACCTACCCGGAGACATGATTGATGAAATCTTGTCTAGAGTCGGTCAGAATTCCTCGGCACAACTATTTAAGGCGAGATCAGTTTGTAAGACATTTGAAGAACGTTCCAAGAATGCCTTGGTTTATAAAAGGCTTTCGTTCGAAAGATGGGGGATATCACATTGGGAAATCCATAAGTTACGATGTGTTTACTTTGACGCATATATTGCGGGGAACCCAAATGCTATTTTACGCAACGGGTTAAGAAATTATTTTGACTCAGTACATCCGAATATAGGACTTCGTGATTTAGAAAAAGCGGCTAACATGCAACATAAAGAAGCATGTTATGCTTACGGGTTAGTAATGTTCGCTTCTCACCAAAGTGAGAACAAGAACATCGGGCTACAACTATTAAACAAAACGTTCCCACAAGTGACGGAGTCGGTAATTGGGGTAAGAAATGAGGTTTTTAGGTTATTACGAGACTGTTGGTCATTACGTAACCCTCGTCCCTTTGACGACATTACAACACGCTGTCTTATCAACGGCCATAACGGTTATGTTCCATAAGACCAAGGATGGGAAGTAGTCCTAGTAAAACCAGAATGCATGACTTGTTTCTGGACGTATGAATTACGTGTCTTTATTGCCTTTGCTGAACGACTTGTGTACTAGCTGGAATTATCTTCACAACTATCTTGTATCAAAGTTATTGTGTGCTATATTTCATGCTTTATGTAAAATAAGCGGTATTGTAAGTTTGTAAAATATTGTATAAAAGTTTGAACGCGAAATATTATTACAATCAGTTTTTCATATAGAATTGTAGTAGTTGAATTGTATATTAGCTACTAAGTATGAACTTAACGGGTAGGTACTACCCGAATTTAAACTTATAAAACACTAATATGAAGAAAAAGCTTTTATAAATGAGTTCATATTATGCTACGAAATACTATTAACTACTCTTAATATTCTGTATGATTAACTTGTTCCATTTGACTATTTTGAAGGAAATGGCACCGACTACTCGACACACCGTGAATATGAATGAAGAGGAATTCCGTACCTTTCTAGCTTCAAACATAGCCGCAGTACAGGCTGCGCTATATACCAACAATAACCTTGGATCTGGCAGTACAGGAAATCGTGTAGGATGCACCTACAAAGAATTCACTGCCTGCAAACCTTTGGAATTTGATGGAACTGAAGGACCGATCGGATTGAAACGGTGGACCGAGAAGGTCGAATCGGTGTTTGCCATAAGTAAGTGTACTGAAGAGGACAAAGTGAAGTACGCTACGCATACTTTCACAGGTTCTGCGTTAACATGGTGGAATACCTATCTAGAGCAAGTGGGACAAGATGATGCGTACGCACTACCGTGGTCAGCATTCAAGCACTTGATGAACGAGAAGTACCGTCCCAGAACCGAGGTCAATAAGCTCAAGACAGAACTTAGAGGGTTACGAACCCAAGGATTTGATATTACCATGTACGAAAGACGATTCACAGAATTGTGCCTATTGTGTCCGGGAGCATTCGAAGATGAGGAAGAGAAGATCGACGCGTTTGTGAAAGGATTACCGGAAAGAATCCAAGAAGATATAAGTTCACACGAGCCCGCCTCCATACAACAGGCATGTAGAATGGCTCACAAACTAGTGAACCAGATTGAAGAAAGAATTAAAGAACATACTGCTTAAGAGGCCAATGTGAAGCAAGTCAAAAGAAAGTGGGAGGAAAACGGTGATAAGAATCACCAATACAACAACAACAGCAATTACAACAATAATCGCAACAATTATCCCAACAATCTCAACATCAATCGCAACTACAACAAACGGCCCAACAACAACAACAACAACAACAACAACATCAACTACAACAATCATCCCAATAACAATAATAACCGCAACAACAACAACAATCAGAAGCAGCTATGCCAAAGGTGTGAAAAGTATCACTCGGGGTTCTGCACCAAATTTTGCAACAAGTGTAAAAGAAATGGTCATAGCGCGGTGAAGTGTGAGGTCTACAGACCAGGGGTTAATAGAACGAAAGGAACAAATGGTGTCAGAACGAGTAATGGCGGAGCAAGTAGTGTCGGAGCAAGTTATGCCAATGTAGTTTGTTATAAATGTGGAAAACCGGGCCACATTATTAGAAATTGCCCGAACCAGGAGAACACGAATGGACAAGGCCGCGGAAGAGTTTTCAATATTAATGCGGCAGAGGCACAGGAAGACCCGGAGCTTGTTACGGGTACGTTTCTTATTGACAATAAATCTGCTTACGTTTTATTTGATTCGGGTGCGGATAGAAGCTATATGAGTAGAGATTTTTGTGCTAAATTAAGTTGTCCATTGACGACTTTGGATAGTAAATTTTTACTCGAATTAGCAAATGGTAAATTAATTTCAGCAGATAATATATGTCGGAATCGAGAAATTAAACTGGTTAGCGAAACATTTAAGATTGACTTGATACCAGTAGAGTTAGGGAGTTTTGATGTGATAATCGGTATGGACTGGTTGAAAGAAGTGAAAGCAGAGATCGTTTGTTACAAAAATGCAATTCGCATTATACGAGAAAAAGGAAAACCCTTAATGGTGTACGGAGAAAAGGGCAACACGAAGCTACATATTATTAGTAATTTGAAGGCACAAAAACTAATAAGAAAAGGTTGCTATGCTGTTCTAGCACACGTCGAGAAAGTACAAACTGAAGAAAAGAGCATCAATGATGTTCCCATTGCAAAAGAATTTCCCGATGTATTTCCGAAAGAATTACCGGGATTACCCCCACAGCGATCCGTTGAATTTCAAATAGATCTTGTACCAGGAGCTGCACCAATAGCTCGTGCTCCTTACAGACTCGCACCCAGCGAGATGAAAGAACTGCAAAGCCAACTGTAAGAACTATTAGAACGTGGTTTCATTCGACCAAGCACATCACCGTGGGGAGCTCCTGTTTTGTTTGTCAAGAAGAAAGATGGTACATTCAGGTTGTGTATCGACTACCGAGAGTTGAACAAACTTACCATCAAGAACCGCTACCCACTACCGAGAATCGACGACTTATTTGATCAACTACAAGGCTCGTCTGTTTATTCAAAGATTGACTTACGTTTCGGGTATCATCAAATGCGGGTGAAAGAAGATGATATTCCAAAGACTGCTTTCAGAACACGTTACGGTCATTACGAGTTTATGGTCATGCCGTTTGGTTTAACTAATGCACCAGCTGTGTTCATGGACCTTATGAACCGAGTGTGTGGACCATACCCTGACAAGTTTGTCATTGTTTTCATTGATGACATACTTATTTACTCAAAGAATGACCAAGAACACGGTGAACATTTGAGAAAGGTGTTAGAAGTATTGAGGAAGGAAGAATTGTACGCTAAGTTTTCAAAGTGTGCATTTTGGTTGGAAGAAGTTCAATTCCTCGGTCACATAGTGAACAAAGAAGGTATTAAGGTGGATCCGGCAAAGATAGAAACTGTTGAAAAGTGGGAAACCCCGAAAACTCCGAAACACATACGCCAGTTTTTAGGACTAGCTGGTTACTACAGAAGGTTCATCCAAGACTTTTCCAGAATAGCAAAACCCTTGACTGCATTAACGCATAAAGGGAAGAAATTTGAATGGATTGATGAACAAGAGAAAGCGTTTCAGTTATTGAAGAAAAAGCTAACTACGGCACCTATATTGTCATTGCCTGAAGGGAATGATGATTTTGTGATTTATTGTGACGCATCAAAGCAAGGTCTCGGTTGTGTATTAATGCAACGAACGAAGGTGATTGCTTATGCGTCTAGACAATTGAAGATTCACGAACAAAATTATACGACGCATGATTTGGAATTAGGCGCGGTTGTTTTTGCATTAAAGACTTGGAGGCACTACTTATATGGGGTCAAAAGTATTATATATACCGACCACAAAAGTCTTCAACACATATTTAATCAGAAACAACTGAATATGAGGCAGCGTAGGTGGATTGAATTATTGAATGATTACGACTTTGAGATTCGTTACCACCCGGGAAAGGCGTTGTTCGATTTGGTAAACGAGGGAAATTAAATCCAAGGTATATTGGACCATTCAAGATTATTGATCGTGTCGGACCAGTAGCTTACCGACTTGAGTTGCCTCAACAACTCGCGGCTGTACTTAACACTTTCCACGTCTCGAATTTGAAGAAATGTTTTGCTAAAGAAGATCTCACTATTTCGTTAGATGAAATCCAAATCAACGAAAAACTCCAATTCATCGAAGAACCCGTCGAAATAATGGATCGTAAGGTTAAAAGACTTAAGCAAAATAAGATACCAATTGTTAAGGTTCGATGGAATGCTCGTAGAGGACCCGAGTTCACTTGGGAGCGTGAAGATCAGATGAAGAAGAAATACCCGCATCTATTTCCAGAAGATTCGTCAACACCTTCAACAGCTTAAAATTTCGGGACGAAATTTATTTAACGGGTAGGTACTGTAGTGACCCGAACTTTTCCATGTTTATATATATTAATTGAGATTGATATTTACATGATTAAATGTTTCCAACATGTTAAGCAATCAAACTTGTTAAGACTTGATTAATTGAAATATGTTTCATATAGACAATTGACCACCCAAGTTGACCGGCGATTCACGAACGTTAAAACTTGTAAAAACGACATGACGATATATATATGGATATACATATGGTTAACATGAGATTATGATAAGTAAGTATCTCCATAAGTATATTAATAATGAGTTATATACATATAAACAAGACTACTAACTTAAGGATTTCGAAACGAGACATATATGTAACGATTATCGTTGTAACGACATTTAAATGTATATATATATCATATTAAGATATATTAATATATCATAATATCATGATAATATAATAATTTAACATCTCATTAGATATAATAAACAATGGGTTAACAACATTAATTGAGATCGTTAACTTAAAGGTTTCAAAACAACACTTACATGTAACGACTAACGATGACTTAACGACTCAGTTAAAATGTATATACATGTAGTGTATTTAGATGTATTAAAATACTTTTGGAAGACTTCAAGACATATATCAAAACACTCATACTTAACAAAAATGGTTACAGTTACTTTTCCATTCTTTTCTTTCATCAAGAATTCTAGTCGTATTCTTACCAGTATTATACACAGCTTCAAAACGTACTTACTATGAGTATATACCAATAGGAACTAGCATGGGATTCCACTCTTGATTATGTCATGTATGACTAATCAATTTTAACTTCTACCATGAGCTAGTCAACTAACTAGAACTCCTTTTAACCCCACTCACCACTCACCAATTACCACTCATCATTCACTCAATTTCACTTCCAATTCTCTTTCTAATTCTCTCTCAACACACACACACTATTATGAATGTATTTTTCCAGTAGTTAATCATCATCTTCATTAAAAATCACTTCAAGAATCAAGCTATAATCATCATAGGAAGAACACTTCAAGAACACTTCAAAAATCCCTTCAAGTTTACTAATTTTCTTCCAAGCTTTCTAATCCATTCCAAGTAATCATCTAAGATCAAGAAACCTTTGTTATATACAGTAGGTTATCTTTCTTATTCAAGGTAATATTCATATTCAAACTTTGATTCAATTTCTATAACTATAAACTATCTTAATTCGAGTAAAAATCTTACTTGAACTTGTTTTTGTGTCATGATCCTACTTCAAGAACTTTCAAGCCATCCAAGATCCTTTAAAGCTAGATCATTTCTTGTCACTTCCAGTAGGTTTACCTACTAAACTTGAGGTAGTAATGATGTTCATAACATCATTCGATTCATATATATAAAACTATCTTATTCAAAGGTTTAAACTCGTAATCACTAGAACATAGTTTAGTTAATTCTAAACTTGTTCGCAAACAAAAGTTAATCCTTCTAACTTGACTTTTAAAAATTAACTACACACATGTTCTATATCTATATGATATGCTAACTTAATGATTTAAAACCTGAAAACAAGAAAAACACCGTAAAACCGGATTTACGCCGTCGTAGTAACACCGCGGGCTGTTTTGGGTTAGTTAATTAAAAACTATGATAAACTTTGATTTAAAAGTTGTTATTCTGAGAAAATGATTTTTATTATGAACATGAAACTATATCCAAAAATTATGGTTAAACTCAAAGTGGAAGTATGTTTTCTAAAATGGTCATCTAGACGTCGTTCTTTCGACTGAAATGACTACCTTTACAAAAACGACTTGTAACTTATTTTTCCGACTATAAACCTATACTTTTTCTATTTAGATTCATAAAATAGAGTTCAATATGAAACGATAGCAATTTGATTCACTCAAAACGAATTTAAAATGAAGAAGTTATGGGTAAAACAAGATTGGATAATTTTTCTCATTTTAGCTACGTGAAAATTGGTAACAAATCTATTCCAACCATAACTTAATCAACTTGTATTGTATATTATGTAATCTTGAGATACCATAGACACGTATACAATGTTTCGACCTATCATGTCGACACATCTATATATATTTCGGAACAACCATAGACACTCTATATGTGAATGTTGGAGTTAGCTATACAGGGTTGAGGTTGATTCCAAAATATATATAGTTTGAGTTGTGATCAA
Organism: Rutidosis leptorrhynchoides; assembly: GCF_046630445.1. Lineage (NCBI taxonomy): Eukaryota > Viridiplantae > Streptophyta > Magnoliopsida > Asterales > Asteraceae > Rutidosis > Rutidosis leptorrhynchoides. The sequence continues at coordinate 600,583,514 of NC_092334.1, forward strand.
TACTGAGATACGTATACACTGGGTCGTGGATTGATTCAAGATAATATTTATCGATTTATTTCTGTACATCTAACTGTGGACAACTAGTTGTAGGTTACTAACGAGGACAGCTGACTTAATAAACTTAAAACATCAAAATATATTAAAAGTGTTGTAAATATATTTTAAACATACTTTGATATATATGTATATATTGTTATAGGTTCGTGAATCAACCAGTGGCCAAGTCTTACTTCCTGACGAAGTAAAAATCTGTGAAAGTGAGTTATAGTCCCACTTTTAAAAATCTAATATTTTTGGGATGAGAATACATGCAGGTTTTATAAATGATTTACAAAATAGACACAAGTACGTGAAACTACATTCTATGGTTGAATTATCGAAATCGAATATGCCCCTTTTTATTAAGTCTGGTAATCTAAGAATTAGGGGAACAGACACCCTAATTGACGCGAATCCTAAAGATAGATCTATTGGGCCTAACAAACCCCATCCAAAGTACCGGATGCTTTAGTACTTCGAAATTTATATCATATCCGAAGGGTGTCCCGGAATGATGGGGATATTCTTATATATATGCATCTTGTTAATGTCGGTTACCAGGTGTTCACCATATGAATGATTTTTATCTCTATGTATGGGATGTGTATTGAAATATGAAATCTTGTGGTCTATTGTTACGATTTGATATATATAGGTTAAACCTATAACTCACCAACATTTTTGTTGACGTTTAAAGCATGTTTATTCTCAGGTGAATACTAAGAGCTTCCGCTGTTGCATACTAAAATAAGGACAAGATTTGGAGTCCATGTTTGTATGATATTGTGTAAAAACTGCATTCAAGAAACTGATTTCGATGTAACATATTTGTATTGTAAACCATTATGTAATGGTCGTGTGTAAACAGGATATTTTAGATTATCATTATTTGATAATCTACGTAAAGCTTTTTAAACCTTTATTTATGAAATAATGGTTATGGTTTGTTTTAAAAATGAATGCAGTCTTTGAAAAACGTCTCATATAGAGGTCAAAACCTCGCAACGAAATCAATTAATATGGAACGTTTTTAATCAATAAGAACGGGTCTACCGTCGCTGTCGCATATTCAATTGCTTCTGATCGAATATGTGTTGGAGGCTCTTGTGATCGGTGAAGATAGTACTCTTGGTTCCATACAGATAGTGTCTCCACAGTTTGAGTGCAAAGACCACGGCTCTAAGCTCAAGATCGTGAGTTGTGTAGTTTCGCTCGTGAATCTTCAGTTGTCGAGAGGCGTAAGCAATAACCTTCTTCGTTGCATCAATACGCATCCTGATAGTGCTCCAAATGAACATATATTTAGGCACAATATCCTTCCAATATGTAAAGCTTTTAGTTGTAATTGTTCTATTTTTATGTAATATTCGGTTAAATAAATAAGTGCGAAGACAAAAGAAGAAAACAACGATTTGAAGATGCAAATGACCAAAAAGACAAAAAGTACAAAGTACAATCCAAGTGGTTCGAAATATTGATGAGAAACGTCTAAAAATTACAAGAGTACGAGCCGCGGAATGCAAAATACAAAATATCTCAGCGTACGAAAGGACGTTCGAAAATTCGGAACCGGGACCTGAGCCAACTATCAATGCGCGACGCAACGGAGCTAAAATTACAAATCAACTATGCACATGAATATAATATAATATATATATAATTATATAAAATTATATATATATATATATATATATATATATATATATATATATATATATATATATATATATATATATATTAAATATGTCGACAAGCTAGGAGCCAAAAAGTATGTGACCAGGAAATGACGGCCATGCGATCGCATGGCCAGAAGGCACAAAACTCATGCGACCGCATGAGTTACTGTAGCAGGCCACATCCTATAAATTCACCAGTTTTCTGCGAGTTTTAATATATCTTTTTCTATTTTCTTTCTCTTATCTCTCAATTTATATTTATATTTATATTTTAATTTAAATTAATAATAATAAGGTTATGGTAGCTAATGTTGTAAGTTTTTAAGTTGAAACTCTGTCCGTGTAACGCTACGCGATTAATCACCACTGTAAGCTATGTTCTTCCTTTTTAAATTAATATCTCGTAACTAAGTTATTATTATGCTTATTTGAGCCAAAGTAATCGTGATGTTAGACTAAATATTAAGACGGGGTTATTAGATTTTGTACCATAATTAAGGTTTGGACAAAAGACTGACACTTGTGGACATTGGACTATGACAATTAATAGATAGGGGGTATTGTCTAATTGAGCGACAACTCATTGGAACCTGTCGAACCTATCTTCAAATTAGTTAATCTAATAATTATTAAAATGATTATGTATGTCCTATTTAGTGACGTTTATACGACATCTTTTACGATCATTTAATTAATTATTCGGGTTGGGTAATTGATTATTCATTCTGATCAAGTGGGTAAATTAATATTCATATCTCATTAAAATAGGGGTGGATTACATACAAGGATAATTGGTGTAATTGTTAACAAAGTATTAAAACCTTGTTACATTTCGAATCCCTAATTAGTTGGAATATTTGACTTCGGGAATAAGGTTAATTTGACGAGCATTTTATAATTATGACCGATGGACTATTATGGACAAAAACCAAATAGGTATCAAATAATCCAGGACAAAGGACAATTAACCCGGGTAATAAATTAAAATCAACACGTCGAACATCATGATTACGGAAGTTTAAATAAGCATAATACTTTTATTTCATATTTCATCGTACATTTATTTACTGTCATTTTAATTACTGCAATTTACTTTATCGCAATTTAAATTCTGTCATTTATATTATCGTCATTTATATTTACGCTTTATTTAAAATCGACAAACCGGTCATTAAACGGTAAAAACCTCCTTTTATAATAATATTACTATATATAATTATATATATTTTTATATAAAAATAGTTAATAAAAGTATAGTGTTGAACTCAGCTAGTTCCCTGTGGACGAACCGGACTTACTAAAAACTACAATACTCTACGATTAGGTACACTGTCTATAAGTGTTGTATCAAGGTTTAAGTATATCCCATCCGTAAATAAAATAAATAAAACTTGTGTAATTTGTATCATATTTTGTAGTATTTCGCAGTAAAAATAATAACTATTTTGTATACACCTCGCATCACATCAAGTTTTTAGCGCCGCTACCGGGGAAACTTAACGCCGAAGCGAAACGCTATAAAATTTTTTTTATTAAGTTTTAATTTCTTTTTGTAAAAATACGTTTTAAATACAAAAATATAAAAAGAAAAACAAAATATATATATTTTTAAGAGTTTGTTTAAAATTATAAAGTATTTTTATTTTTCTATCTTAGTTTTTAAATATAAGTTTTATTTATATAAATATTTTATTTAAATTAAAAACAGAAAAAAATATAAATATAAATAAGTATTCGGGCCTGGTACTGTAGCAGCCCAAGACCTGGCCTGGTATCCGAAGCCATGCGATCGCATGGCCCAGCCACATAAAACTCATGCGATCGCATGAGGTTGTCTGACAGGTCTGATCCCAGCAATTATTAAGCAGTAGGGTTTTATTATTAATTATATTTATTAATTAACCCTAATTAGGTTTTAATTAATTAATTAGTTTTTAAATTTAGTTTTAATTTATATTTAGTAATATTAAGTTTTAATATTATTATTAATTATATAAATTAATACTTTTATAAAATAAATATAAATATAATATTTTTTAAAAAATAAGTAATTTTATCACTTTTTATATCTTTTTATATTTCGTATATTTTTAATCATTTATTCATAAATTGTATATTTATCGTTCGTAACTAGTTTTAAGATATAGTTTTTGCCGTAGTTATTTTTATTTCTAGATTTTTAGGCTTTGCCGTAAAATCCTTTAAGTTCTTTTTCTTTAGACTAAGATTTAGGTGCTTTAGAATTTTGCGACGCCATTTTAAGATTTTAGTACTTTTTAAGTTATTGCCGTTTTGGATATAGAATTCCTTTTAAGCTTTAATACCTTTAGACGCAAGTTTTAATTTTTAGTTTTTAGACTTTTAAGTTTCGAAGCTGCAATTTTCTTATTTTTCGACGATTATTTTTTGACCTTTTATTATTCGACGTTTTTCGACGCACTCTTTTTCTTTCTTATTTCTCGACGCTCTAGTTTTTAGGACATAGATTTTTATTTCAAAATTTTGACGAAAAATTATTTTAAGCAGTTAAATTGATAGACATCCAAATTTTCTGGTTCGTAGTAATAGTTGGATTTGTTAGTGACGAGTTGTGGGCTTTCGATTTAAAGGGTCCTGGCTACCTGCTGCATCTATTGGCTATTCGAAATGTGGGCAAAATCAGAAAAGTCTATTAATTTGATAACTTCTATAATTTTTATCTTTTATAACTAATAGGATATTTTCAGTGAATGCATCGAGCAAAACGTTCACCACTTTTCATACGTTCACCACCTGTAACTCGATCAAGACATCTAGCCAATATTATCGCCGTTGGTTTTTCTTTAGAATCATCATCTAGTAATCTAAGTACTCCAACTCAAATTTTCGATTATCTATATTTTTTGAACCCGACTTCACTACCGAGAACCCGGAGGATATTCAAGGACAATTCCAAGATCCTGAACGACTAATCATTCCTCCTGAACCATAAACCGTTAAATCGGAATCCTCTAGTGATTCGTATTCAACAATTTCAATTATGGAAGTAACGGAACCTCTAAGTATGGAAGATCGAATGAGAGCCACACGTACGGGCCAAGGTTACGCCATTATTAAGCCAGACATTAATGTGCCAGATTATGAAATCAGAGGACAAATCCTACACATGGTAAATAATCAATGCCAATATAGTGGTACATCGAAGGAAGATCCAAACGAACATCTTCAAACCTTTAATAGGATCTGCACTCTATTCAAAATCAGAGAAGTTGAGGATGAACAGATCTATCTCATGTTATTTCCCTGGACTTTAAAGGGAGAAGCCAAAGATTGGTTAGAATCGTTACCTGAAGGGGCGATTGATACATGAGATGTTTTAGTTGAAAAATTTCTTAAACAACTCTTTCCGGCATCCAAAGCCGTGAGAATTCAAGGAGAAATTGTTACATTCACGCAAAAGCCAAATGAAACTCTATATGAGGCGTGGACAAGATTCGAAAAGTTGTTGAGAAGATGTCCTCAGCACGGTTTAGACACTTATCAAATAGTACAAATATTCTACCAAGGTATCGACATTGCTACACGAAAAGACATCGACATAGCAGCTGGTGGTTCCATTATGAAGAAAACCGCAACTGAAGCTTACAAAATCATTGATAACATAGCCTCCCACTCGCATGAGTGGCACCAGGAAAAAGATATCTTTCATTCATCTAAAGCGGCTAGAGTCGATTCTTGCCATGACTTTGATTCCGTTTCCGCAAAAATAGATGCTTTTGAGAGTCGAATGGAAAAGATGACTAAAGATATTCTCGCAATACGAATCAGTTGTGAGCAATGCGGTGGACCACACTTAATGAAAGATTGTCACATCGAGCAAACGATGGAACAACGTGAGAATGTTTCCTACATGAACCAAAGGCCGGGAAATAATTATCAAAATAATTATCAACCGCCAAGGCCAAACTTCAATCGAAATTAAAGCATTCTTTACAATCCAAATGGACCCAACAATAACTCGTACAACCAACAAGGTCCGAATAACCAACCAACTCAAAATAACACTTTCAATCAACAATGACCTGGCTTGTATAAACCACCACAACAAACCGAAGAGAAAAAGCCAAATCTAGAAGAAATGATGGCAAAGCTAATGGAATCTCAAACACAATTTATTACATCTCAAACCCAAACAAATGAGAGGTTTGATCAGTCATTAAGAACTCAACAGCTTCCATTTTGAATCTAGAAAAACAAGTAGGTACTCTTGCTAGCATGATGAGTGAGAGGGAACAAGGAAAGCTACCGAGGGATACTGAAGTAAATCCTCAGAATGAGAATGTTAATATGGTATCAACGAATTCTGAAAAACCAGCATCAGAAGATGGGAAGGTTTTAGATGTGAGTAACAATGAAGAAGTTACAACACCACCACCACTCGAGTATGTAAAGCCAGTGGTGGCACCATACAGACCACCCATCCCGTTTCCAAGAAAAGGAGTTGAGTATGAGCAAGTGATTGGAAATAAAGTTTGTGATACCTCTGGAAAGAAGAAGAAGAATAAGAAAGTGCAAGAAACAAAAATCGTAAAGATAAACCCGATGAAGACAGTTCCACCAAAACCTCCACCCAGGATGGGTGATCCGGGTGAATTTATTGTTCCTTGTCTACTTAGTGATTGTGTCATGTATGATGCACTAGCAGATTTAGGTGCGAGTATGAGTGTTATGCCTCTTTCATTATATAAAAGATTAGGAGTAGGTGAGTTAAGTCCAACGGAAATGAGTGTTCGACTCTTTGATCAAACCATTAAGCACCCAGTTGGAATTGCTGACAACCTACCCGTTCAAGTGAGTAATTTAACCTTTTTAGTCGAATTTATTGTCATTAACATAGAAGAGGACCCAAACATTCCTCTAATTTTAGGTCGACCATTCTTAGCATCTACAGGGGCGTTATTTGATGCAAGAGATGGTAGAATGACACTTAGTGATGGTGACAAATCAGTCACCTTTGTGATTCGGAAGTCTAAATCTCCACCAACTAAAACCGTTGAACCAACAAAAACGATTGGTAAAACCACATTGTTTTACCAACTCCAACGGTAGTGCTTAACAATAATAAAATGCCTAAGTGTGGGGAAGATGAAGTAACACCTAATGATGACCTGATAACAAAGAACCCCGTTGTTGATACGAAATTAAATGACTCCGTTATTAATAGTTCAATGAAGAAACTTATTAAACGGATTCGCGATGCTAGAACCAAGGGGAACTTTAAGTTATGTAACCGGTTAGTATCCAATCTATCGCCTAAAGAAAAGGAGAAACTAGTTGAATTTGTGGATATTACACAGGAATCCGACCAATGGCTTAAAGCAAAAGTCACAGATATGCAAGTTGATTATGGTCCAAAAATTGACGATGAAGTTAATTACAATTTTGACACCACAGCTACCTAAGTGTGGGGAGATTCAAATGTTCTAAAAAGAAAATGTTGTCTAGAGTTAGTTGTTCTGTTCTCGTATAGTTTTCGAGAATGGAATCCGATTAGTCTTTTCCACTAGCAGACACTAAAGAACTAGTTTTCTCCCCCCATTCTGAATTTTTGTTTTGTAGGTTTTGTATGAAATTAATATGAATTTTTAAATTTAAGTTTTGTGTGAAGTTAAAAAACAAAAATTACTTTATTTCATTAAGTTTAAGAAAATGATTTCTAAAATTCGTCGTAAGTTGAAGACTAGGTCATGGAACCGAAATTGCTTTACCCGAGGGCGGGGCGAAAAATTTTGTTATCATTATTTTTAATTTTATTAAACTAAAGTATAAGAAAAAAAGTAAAAAAAAAAAACCCAAAAACAATTGCTTTAAAAACGACAAATTTTAAATTTTGTCGAGGGACGGACTAGGTAAACATACCGAAACTACCTAAAGTAAAAGGAAACAAAATTTTAAAAAAATTATTCATTTAAATTGTTTTAATAAATAAAGGTTTTATAAAGAAAATATATATATATATATATATATATATATATATATATATATATATGTTTGTATTTTATATTGTATACAAAATAGGGTAAAACAATGCATATTCAAAGAATGGCATTAAAGTTCAGCAAAAGCTACTAATTTTAACGACAAGACGTAAAATATCAAATGTGATATAAAACAATATGTTTGCAAACTCGGTATTTTTAATCATTTTTCTACACTAATCACCCTCATGAATTTAAATTTTTACTGATTTCTTGCAAATGAGGGCATTGCATGATCTCAAGTATGGGGAAGGGTTATAAATTCTCTCGGGTTTACACTTAGTTTAATTGCAAAATTTTGTGAAAATTTGAAAAATTTTCAACTAAATGAATTCAAAACCATGTTTATACATATTTATGAACGATAAAACTAGGTGTTAATACCGAAATTATTGTTACCTCGGAAAGGACATAAATTGAGAAACAACCCAAAACGCTTGAATTCATTTAAAACGGAATAGAGGAGAATAAAAAGACAAAGAAAAATATAAATAAAAGCTAAGTGTGGGAAGAATTTACCAATTTCTTTAAAACACATATCACATATTTGGTACAGATTATTGCAGGTACTTTTGTTTTGGACGATTTTAATCAGTTTTACCTAATTTACTATAATATATTTGAAAGAAAGATGGATTTGCACGATGAATCAATTCCATCATTAAAATGAAGTAAAGTCTTCCGAAAAAGACACGCGCTTCTTGATTTAGGTCAGGAAGTTGTCGTCCAGACCAGCTGTAGGTTGACGAAAAATCTAGAAAAGTCATCTCTAAAATCAGCAGGAAATCCACGGACCTCAACATCAAACAGGGTCGCCAAGTGGTCAGACTTATCCTAACTATGAGAGAATCTGTCTCGTAAAATGGGGAGGGCGCCGTGCAAATTAGCTTGATAAGACTAATGAATCAGACCCCCAGAAAGGATAATCTCCTTAAAGATTAAAAATCAGCTTTTAAGCCTGATATTACTCAATCCTTGAGATTGACTTTAAAGATTGAGAATTACAAACTCATGAAATTCAATGATATCTAAACTCGAGCTTGAACGAGAAAATATTTTGATCAAATTAAAATCGATTTGTTTTCTGAAAACCTATTTTCAATGCGTTCATTACCATTGAATGTAAAATCCTAGGAATTCACCTGGAATTCATTAGGTCACCTGATCCAAATTGGGGTGTCAACCGTAAGAACGGTGGTTGCATAGCATGGTCGAAGACAGGACCTTGTGCCAGACCGAAAAATTATAGGGTGATCTTTACTATTGCTCCTACAAAGGATAGTAATTGTATCTGACACGTTGTGGACCATGAACAAATGCATGTCATTAGACATTGCCTTAACAGTTGCTTCTTCAACGCTTTCCTTTACAACCGGACGATAGTTTACCGAAAGATAATATACGGAGCAAGTATACTGGACATGTTGCTTTCCCAATACAAGGTTAGCAAGTGGGTGACACAAAACCATAAGTTTTGAGCTAAAATTTTAAAATCTGAAACCCACAAAACCCACAAAAATATTTTGCAAACACCGGTGATGGGTTATTCCTGAAAACTTATCTAGGATAAAATCTAGAATGAATTTTCAAAAGATCAAATGTTTTCATAAAGATCCAATTTCCTTAAAGGATCTAAATTTTTATAAGTCATGTGGGACTGTAAACCACATCGTTACTATCATTGTTTATACCGCCGTATCAAAATCAATGATGTATAAAGTGTGAGAATAAAAAAAAGTGATTCGAGTGAAGCGTGATTTTATTTCAAGTTCTGTATTGTTTGAGGACAAGCAACGCTCAAGTGTGGAGATATTTGATAGTGCTCCAAATAAACATATATTTAGGCACAATATCCTTCCAATATGTAAAGCTTTTAGTTGTAATTGTTCTATTTTTATGTAATATTCGGTTAAATAAATAAGTGCGAAGACAAAAGAAGAAAATGACGATTTGAAGATGCAAATGACCAAAAAGCCAAAAAGTACAAAGTACAATCCAAGTGGTTCAAAATATTGATGAGAAACGTCTAAAAATTACAAGAGTATGAGCCGCGGAACGCAAAATACAAAATATCTCAGCGTACGAAAGGACGTTCGAAAATCCGGAACCGGGACCTGAGCCAACTATCAACGCGCGACGCAACGGAGCTAAAATTACAAATCAACTATGCACACAAATATAATATAATATATATATATATATATATAATTATATAAAATTATATATATATATTTTATATATTAAATAAATATGTCTACAAGCTAGGAGCCAAAAAGTATGTGACCAGGAAATGACGGCCATGCGATCGCATGGCCAGAAGGCACAAAACTCATGCAACCACATGAGTTACTGTAACAGGCCACATCCTATAAATTCACCAGGTTTCTGCGAGTTTTAATATATCTTTTTCTATTTTCTTTCTCTTATCTCTCAATTTATATCTATATTTATATTTTAATTATAATTTTAATTTAAATTAATAATAATAAGGTTATGGTAGCTAATGTTGTAAGTTTTTAAGTCGAAACTCTGTCCGTGTAACGCTACGCGATTAATCACCACTGTAAGCTATGTTCTTCCTTTTTAAATTATTGCCTCATAACTAAGTTATTATTATGCTTATTTGAGCCAAAGTAATCGTGATGTTAGACTAAATATTAAGACGGGGTTATTAGATTTTGTACCATAATTAAGGTTTGGACAAAAGACCGACACTTGTGGACATTGGACTATGACTATTAATAGATAGGGGGTATTGTCTAATTGAGCGACAACTCATTGGAACCTGTCGAACCTATCTTCAAATTAGTTAATCTAATAATTATTAAAATGATTATGTATGTCCTATTTAGTGACGTTTATAAGACATCTTTTACGATCATTTAATTAATTATTCGGGTTGGGTAATTGATTATTCATTCTGATCAAGTGGGTAAATTAATATTCATATCTCATTAAAACAGGGGTGGATTACATACAAGGATAATTGGTGTAATTGTTAACTAAGTATTAAAACCTTGTTACAGTTCGAATCCCTAATTAGTTGGAATATTTTACTTCGGGAATAAGGTAAATTTGATGAGCATTTTATAATTATGACCGATGAACTACTATGGACAAAAACCAAATAGGTATCAAATAATCCAGGACAAAGGACAATTAACCCGGGTAATAAATTAAAATCAACACGTCGAACATCATGATTACGGAAGTTTAAATAAGCATAATACTTTTATTTCATATTTCATCGTACCTTTATTTACTGTCATTTTAATTACTGCAATTTACTTTATCGCAATTTAAATTCTATCATTTATATTATCGTCATTTATATTTACGCTTTATTTAAAATCGACAAACCGGTCATTAAACGGTAAAAACCTCCTTTTATAATTATATTACTATATATAATTATATATATTTTTATATAAAAATAGTTAATAAAAATATAGCATTGAACTCAGCTAGTTCCCTGTGGACAAACCGGACTTACTAAAAACTACACTACTCTACGATTAGGTACACTGCCTATAAGTGTTGTAGCAAGGTTTAAGTATATCCCATCCGTAAATAAAATAAATAAAACTTGTGTAATTTTTATCATATTTTGTAGTATTTCGCAGTAAAAATAATAACTATTTCGTATACACCTCGCATCACATCACATCCAAAACCTTGTCGGGAAGCATCGCAATACACAACGAAATCATCATTGCCTTCGGGAAGGGATAGAATAGGAGCGGTGGTTAATTTCTGCTTCGGGGTTTGGAATGCCGACTCTTGCTCGGTTTCCCAAACAAACTTCTTCCCCTTGTGAGTTAACGCAGTCAAAGGACGCGCAATCAGAGAGAAAACTTCGATGAATCTACGATAGTAACCGGCGAGGCCTAAAAATTGACGGATATGAGTAGGAGTAGTGGGGGTTTCCCACTTGCTGATGGCTTCGATCATAGTGGGATCAACCTTGATACCCTGATCGCTCGCGATATAACCAAGAAATTGGACTTCTTTCAACCAAAATTCACAATTGGAGAATTTGGCATAGAGTTGCTCTTGTCTCAAGAGTTCAAGCATGAGTCGAAGATGTTGCTCATGTTCTTCTTCGCTTTTGGAATAGATGAGGATATCATCTATGAAGATGATAACGAATTTGTCCAGGTACGGCTTGCATACGCGATTCATGAGATCCATAAACATGGCAGGTGCGTTGGTTAAACCGAATGGCATCACCAAAAACTTATAGTGACCATAACGAGTTCAGAACATAGTCTTCAGCACATCGCTCTCCTTCACCCTCAACTGGTGAAAACCTGATCGTAAATCGATCTTGGAGTAAACACTGAATCCTTGTAGCTAATCAAAAAGATCATCAATCATGGGAAGGGGATACCGATTCTTGATCGTCAACTTGTTCAATTCACGATAATCGATACACATGCGGAAAGATCCGTCCTTCTTCTTCATGAACAAAACAGGTGCGCCCCAAGGCGATGAACTCGGTCGGATAAATCCACGGTCTAGCAGTTCCTGCAGTTGACTCTGCAACTCTTGCAGTTCGGAAAGTGCAAGTTGATAAGGTGCGCGAGCTACAGCTGCAGCTCCTGGTACTAGATCGATCTGAAATTCCACTGACCTCGGAGGGGGTAATCCCGGTAGTTCTTCTGGAAAGAAGTCGGGAAATTCGTTCACAATTCGCACATCATCCATGCTTTTCTCCTCAGTTTCTAACTTCTTCACGTGCGCCAAAACAACAAAACGCCTCTTTTTCATAACCTTCTGTGCCTTCATGCAACTAATAAGGTTCAGCTTCGAGATACGTCTATCTGCGTAAACAATCAGTGGCTCACCATCTTCGCGAGGTATACGAAGAATCTTCTCACCACAGATAACTTCGGCTCTTACCTTGGACAACCAGTCCATACCGACTATCACATCAAAGCTTCTCAACTTAATGGGTATCAAATCAATCTCAAAATCCACACCAGCTAGGTTTATGATACCTCCTCGGCCAATTTGGTCAACTTTCTCAAGTTTTCCATTGGCTACTTCGACAAGTATACTCTCATCCAAAGGCACTAACGACCAATCTATCCTAGAGCAAAAGTGTCTACATACATAACTCCTATCGGCACCGGTATCAAATAGGACATAAGCTAATAGGTTATTGATAGTAAATGTACCTGCAACCAAGTCAGGATCTTCACAGGCATCTCTTGCATTCATGTTGAAGACTTTTCCACGTGCTGGCCCGCCATCCTTCTTCTTGTTAGGACACTCATTCTTGAAGTGGCCCTGCTGACTGAACTCAAAACACTTCCTTGGTCCACTTGGGTTTATCCTCACAGCTGGGGCGGTGATCTTACAATCTCTGCCGATGTGTCCAGTCCTTTTACACTTCTCACACACTACGTTGCAGTATCCAGTGTGATGCTTGTAGCATCGCTTACACTGAGGAAGACTACCTTTGTAGTTAGGGTTAGAGCTAGGGTTTGTGTTAGGATTCCTCCAGTCATTGTTTCCCTTAAAATTCTCATACCTCTTAGTCGGGTTCTGGTCAAAACCTTTTCCCTTACTTCCGTCCCACTTACGTTTTCCATTACTAGCTCCCGATTCTGATTTTGCTTTCTATGGCTCCTGGCGGGTAATTTGATTCATCAGGGTGTGCGCCATATGCATTTCTTCTGGGACATTAGCTGGTTTCAATAAAGTGACATTTCTTTGAATGTCCTTGGGGAGTCCCCACAGATACCTCTCCATCCGCTTGTACTCCGGAGTAACCATTGTGCTGCACATCAATGCTAACTCCAAGTACCTTCGGTTATAGCCATCAAGATCAGTTCCTACCACTTTCAGTTCCTAAAACTCCGCTTCCATTTTCTGAATTTCGGTTCTGGGGCAGTACTCCTCGATCATAGCCCTCTTAAACTCCTCTCATGGTGTAGCATAAGCTTCGTCAATCCCCCTCGCCTGGGCGAGCGTATTCCACCAAGTCAAAGCGCCATCCGACAAAGTGCAGGATGCGAACTTAGTCTAATTCCCTTCAGAGCAGTTACTCACACGGAACACAGCAAAGGCACACAATGCCCCTTTTTAATATCCAACTTCTCAAACCATCTCGTCAGCCCAACTGGCCCTTCTGTTCCACTGAAATTATGGGGCTTGCAGCTCTGGAATTCCTTGAAAGTACACCCATTCTGGAGGTTCGGGTTAGCCGGTGGAGCTTGGGGGTTGGCATTCGCCATAGCTGTGGCTACTCGAGCGGCTATCATCTCCTCAAGCTGTGCTGCGGTGGGGATTTCTCTTGGACCTCTTCCGTAGCCATCGATCTTCCAAACAAATATTTCGACTTAAGTCAAAATCCATTAACCAACAACGTCACGGCATACGGTAAACAATATGGAAGCAACACAGTACACGACAACTAAGCATGGAAACAAGCAGCAGATAGCACAAAAGCTAAAATGTAATAAAATGCCGTACAAAAGATCAACAACAGTAGTTCCATTCATAATAAAAAGATTGCATACAACAGCATAAGGTTCGTACAATACATAAACGAAAAATAGGAAACTACAAACGAAATACATAAAGAAATCTAATACAACAGTCCTAGGGTGATGGTGGATAAATGATGTCCATTAGGTGGGACATCTGGTCCTCGAGCTCAGTTACCCGAGCACGGAGGGTATGCACTTCCCTCGTCAGTTCCTCGACGATAGGAGATGCTGGTGAGGCATGTGCAGATGGTGCCTGTGGTGCAAATGGTCTAGATAATGCGGGTGTAGTACTAAAAGTAGACGGCTCTGAGCGGGCGACCTTTCGCACAAATGAATCGGCAGGATATGGTATAACCCTTTTACGGGCGGTGACCCTAACCAACTGTCCTTGTGAGTTCACGAACGGCTTTCCTCCATTAACCCATGGAATAACAGTACCATCGAAGCGGTACCGTTTCTTCGGCGGGGTAGAGGGTGGCTGCACGGGCTCCTCCTCGAAGTCCTCCTCAGAATCCTCCTCGGAATCCTCCTCGCTGGTGTCATTGGATGATGATCCGTCTGAATCGTCGAAAGGTAGTGCGTACGGGCAGGAGAAAGCGTCTGGCCGGTGGTCATAAGTCGATATCTGCCAGGTGTAATTGGTACGATACGTCCGTCAGTAGTGCGTCTAGCCCAATGTCCATGCTCGTTACAGAAGTGACCGTGTCCGTTTACCCCAGGGATCACAGTACCACCGGAATGGTGCTGTGGCTCCGGGAGTCTTGAGCTGGGTGGTGCTTGAATTTCCTCGGGATCCTCGTCTCCGTCTGAGACGTCCATTAGGTCAAGCGCGTGTCCACTATCTCCAGAAGATGAATTGCCAGAGTCGCCGGAGGGTAGTGGTGAGTCAGCAACAATAGTAGGCGAGGTAGCAGACGTATCTGAGTCACTCTCGAAGTCAAAGGTCATGGGTAGCATGTCTGACATCTGAACAAGAAAAAATAACTTTTTCCATGTCAGTAAGACATATAGCAAGCACGTAATCAGGCACTATAGCATCCTAGCAGTACATAGCATGGCAATCGTAACAGTATTAAACAGAAGTAACATGCAATCAAAGGCAGATAGTAGCATGCAGTAGCGAGAAAGTAGCAGCATACTGCAAGTTCACATAGCAGTAAAGGCAAGCAGTAGCATGCAGCAGTAGTAAGCAGTAACAAGTAAACGGGCAAGTTGTAGATTAGTCCTATTAGCGAATCCTACTCGGCTCGGTCAAGACTCACTAATGCAACCTAATTCCCTACAACCAATGCTCTGATACCAAATGTGACGCCCCGTACAAAACCATCATGTATGAGTCGTCAACAACAGGTCCATTACACGGTACAATACTACATGCTGTTTTAAAACAAGTTTTGCATTCAAAAAGGGTAACGTTTTACAAAAGATAACATGACACAAAGGTCGTTACAAGCCATTATTCAAATAACATAAGTAGTTAATGCAAGATAAAAGTTCCATGATTGAGACATCTCTAAGTAATGCAGCGGAAGTTTAACACAGCGAGTAACAGCAAGTCTAAACCACCAAGACAGCAAGTCTAACAGCGGAAGGAACAACGTCTAAGCACCTGAGAAATACACGCTTAAAAGTCAACACAAATGTTGGTGAGCTATAGTTTGTATTCAGTAATGTAATGTAGACCACGATATTTTGTATTCCAAAATAGTATGAAAAGTATATGCTTATCCGTGGGCACCCGGTAACTAACTTAACGTAATAGTAATACCCCCTAAAAGTACACTTGGCGAGTGCGTATGTCCTCGAAGTATCAAACACCCATTAAATGCTAGCGCGAATATCCCGAGTGGGGATGTCAAACCCTATGGATCCGTATCTAATATTCGCGTTCACCGGTTCAAAAACCAATGATTAAATGTTACCATGCTAAGGGGAATGTTTATGCCGTTATATAACCCACACATATGTAAAGTTTAAGTACTCGTGTCTAGTATGTAAAACATAAAAAGCGCATGTATTCTCAGTCACAAAAATAGTTAAAGTAAAAAGGGAAGCAATAACTCACAGTGAATAAGCAGTAAAAGTTGATACGAAAAGTATGCAGGTAGTAAGTCGGTCCGAAAGGTTGTCAACCTAAGTCAAAGGTCACTAAGTCAGTATTTTGTCCCAAAAGGTTTAAAAGTATGTAAGTAAAGTCCTAGACATCATCATCGTCATCATCATTCGTAAAAGATAAAGTAAGTTTTCAAAAAGAATAGAGATCGAAACAAAAGGCTGACTTCGGACAGCTGCTACGACCTCTATACAAAACAAAAAGACGTGTGGTCAGTGGCCAAGGCTCCGTATGTGAGTCCTCTAACCGCTATCCAATTTTCAGAACCTAACTCATCAAATATATATATATATATATATATATATATATATATATATATATATATATATATATATATATATATATATATATATATATATATATATATATATATATATATATATATATATACTGTGGCGACGGTTTAAGTGCGAGTAGGTCATAAATTTCAGCACGTCGTTACAAAGGCGTAGTGACTTTCGAAAGGCTATAAATCCTAAACCGTATATCGGATTTATTCGAGGCCTAAATGAAAAGTCAACTACTCGAAACAAACTATCTGAAAATAAATTTTACAGAAGTCCAGGAGTCTGATCAGACCCCAAAAAACAGCAAACAAGTGCTCCGGTGGGTTTCTTGGTGCTTGATGCTCATCACGGTTCTCATCCTTGATGCGTGTAAGCTTCAAGTGTACAACTCTTTGATGTTTTAGCATCACTTTGACCAAGTTTCAACCATCAACACACAATTAAGAGTAAAATCTATCATTCTACAAGTTTTGAACATCAAGATTGCCTCTTTATTGCATAAACCCAATAAAGCTTCAACCTTTGTCCTTTTTACACAAGTTTATGCATCTTCATCATACGTGATGATGAAGACTTGATCTTTATCATCACAACAAACACAAAAAGGTTCCAAGTAAGTGAGATCTACAATAATAACTTAGATCTCAAGTATTAAGAAAACCCTAAGCTAGAAAGCTTGGATCTTTACACGATTAATGAGACCATAAGCTAGAAAGCTAAGATCTAGTAAAAGTAATGAGATCATAAGCTAAAAATCTAAGATCTTTAACAAAATAATGAAACCATAAGCTAGAAAGCTTGGATCTTTAATGTTCTTGAAGATCCTTAAAGCAAAAGACTAGATCTTCAAGTTACATGAAGATCATAAACCCAAGTTTTGATCTTTATAACAAAATAAAGAAATCATAAGCTAGATCTAACAAGTAAATGAAGATTCAAAGCTAGAAAGCTTGAATCATTCATGTTCTTGAAGGATTCAAACCCAAGTTTGAATCTACAAGATATAACAAGATCAAAAAGCTAAAAAGCTAGATCTCCACATGATGATGATGTCGACTACAAGAAGAAGAGAAGATGAAGAATAAAACTTGAAACTTACAATTTTTAGAGTGAGAAAGACTAGAGAGAGAATAAGAGAGTAAGTGTGTGAAATGTGAATGATATCAAGTGTGAAATGTAAGGAATTAGCATGGTATTTATAGGAGGTAATGGGGTGGTAAGGGTGGTGGTGGCCGTGGGTTATGGGGGGATAAGGGGGACAAACTTTTGCTTTTTAGTTAATGGTTGTCTAAAGTTGGTGCTTATGTTTGGATCCCATGCAACAATTGTGATTATGGTTAACAAAAATGCTAGTATATTCCCTCAAATAAATGGGCGTTTGTCTTACATTTATATGGGTCATAAACTTATTAAAATTGGGCTAATTAAATAGTCCATTAGCTAGAGTAGGGTGAGCTTGAGTCCAACAAGGTAAAAAGTCCAACAAGACTAACTAATGAACATAAGTAAATTATTATGCATAATTAAGCAACCAAAAGCCCAAGTAATTGTTATTAGAAAATAAGAATTAGTATTTCGTAGTCGTAATATTTCAACCAAAAATCATGCGCCGAAAATCATGCGCCGCCAAATGATACTACATTTGACGGCGCATAATAAGTAGTTAAAATTTGTAGTTAGTGAAGTGATATTAGTTTAAAAATTATATGCGTTATACATAATTACAATGTGAAAGAAATAATAGTCTTTAAAGTATTTATACCATGCTAATTCATGCTTTAACAAAAATAATAATATGATAGAAATTCAAAACGCTAAAAAAACATTAAAATGAATAAAATATCATTTTCGTCATCTACACGAACTCTAATAGAAAGACACCTTCATGTAGTCTATCTCCTTGTTCTCTTTTAGGATGATCTTAGGAATTTTAGCACAGCCTGAAACCGAAAATCATGCACCGCCAAATGATACAACATTTGGTGGAGCATATTAATGTGTTAAAATTGTACTTAGTGAAGTTATATTGGTTTCAAAATTATATGCATTATACATAATTATAACGTGAGAGAAATAATAAGCCTTAAAACTATATATATGTCATGCTTTAACAAAAATAATAATATGATAGAAATTCAAAACGTTTAAAAATAAACATTAAAATAAATAATTAATAAAATATCATTTTCGTCATCTAGTTGAACTCAAATGGCAAGACACCTTCAGGGAGTCTTTCTCATTGTTCTCTTTTCTGGTAATCTTAGGATTTAAGCACAACCTGAAACCGAAAATCATGCGCCGCCAAATGATACAACATTTGGCGGCGCATATTAATGAGTTAAAATTTATACTTAGTGAAGTGATATAAGTTTAAAAATTATATGCGTTATACATAATTACAATGTGAGAGAAATAATAGGCCTTAAACCTATTTATACAATGCTAAGTCATGCTTTAACAAAAATAGTAAGATGATAGATATTCAAAATGTTTAAAAAGAACATTGAAATGAATACAATATCATTTTCGTCATATAGACGAACTCTAATAGGAAGACACCTTTAGGGAGTCTTGCTCCTTGTTCCCATTTAGGGTGATCTTAGGAATTTTAGCATAACCTGAAACAGAAAATCAAGCGCCGCCAAATGATACTATATTTGGAGACGCATATTAATGAGTTAAAATTTGTACATAATGAAGTGACATTAGTTTCAAAATTATATGCGTTATACATAAGTACAATGTGAGATTAATAATAGGCCTTAAAACTATTTATACCATGATAAGTCATGTTTTAACAAAGATAATAATATGATAGAAATTAAAACGTTTAAAAATAAGATTAAAAAGAATAAAATATCATTTTTATCATCTAGACGAACTCTAATGGCAAGACATCTTCAGGGAGTCTTGCTCCTTGCTCACTTTTAGGGTGATCTTAGGCATTTCAGCACAATCGAAAACCGAAAATAATGCGCCGCCAAATGATACTACAATTGCGGGGCATATTAAGGAGTTAAACTTTGTACTTAGTGAAGTGATATAAGTTTGAAAATTATATGCGTTATACATAATTACAATGTGAAAGAAATAATAGGCTTTAAAAGTATTTATACCATGCTAAGTCATGCTTTAACAAAAATAATAATATGATAGAAATTCAAAACGCTCAAAAAGAACATTGAAATTAATAAATCCAAGCACCGCCAAAAGATATTACATTTGGCGGTGCATTTTAATGAGTTAATATTTGTACTTAGTGAAGTGATATTAGTTTCAAAATTATATGCGTTATACATAACTACAAGGTGAGAGAAATAATAGGCATTAAAACTATATATTCCATGCTACGTAATGCTTTAACAAAAATATTAATATGATAGGAATTCAAAACATATAAAAAGAACATTAAAATGAATAAAATATCATTTTAATCATCTAGACGAACTCTAATGGCAAGACACCTTCAGGGAGTCTTGCTCCTTGTTCTATTTTAGGGTGATCTTAGGAATTTTAGCACAATCTGAAATCGAAAATCATGCGCCGCCAAATGATACTACATTTGGCTGCGCATATTAATGAGTTAAAATTTGTACTTATTGAAGTGATATTAGTTTCCAAATTATATGCGTTATACATAACGACAATGTTTGAGAAATAATAGGCCTTAAAACTATTTATTCTCCACTAAGTCATGCTTTACAAAAATAATAATACGATAAAATTCAAAACGTTTAAAAAGAACATTAAAATAAATAAAATATCATTTTTATCATGAAGACCAATTCTAATGGCGACACACCTTTAGGGACAGTTGCTCCTTGTTCTCTTTTAGGGTGATCTTAGGAATTTCAGCACAATCTGAAACCGATAATCATGCGCTGCCAAATGATGCTAAATTTGGCGGCGCATATTAATGATTTAAAATTTGTACTTAGTGAAGTGATATTAGTTTCAAAATTATATGCATTATACATAACTACAATGTGAGAGAAATAATAGGGCTTAAAACTATTTATACTATGCAAAGTCACGTTTTAACAAAAATAATAATATGATAAAAATTCAAAACGTTTAAAAAGAACAATAAAATAAATAAAATATCATTTTCATCATGAAGACCAATTCTCATGGCAACACACCTTTAGGGAGAGTCGCTCCTTGTTCTCTTTTAGGGTGATCTTTGGAATTTCAGCACAATCTGAAACCGAAATCATACGCCGCCAAATGATACTACATTTGGCGGCGCATATTAATGAGTTAAAATTTGTACTTAGTGAAGTGATATTAGTTTCAAAATTATATGCGTTATATATAACTATATGTGAGAGAAATAATAGGCCTTAAAACTATTTATACCATGGTAAGTCATGCTTTAACAAAAATATCAATATGATAGAAATTCAAAACGTTTAAAAAGAACATTAAAATGAATAAAATATCATTTTTATCATCTAGACGAACTCTAATGGCAAGATAGCTTCAGGGAGCCTTGCTTCTTGTTCTCCTTTAGGCTGATCTTGGGTATTTTAGCACTATCTAAAACCGAAAATCATGCGCCGCCAAATGATACTACATTTGGCTGCGCATATTAATGAGTTAAAATTTTTACTTATTGAAGTGATATTAGTTAAAAAATTATATGCGTTATACATAACTACAATGTGAGAGAAATAATAGGCCTTAAAGTTATTTATACAATGCTAAGTCATGCTTTAACAAAAATACTAATATGATAGAAATTCAAAACCTTTAAAAACAAAATTAAAATGAATAAAATATGATTTTCATCATGTAGACGAACTCTAATGGCAAGACACCTTTAGAGAGTCTTGCTCCTTGTTCTCTTTTAAGGTGATCTTAGAAAGATAGCACAATCTGAAACTGAAAATCAGGTGCCGCCAAATGATACTACCGTTTATGAAGTGATATTAGTTTCAAAAATATATACGTTATACATAATTACAATGTGAGAGCAATAATAGGCCTTAAAACTATTTATACCATGCTAAGTAATGCTTTAACAAAAATAATAATATGGTAGAAATTCAAAATGATTAAAATGAACATTAAAATGAATACAATATCATTTTCGTCATCTAGAAGAACTATAATAGGAAGAAACCTTCAGGAAGTCTTGCCCCTTGTTCTCTTTTAGTGTGATCTTAAGAATTTCCGCACAATTTGAAATCGAAAATCATGCGCTGCCAAATGATACTACTTTTGGCGGCGCATATTAATGAGTTAAAATTTGTATTTAGTGAAGTGATTTTAGTTTCAAATTTATATGCGTTATACATGACAACAGTGTGAGAGAAATAATAGGCCTTAAAACTATTTATACCATGCTAAGTCATGCTTTAACAAAAATAAAATATAATAGAAATTCAAAACATGTAAAAAGAACATTAAAATAGATAAAAAATCATTTTCATCATTTAGACGAACTCTAATGGCAAGACACCTTTAGAGAGTCTTGCTCATTGTTCTCTTTTAGGGTGATCTTAGGAATTTCAGCACAATCTGAAACCGAAAATCATGCACCGCCAAATGATACTACATTTGGCGGCTCATATTAATGAGTTAAAAGTTGTACTTAGTGAAGTGATATTAGTTTCAAAATTATATGCGTTATACATAACTACAATGTGAAAAAAATAATAGGCCTTAAAACTATTTATACCATGCTAAGTCAGGCTTTAACAAAAATAATAATATGATAGAAATTTAAAACATTTAAAAAGAACACTAAAATAAATAAAATATCATTTCCATCATGTAGTGGAACTCTAATTGAAAGACATCTTTAGAGAGTCTTGCTCCTTGTTCTATTTTAGGGTGATCTTAGAATTTACAGCACAATCTGAAACCGAAAATCATGCGCCGCCAAATGATACTACATTTGGCGGCGTATATTAATGAGTTAAAATTTTAGTGAAGTGGTATTAGTTTCAAAATCATATGTGTTATACATAACTACAATTTGAGAGAAATAATAGGCCGTAAAACTATTTATACCCTGCTAAGTCATGCTTTAACAAAAATAATAATATGATAGAAATTCAAAACGTTTAAAAAAACATTAAAATAAATAAAATATCATTTTCATAATGTGGATGAACTCTAATGGAAAGATACCTTTAGGGAGTCTTGCTCCTTGTTCTCTTTTAGGGTGATCTTAAAATTTCAGCACAATCTGAAAACGAAAATCATGCGTTGCCATATGATACTACATTTAGCGGCGCATATTAATGAGTTAAATTTTGGACTTAGTGAAGTGATATTTGTTTCAAAATTATATGCAATATACATAACTACAATGTGAGAGAAATGATAGGGCTTAAAACTATTTATACTATGCAAAGTCACGTTTTAACAAAAATAATAATATGATAAAAATTCAAAACGTTTAAAAAGAACAATAAAATAAATAAAATATCATTTTCATCATGAAGACCAATTCTAATGGCGATACACCTTTAGGGACAGTTGCTCCTTGTTCTCTTTTAGGGTGATCTTAGGAATTTCAGCACAATCTGAAATCGAAATCATACGCCGCCAAATGATACTACATTTGGCGGTGCATATTAATGAGTTAAAATTTGTACTTAGTGAAGTGATATTAGTTTCAAAATTATATGCGTTATACATAAATATATGTGAGAGAAATAATAGGCCTTAAAACTATTTATACCACGGTAAGTCATGCTTTAACAAAAATATCAATATGATAGAAATTCAAAACGTTTAAAAAGAACATCAAAATGAATAAAATATCATTTTTATCATCTAGACGAACTCTAATGGCAAGACAGCTTCAGGGAGTCTTGCTTCTTGTTCTCCTTTAGGCTGATCTTTGGTATTTTAGAACTATCTAAAATCGAAAATCATGCGCCGGCAAATGATACTACATTTGGCTGCGCATATTAATGCGTTAAAATTTTTACTTAGTGAAGTGATTTAGTTAAAAAATTATATGCGTTATACATAACTACAACGTGAGAGAAATAATAGGCCTTAAAGCTATTTATACAATGCTAAGTCATGCTTTAACAAAAATACTAATATGATAGAGTTTCAAAACCTTTAAAAACAAAATTAAAATTAATAAAATATAATTGTCATCATGTAGACGAACTCTAATGGCAAGACAACTTTAGAGAGTCTTGCTCCTTTTTCTCTATTAAGGTGATCTTAGGAAGTTCAGCACAATCTGAAACTGAAAATCAGGTGTCGCCAAATGATACTACCGTTTTCGGGGCATACTAATGAGTTAAAATTTGTACTTAATGAAGTGATATTAGTTTCAGAAATATATACGTTATACAAAATTACAATGTGAGAGCAATAATAGGCCTTAAAACTATTTATACCATGCTAAGTAATGCTTTAACAAAAATAATAATATGGTAGAAATTCAAAACGCTTAAAATGAACATTAAAATGAATACAATATCATTATCGTCATCTTGAATAACTATAATAGGATGAAACCTTCAGGATGTCTTGCCCCTTGTTCTCTTTTAGTGTGATCTTAGGAATATCCGTACAATTTGAAATCGAAAATCATGCGCTGCCAAATGATACTACTTTTGGCGGCGCATATTAATGAGTTAAAATTTGTATTTAGTGAAGTGATTTAGTTTCAAATTTATATGCGTTATACATGACAACAATGTGAGAGAAATAATAGGCCTTAAAACTATTTATACCATGCTAAGTCATGCTTTAACAAAAATAAAATATAATAGAAATTCAAAACATTTAAAAAGAACATTAAAATAAATAAAACATCATTTTCATCATTTAAACTAACTCTAATGGCAAGACACCTTTAGGGAGTCTTACTCCTTATTCTCTTTTAGGGTGATCTTATGAATTTCAGCACAATCCGAAATCGAAAATCATGCACCGCCAAATGATACTACATTTAGCGGCGCATATTAATGAGTTAAAATTTGTACTTAGTGAAGTGATATTAGTTTCAGAATTATATGCGTTATACATAACTACAACGTGAGAAAAATAATAGGCCTTAAAACTATTTATACCATGCTAAGTCATGCTTTAACAAAAATAATAATATGATAGAAATTCAAAACGTTTAAAAAGAACATTAAAATAAATAAAATATCATTTCCATAATGTAGTGGAACTCTAATGGCAAGACACCTTTAGGGAGTCTTGCTCCTTGTTCTATTTTTTAGGCTGATCTTAGAAATTACAGCACAATCCAAAACCGAAAATCATGCTCCGCCAAATGATACAACATTTGGTGGCGTATATTAATGAGTTAAAATTTGTACTTAGTGAAGTGGTATTAGTTTCAAAATTATATGTGTTATGTATAACTACAATTTGAGAGAAATAATATACCGTGAAACTATTTATACCCTGCTAAGTCATGCTTTAACAAAAATAATAATATGATAGAAATTCAAAACGTTTAAAAACATTAAAATAAATAAAATTTCATTTTCATCATGTGGACGAACTCTAATGGCAAGACACCTTTAAGGAGTCTTGCTCCTTGTTCTCTTTTAGGGTGATCTTAGAAATTTCAGCACAATCTGAAAAAGAAAATCATACGTCGCCAAATGATACTACATTTGGCGGAGCATATTAATGAGTTAAATTTTGGACTTAGTGAAGTGATATTATTTTCAAAATTATATGCGTTATACATAACTACAATATGAGAGAAATAATAGGCCTTAAAACTATTTATACCGTGCTATGTCATGCTTTAACAAAAATAATAATATAATAGAAATTCAAAACGTTTAAAAAGAATTTTAAATAAATAAAAAAACATTTTCATCATGTAGACGAACTCTAATGGCAAGACACCTTTAAGGAGTTTTGCTCCTTGTTCTCTTTTAGGGTGATCTTAGAAATTTCAACACAATCTGAAATCGAAAATGATCCGCTGCCAAATGATACTACATTTGGCGGCGCATATTAATGAGTTAAAATTTGTACTTTGTGAAGTGATATTAGTTTCAAAGTTATATGCGTTATACATAACTACAATGTGAGAGAAATAATAGGACTTAAAACTATTTATACCATGCTAAGTCATGCTTTAAGAAAAATAATAACATGAGAGAAATTCAAAACGTTTAAAAAACATTAAATAAAATAAAATATGATTTTCATCATGTAGACGAACTCTAATGGCAAGACACCTTTAGGGAGTGTTGCTCCTTGTTCTCCTTTAATGTGATCTTAAGAATTTCAGCACAATCTGAAATCGAAAATCTAGCTCCGCCAAATGATACTATTTTCGGCGGCACATATTAATGAGTTAAAATTAGTACTTAATGAAGTGATATTAGTTTCAAAATTATATGCGTTATATATAACTACAATGTGAGATAAATAATAGGCCTTAAAACTATTTATATCATGCTAAGTCATGCTTTAACAAAAATAATAATATGATAGAAATTAAAAACGTTCAAAAAGAACATTAAAATGAATACAATATCAATTTCGTCATCTAGACGATCTCTAATAGGAAGACACCTTCAGGGAGTCTTGCTCCTTGTTCTATTTTAGGGTGATCTTAGGATTTTCAGCACAATCTAAAACCGAAAATCATGCGTCACCAAATGATACTACATTTTGCGGTGCATATCAATGAGTTAAAATTAGTACTTTTTGAAGTGATATTAGTTTCAAAATTATATACGTTATACATAATTACAATGTGAGAGAAATAATAGGACTTAAAACTATTTATACCATGCTAAGTCATGCATTAACAAAAATAATAATATGATAGAAATTCAAAACGTTCAAAAAGAACATTAAAATTAATACAATAACATTTTCGTCATCAAGACGAACTCTAATAGAAAGACACCTTCAAATATTCTTGCTCCTTGTTCTCTTTTAGGGTGATCTTAGGAATTTCATCACAATCAGAAACCAAAAATCATGCACCTCCAAATGATACCATATTTGGTGGCACATATTAATGAGTTACAATTTGTACTCAGTGAAATGATATTAGTTACAAAATTATATGTGTTATATATAATGTAACGACCCGGAAATTTCTGACCAAATTTAAACCCTAATCTCTATATGTTTTCGACATGATAAGCAAAAACCCTAATGTTGAGTCTAGAAAGTTTGAAATCTATATTCGGATGATCAGTTACCCTGTTGACCATGCCTGACGATTCACGAACTATTATGTGTTAATTATATAATACTTTACATGAACATATTTTATTAAATGAGAAATAATAATAATTAGTATTATTATTATTATTAATAGATTTTTTTTATTAAAAATTGTTTTATATCTAAAGAATCAAGAATAAATCTGTAAATTCATATTACTCAGTTACAGGTTCCTTTCATACTGTATATAATTGGATTACAAAATCTAATTCCTGCACTAATTTCGATTTCCATTAAGATGAGGTTAAAAATATCACAATCCTCTTTATCAATAATTTACTGTTCCTGATTGCCGAGATTTAATGTCAACAAAGTAGGACTTGAATTACTGTTAACATGTGAATGAGTTTTAGTGTATATGTTTTCATCTATCTTCTTTATCCTATATAATATGTGACCTTTATGGAATGGGATGCATTTCTGCTCACTACGCAAATTCTGCTTTCTTATTTTTCTTAACCCATGATCACCATAAAACCACCACAAGCCACCATAACCGCCATCCTTATTACCTCTACCTCTCTCTCTTTCATCTCTCTCTATATATCACTATATCTTTTCCTTCTGTTTTGAAATCGGAAGCAAACCACCATTCACCAATAAAACCGATTTATATGATCTTGTTTCAATACCCAACACCACTTATACTCACTGTTTCGAACCACCAGTATTTGCAACCTGCTACATCTTGCTGTTACTCCTGTTTTCTAATACAAACCGACGCACACCACCACAAACCCGTTACCTTGAAACTTATGAGACTCATCTTAAAAAAAAAATCGTAAGCCATCACTATCCATCACCACCCAACCTTCCATTTTTTTTTCTGCCTTCAAGGCCGTCATCTACAGCCACCACCGGTCGACATCCCTGCAGAAACCACCACACCACCATCGTAACACTTTACAGTTACCATCACTAAATCATCACCGTGAACTGCTCAATACGATTTCCATTTTCTGTTTCCACTTTACGTTCAAACCAAAACCCACTCACATAAAATCATAACAAGCTGCTCAAACTAATTTCTGTTTCGTTACCCAATCCGTATCAATTTTCTTGTTTCTAGTTGTTCCAGTCTCCTGTTATTACTACTCCTATCTTCGGTTTTGGGCACGAAGAATACACAAAGGTCACCACGAATCGCACTGCTGCTCGGTGTTTCCTATGCGAACTAAACGAATCTCAAAAACTAGTATATACATATTACAAATCTATCATGGTTCCTTTAATATATTATCTAGTGAGCACTTAAGGGAAGTGGGTAATAGGATATATATTAGCAAACAATCTTTATTGAATAATAAAAGGGATAGGTATTACAGATTGGATACATCTAGGGACATAGGATTCGGTATTCAAATTGCAAGTAGGATATATATTAAACTGAATGGCCGACAATATGGAAGGAAAAGGCACTTTGGTTAATTTTTTTTAGATGATGATGAATGCGTAGACCCCTTAGCTGACTTGGTAAATAATACATCAAAGTTGTTGATTGAGATGGGGACGGATAAAGGAATTGAGAATCACTAAGGGACCATGTCGAATTTTAAAGCATTGGAAACCGATGGATCCTTCTTAAAAATATGGGCCAGGGTTATTTCCTTTATGGATCATTTCATTAATGGGTTTGAAACATAGATTTTGGGCCGAGACTTGCAAGATGAGATTGGGCCGAAATTTCATGTTTGTTAGGCTAAGTCTTATATTTGTTGGGCCATGAAACGAGTTTAAATAAATAGGAAGGTATAGATAATCAGAAAAACAAACTGGACTGAATGGTTATAAGGCGTGTTGGGTAACCAAGAGGTTGCGGGTTCGAGTCTCACCTGTGACAATTCTTTTTAGACAGAATTATGAAAGGGTTCGTGAATCCGAGGCCAACCTTATACTTGTTCAATGATGATATATGTATTTTTACTACAAAATACAGTATGGTGAGTATATAGTCCCCTTTTAAACTCTAAATATTTTTGGGCTGAGAATACATGCGCTGTTTTTATAAATGATTTACGTTATGGACACAAGTGATCAAAAATAAAATCTACGTTGAGTTGTACCATGGCATAATTCTTTATACTTGGTAGCTAATATTTACGTGAGGAGCGTAAACGCGAATCCTGTTGATAGATCTATCGGGCCTGACAACCCCAACCGGGCTGGACGACCAGTTTTTAACGGTTGCACAGTACTTCGTTTCGTTACTACACTTGGTACGGTGTAGGGTTTATTTAAGAATATGCTGCTGTGATTTAAATGTTAAGTATGGTTACCAAGTGTTCAATGACTTTTTCATACACGAGGAGTGTATTATGTATAACATGAAATCTTGTGGTCCATAGTTATAACGCTGCTAGCATCAAACCTATATATCTCACCAACTATATGTTGACGTCTTAAAGCATGTTTATTCTCAGGTACGTATAGAATCTTCCGCTGTGCATTTGCTCATGTTAAGGACATTACTTGGAGTTGATCATCGCAATGGAACCAAATGTTGATGATTTCATCCAGGGGGATAAGGACGGGTCCTCACAGGTGGTATCAGAGCGGTGGTCTTAGCGAACCAGGCCTTGCATTAGTGTGTCTGACTAGTAGTTGTTAGGATACATTAGTGAGTCTGGACTTTGACCGTGCCTACATGTCAAAAAGTTTTGCTTATCATTTCTAGTCGGAAACCATCTGCTTATCATCCTTAGGGAATTGCCTGCTTATCATTCTTAAGTCTAGACACGTCTTACTGCATTTAGTGCATCGATAGTGTATAGATAAAATTCATATCCTAGCGCATCTGTAGACTTGCCTGACATATGCCGTAAATTCCTCTGTAATTTACGAAATCTCTGGTATTATACATAGATATTCTATATAGCTAGAATATCATCCGACATCCGAAAAATCATTTCACATCGAAGATCTCTTCCATCCACCAAATTGTCCTTTTCAACCTGAAGCGCTTACCGGTGAACCTGTTCGAGAAACCATTTTCTCTCCCCTTTTTCCGAGTATCTCATCACGATTACATACCATCCCATATTTCGAATCTTATTCACTCGCTTGCTTCAATCGTCAATCATCCCATAGTACTAGAAGAAGTTAACGAACTACGCGCTCGTGTGACGACTTTGGAGAACCTGGTGCAAAGGTTACGAACACCAGCAGCAGCACCACCAGCATAATCAGTACCACCATCATCGACGTCGACAGTACCCTTATCATCCCTAAACCATAACCGCGCCGTAACTCTCAACATCACAATCTGTACCTCGAATATCAACATTACACGCCTCAATATCACCATCTGTACTTCGAGTATGAAATTCGTTCTACACATCGATCTACATCGACTATCTTCACTTTACGTATCATTCTACCTCATTTTTCCTCGTTCGACATGGTGATTATGTAATTTCTAAAGTTTTAGAGATTATGTAATTTAGTATTAACGATAAATCAGATGAGTTTTTGACTTATTAAATCCATGATTACATTCGATGAAAATATATATGCAAGTATATTTTCATAAAGATTGTAATTAAAAATTCTTTTGTACAAACTGTTAATGATAAAAATATTTTAACGGGTGGGTAGTACCTGAGGAATATTTAGAATTCACATTAATAAGTTACACTGTACATTCTTCGAATCTGATTCAACGATCACTTACTAACCTACTTACAACTATCGATATACATATCCGTTCACCACAGAATAATCATTTCTATTCAAATTTCATATTTGAATTTTGACCTATCAGAATCCAACAAGTGGCATAACGAAGAAAACATTGGACAAAAATAAAAAGTGTTAGAAACAAACGAATTAATTAATTGAAATTGTGATAGGATTTCACGCTAACTGTTCCGGCTAACTGTTCCCAGCTAACCGATTAACATTTAATTTATCGCAATTTACCTTCTCGCAATTTTAATTTCTGCTCTGTACATACTGTCGGGACACATGTACAACAATACGTCGGATTAATTCTGAGACAACACGTTGTATAATGGGTCATGATATATATTTATTTTACGCATTTTAAATAACGGGACATGTATGCAAGGTTTCGACTTATCATATTGACCCATCTATATATATATTTTGGAACAACCATAGACACTCTATATGTGAAGGTGGGAGTTGGCTATACAGGGTCGGAGTTGATTCCAAAATATATATATACTTTGAGTTGTGATCGACACTGAGACCGGTACACGGGTCACGATACGTATTAATTATGTATATTAAATTATATATGAATATATTGAACTGTTGAACTATTTGACCATTGGACAATCGGACTAATAGACTGCTAACTATGGACAAGTAAAATGAATTAAACTATTGATTATAACATATGAAACTAAACTAATCTTCAAGTTTGCCGCTTGACTCTATCTTAAACCTCATTCGTATCTTGACGATTACAATTCGCATTCACAACTTTTCATGATTCTTGAAAACACCTCAATCGAAAAGATGAACCAACCGCACTTCATCTACGGAAGAAAAGATTTATGCACCTGAAAAACTTTCTAATCCAAATTCATAGTTTAACACATATCGTGTTGAATCCTTTGCCATTTATTAGCAAAAACAACCCTACAATTTCTTTTCAGGAAGCTAATTTTGTCACAGCTCCACTTCGACTTCTCAGTGAGACTACTCCTATTATAATCTCGATATTTATACCTTATCCTTTCGCCGTCGTTACGGGAAAACCTTTTATATTTCACAACATCATCAGCAGATGTACCAGCAACTCGTTATCTCTTTGGCAAAATCCGCAATCTGCATTTTGAAAATCTCGTAGAAATTCTCCCAGTTATACCGAAAATGTCTATCCCTAAGAATTTCATACTCTGAATGTGAAGTTTTTGAAAAACACCCTGAACTGCGAAGTAGTTCTTGGAATGCTGATGAAGCAGCAAAAACCATAAACGACTTTAACAATCAAAAGTTTGATGATAAAGTATAGTGTGTTGGTAAAGCTCAGAAAAATAGAAGGGGTTGGAATTGGAAAATGGATTGAGCAAAGTATGAACGAGGCTGTGGATAAATCACAAGAACTGAACCTGTTTTCAAAGAATCCAAACGATTCAGTGTCTGCTGAAACCGTTAGTAAGAACCCTAATCATTATTCTAAACCTTTCCAGATGATATTCATCATCATCATCTTATCTTAGATATTATAAGATATCTTCATATCTTCCGTTATACATATTCTCCATATTTCTGGAGATATTTTCACAACTATTCTGTAAGACCCGAATATTTATTTTGTATACTTGTTTATAAAAGACATATGAGATCGAGCTTCGTTTAATATTTATATGGAATTAATATGCAAAGGAATCTGGTTCAGCTGTGTTGCGCGCCGCGCAGGGTTGGGGCGCGCCGCGCCGATTGCTGCTGACAGAACCCTCTTTATTTTTAATTGCTTTAATGAGGGGTAAAAGGGTAAAATCACATGGGGCCGGATTTGTGAGGCTTATGAGCTAGTTTGGATCAGTTTTGGATCCCATTCACATCCACTCATCATCTTCATCCATTCTTAGAGAGAGAGAGAGAGGCTTAGAGAGAGATTGAAGGTTTTGGTGAGGAAGAAGCTCGAATCGTTCAATGTCTCGGGTTTTAAAGTTGTTCTCCTCGTTCCTAGCTACGTTGTGGTGGTATTGGTAAGCTCAAACTCCGAATTTCATTTGTTTAACTTGATATTCAATTTAGGGTTTTGAGTTAATTTGTTGAGTAACCCACTTAGGTGATGAAATGGGTTTATGGTGACTAGTTATTCTTGTCACTTGGCGGGTTTTGGGTTGGATGACGTTTTGGCCTTGATTAGGCTTTGGTTTGGAGTTTAATCACTTGGATTAGTGATTATGGAAGTATTGGAACCCATTTAGGGTAATTTGGGTGACTAATTGTGACTTTGGGTCAAATTAGGTTTTGGTGGTAATTGTGACCCGATTGGCGAATTAATGAGGTTTATAAACTTAAAATGGATTAAGTTGAAGTATTAAACCGAGTTAAATGTGTTTTGGTGTCAAACTTGTAAAGGATGAGATTTTGACCTTTATGGGTCAAAATTAGGGTTTAAGTGTCAAAATGGGTATGACACGTGTTTAACACTTGAGTTCGGGTTTATTTAGCATATTATGACCATTCTCACTTGTGTTAGTTATTATTGGTTAGTTCGGATACGGTTTGTGCTTGGAAGTGCATTTGGGTCAAAATTGCACTAAGGGTCGAATTGGGTGGTTTGTAAATCCATCCTAATTGTGTTGTGATATTTGTGATAATGGAATAGGTACTTTCCATTGACGAGTTACGGATTACTTGGAAGCTTTCTTCAAGACTTCAAGGTGAGTGATAATATCCTATGTGCATATGTATGTGTAGGATGGGTGCGGGTCGGGTGAAGTGATTCTCGGTTATAGAGCTCACTTCACATATAGGTGGACTTGATGGACTTGTGTATAAGTTCAATTGGCACGGTTGTGCGTTTTGGTTGACCATCTTTGGCGAGGTGCACATTTTGTGTGCACATTATCACACATGGTTGTGATTTGGTTGTTATAACCCTAATGGCTAAGGGTTGATATGGTTGTGTTTTGGTTGTTATAACCCTAATGGCGAAGGGTTGATATGGTTGTGTTGTGGATGACCCCAATGTGGTGGATTTTATAATCCCGTGACCGTGGGCTTTAGTAATGAGAAATGAATCTCGGGTAGTGCGGATTCATGGTGACTCGGGTTGTTCGGTCACCTTATTGAGGTAGTGGATCTCGGGTAGTGCGGATTCACGATGACTCGGGTTGTTCGGTCATCTTATGGTTGAGAAGTGAATTTCGGGTTGTGCGAATTCACAAGGCTCGGGTTGTTCGGCCAATGTTCGTGTGATTGAGGTTAAGGGGTTAACCTTGTGTATTATTATTATTGTATTATATTAATGTGTTGTTGTGTTGTAGCTAACCCTCCGGGTGTAGCTATTTGGCGATGTTTACTTTGTCGTTGGTGGACTATCTTTTGTGTTGTATCTTTAGCTCGTTGCTTAGATCGTACGGTATGCTTAGTGTAGATGCTTTATACTTGGATGCTTCGGTATGCGGTATTTGTTTTGTGTGGCGTATTCATTTTATACATATATATGTATGTAGTATATTATCATTCACTAAGCATTAGCTTACCCTCTCGTTGTTGACTCTTTTTATAGATTGCATGCGGATGGTGGCTCGGGTAAGCGCGAGGACTAGAAGACTTGCATAGTTGCTTTAGTGACTTGCTTTTGGATTGTTTAGGATTGGGTAGTGTATTCCCGATCGCCATGCTCGGCTTTGTTTTGTATTAAAATCTTAAAGTCGAAAATTGTATTTTTGGTACTTAAGGTGGTAATATGGGTCGATGTCAGACCCACTCCGTAAACTTAATTTTATTAATTAAACATGCTAGTTTTATATATATGAATTCATAGTTGAAAGCGTTTTGGCTAAAAATGTCGGGAACTAGTCGAACATTTTCGGTAAATTGACTTCCGGGGACAGCGGGCTGTCCAGGTGGTTTGGCGCGCCGCGCACCCACCTGGCGCGCCGCGCACCCACCTGGCGCGCCGCGCAATTGAACTGCACCAGAATTTTTTTTTTGTTGTAAAATTTAACGGGAATTGTCGTGGTTTGGTTTGGGTTGTTACAAGTGGTATCAGAGCATGGTCTAAGGGATTTAGGTGACTTGAGATAGGTGCCTAGACTTAGACTTTTGTGTGCGCGTAATTTTTTGCGGGACTTGTAGGATTACGGGTCAGGAACGGGTTTAGTTAGTGCCTTGTTTATAGGTCGACTAACGTTTATATTAGTAATGCGGATATTATTAATATATTATTTGTGTTGTTGTATAATTCTCGCGTGTGCTTCTATCGCGTAGAATTTTGTTTGTGTTTGTTTATAGCATCGAGCGAGGCGGTCGTTGTACTAACGAGTCGATGCGGCGTGCGTGCGTAATAAGAACTTGCAGACCTTATTACGGGTGCAAATCGTGTCTAACAAGTGATGTACGACGAGTGTTTAGCAAGATGGGAGGGTGTTGTGCGTGTCGTTTTATACGTGCGTGGACTAATCGTTTTGCATTCCTTAGAATGACGACGCGAAACGAGACCGAGACGAACGACACGGAATTTAATGCTAGAGTTACGGCCGCCGTTGCGGAGCAAATGAGGGCGTTTCGAGAAGAAATGGATGGGAAGTATTTCGAATTCCAAAATAGGGGTGAAATGGAGCGTTGTCTTAAGAGCTTCATGAGGACTAAACCCCCTATGTATGATGGGAAACCGGATCCTTTGGTGAGTACGACTTGGGTTTCGGATGTCGAAGGGTGTTTTCGTACTATGGAATGCCCACCCGAGAAAAAGACGAGACTCGCTACTAGTTTGTTGCGAGGTAGGGCGAAGGATTGGTTGGATGGCAAGATTGATCTTGTCGGTGGTGAGACGTTTATGGCATTATCATGGGACGAATTTAAGGAGGAATTCTTCGAGGAGTTCCGAACTTCAGCCGATTTATCGGAATTGCGTTGTGAGTTGCGAAATTTGCAACAGGGTTCTATGGACTTGAATACTTTAAAGACGACTTTTATGTCGAAGGCTCGTTTTTGCCCGGAATATTTGGGGAACGATCATTTGTTGATGGAGGATTTCTATCGAACTTTGAGCGATGACTTGAAAAGCAAAATTAGCCGGGGTTACGCGAAGTCGTTTGCTGAGTTATTTGCGGTGGCTAGAGGTTTTGAGTCTTATACGCGATCGAAAAAGGCCGAACCTTCAAGTGAGAGAAGGGTTATTTCTTATGGTGCTCCGAGTAAGAGGACTAAGGATCCGAGTGCGAGTACGAGTAATGTGGTAAAGGGCGCGGTGGATTCTCGTGCGCCTAGGTGTTTCAATTGTGGCGTTAGGGGTCACAAGTTGTGGGAATGCACAATGCCGAGAAGTGATGACGGAATGTGCTACTATTGTCATAAAGAGGGACATCGCAAGCCGGATTGTCCCGAGTTGGCGGCGGCGAATGCCGAAAGGAGACGTTGAGGTTCGTTTCGTTTTAATAAATATGTCTTTTGAATATTTATTTATGTGGCGTTTAGGTTCGGATTTGTTAGATGCATTGTGTTGTGCATGTTATTGTTAAGGGTGACGTTCCTAATGGAAGTACCCTGTGACGATGTTTGATTTTTGGGACGAAGGGCGTAAGACTTGGTGCAACCAAGCATTCCTTAGTATTTGGGAAATGTTACTACCAAGCCACGGAAATGGATTTGGTGTTCGATTGTTAAGCGCGTGTTCGCTTCTGTGTTGAAGTGATGAACCATGGGCTTCGTCGGGTGATTGGAACCTTTGAGATCGAGTGTTTAAAATCTTGACGTATGTTGGTAATGGAGTCTTTATGACGCGACATTAGGTGCCTCTTTTATACCTACTAGCGTGGTGTCGACTCCGATTGTGTTGTGGTTACATTGTACTTAGGGTCCCGGGAGAAACCCTTAGGTACATGAGTGACTAAGTGAAACTTGACAAACTAAAGCAATTGGATAATTGCGAGGGTATGGTTTGTGTAATCGTGCTACACTTTTCGTTCGAAGTGTTTAAGGATTGATTGAAATCCTTTGTATGCTCAAGGTTGGAGCAAGGTGTAGTGATGGGTCGTGTGTACCCAATCGTCGGTAAAGTCTACCTTTGGTAGCATTGTACGGTTGTACGAGTTGTGAGATAGGAACGTGGTTCCAAGTGGGGGAGTCGCACTCCCGCACGAGGAAGTTTTAGTGTGATATTTCGGATGATGCTTTTGGTAGATCCGGAAATTTTTGTCGAGACCTAGTTTTGGTCGATTTGTGGTAGGGTACGATTTCGGATAAATTGTACTTATGGTTTGGATTAGAATTACCACCGAGGTGGTAATGTGGTAAATCTCGTTGAGAGATAATGGACGTGTTTGGTGAGCAAGGTGAAATCCTTCGGTTAAGGAAGGTGTGTGTCGGGTTCTCTTTTGGAGAATTCTTGTTCGGTACCTATGCTTGATATAGGTGGTTCTTGCTCGATTATGGTATGTGATTGATGAAGCATGACTTTCGGAGTCCGCTGACTTCATCATGGGATTGACGATTAATGAAGCATGATCTTCGGGTCCGCTGACTTCATTATGGTATGGTTGATTGATGGAGCATGATCTTTAGGGTCCGCTGACTTCATCATGGGAGTACGTGATTGATGGAGCATGATCTTTAGGGTCCGCTGACTTCGTCATGAGCGTGGTGTTGAGATCGGTGAAGCATGATCTTCGGGTCCGCTGACTTCATCCGGTATTGAGATTGGTGGAGCATGACCTTTGGGGTCCTCTGACTTCATCAAGAGAGTTGTGTTGTGGGACGTGAATATCGGGTTGTTCGTATTCACAATATTTCGGGTAGTACGATTGTCCCTGTTGGTTGGGCTCATAGTTTGAGGTAGTGAATGTCGGGTAGTTCGGATTCACTAAGGCTCGGGTTGTACGGCCATCCTCGGTTACACTATGTGGCAGTGGTAGTGAATATCGGTTTGCGCGTATTCACGATGACTCGGGTTGTGCGGTCATTCTGTTGTGAGATATATGGATTGGGTTGGTGGATTTCGGGTTGTGCGAATTCACTAAGGTTCGGGTTGTTTCGACCATCCTCCATATGTGTTTTGGCTCGGGTTGTTTCGGCCATGTTGAGTTGTGATCTATCGGTTGTTTTATACACCGATGGTGGGGTCATGAGGACCGTGTGGTTTGATCTATTGGTTGTTTTATACGCCGGTAGTGGGGTCGTGAGGACCATGTTGTGTGATTAGTGATGCGATAGCCGTGTTTCGCTCACATGTTGTCACGGGTGTGACGAGAGTTGATTTTGTACACCTTCGGGTTTAGCGTTGCCATAGTCGTTTTGGACGCTATCGGTTTCTAACCGTTGGATTATGATGTTACAGTAGTGGCGTAGTGGTCGTATACCGCACTACAAAGGATGTCTAGTGATTGGTGTTATCCGCAAGGATTCGTTTGGTTCGGTCTTCATCGTTTCGGATTGTTGACTTTAGGTTGAGACTTGGTTGCTTTTAGCGTTGTACTCGGTAATAGTACACTAAGGAATTAATATCTCGGTATGAGATTGGTTGGGTTTTTTCCCAGTGTTAGGGAATGAGCATGGTGTTAGTGCTCGGATTGTGGATTTGATAAATCGCGGGTGACGATTTAGTTGTGGAAGGCGATTCGTTGGGAAAAATTGCTTAGGAAAGTCGGATTGGACTTATGTTGAGGACCGTAGAGTGGAGTCCGTTTGGTCAAGTGATGAGGATCACGAGGACGTGATCGAGTTTAAGTGGGGGAGAGTTGTAAGACCCGAATATTTATTTTGTATACTTGTTTATAAAAGACATATGAGATCGGGCTTCGTTTAATATTTATATGGAATTAATATGCAAAGGAATCTGGTTCAGCTGTGTTGCGCGCCGCGCAGGGTTGGGGCGCGCCGCGCCGATTGCTGCTGACAGAACCCTCTTTATTTTTAATTGCTTTAATGAGGGGTAAAAGGGTAAAATCACATGGGGCCGGATTTGTGAGGCTTATGAGCTAGTTTGGATCAGTTTTGGATCCCGTTCACATCCACTCATCATCTTCATCCATTCTTAGAGAGAGAGAGAGGCTTAGAGAGAGATTGAAGGTTTTGGTGAGGAAGAAGCTCGAATCGTTCAAAGTCTCGGGTTTTAAAGTTGTTCTCCTCGTTCCTAGCTATGTTGTGGTGGTATTGGTAAGCTCAAACTCCGAATTTCATTTGTTTAACTTGATATTCAATTTAGGGTTTTGAGTTAATTTGTTGAGTAACCCACTTAGGTGATGAAATGGGTTTATGGTGACTAGTTATTCTTGTCACTTGGCGGGTTTTGGGTTGGATGACGTTTTGGCCTTGATTAGGCTTTGGTTTGGAGTTTAATCACTTGGATTAGTGATTATGGAAGTATTGGAACCCATTTAGGGTAATTTGGGTGACTAATTGTGACTTTGGGTCAAATTAGGTTTTGGTGGTAATTATGACCCGATTGG
The DNA here is from genome assembly GCF_046630445.1 of Rutidosis leptorrhynchoides. Lineage (NCBI taxonomy): Eukaryota > Viridiplantae > Streptophyta > Magnoliopsida > Asterales > Asteraceae > Rutidosis > Rutidosis leptorrhynchoides. Next base: position 600,622,438 of record NC_092334.1, read on the forward strand.
CGAATTAATGAGGTTTATAAACTTAAAATGGATTAAGTTGAAGTATTAAACCGAGTTAAATGTGTTTTGGTGTCAAACTTGTAAAGGATGAGATTTTGACCTTTATGGGTCAAAATTAGGGTTTAAGTGTCAAAATGGGTATGACACGTGTTTAACACTTGAGTTCGGGTTTATTTAGCATATTATGACCATTCTCACTTGTGTTAGTGATTATTGGTTAGTTCGGATACGGTTTGTGCTTGGAAGTGCATTTGGGTCGAAATTGCACTAAGGGTCGAATTGGGTGGTTTGTAAATCCATCCTAATTGTGTTGTGATATTTGTGATAATGGAATAGGTACTTTCCATTGACGAGTTGCGGATTACTTGGAAGCTTTCTTCAAGACTTCAAGGTGAGTGATAATATCCTATGTGCATATGTATGTGTAGGATGGGTGCGGGTCGGGTGAAGTGATTCTCGGTTATAGAGCTCACTTCACATATAGGTGGACTTGATGGACTTGTGTATAAGTCCAATTGGCACGGTTGTGCGTTTTGGTTGACCATCTTTGGCGAGGTGCACATTTTGTGTGCACATTATCACACATGGTTGTGATTTGGTTGTTATAACCCTAATGGCGAAGGGTTGATATGGTTGTGTTTTGGTTGTTATAACCCTAATGGCGAAGGGTTGATATGGTTGTGTTGTGGATGACCCCGATGTGGTGGATTTTATAATCCCGTGACCGTGGGCTTTAGTAATGAGAAATGAATCTCGGGTAGTGCGGATTCATGGTGACTCGGGTTGTTCGGTCACCTTATTGAGGTAGTGGATCTCGGGTAGTGCGGATTCACGATGACTCGGGTTGTTCGGTCATCTTATGGTTGAGAAGTGAATTTCGGGTTGTGCGAATTCACAAGGCTCGGGTTGTTCGGCCAATGTTCGTGTGATTGAGGTTAAGGGGTTAACCTTGTGTATTATTATTATTGTATTATATTAATGTGTTGTTGTGTTGTAGCTAACCCTCCGGGTGTAGCTATTTGGCGATGTTTACTTTGTCGTTGGTGGACTATCTTTTGTGTTGTATCTTTAGCTCGTTGCTTAGATCGTACGGTATGCTTAGTGTAGATGCTTTATACTTGGATGCTTCGGTATGCGGTATTTGTTTTGTGTGGCGTATTCATTTTATACATATATATGTATGTAGTATATTATCATTCACTAAGCATTAGCTTACCCTCTCGTTGTTGACTCTTTTTATAGATTGCATGCGGATGGTGGCTCGGGTAAGCGCGAGGACTAGAAGACTTGCATAGTTGCTTTAGTGACTTGCTTTTGGATTGTTTAGGATTGGGTAGTGTATTCCCGATCGCCATGCTCGGCTTTGTTTTGTATTAAAATCTTAAAGTCGAAAATTGTATTTTTGGTACTTAAGGTGGTAATATGGGTCGATGTCGGACCCACTCCGTAAACTTAATTTTATTAATTAAACGTGCTAGTTTTATATATATGAATTCATGGTTGAAAGCGTTTTGGCTAAAAATGTCGGGAACTAGTCGAACATTTTCGTTAAATTGACTTCCGGGGACAGCGGGCTGTCCAGGTGGTTTGGCGCGCCGCGCACCCACCTGGCGCGCCGCGCAATTGAACTGCACCAGAAATTTTTTTTTTGTTGTAAAATTTAACGGGAATTGTCGTGGTTTGGTTTGGGTTGTTACATATTCTTATCTGGGATCATTTATCTCTCCGTAACATCTGCGTTACAACATAAAAGAAACTGTGTTAGTTTCTAAGTTCTAAAACCTTCGAGTTTAAAATAGGAATGTTCTGAAGCAGGGTTGGGAACTGATGCATGAATTGGTATAATATAATGAAACTTGATAAACTTCATTATATTACAGTAAGTCATGTTAAGTTTCTAATGGAATGTGATGATTCACAGTACCGTCATCATATGCCATGTTACACGGCTCTTACATTCTATCCAATCTCTAAACATATCAAGAAAATATTCTCTTGATGATTCGGTCTTTTCCAGGATATTCTGGTAATTTGACAAATCAAAATCGTGTCATTACCATTTCCTTCTAAGAGCATTAGCTATGTTCATTCTGAATTTCATACCTACGAATTCCGGATCATTACTCGCTTGACTCAAAGTCGGGAGGAGGAAATGAAAGCATGAAACTCCGAAAAATAATGAAGAATATAAAGCTCAATAATAATCCCAAAATTTCAAACCGTGTATATCAATGCAGATAGCATAATAGAGACACGGGAGAACTAGAAACATCATAAACACAAGAGTATAGTAGAAGTAAATAGATTCTTCTGGTGATAGACGAAAGAGAAGGATGACAGATGTGAACATTGAGAGTAAATCAAGGATCAGAATGGGATGGAGCATATTGGCGAATGTTTTAAAATAGGAATTAAGGAGAAAGAGTAGAAGATGTGGGATATGGAAATAAGGAAACAAAGGAGGTAATTTTATAGTAAAATATCCGACAGAGAAATTGAAACAGATTGCCACATCAAATCAAAGAAGATCCTGATCGCCGAAAAAAAAAAAAAAAAAAAAACAAAACCAAATCTTATTACATAAGATTTTCTTTAAATCCCTTAAATCCCGAAAATCAATCCTAACCACGTCATCGGTTCAAACAATTCCATATTACTCACTTCACTCTTTTGCGATAACTTCACTCGTGCGCTTCACATGATCGAATCGTTTTATCCATATCTTCCAATAATGATAAAACCCTATTATTACCTCATATTCGTCATGAAAACATTCCTATTGTTATTTATGATAACCTCTACCAAATTTCGGGGACGAAATTTCTTTAACGGGTGGGTACTGTAACGACCCGGAAATTTCTGACCAAATTTAAACCCTAATCTCTATATGTTTTCGACATGATAAGCAAAAACCCTAATGTTGAGTCTAGAAAGTTTGAAATCTATATTCGGATGATCAGTTACCCTGTTGACCATGCCTGACGATTCACGAACTATTATGTGTTAATTATATAATACTTTACATGAACATATTTTATTAAATGAGAAATAATAATAATTAGTATTATTATTATTATTAATAGATTTTTTTTATTAAAAATTGTTTTATATCTAAAGAATCAAGAATAAATCTGTAAATTCATATTACTCAGTTACAGGTTCCTTTCATACTGTATATAATTGGATTACAAAATCTAATTCCTGCACTAATTTCGATTTCCATTAAGATGAGGTTAAAAATATCACAATCCTCTTTATCAATAATTTACTGTTCCTGATTGCCGAGATTTAATGTCAACAAAGTAGGAGTTGAATTACTGTTAACATGTGAATGAGTTTTAGTGTATATGTTTTCATCTATCTTCTTTATCCTATATAATATGTGACCTTTATGGAATGGGATGCATTTCTGCTCACTACGCAAATTCTGCTTTCTTATTTTTCTTAACCCATGATCACCATAAAACCACCACAAGCCACCATAACCGCCATCCTTATTACCTCTACCTCTCTCTCTTTCATCTCTCTCTATATATCACTATATCTTTTCCTTCTGTTTTGAAATCGGAAGCAAACCACCATTCACCAATAAAACCGATTTATATGATCTTGTTTCAATACCCAACACCACTTATACTCACTGTTTCGAACCACCAGTATTTGCAACCTGCTACATCTTGCTGTTACTCCTGTTTTCTAATACAAACCGACGCACACCACCACAAACCCGTTACCTTGAAACTTATGAGACTCATCTTAAAAAAAAAATCGTAAGCCATCACTATCCATCACCACCCAACCTTCCATTTTTTTTTTCTGCCTTCAAGGCCGTCGTCTACAGCCACCACCTGTCGACATCCCTGCAGAAACCACCACACCACCATCGTAACACTTTACAGTTACCATCACTAAATCATCACTGTGAACTGCTCAATACGATTTCCATTTTCTGTTTCCACTTTACGTTCAAACCAAAACCCACTCACATAAAATCATAACAAGCTGCTCAAACTAATTTCTGTTTCGTTACCCAATCCGTATCAATTTTCTTGTTTCTAGTTGTTCCAGTCTCCTGTTATTACTACTCCTATCTTCGGTTTTGGGCACGAAGAATACACAAAGGTCACCACGAATCGCACTGCTGCTCGGTGTTTCCTATGCGAACTAAACGAATCTCAAAAACTAGTATATACATATTACAAATCTATCATGGTTCCTTTAATATATTATCTAGTGAGCACTTAAGGGAAGTGGGTAATAGGATATATATTAGCAAACAATCTTTATTGAATAATAAAAGGGATAGGTATTACAGATTGGATACATCTAGGGACATAGGATTCGGTATTCAAATTGCAAGTAGGATATATATTAAACTGAATGGCCGACAATATGGAAGGAAAAGGCACTTTGGTTAATTTTTTTTAGATGATGATGAATGCGTAGACCCCTTAGCTGACTTGGTAAATAATACAGCAAAGTTGTTGATTGAGATGGGGACGGATAAAGGAATTGAGAATCACTAAGGGACCATGTCGAATTTTAAAGCATTGGAAACCGATGGATCCTTCTTAAAAATATGGGCCAGGGTTATTTCCTTTATGGATCATTTCATTAATGGGTTTGAAACATAGATTTTGGGCCGAGACTTGCAAGATGAGATTGGGCCGAAATTTCATGTTTGTTAGGCTAAGTCTTATATTTGTTGGGCCATGAAACGAGTTTAAATAAATAGGAAGGTATAGATAATCAGAAAAACAAACTGGACTGAATGGTTATAAGGCGTGTTGGGTAACCAAGAGGTTGCGGGTTCGAGTCTCACCTGTGACAATTCTTTTTAGACAGAATTATGAAAGGGTTCGTGAATCCGAGGCCAACCTTATACTTGTTCAATGATGATATATGTATTTTTACTACAAAATACAGTATGGTGAGTATATAGTCCCCTTTTAAACTCTAAATATTTTTGGGCTGAGAATACATGCGCTGTTTTTATAAATGATTTACGTTATGGACACAAGTGATCAAAAATAAAATCTACGTTGAGTTGTACCATGGCATAATTCTTTATACTTGGTAGCTAATATTTACGTGAGGAGCGTAAACGCGAATCCTGTTGATAGATCTATCGGGCCTGACAACCCCAACCGGGCTGGACGACCAGTTTTTAACGGTTGCACAGTACTTCGTTTCGTTACTACACTTGGTACGGTGTGGGGTTTATTTAAGAATATGCTGCTGTGATTTAAATGTTAAGTATGGTTACCAAGTGCTCAACGACTTTTTCATACACGAGGAGTGTATTATGTATAACATGAAATCTTGTGGTCCATAGTTATAACGCTGCTAGCATCAAACCTATATATCTCACCAACTTTATGTTGACGTCTTAAAGCATGTTTATTCTCAGGTACGTATAGAATCTTCCGCTGTGCATTTTCTCATGTTAAGGACATTACTTGGAGTCGATCATCGCAATGGAACCAAATGTTGATGATTTCGTCCAGGGGGATAAGGACGGGTCCTCACATATAACTACAATGTGAGAGAAATGTAGTGACCCGAACTTTTCCATGATTTTATATATTAAATGAAAACTATATTTGCATGATTAAATATTTCTAACATGTTAAGCAATCAAACTTTTTAAGACTTGATTATTTAAAATGAGTTTCATGTAGACAATTGACCACCCGAGTTGACCGGCGATTCACGAACGTTAAAACTTGTAAAAACTATATGATGATATATATATGGATATATATATAGTTAACATGATATTATGATAAGTAAGTATCTCACTAGGTATATTAACAATGAGTTATATACATAAAAATGAGATTACTAAGTTAAGAAACTCGAAACGATATATATATAACGATAATCGTTATAACAACGCCTTACTAAATACATATGTATCATATTAAGGTATTGTTATGTAACGACCCGCATTTTTTCGATCATACTATACTTATAAGATTAATATTTACATAAATTAAACCTTGCCAACATGATAAGCAATCCAAATTGTCGAGACTTATATTTCCGAAAAGAGTTTTACACAACGTTTGACCGTCTAGTTTGACCGATGATATCACGAACTATACAATATATGATAATTATACGTTTGTGTATATAAATGTATATATACATATTTAACATGATTAATAAATGTTTTAATATCTCATTTTGTATTAATAACAACAAGTTATATGTGTATTTTGAAACTACTAACTTAAGTTTTCAAAACGATAACTATACGTAACGTTATTTGACATAAATACTTAAGACATATAATGTTTATACATATATTGTATAAGTAATGTATTTAATCACTTTTAAAGACTTAAATACATAAAACCATATAAGTATATTCACAAAAGATAGCTATATTTGAATCCTCATTCCATTTTTCACAAAATTTCTATACGTATATTTAGAGTATTTGTACTCGTATCATACCTAGCTCCTATACGTATTTACTAATAGTAAATACACATCAAAATCACCACCTAACCAGCCATTATTCATGCCCTTAGAGCTAGGTAATTACTTTTGAATCATTGCAAGACTAATTACAAAAATACAAACTAGAATTTTGTCATGTTATCCTTAAAGATCACATTTTTAGGAGTATATATGTATCATCATTTTTGATTCATTTTTACTTCAATCTCTTAACTAAAAACACACACTCTTTCTTACTCTCTAAACTCCATAACAACCCAGCAAAATTCCATAAAGATCTAGCTTCAAAAACCATACTAAAACACCATAAGAAAACCATACAAAAACACTTCAAGAAAACCCTCCAAGAACACCAACTTACTTCCAATCTTTCATCCACTTCTATCACCCTTTTGATTCTAGCTTCTTACTTCTCTTTTACAGCAACTTCATCCAAGGAACTTGAGGTAGAATATATGTTCATAACCTTATTCGATTCATATATATATAGCTATCATATTTTGTGGTATACAAGTTTAACAACAAGAACATAGTTTGAATGTTTTCAAACTTGTTTGCAAACTAAATAGATCCTTCTAACTTAACTTTTAAAATACTTCAAGACCTGTAATATAACTTATGTATATGCTAATTTAACAAGGTAAAACTTGGTTTTTCAAAGTATAAGTATTTTTAGAAAAATGGTCATTAAATGATTTTGTTGTAACGAAAATGATTAACTTCATAAGTTTCACTAAAGTTTGACCTATGCCGTGTGATTTTGAATACAAACTAAGGTATTTACAGTTCATAGTCTTAAAGAGGGACTCGATCCAAGGAGATGGCAAGTTGAATCAACGAAAACGGACTTGTAACGAAGAAACTATGACCGAAACAAAATTGGTTATCCAAGGCTTAAATGACTTCGGGATTCATTGGAAAAATTTACATAAAATCACATACTTCTAAGATAACATGATATTTTATATATATGTACTTATAATTCAATTTTATATGGTTCAGGATCACCCGTAAACAACACGAGAAGATTAATCATAAGATCCCATGATTGTACGCAACACGTCATTTGACAACACCGGTACCATGGGTCAAGATTAATCTCGACCAATACATATACGATGGGGTTTTATTTATTTTGTTGGGGGTTTTATTTATTTCATTGCGGGTATATTAAACATCTAAAAATGAACCATTAAAATTGAATTACTAACATCGGACTGCTAACTACGGACTAAGGAATTATTCAAAGTATTAAAAGTATAACAAGTATATATTTATAACGTTTGTTTAAAAATGAAAACATATTGATATATTATATATGGATAGGTTCGTGATATCAACCGGAAGACCGAGTCAAATTATTTATATCATCAAGACAAGTGTGAGTATATAGTCCCACTTTTAAACTCTAAATATTTCGGGATGAGAATACATGTATTTTATGTTTTACGATATGGACACAAGTAACTGAAAAATATATTCTACGTTGAGTTGTACCACTGGCATACTTCCCTGTAGCTTGGTAACTGTTATTTACAGCGGTATTGTAAACGCGAATCCTGTTGATAGATCTATCGGGCCTGACAACCCCAACCGGACTGGACGACCAGTATTCAACGGTTGCACAGTACTTCGTTTTTGTGACTACACTTGGTACGGTGTAGTAAGATTTCATATTAAAGGGAATATGCGACGTGAAAATGTTAAGTATGGTTACCGAGTGCTCAACCACTTAGAATATTTTTTATTGAAATGTTTATATACGAAATCTTGTGGTCTATATATATATATTGCTGCGCACTAAACCTATATCTCACCAACTTTATGTTGACGTTTTTAAACATGTTTATTCTCAGGTGATAATTAAAGCTTCCGCTGCATTATGTTGAATCTAAGCAGGATCATGCGTACTCATATTTGTGTCAAAAATAAAACTGCATATCCGAGGACGTGTGTTGTAAAATATGCTAGAAATCGTGTTGTTATTATCATTTGTAAAGTTTGTAAGTCGAAGATTATCGTTAAACGATAATCATCTTTTTATTGTCTAAAGCTTGTAACAAAAATAATGGTTTGGTTTGTAATGTATAATATATGCAGTTTTCCTTTTTAAAAATGTCGCATATAGAGGTCAATACCTCGCAATGAAATCATACGTTATCTAACACGTTCTTATGGTTAAGGACGGGTTATGACATGTGGTATCAGAGCGTTGGTCTTAGCGAACCAGGTCTGCATTAGTGTGTCTAACCGAGAAGCCGTTAGGATACATTAGTAAGTCTGGACTTTGACCGGGTCTGATTTTAAAAACCATTGCTTATCACTGTTGGTTAAAATTTATATGTAAATATTATATAAGTACTAATGGGTTAGTTGTTGTGTGATAGATGTCGAGCTCAAAAATTGTTATCACAATCAACGACTCCGAATCAGAATCTTCAGATGGCGTTCCAGTCATTAACCTGTCCGATGACGAAAATGATATCCTTGGGGAAGACTCACAAATTCCGGATGAACCAACTATAGAGAACCCGGAAAGTGAACCCGAGGAGGAAAGTGAACCCGAGGAGGAAAGTGAACCCGAGGAGGAAAGTGAACCCGAGGAGGAAAGTGAACCCGAGGAAGAAATACAGGAAATTACAAAAGACGAGTTCGAACTAGGAAAGAAACGAAAGGCTAATGAATTAGAAAATCCAAATCCCGAGTTTAATGAGAATGATGTGGCACCAATTCCACTCAACACTACCACCCCTATCCCCGCTATTCCTATTCGTTCTGTCCCGGCATCCAGTTCTTCAGTCCCACAGCCAAAATATAGGCAGACAGTTAGGATAAGCGTTAAGCAAATCTTTGTGTCTAAACGTCCTAGAAAATAGATCAAACGATGCGCTGCTGTGTCAAACCATGGAATCGAATAATGTTTTGTATAATATTAATAGTGTGGTTTGCTTAATGTTCGATGTAAGATAAGCATATGTAAAATAGCGAAGTATGAAATGCAATAATTTTCCATGGTTAAGTATTATTTAGATTGTAGTAATTGATTCTGTACTAAGCTATTAAGTATGAACATTAACGGGTAGGTACTACCCAAGATATAATTATAAAACGCTAATAAGAAGAAAAGGCTTTTATAATAATACCTAGTTCATATTATTAATAAGCTATAATGTACTATAAATACACACTACATCTATAATAATCCATGTGAATAATTATTTTCTTTCATTAGGAAATGGCGCGATTGAATCGAATGACGGAACAAGAACTCGAGGAACTCATCAACCAGCGAGTGAACGACAGAATGTTATGGGTTGAGGCTGCAAGAGCTGCTGCAATTAATCCAAATCCTAGTGTAGGATGCTCCTACAAGACGTTTCAAGCTTGCAAGCCTTCATCATTCAGTGGAACGGAAGGACCGATCGGTTTAACCCGATGGATAGAAAAGATGGAGACGGTGTTTAAAATCAGTGGTTGTGATGAAAAAGACATGACCAAGTTTGCATCGTGCACTTTACAAGATAGTGCACTCACATGGTGGAAGAATTATGTGAAGGCGGTAGGAGGAGATGTAGCTTATGATACTCCATGGGAAGAATTCAAAGCAATGATAATCACCGAGTATTGTCCAAGGAATGAGGTTATTAAGTTAGAAGATGAGTTACGAAGTTTGAAGGTGGTTGGTACTGAAATCACCAACTACAACCAGCGATTCATGGAATTAGTTTTGCTATGTCCTGAATTGGTTCCAACCGAAGAACGGAAGATTGAAATGTACAAAGCTGGTTTGCCCAAAAAGGTCAAGGCAAATGTTACAGCATCGAAACCTAAGACAATTCATGAAGCTATAACCATGGCAAACGAGCTAATGGATCAGGTCATCATGGATAAGAAAGTATCCAATACTGATGTGAAGGTATCAGGTAACAAAAGAAAGTGGAATGGAAATTATGATCGAGGTAACCAACAACAATCTTTTAAGAAACAAGAAAACACGCAAGGTGCGGGTAGTGGTTTAAACTTTGGTTATAAAGGACAAAATCCTTTATGCAACCGTTGCCACAAACATCACTTTGGTTACTGTAGTGTGTTATGCACCAAGTGTAATCGACAAGGTCATCTTGCGGAAGATTGTAAGGCTCTCGTTACAAATGGCAACAAGACTCCTGCCACCAACGCAAATAGAACTGCTTTGGCTAACATTACTTGTTTTGGGTGTGGAAAACAAGGTCACTATAAGAGTCAGTGCCCGAATCCAAAAAAGAATGGCGGACCTGCACGTGGAAGAGCGTTTGTTATTAATGCTAGAGAGGCACGAGAAGACCCGGAGCTTGTTACGGGTACGTTTACCATTAATAACTTATCAGCATCTATTTTATTTGATACTGGCGCCGATAGAAGTTACGTGTGTATAAATTTTTACACTAAATTGAATTGTTCATCATTACCTCTAGATGCTAAGTACATGATTGAGTTAGCTAATGGTAAACTAATCAAAGCCGATAAAATTTGTCGTGATTGTGAAATAAATCTAGCCGGAGAAACGTTTAAAATCGACTTAATACCCGTAGAATTAGGAAGTTTTGATGTAATAATCGGCATGGACTGGATGTCCAAAATAGGAGCTGAAGTTGTGTGCGCCAAGAAGGCAATTCGCATTCCTCGTAAGGATAAAACGCCAGTAATGATTTATGGAGAGAAGGGTAAATCAAAGCTAAAACTCATTAGTTATTTGAAAGCTCAAAAGTGCTTGAAGAAAGGGTGCTATGCTATCTTAGCACATGTTAATAAAGTCGAAAAGAAAGAAAAAGAGAAGTGCATCAATGACGTGCCTGTGGCAAGAGATTTTCCCGAAGTTTTTCCGGAAGAATTGCCGGGATTACCTCCATTTAGATCGGTAGAATTTCAAATAGATTTAGTACCAGGAGCTGCACCAGTGGCTCGTGCTCCATATAGACTTGCACCGTCCGAGTTAAAAGAACTTCAAAGTCAGTTAAAAGAATTACTGGATCGTGGATTTATACGACCAAGTACTTCACCGTGGGGAGCTCCAATTTTGTTTGTTAAGAAGAAAGATGGATCTTTTAGGATGTGTATAGACTATCGTGAATTAAATAAGTTAACTATCAAGAATCGGTATCCACTACCGAGAATTGATGACTTATTTGATCAATTGCAAGGATCATGTGTTTATTCAAAAATCGATCTAAGATCGGGTTATCATCAACTTCGCGTCAAAGAAGAGGACATTCCGAAAACTGCTTTTCGGACACGTTATGGTCATTACGAATTTTTGGTCATGCCGTTTGGATTGACAAATGCGCCAGCTGTATTCATGGACCTCATGAATCGAGTTTGTAGTCCGTATTTGGATAAGTTTGTTATCGTTTTCATTGATGATATTCTTATCTATTCCAAGAGTGAGCAAGAGCATGAAGAGCATTTAAGGTTTATATTAGAATTGTTGAGAAAAGAACAACTTTATGCTAAATTTTCTAAGTGTGCTTTCTGGTTGAAAGAAGTGCAATTTCTTGGCCACGTTGTTAATAGCGAAGGAATTCAGGTTGATCCAGCAAAAACTGAAGCTATTGAAAAATGGGAGACTCCTAAGACACCAACACAGATACGCCAATTTTTGGGTTTAGCCGGTTATTATAGAAGGTTTATTCAAGATTTTTCCCGAATAGCTAAACCGTTGACAGCGTTAACGCAAAAAGGGAAGAAATATGAATGGACCTCGGAGCAGGAGAACGCATTTCAATTACTGAAGAAGAAGTTAACTACGGCGCCTATTTTATCGTTACCAGAAGGGAACAATGATTTTGAAATATATTGTGACGCTTCGCGACAAGGTTTTGGTTGTGTTCTTATGCAACGGAAGAAAGTTATTGCATTTGCATCCCGACAATTGAAGATTCACGAGCGAAATTATACTACGCATGATCTAGAATTGGGAGCAGTCGTGTTTGCATTGAAAATGTGGAGACACTACTTGTATGGGGTTAAATTCACTGTGTTTACTGATCATAAAAGCCTTCAACATATTTTTGATCAGAAACAATTGAACATGAGGCAACGTAGGTGGGTCGAGTTAATAAACGACTATGATTGTGAAATTCGTTATCATCCCGGAAAGGCGAACGTGGTGGCCGATGCTTTAAGCAGAAAGGAACGAGAACCAATTCGAGTTCGAGCAATGAATATAAAAATTCGCATGAATCTCAACTCACAAATCAAAGAAGTTCAACGAGAAGCACTTACTAAAGAAAACAAAGGAAATGAAATAATGAAGAAGTATGAGAAGCAACTCGTTATGCGGGAAGATGGAATTCGATATTTTGCAAATCGTATTTGGGTACCGAAGTTAGGTGGATTAAGGAAGTTGATATTGAACGAGGCACATAAGACAAGATACTCGATACATCCTGGAGTTGGAAAGATGTATCAAGATCTTAAGACACGTTATTGGTGGCCTAACTTAAAGACCGACGTTGCAACATATGTTGGGGAATGTTTGACTTGTTCCAAAGTTAAAGCAGAACACCAAAAGCCGTCAGGGTTACTTCAACAACCAGAAATCCCAGAATGGAAATGGGATGGTATTACCATGGATTTCATCACGAAGTTACCAAAGACTGCCTGGGGATACGACACCATTTGGGTGATTGTTGATCGTCTCACCAAGTCTGCACATTTCTTGCCTATAAAGGAAACGGATAGAATGGAGAAACTATTACGATTGTATATAAAGGAAGTTGTTTCAAGGCATGGGATACCTATTTCCATTATATCCGATCGTGATAGTAGATTTACTTCAAAGTTTTGGCAATCACTACAAGAGGCACTAGGAACTCGTTTGGATATGAGTACCGCATATCATCCGCAAACGGACGGGCAGAGTGAAAGAATAATTCAGACTCTTGAAGACATGCTCAGGGCATGTGTGATCGATTTTGGAAACGGATGGGATAAATATCTACCATTAGCAGAATTCTCGTATAATAATAGTTATCATGCGAGCATTGGAGCTGCGCCATTCGAAGCATTGTATGGAAGGAAGTGTAGATCTCCTATCTGTTGGAATGAAGTAGGAGATCGACAATTAACTAGTCCCGAGATCATACACGAAACGACTGAGAAGATAGTACAAATCAAGGAGAGATTGAAAACAGCCCGTAGTCGCCAAAAGAGCTACGCCGATGTCCGAAGGAAACCATTAGAGTTTCAGATCGGTGACATGGTTATGCTAAAGGTGTCACCTTGGAAAGGTGTAATACGTTTCGGTAAAAGGGGTAAACTGAACCCAAGATACGTAGGCCCGTTCAAGATTATCGAACGCATTGGACCGGTAGCTTATCGACTCGAGTTACCACAACAACTCGCCGGAGTACATAATACCTTTCACGTCTCAAACCTTAAGAAGTGTCTTGCAAAGGAAGACCTTACCATTCCTCTTGAAGAAATCCATGTCGACGAGAAACTACAATTCGTCGAAGAACCAATTGAAATCATGGACCGTGAAGTTAAACAGCTCAAACAGAGCAATATACCGATTGTTAAGGTTCGTTGGAATGCTAGAAGAGGTCCCGAGTTTACTTGGGAACGCGAGGATCAGATGAAACGAAAGTATCCGCACTTGTTTCTCGATGACGCAAAATAGGTACAATTTTAAAATTTCGGGACGAAATTTATTTAACGGGGAGGTAATGTAACGACCCGCATTTTTTCGATCATACTATACTTATAAGATTAATATTTACATAAATTAAACCTTGCCAACATGATAAGCAATCCAAATTGTCGAGACTTATATTTCCGAAAAGAGTTTTACACAACGTTTGACCGTCTAGTTTGACCGATGATATCACGAACTATACAATATATGATAATTATACGTTTGTGTATATAAATGTATATATACATATTTAACATGATTAATAAATGTTTTAATATCTCATTTTGTATTAATAACAACAAGTTATATGTGTATTTTGAAACTACTAACTTAAGTTTTCAAAACGATAACTATACGTAACGTTATTTGACATAAATACTTAAGACATATAATGTTTATACATATATTGTATAAGTAATGTATTTAATCACTTTTAAAGACTTAAATACATAAAACCATATAAGTATATTCACAAAAGATAGCTATATTTGAATCCTCATTCCATTTTTCACAAAATTTCTATACGTATATTTAGAGTATTTGTACTCGTATCATACCTAGCTCCTATACGTATTTACTAATAGTAAATACACATCAAAATCACCACCTAACCAGCCATTATTCATGCCCTTAGAGCTAGGTAATTACTTTTGAATCATTGCAAGACTAATTACAAAAATACAAACTAGAATTTTGTCATGTTATCCTTAAAGATCACATTTTTAGGAGTATATATGTATCATCATTTTTGATTCATTTTTACTTCAATCTCTTAACTAAAAACACACACTCTTTCTTACTCTCTAAACTCCATAACAACCCAGCAAAATTCCATAAAGATCTAGCTTCAAAAACCATACTAAAACACCATAAGAAAACCATACAAAAACACTTCAAGAAAACCCTCCAAGAACACCAACTTACTTCCAATCTTTCATCCACTTCTATCACCCTTTTGATTCTAGCTTCTTACTTCTCTTTTACAGCAACTTCATCCAAGGAACTTGAGGTAGAATATATGTTCATAACCTTATTCGATTCATATATATATAGCTATCATATTTTGTGGTATACAAGTTTAACAACAAGAACATAGTTTGAATGTTTTCAAACTTGTTTGCAAACTAAATAGATCCTTCTAACTTAACTTTTAAAATACTTCAAGACCTGTAATATAACTTATGTATATGCTAATTTAACAAGGTAAAACTTGGTTTTTCAAAGTATAAGTATTTTTAGAAAAATGGTCATTAAATGATTTTGTTGTAACGAAAATGATTAACTTCATAAGTTTCACTAAAGTTTGACCTATGCCGTGTGATTTTGAATACAAACTAAGGTATTTACAGTTCATAGTCTTAAAGAGGGACTCGATCCAAGGAGATGGCAAGTTGAATCAACGAAAACGGACTTGTAACGAAGAAACTATGACCGAAACAAAATTGGTTATCCAAGGCTTAAATGACTTCGGGATTCATTGGAAAAATTTACATAAAATCACATACTTCTAAGATAACATGATATTTTATATATATGTACTTATAATTCAATTTTATATGGTTCAGGATCACCCGTAAACAACACGAGAAGATTAATCATAAGATCCCATGATTGTACGCAACACGTCATTTGACAACACCGGTACCATGGGTCAAGATTAATCTCGACCAATACATATACGATGGGGTTTTATTTATTTTGTTGGGGGTTTTATTTATTTCATTGCGGGTATATTAAACATCTAAAAATGAACCATTAAAATTGAATTACTAACATCGGACTGCTAACTACGGACTAAGGAATTATTCAAAGTATTAAAAGTATAACAAGTATATATTTATAACGTTTGTTTAAAAATGAAAACATATTGATATATTATATATGGATAGGTTCGTGATATCAACCGGAAGACCGAGTCAAATTATTTATATCATCAAGACAAGTGTGAGTATATAGTCCCACTTTTAAACTCTAAATATTTCGGGATGAGAATACATGTATTTTATGTTTTACGATATGGACACAAGTAACTGAAAAATATATTCTACGTTGAGTTGTACCACTGGCATACTTCCCTGTAGCTTGGTAACTGTTATTTACAGCGGTATTGTAAACGCGAATCCTGTTGATAGATCTATCGGGCCTGACAACCCCAACCGGACTGGACGACCAGTATTCAACGGTTGCACAGTACTTCGTTTTTGTGACTACACTTGGTACGGTGTAGTAAGATTTCATATTAAAGGGAATATGCGACGTGAAAATGTTAAGTATGGTTACCGAGTGCTCAACCACTTAGAATATTTTTTATTGAAATGTTTATATACGAAATCTTGTGGTCTATATATATATATTGCTGCGCACTAAACCTATATCTCACCAACTTTATGTTGACGTTTTTAAACATGTTTATTCTCAGGTGATAATTAAAGCTTCCGCTGCATTATGTTGAATCTAAGCAGGATCATGCGTACTCATATTTGTGTCAAAAATAAAACTGCATATCCGAGGACGTGTGTTGTAAAATATGCTAGAAATCGTGTTGTTATTATCATTTGTAAAGTTTGTAAGTCGAAGATTATCGTTAAACGATAATCATCTTTTTATTGTCTAAAGCTTGTAACAAAAATAATGGTTTGGTTTGTAATGTATAATATATGCAGTTTTCCTTTTTAAAAATGTCGCATATAGAGGTCAATACCTCGCAATGAAATCATACGTTATCTAACACGTTCTTATGGTTAAGGACGGGTTATGACATGTTACACTATATTTAACATGATAAAATGATAATTATATTTATCATTATGTATGTTAACAATTAACTACATATGTAAAATAAGACTACTAACTTAAGAATTTCGAAACGAGGCATATATGTAACGATTATCGTTGTAACGATATTTTAATGTATATATATCATATTAAGATATATTCTTACATCATAATATCATGATAATGTAATAATTTAACATCTCATTAGATATAATAAACAATGGGTTAACTACATTAAATGAGATCGTTAACTTAAAGGTTTCAAAACAACACTTACAAGTAACGACTAACGATGACTTAACGACTCAGTTAAAATGTATATACATGTAGTATTTTAAGATGTATTCGTACACTTTTTAAAGACTTCAAGACACATATCAAAGTACTTCTACTTATTAAAAATTCTTACAATTGCATTCTCATTCATTTTCATCAACAATTCTACTCGTATACACCCGTATTCGTACTCGTACAATACACAGCTTCTAAATGTATTTACTATTGGTATATACACTCCAATGACCAGCTCTTAGCAGCCCTTGTGAGTCACCAAGACATGTGGGAACCATCATTTGACAACTAGCATGACTTATGAGCATGAAAACAAAAACTAGTAACCTTATATTGACTAAGCATTAGGAATTTTTTTTCAAACAACACACACATCACATTTTTTTGATTTTCTAATCCAAATTCTCTCCATCTCAACTCTCTCTAAGCTTAAAAACGTCTATACTTTAGAAATATTGATCATCTAGGCCAATCTAGCTTCAATTATAATCAAGAAATATCATCATTCAAGAATACATCAAGAACACTTCACAAATACTTTCAAGCTTACTAGCTTACTTCCAATCTTGCAAATCCATTTCAAGTGATCATCCAATCTCAAGAAATCCTTGTTATTTATAGTAGGTTATCTTTCTAAATCAAGGTAATACTCATATTCAAACTTTGATTCAAATTCTATAACTATAACAATCTTAATTCGAGTGATAATCTTACTTGAACTTGTTTTCATGTCATGATTCCACTTCAAGAACTTTCAAGCCATCCAAGATCCTTTGAAGCTCGATCAATTTTTTTCACTTCCGGTAGGTTTATCTACTAAAATTGAGGTAGTAATGATGTTCATAACATCATTCGATTCATATATATAAAACTATCTTATTCGAAGATTTGAACATGTAATTACTAGAACATAGTTTAGTTATTTCTAAACTTGTTCGCAAACAAAGTTAATCCTTCTAACTTAAATTTTAAAATCAACTAAACATATGTTCTATATCTATATGATATGCTAACTTAATGATTTAAAACCTGCAAACACGAAAAATACTGTAAAACCGGACATACGCCGTCGTAGTGAAACCGGGGGCTGTTTTGGGTTAGAAAAATAAAAACTATCTTAATCTTTGAATTGGAAGTTTGTTTTCTGGAAAAATAATATTTCATATGAACATAATACTATGTCCAAAAATCATGGTTAAACACAAAGTTGAAGTATGTTTTTCAAAATGGTCATCAAGATGTCGTTCTTTTGACGGAAATGACTCCTCTTTAAAAAATGACTTGTAACCTGTATTTCCGACTATAAACTTATACTTTTTATGTTTAGTTTTCTTAAATTTCAGTTCATTATGAAACCATAGCAACTTGAATCACTCAAAACGGATTTAAAACGAAGAAGTTATGGTTAAAACAAGATTGGATAATTTTGATTATTGTAGCTACGTGAAATTTGTAACAAATCTATACAAATCATAACTTAACTAACTTATATTGTATTATACATGTATTCTAACATATATTATGTAATTTTGGGATACCATAGACACGTATACAATGTTTTGATATATCATATCGACCCATCTATATATATTATTTGGAACAACCATAGACACTCTATATGCAGTAATACTCGAGTTCGCTATATAGGGTTGAGGTTGATTCCAAAATAATATATATACTTCGAGTTCTGATCTAGCCTGAGACTTGTATACACTGGGTCATGGATTGATTCAAGATAATATATATCAATTTATTTCTGTACATCTAACTGTGGACAACTAGTTGTAGGTTACTAACATTGGACTGCTAACTTAACAAACTTAAATCATTAAAACGTAATAAAAATAAATGTGTTGTGAATATATCTCGATTATACTTTGATATATATGTACATATTTGTTATAGGTTCATGAATTGACCAGTGGCCAAGTCTTATTTTCCAACGAAGTGAAAATCTGTAAAAGTAAGTTATAGTCCCACTTTTAAAATCTATTATTTTTGGGATAAGAATACATGCAGTTTTATAAATATTTTACAAAATAGATACAAGTGATCAAAATTACATTCTATGTTGAATTATCGAACCGAATATGCCCCTTTTTAGCTTGGTAGCCTAAAAATTGGTGTTTATTATAATTGCCACCAATTGACGCGAATCCTAAAGATAGATCTATTGGGCCCAACAAGCCTCATCCGAGTTACGAATGCTTTAGTACTTCGATTTATCATATCCGATGAGAGTACCGAAATGATGGGGATATTCTATATGCATCCTGTTAAGGTCGGTTACTAGGTGTTCATCATATGAATGATTTTTTTGCAGATTGCATGTTATTGAGAAAAGGAAATGAAAATCTTGTGGTCTATTATTACGATTTGATAAATATATAGGTTAAACCTATAACTCACCAACATTTTTGTTGACGTTTAAAGCATGTTTATTCTCAGGTGATTATTAAGAGCTTCTGCTGTTGCATGCTAAATAAAGACGGGATTGGAGTTTGCACTCTTGTATAATATTGTTTAAAACTGCATTCGAAGACTTATGTTGTTGTGTAATATTATTGTAAACTATTATGGAATGGTCGTGTGAAAACGCTATATTTTAGATTATCATTATTTGATAATCTTCGTATTGTTTTAAACCTTTATTGATAAAATAAAGGCTATGGTTTGTTTTAAAAATCGAATGCAGTCTTTGAAAAACGTCTCATATAGAGGTCAAAACCTTGCAACGAAATCAATTAATACGGAACATTTATAATCGATATGAACGGGACATTTCAAGAAATAATAGGCCTTAAAGCTATTTATACCATGCTAAGTCATGCTTTCACAAAAATAATAATAATATGATTGAAATTCAAAACGTTTAAAAAGAACATTAAAATAAATAAAATATTATTTTCATCATGTAGACGAACTATAATGGCAAGACACCTTTAGGGAGTCTTGCTCCTTGTTCTCTTTTAGGGTGATCTTAGGAATTTCAGCACAATCTCAAACCGAAAATCATGCTCCGCCAAATGATACTATTTTCAGCGACGCATATTAATGAGTTAAAATTTGTACTTAATGAAGTGATATTAATTTCAAAATTATATACGTTATACATAATTACAATGTGAGATAAATAATAGGCCTTAAAACTATTTATATCATGCTAAGTCATGCTTTAACAAAAATAATAATATGATAGAAATTCAAATCGTTCAAAAAGAACATTAAAATGAATACAATATCATTTTCGGTATCTAGACGAACTCTAATAGGAAGACACCATCAGGGAGTCTTGCTCCTTGTTCTATTTTAGGGTGATCTTAGAATTTTCAGCACAATCTAAAATCAAAAATCATGCGCCGCCAAATGATACTACATTTTGCGGTGCATATTAATGAGTTAAAATTAGTACTTTTTGAAGTGATATTAGTTTCAAAATTATATACGTTATACATAATTACAATGTGAGAGAAATAATAGGACTTAAAACTATTTATACCATGCTAAGTCATCCATTAACAAAAATAATAATATGATAGAAATTCAAAACGTTCAACAAGAACATTAAAATTAATACAATAACATTTTCGTCATCTAGACGAACTCTAATAGAAAGACACCTTCAAACAGTCTTGCTCCTTGTTCTCTTTTAGGGTGATCTTAGGAATTTCAGCACAATCAGAAACCGAAAATCATGCGCCGCCAAATGATACTATATTTGGTGGCGCATATTAATGAGTTACAATTTGTACTCAGTGAAATGATATTAGTTTTAAAATTATATTTGTTATATATAACTACAATGTGAGCGACATAAAAGGCCTTAAAACTATTTATACCATGCTAACTCAGGCTTTCACAAACATAATAATAATATGATTGAAATTCAAAACGTTTAAAAAGAACATTAAAATAAATAAAATATTATTTTCATCATGTAGACGAACTATAATGGCAAGACACCTTTAGGGAGTCTTGCTCCTTGTTCTCTTTTAGGGTGATCTTAGGAATTTCAGCACAATCTCAAACCGGAAATCATGCTCCGCCAAATGATACTATTTTCGGCGGCGCATATTAATGAGTTAAAATTTGTACTTAATGAAGTGATATTAATTTCAAAATTATATGCGTTATACATAACTACAATGTGAGATAAATAATAGGCCTTAAAACTATTTATATCATACTATGTCATGCTTTAACAAAAATAATAATATGATCGAAATTCAAAACGTTCAAAAAGAACATTAAAATGAATACAATATCATTTTTGGTATCTAGACGAACTCTAATAGGAAGACACCATCAGGGAGTCTTGCTCCTTGTTCTATTTTAAGGTGATCTTAGAATTTTCAGCACAATCTAAAACCGAAAATCATGCGCCGCCAAATGATACTACATTTTGCGGTGCATATTAATGAGTTAAAATTAGTACTTTTTGAAGTGATATTAGTTTCAAAATTATATATGTTATACATAATTACAATGTGTGGGAAATAATATGACTTAAAACTATTTATACCATGCTAAGTCATGCATTAACAAAAATAATAATATGATAGAAATTCAAAACGTTCAAAAAGAACATTAAAATTAATACAATAACATTTTCGTCATCTAGACAAACTCTAATAGAAATACACCTTCAAATAGTCTTGCTCCTTGTTTTCTTTTGGGGTGATCTTAGGAAATTCAGCACAAAATTATATGAGTTACAATTTGTACTTAGTGAACTGATATTAGTTTCAAAATTATATGTGTTATACATAAATACAATGTGAGAGAAATAACAGGCCTTAAAACTATTTATACCATGCTAAGTCATGCTTTCACAAAAATAATAATAATATGATAGAAATTCAAAACGTTTAAAAAGAACATTAAATAAATAAATATCATTTTCATCATGTAGACGAACTATAATGGCAAGACACCTTTAGGGAGTCTTGCTGCTTGTTCTCTTTTAGGGTGATCTTAGGAATTTCAGCACAATCTGAAACCGAAAATCATGTGCCGCCAAATGATACTACATTTGGCGGCGCATATTAATGAGTTTAAATTAGTACTTAGTGAAGTGATATTAGTTTCAAAATTATATGCGTTATACATTACTACAATGTGAGAGAAATATTAGGCCTTAAAATCATTTATACCCTGCTACGTCATGCTTTAACAAAATTAATAATATGATAGAAATTCAAAACGTATAAAAAGAACATTAAAATAAATAAAATATCATTTTCATCATGTAGACGATCTCTAATGACAAGACACCTTTAGAGAGTCTTGCTCCTTGTTCTCTTTTAGGGTGATCTTAGAAATTGCAACACAATCTGAAACTGAAAATCTTGTGCCACCAAGCGATACTACATAACTACAATGTGTGAGAAATAATAAGCCTTAAAACAATTTATACCAATCTAAGTCATGCTTTAACAAAATTAATAATATGATAGAAATTCAAAACGTATAAAAAGAACATTAAAATAAATAAAATATCATTTTTATCATGTACACGAACTCTAATGGCAAGACACCATTAGGGAGTCTTGCTCCTTATTCTCTTTTAGGGTAATCTTAGGATTTTCAGCACAATCTGAAACCAAAAATCGTGCGCCGCCAAATGATACTACATTCGGCGGCTTATATTAATGAGTTAGTATTTGTGCTTAGTGAAGTGATACTAGTTTCAAAATTAAATGCGTTATACATGACTACAATGTGAGAGAAATAATAGGCCTTAAAATTAATTATACCATGCTAAGTCAAGCTTTAACAAAAATAATAATATGATAAAATTTAAAACGTTTAAAAAGAACATTAAAATAAATAAAGTGTCATTTTTATCATATAAACAAACTCTAATGGCAAGGCACCTTTACGGAGTCTTGCTCCTTGCTCTCTTTTAGGGTGATTCTAGAAATTTTAACACAATCTTAAACTGAAAATCAGGCGCCGCCAAATGAAACTATATTTGGCGGCGCATATTAATGATTTAGTGAAATGATATTAGTTTCAAAATTATATGCGTTATTGATAACTACAATATGAGAGAAATAAATGGCATTAAAACTATTTATACCATGCAAAGTAATGTTTAATAAAAATATTAACATGATAGGAATTCAAAACATATAAAAAGAACATTGAAATAAATAAAATATCATTTTTATCATCTAGTTGAACTCTAATGGCAAGACACATTCAGGGAGTCTTCCTTCTTGTTCTTTTTTAAGGCGATCTTAGGAAATTTAGCATTATCTGAAACCAAAAATCATGCCCCGCCAAATGATATTACATCAAGATGCGCATATTAATGAGTTAATATTTGTATTTAGTGAAGTGATATTAGTTTGAAAATTATATGCGTTATACATAACTACAAGGTGAGAGAAATAATAGGCGTTAAAACCATTTATACCATGCTACGTAATGCTTTACCAAAAATATTAATATGATAGGAATTCAAAACATATAAAAAGAACATTAAAATGAATAAAATATCATTTTAATCATATGGACGAACTCTAATGGCAAGACACCTTTAGGGAGTCTTGCTGGAATTTCAGCACAATCTGAAATCGAAAATCATGCGATGCCAAATGATACTACATTTGGCGGCGCATATTAATGAGTTAAAATTTGTACTTATTGAAATGATATTAGTTTCCAAATTATATGCGTTATACATAACGACAATTTTTGAGAAATAATAGGCCTTAAAACTATTTATTCTCCGCTAAGTCTTGCTTTAACAAAAATAATAATACGATAAAATTCAAAACATTCAAAAAGAACATTAAAATAAATAAAATATCATTTTTATCATATAAACAAACTCTAATGGCAAGGCACCTTTAGGGAGTCTTGCTCCTTGTTCTCTTTTAGGGTGATCTTAGTAATTTCAGCACAATCTTTAACTAAAAATCAGGCGCCGCCAAATGATACTATATTTGGCGGCGCATATTAATGATTTAAAATTTGTACTTAGTGAAGTAATATTAGTTTCAAAATTATATGCGTTATTCATAACTACAATGTGAGAGGTGGCATTAAAACTATTTAAACCATGCTAAGTAATGCTTTAACAAAAATATTAATATGATAGGAATTCAAAACATATAAAAAGAACATTAAAATAAATAAAATATTATTTTCATCATCTATTTGAACTCTAATGGCAAGACACCTTCAGGGAGTCTTGCTCCTTGTTCTTTTTTAAGGTGATCTTAGGAAATTTAGCACAATCTTAAACCGAAAATCATGCGCCGCCAAATGGTACTACATCTAGTTGCGCATATTAATGAGTTAAAATTTGTACTTAGTGAAATGATATTAGTTTCAAAATTATATGCGTTATACATAACTACAATGTGAGAGAAATAATAGGCATTAAAACTATTTATACCTTGCTAAGTAATGCTTTAACAAAAATATTAATATGATAGGAATTCAAAACATATAAAAAGAAATTAAAATGAATAAAATATCATTTTCATCATCTAGATGAACTCTAATGGCAAGATACCTTCAGGGAGTCTTGCTCCTTGTTCTATTTTAGGGTGATCTTATGAATTTCAGCACAACCGAAAATCTTGCGCCGCCAAATGATACTACATTTGGTGGCGCATATTAATGAGTTAAAATTTGTACTTATTGAAGTGATATTAGTTTCAAAATTATATGCGTTATACATAACTACAATGTGAGAGAAATAATAAGCCTTAAAACTATTTTTACTCTGCTAAGTCTTGCTTTAACAAAGATAATAATATGATAGAAATTTAAAACATTTAAAAAGAACATTAAAATAAATAAAATATCATTTTCATCATGTAGACGAACTCTAATGGCAAGGCACCTTTAGGGAGTCTTGCTCCTTGTTCTCTTTTAGGGTGATCTTAGAAATTTCAGCACAATCTAAAACCGAAAATCATGCGCCGCCAAATGATACTACATTTTGCGGTGCATATTCATGAGTTAAAATTAGTACTTTTTGAAGTGATATTAGTTTCAAAATTATATATGTTATACATAATTACAATGTGTGGGAAATAATAGGACTTAAAACTATTTATACCATGCTAAGTCATGCATTAACAAAAATAATAATATGATAGAAATTCAAAACGTTCAAAAAGTACATTTAAATTAATACAATAACATTTTCGTCATCTAGACAAACTCTAATAGAAATACTACATTTTGCGTCGCATATTAATGAGTTAAAATTTGTACTTAGTGATGTGATATTAGTTTCAAAATTATATGCGTTATACATAATTACAATGTGAGAGAAATAATAGGTCTTAAAACTATATATATCTTGTAAATTCATGATTTAACAAAAATAATAATATGATAAAAATTCAAAACGTTTAAAAATAGCTTTGAAATTAATAAAATATCATTTTCGTAATCTAGACGAACTCTATTGGCAAGACATCTTTAGGGTGTCTTGCTCATTTTTTACTTTAGGGTGATTTTAGGAATTTCAGCACAATCTGAAATCAAGAATCAAGCGCCACCAAATGATACTACATTTGGCGGCGCATATTGATGAGTTAAAATTTGTACTTAGTGAAGTGATATTAGTTTTAAAATTATATGCATTATACATAACTACAATGTGAGAGAAATAATATGCCTTAAAACTATGTATACCATGCTAAGTTATGCTTTAACAAAAATAATAATATGATAGAAATTCAAAACGTTTAGAAAGAATATTAAAATGAATAAAATATCATTTTTATCATCTAGACAAACTCTAATGGCAAGACACTTTCAGGGAGTCTTGCTTCGGGTTCACTTTTAGGGTGATCATTGCAATTTCAGCACAATCTGAAACCGAATATCATGCGCTGCCAAATGATACTACATTTGGCAGCGCATATTAATGAGTTAAAATTTGTACTTAGTGAAGTGATATTAGTTTCAAAATTACATGCGTTATACATAACTACAATGTGAGAGAAATAATAGGTCTTAAAACTATTTATATCTTGCTAAGTCATGCTTTAACAAAAATAATAATATGATAGAAATTCAAAATATTTAAAAAAAACATTAAAATAGATAAAATATCATTTTCATCATGTAGACGAAATCTAATGGCAAAACACCTTTAGGGAGTCTTGCTCCTTGTTCTCTTTTAGGGTGATCTTAGAAATTTCAGCACAATCTGAAACTGAAAATCATGCGCCGCCTAATGATACTACATTTGGCGACGCATATTAATGAGTTAAAATTTGTACTTAGTGAAGTGATATTAGTTCCAAAATTATACGCATTATACATAACTACAATGTAAGAGAAATAATAGGGCTTAAAACTATTTATACTATGCAAAGTCACGTTTTAACAAAAATAATAATATGATAAAAATTCAAAACGTTTAAAAAGAACAATATAATAAATAAAATATCATTTTCATCATGAATACCAATTCTAATGGCGACACACCTTTAGGGACAGTTGCTTCTTGTTCTCTTTTAGGGTAATCTTAGGAATTTCAGCACAATATGAAATCGATAATCATGCGCCACCAAATGATACTATATTTGGCGGCGCATATTAATGAGTTAAAATTTGTACTTAGTGAAGTGATATTAGTTTCAAGATTATATGCGTTATACATAACTACAATGTGAGAGGAATAATAGGCTTTAAAACTATTTATACTACGCTAAGTCATGCTTTAACATAAATAATAATATGATGTAAATTCAAAACGTTTAAAATGAACATTAAAATAAATTAAATATCTAAAATTTTAACACCTTTAAGGATTCTTGCTCCTTGTTCTCTTTTACGGTGAACTTAGGAAATTCAGCACAATCTGAAACCGAAAATCGTACGCCGCCAAATGTATATAGAGTTAAAATTGTGCTTAGTGAAGTGATATTAGTTTTAAAATTATATGCATTATACATAACTACAATGTGAGAGAAATAATAGGTCTTAAAATTATTTATATCATGCTAAGTCATACTTTAACAAAAATAATAATATGGTAGAAATTCAAAATGTTTAAAAAGAACATTAAAAAAATAAAATATCATTTTCATCATGTAGACGAACTCTAATCGCAAGACACCTCTAGGGACTCTTGCTCCTTGTCTTCTTTTAGGGTGATCTTAGGATTTCAGCACAATCTGAAAACGAAAATCATGGTCCGCCAAATGATACTACATTTGGCGGCGTATATTAATGAGTTAAAATTCGTACTTAGTGAAGTGATATTAGTTTTAAAATTATATGCGTTAAGCATAACTACAATGTGAGAGGAATAATATGCTGTAAACTATTTATACCATGCTAAGTCATGCTTTAACAAAAAAATAATATGATAGAAATTTAAAACGTTCAAAAAGAACAATAAAAATATCATTTTCATCATGTAGACGAACTCTAATGGCAAGACACCTTTAGGGAGACTTGCTCCTTGTTCTCTTTTAGGGTGATCTAAGGAATTTCAGCACAATCTGAAACCGAAAATCATGTGCCGCCAAATAATACTACATTTGGCGGCGCATATTAATGAGTTAAAATTTGTACTTAACGAAATGATATTAGTTTCAAAATTATATGTGTTATACATAACTACGACGTGAGAGAAATAATAGGCCTTAAAACTATTTATACCATGCTAAGTCACGTTTTAACAAAAATAATAATATGATAAAATTCAAAACGTTTAAAAAGAACATTAAAATAAATAAAATATCATTTTCATCATGTAAACGAACTCTATTCGCAAGACACCTTTAGGGAGTCTTGCTCCTTGTTCTCTTTTAGGGTGATCTTAGAAATTTCAGCACAATTTGAAATAGAAAATCATGCGCCGCCAAATGATATTACATTTGGCGGCGCATATTAATGAGTTAAAATTTTTATTTAGTGAAGTGATATTAGTTTCAAAATTATATGTTTATACATAACTATAATGTGAGAGGAATTATAGGATTTGAAACTATTTATACCATCCTAAGTCATGCTTTAACAAAATTTATAATATGATAGAAATTCAAAAAGTTTAAAAAGAACATTAAAATAAATATAATACAATTTTCATCTTGTAAACGAACTCTAATGGCAAAACACCTTTATGGAGTTTTGCTCCTTATTCTCTTTTAGGGTGACCTTAGGAATTTCAGCACAATCTGAAATTGAAAATCATGCCCCGTCAAATGATACTACATTTGGCAGCGCATACTAATGAGTTAAATTTGTACTTATCAAAGTGATATTAGTTTCAAATTATATGCGTTATATATAACTACAATGTGAGAGGAATAATAGGCTTTAAAACTATTTATATACTATGCTAAGTCATGCTTTAACAAAAATAATAATATGATAGAAATTCAAAACGTTTTAAAAGAACATTAAAATAAGTAAAATATCATTTTCATCATGTAGACGAACTCTGGCAACACACCATTAGGGTGTCTTGCTCCTTGTTCTTTTTTAGGGTGATCCTAGGAATTTAGCACAATTTGAAATCGAAAATCATGGACCGCCAAATAATACTACATTTGGCAGCATATATTAATGAGTTAAAATTTGTACTTAATGAAGTGATATTAGTTTCAAAATTATATGCGTTATATAATGGGAGAGGAATAATAGGTCTTAAAAATATTTCTACTATGCTAAGTCATGCTTAAACAACTATTAATATGATAGAAATCAAAATGTTTAAAAAGAACATTAAAAAAATATCTTGTTCATCTTGTAGATGAACTCTGATGGCAACACACCTTTAGAGAGTCTTACTCCTTATTCTCTTTTAGGGTGATCTTAGGAATGTCACCACAATTTAAAATCAAAAATCATGCGCCGCCAAAAGATACTTCATTTGGCGGTGCATATTAATGAGTTAAAATTTGTACTTAGTGAAGTGATATTAGTTTCAAAAATTATATGCGATATAATTAACTACAATGTGAGAGGAATAATAGGTCTTAAAACTATTTATACCATGCTAAGTCATGTTTTAACAAAACTAATAATATGATAGAAATTCAAAATGTTTAAAAAGAACTCTAAAATAAATAAAATATAATTTTCATCATGTAGACAAACTGTAATGGCAAGACACCTTTAGGAAGTCATGCACCTTGTTCTATTTTAGGGTGATCTCAGGAATTTCAGCACAATCTGAAACTGAAAATCATGCGCCGCCGAATGATACTACATTTGGCGGCGCATATTAATGAGTTAATTTTTGTACTTAGTGAAGTGATTTTAGTTTCAAAATTATATGTGTTATGAATAACTACAATGTGAGAGGAATAATACGTCTTAAAACTATTTATACCATGCTAAGTCATGCTTTAACAAAAATAATAATATGATAGAAATTCAAAACGTTTAAAAAGAATATTAAAATAAATAAAATATCATTTTCATCATGTAAAAGAACTCCAATGGCAAGACACCTTTAGGGAGTCTTGCTCCTTGTTCTCTTTTAGAGTGATCTTAAGAATTTCATTACAATCTGGAACCGAAAATCATGCGCTGCCAAATAATACTACATTTGGCGACGCGTATTAATGAGTTAAATTTTATACTTAGTGAAATGATATTAGTTTCAAATTTATATGTGTTATACATAACTATAATGCGAGAGAAATAATAGGCCTTAAAACTATTTATACTATGCTAAGTCATGCTTTAACAAAAATAATAATATGATAAAATTCAAAATGTTTAAAAAGAACATTAAAACAAATAAAATATCATTTTCATCATGTAGACGAACTCTATTGGCAAGACACCTTTAGGGAGTCTTTCTCCTTGTTCTCTTTTAGGGTGATCTTAGGAATTTTAGCAAAATCTGAAATCAAAAATAATACGCAGCCAAATAATACTACATTTGGTGACGTATATTAATGATTTAAAATTTGTACTTAGTGAAGTGATATTAGTTTCAAAATTATATGCGTTATCCATTACTACAATGTGAGACAAATAATAGGTCTTAAAACTATATATACCATGCTAAGTCATGGTTTAACAAAAATAATAATATGATAGAAATTCAAAACGTTTAAAAAGAATATTAAAATAAATAAAATATCATTTTCATCATGTAAAAGAACTCTAATGGCAAGACACCTTTAGGGAGTCTTGCTCCTTGTTCTCTTTCTTGGTGATCTTAGGAATTTTAGCACAATCTGAAATCAAAAATCATGTGCCGCCAAATGATACTACATTTGGTGGCGCATATTAATGAGTTAAAAATTTGTACTTAGTGAAGTGATATTAGTTTCAAAATTATATGCGTTATATGTAACGACCCGGAAAATTTCGACTTATTTTGAACCAAAATCTATATGTAATTTAATATTTCTGACACGATAAACGAAGTCTGTAAAGTTGAGTCTCAAAAGTTTTTAAACTGTTTCATGAAATCATTTGACCTTAACTATTCCCGACGATTCACGAACAATTGTTTGTAAATATATTTGTATATATATATATATATATATATATATATATATATATATATATATATATATATATATATATATATATATATATATATATATATATATATATATATATATATATATATATATATATATAAATGTAAGTATGTATAATAATTTGAAATTATAAAATATAAACATTTGAATTGAAAATGTAAGATAGGTTACAAAATAATTATGTTGTAATTTAAAATGAATATATATATATATATATATATATATATATATATATATATATATATATATATATATATATATATATATATATATATATATATATATATATATATATATATATATATATATATATATATATATATATATATGAAAAGTATATCGAGTGTATATATAAATGGTTTCGAACCCATTTAGTAAATGATTGTTGCACTCGTTGATCATTCGATGGTTATTTAAGAAAGTTAAATTCGAACTTATATGATTTTAAAATAAACGGTGATCCGAAGATGAATTACATAAATTATAGGCTTATTAAAAATGTGTTTAGGAACTACTTATTAAATTTTAAAATTTTTTATATTTTACCTGGGATCAAGCGCAGACAGTGATTTAATTTTTATTTAATAGTTAATGATCAATATTATACAATAATGATTAGAATAAATAAATATTATTAATGTAAAAATTTGGAATTTTTCCGAAGACTTTTATCCACCATTGATTATCAACGGAGTACGAAATTCAGTCCGCGAAAGACAACGGCTAACAATTTATACGTTTATATTTTAGATTATAATATAATTATTATATTATTATTAAAGTTATTAATTAATGTTTTCAATTGATTGAAACATATAACCGAATGAAATTAGTGATTGAATATTACTATTGTTGATTGATACTGTTTTAAATCAATTAGTTGATTGATTCCCTATATGATTGATCACCTTTTGTTATAAATATCTATAATATACATTTACATGCTGCACCTTGTTTATGATTAGCACGTTTTATTTTCATGATGTTATTATAGTATTACTTTAATTCTTACTATGCATATTATATATATATATATATATATATATATATATATATATATATATATATATATATATATATATACATGTACTGAGCCAACACTCATACCATCTTGGTTCTCTCCATCGTTTTTCTGTTTCTAGCTGAAAAACAAACACCTCAACTTCTATCACAACACCTTGAATCACCAAGACAAACCACCACCTTTTTCGTTCCGCCCTTCTACTAACTAGTTCAATAGTATTACTACTGCCGCTCGAGACATAGTGCAACCATTACAAATCATCAACCTAACGTAACTATCACCTTCGGATCGCAAACACCACCCTTCATATTCATGTTATTGTTCGAACCCGAAAACCACCTGCAACTCATTATTAGTATCTTTCTACTTAGAATTACCCAAGAACACCCAAGTAATCTACCATTTGATTTCCTATTTCTATTACAAAACCGAAGGTTGCTATTGTTCTATAACCATCATCATCCTATGAACATCACCATCATCTTTTACCAACAAACCCATATCCATTTTTCTGTTTAGATTGAATCACCACCACCATGTTCTCCACCCACAGCCACCATCTCCACCATCTAAACCCACTTCGGGTTCTCCCGCACACACCACCTTCACCTTCAACAAGAACCACAACAACACCGGCCACCATCACTACAACCATAACCCATTGCCACCTTCTAAACTGCTGCTGCTACAGCCGCTGTGATGATTACATTCGAACAAACTGATAACCACCTTCACCACTTCTCTATCTCAACCTCTCTCTCTTCTCTTAGTGATTATAAATCACCACCACCATAACTGAATGCCATAGCAAATACCACATCACCCTCTACCACCACCGTGACCATCACATCTCAACACCACCGGACCACTACCCACAAACTCGCCATCTCTCTCTATATCTCTTTCCCTATCCACTTCGTTGAACCACCTGCACCCTTCTTCTTCACCATCCTCAACCACCAACACCATAATCACGAACGACAACCTTCCATCGCCAACACTTACACAGCACTCACCATCGACTACATTCACCATCTCTCTCTACATTCTTATCGTGAACTATCTTCTGTTTCTGTCTCAATATTCAAAACAATCAAACGCCACACCACAAGTTGAAGACATTTTAAAGTTAGGTGTGCTATTTTATTTTTCGGTTAATCACATCACCACAAACCACCTCACCCATCACCTACTAACTACCTACTATTTCCCAATTAAACCGCCACCATCTTTCCCTCTTGAACCCACACTTTCTATACAACTGTTGCTACACGTTTGGTTCCTGTTTCTATCGCTACTGTTGCTGTAAGTTTTTCACTCATGCCTCATGTTAAACGATGATGTTGGTGATACTAATGAAGATGATGAAATAAAAAAAATGATGGTGAGCCTGTATGATGATCCTGTGATTAGAACAAGCATGGGTGGTGATATTAAATGATTTGATGATGATTTGATAAACATAAGATGATGTTTCAAATGATGATGATGGTAGGAGTTTGACGGGCAGGAGGTTGAATAAAATGGAAGAAGAACGCACAGATAGATATACGGGTTATATATATTTGTCTGTGATAAAATTCGAAAATGAGACAGAGTAATGGTTAGGGGTGTTGTGGTTTACGCGAGAGGTCTTGGGTTCGAGCCTGGGCTGTGGCAGTTATTTTTTTTTTGAAGCTTGTTACCTTAAGGTAGTATTACTATTATTATTATTATTATTATTATTATTATTATTATTATTATTATTATTATTATTATTATTATTATTATTATTATTATTATTATTATTATTATTATTATTATTATTATTATTATGAAAATAATGCAATTTATTAGTATTATCTTTAATATTAGGATTATTATCATGTTTATAAATATTATTATTATTATTATTATTATTATTATTATTATTATTATTATTATTATTATTATTATTATTATTATTATTATTATTATTATTATTATTATTATTATTATTATTATTATTATTATTATTATTATTATTATTATTTTTAGAATTATCTTGATTATTATCATAATTAGTATTATTTTTATCATTATTATTATTAGTATTATTAATATATCAAATAAAGATTTTCTATATAAAAATATATTTATGACATAAAACATAACTACATTAATATCAATATTACATATTATATTAAATAATATTTTAATGAGTAATTACTATATTAAAATTTAATATGATAAGTATTAGTTATATGAAATATATAGATTAAATATAAATTTATCTATATAACATATAAAATAACAAGTATATTATTATTAATAATATATATAAACTTGTTCGATTACTATTTTGTGTTAATATATATACTTGATATAGGTTCGTGAACCCGCGGTCAACCCTGCATTGTTCAGTATCGTCTTATGCATATTTTCGCTATAAAATATCGTATCGTGAGTTTCATTTGCTCCCTTTTTCAATGCTTTTGTAATATATATTTTTGGGACTGAGAATACATGCGCTGTTTTTATAACTGTTTTACGAAATAGACACAAGTACTTAAAACTACATTCTATGGTTGGATTATTGGGCCTAACAAACCCCATCCGGGTTACGGATGCTTTAGTACTTAGATTTTATCATATTCGATGAGAGTCCCGGAATGATGGGAATATTCTAGATGCATTTTGTTAATGTCGGTTACCAGGTGTTCACCATATGAATGATTTTTATACACAGGTTATGTATATTATATTTTGTACTCGGGTTACGTGTGCGGTTAAAAATTT
Source organism: Rutidosis leptorrhynchoides (assembly GCF_046630445.1). Taxonomy (NCBI): domain Eukaryota; kingdom Viridiplantae; phylum Streptophyta; class Magnoliopsida; order Asterales; family Asteraceae; genus Rutidosis; species Rutidosis leptorrhynchoides. The sequence goes on from NC_092334.1 coordinate 600,656,924, forward strand.
GAAATTTTGTGGTCTATTAAAATTATGGAAATGAATGTTTATGATAAACCTATGAACTCACCAATCTTTTTGGTTGACACTTTTAAGCATGTTTATTCTCAGGTACGAAAGAAATCTTCTGCTGTGCATTTGCTCATTTTAAAGATATTACTTGGAGTCATTCATGGCATATTTCAAAAGATGTTGCATTCAAATCAATCGAGTTCAAAAGGACGTTTATTAAGTCAATGACAGATTATTCATTCATATTATGGGAATCATATATCATTTGTATCAAAAGGTTATATTTTAAAATGAGTTTGTCTTTCAAACGAATGGAATGTTTGTAAAACCTATCATATAGAGGTCAGTACCTCGCAATGGAACCAGATGTTAAAGACTTCATCCAGATGGATTAGGACTGGCCTTGACATTATACATAACTACAATGTGAGAGAAATAATAGGTCTTAAAATTATTTATATCATGCTAAGTCATGCTTTAACAAAAATAATAATATGATAGAAATTCAATATGTTTAAAAAGATCATTAAAAAATAAAATATCATTTTCATTATGTAGACGAACTCTAATGGCAAGACACTTTTAGGGAGTCTTGCTCCTTGTTTTCTTTTAGGGTGATGTTAACAATTTCAGCACAATCTAAAAATGAAAATTATGGACACCCAAATAATACTACATTTGGCGGATAGTAACGAGTTAAAGTTTGTACTTAGGGAAGTGATATTAGTTTCAAAATTATATGCGTTATACATCACTACAATGTGAGAGAAATAATAGGCCTTAAAAATATTTATACCAAGTTAAGTTGTGATGACCCCGTCAATACACTTAACGGCTCGGTCACTTGGTCCCACAGCTTGATCTAACTTTAAATGAATTTAATAAACAACATTGCATTCTTTTATTCAAAAAGTTTTCCAAAAAGGAAATTTACCAAAATATGTAGTTTAAACAACCCAACATATTAAATATCCAAAGTTGACATAAAACATAGCCAACCAAATACCCACAAGTTTAAATATCCAAAAAGAGAATGCAAGTTTAATGTTTCATAAATTGTTTAACAAAATTTGCCCAAATGCATGCAGACACTTATAACACAGCAGAAGTACCAAACAAATCAAGTACCTGTGAAAAATGCGAGTAAATTGTCAACAAAAATGTTGAGTGAATTGTAGGTTTTAATAAACGAATAAACTTTAGACCACAAGATTTAAAATGTTAGAAAACATAAAACATTATTCCATTATCTATGAGCCATCTGATAACCACTTAACCATTTATTTACCCTTGTCAAACACAATATATATACACTGAACAAGTGTATCTTCAAATAAATATGAAGTACTAATACATTTCGATTATAAATTGCTAGCGTGACTTGCTCGAAATGAGGCTGTCAAGCCCCATAGATCTATCCATAGGATTCGTGTTCACCAGTAGAAACCAGTGATTACAGTTACCAGACTAGGGAATATTTTTGTTCAACTCATAATGAATAATTTAAATTTAATTGCCACTTGTGTCTAAACGTAAAACAAAATGCATGTAATCACATCCCAAAAATATACTTTAAAAAGTATGAAAAACGGAACTATAACTCACCTTAAAGAAAATGAAGTAACCACACAAAAAGCGAACAGCAAACGAAGTAAAGTGATCAAGACTGATCACAACGCCGACCTATAAATAAAGCAGGTCGATATAAATAACTAACTTAGGTCAAGTCTTAGTATGATAACTATAGTACTTGTGGTAAATAGACATAGAACAACAATCAACAAGATTCGGTTTGATCAGAACAGCGTAAGGACACGTACTTTCTATTTTTAGAAAGTTTCTATTTTTAGCAGGTTTCCATTTTTGAAAAGTTTCTATTTTAGGAAAGTTACTATTTTTGGAAAGTTTCTATTTTAGAAAAGTTTCTATTTTTGGAAAGTTTCCATATTTAGAAAGTTGCTATTTTTGGAAATTTATAAGTTAGGAAATTTTCTTAATTAGAAAGTCAACAAAAGTCAAATGAAAGTCAAAGTCAACCAAAGTCAACTCAAAAGTCAACCTTGGTCAAACATAGTCAACATTGAATTTTAAAGTATAAGTTATAATAATAATATAAGTTATAATGTTAATTAAAGTCAAATATGTGTAACTATGTCATAACATAAGTTTAATTAAATTAAATTGAATTATTAAAGTTAACATAACTTTAAATGATATAATTAATATAACATCAGTATTTAATTAATTATTTAAATATTAATCATAATATGAGTATTATTAATTAATAATAAATTTTAATCATATCATAAGTATTATTAATTAATAATGAATTATTAATCATATCATAAGTTTCTATTTATAATCATTAAATCATAAGTATTTAATAATTAAATTATAATTAAATAATAACTAAGCCTTATAATAATTAAATAATTAATTAATATTTATTATAAGTCTTATTATAATAATCTCATAACATAAGTTTAATACTTACCATAAGTATTTCTCATTAATAATAAAAGTATTATTAATCATAAGTTTAATTAAATGTTTAATTAAATCATCATTAATTAATAAATGATATAATAAATATATATATCATAAGTCTTAAATTAAAATAATTACTTTTTATATCATAAGTAATTTATTAATAATGAAAATCATTATTTATGTCATAAGTCTTATTTCATAACCATAAGTTTTAATTAAAAGTTCATTGGGTCATAACTTGAGCCCCGGGAATCGGTTTTCGGCGAGTCTTATATATATCTTCGCCTAACCAACCCACCCGACACATTAGTGTGCTCAAGAACACCCCAAGAACAGCCACCAAGTCTTGACCAACAGCCACCATTCAACTTGGAGCTTTAATCCGTTCAAAAACAAGTTTTAGTCATAACGGGTGATCCATGGCTCGGATTTCGATGACCCGAACATGAAAGTTCATCCAATCATCAATCCTAACACACTAGTACACCCTAAAGACTCCAAAAGTGGTCACAAAGTCGGACCAAACCTGAAACAATTCGTTTTTATATTTTGATTTCAAGAAAACACCATTTTAATCATATATTAAGCTCCGGGAATCGAAATAACATGAATCCGGAGTCTAAAATTAATGTCTCGATGACAGGAACACATCTAAACACTTTAATTTAACATTTACATCAGTTAATTTTACAGAAATGATCAAATAAACCGCTGTCCAAAAATAATCAAACCGAAAACATGAATTAACGAGTGATTCTACGCATACAATCAACAATACAACAACATACAATCATCATACTATTATAATAACATATAAATATAGAAAAATAAAAGAAAAATAAAAATTTAGGGTTAGGGTTTATACCCTAATCAAGAATTGATATGAGCGTGTAGAGATCGAAGAGATGAACACGATGATGATTAAAGCTTCTTGATCCAAGTAATATTTTATGAATATGATGATGATATGGTGGTGGTATGGCGACATCACACAAGGGAGAAAAGAGGGAGAAGAAAAAGTTGGGAGAAAGTTAGGTTACTGGTGTTTTGATCAAATGAAATATGATTTAGCAAAAAGAGAAAAACAAAGGGGTATACCCCCTCCCCTTGGCCCAATTTTTTATTTTGATAAAATGCTTGTGGCTCGAACGCTCGAACGAAACCCGAAACGCGAAAACGCGACTACACGATTGATTAATCGGAGAGATAACAAATACGCGATGAAAAATATATATAAACACTATATGTAACCATATGACCTCAAAATATCATATTCAAAATAATTTGGATTTAAAAATCTCAAAAGTTTGACCGTTGGTTTGAAAACCGAAAAGATTTGTCGGATAGAAATCCACGTTTCGTATAAAGTACAATTTAAAATATGAATACAAATATTCACATAACACATGATAATTAATATATTATTACTAAATAATAATATAGGTCATAGAAATGACGTGACACGAATAACAATTAATGGACGTTAAATAATAAACAGTAAAAGATAACGAAAAAAGTAGGGTCGTGACATAAGTCATGCTTTAACAAAAAATAATAATATGATAAAATTCAAAACATTTAAAAAGAACATTAAAATAAACAAAATATCATTTTAATCATGTAGATGAACTATAATGGCAAGACACCTTTAGGGAGTCTTGCTCCTTGTTCTCTGTTAGAGTGATCTTAGGAATTTCAGCACAAACTGAAATCGAAAATCAGGCGCCGCCAATTGATACTACATTTGGAGGTGCATATTAAATAGTTGAAATTTGTACTTAATATAATGATATTGGTTTCAAAATTATATGCGTTTTACATAACTACAATGTGAGAGAAATAATACTCCTTAAAACTATTTATACTATGATAAGTCATGCTTTAACAAAAATATTAATATGATAGAAATTCAAAAAGTCATGCTTTAACAAAAATAATAATATGATAGAAATTCAAAATGTTTAAAAAGAATATTAAAAAGAATAAAATATCATTTTCATCATCTAGACGAACTCTAATGGCAATACACTTTTAGGGAGTCTTGCTCATTGTTCTCTTTTAGGGTTATCTTAGGAATTTCAGCACAATCTAAAACCGAAAATCATGCGCCGCCAAATGATACTACATTTGGCAGCACATATTAATGAGTTAAAATTTGTATTTAGTGTAGTGATATTAGTTTCAAAATTATATGCGTTATACATAACTACAATGTGAGAAAAATAATAAGCCTTAAAACTATCTATACTATGCTAAGTCAAGCTTTAATAAAAATAAAAATATGATAAAATTCAAAACGTTTAAAAAGAATATTAAAATAAATAAAATATTATTTTCATCATGTAGACGAACTCTAATGGCAAGACACCTTTAGGGAGTCTTGCTCGTTATTCTCTTTTAGCGTGATCTTAGGAATTTCAGCACAATATGAAACCGAAAATCATGTGCCTCCAAATGATACTACATTTGGCGGCGCATATTAATGAGTTAAAATATGTACTTATTGAAGTGATATTAGTTTCAAAATTATATGTGTTATACATAACTACAATGTAAAAGAAATAATAGGCCTCAAAACTATTTATACCATGCTAAGTCATGCTTTAACAAATATAATAATAGGATAGAAATTTAAAACGTTTAAAAAAACATTAAAATTAATAAAATATCATTTTAATCATGTAGACGAACTCTAATAGCATGACACCTTTAGGGAGTCTTGCTCCTTATTCTCTTTTTGGGTGATCTTTGAAATTTTAGCACGATCTAAAACCTAAAATCATGCGCCGCCAAATGATACTACATTTGGCGGCGAATATTAATGAGTTTAAATTTGTACTTAGTGAAGTGATATTAGTTTCAAAATTATATGCGTTATACATAACTACAATGTGAGAGAAATAATAGGACTTAAAACTATTTATATCATGCTAAGTCATGCTTTAACAAAATAATAATATGATAGAAATTAAAAATGTTTAAAAAGAATATTAAAAAGAATAAAATATCATTTTCATCATCTAGACGAACTATACTGGCAAGACACCTTTAGGGAGTCTTGCTCATTGTTCTCTTTTAGGGTGATCTTAGGAATTTCAGTACAATCTGAAACCGAAAATCATGCGCCGCCAAATGATACTACATTTGGCAGCACATATTAATGAGTTAAAATTTGTACTTAGTGGAGTGATATTAGTTTCAAAATTATATGCGTTATACATAACTACAATGTGAGAAAAATAATAAGCCTTAAAACTATCTATACTATGCTAAGTCAAACTTTACCAAAAATAATAATATGATAAAATTCAAAACGTTTAAAAAGAATATTAAAATAAAAAAATATCATTTTCATCATGTAGATGAACTCTAATGGCAAGACACCTTTAGGGAGTCTTGCTCGTTATTCTCTTTTAGCGTGATCTTAGGAATTTCAGCACAATCTGAAATCGAAAATCATGCGTCTCCAAATGATACTACATTTGGCGGCACATATTAATGAATTTAAATATGTACTTAGTGAAGTGATATTAGTTTCAAAATTATATGTGTTATACATAACTACAATGTGAAAGAAATAATAGGCCTCAAAACTATTTATACCATGCTAAGTCATGCTTTATCAAATATAATAATAGGATAGAAATTCAAAACATCTAAAAAGAATATTAAAATCAATAAAATCTCATTTTCATCATGTAGATGAACTCTAATAGCAAGACACCTTTAGGGAGTCTAGCTCCTTGTTCTCTTTTTGGGTGATCTTTGAAATTTTAGCACGATCTAAAACTTAAAATCGTGCCGGCGTATATTAACGAGTTAAAATTTGTACTTAGTGAAGTGATATTAGTTTCAAAATTATATGAGTTATACATAACTACAATGTGAGAGAAATAATAGGACTTAAAACTATTTATATCATGCTAAGTCATGCTTTAACAAAAATAATAATATGATAGAAATTCAAAACGTTTAAAAAGAATATTAAAAAGAATAAAATATCATTTTCATCATGTAGACGAACTCTAATGGAAAGACACCTTTAGAGAATCTTGCTCCTTGTACTCTTTTAGGGTGATCTTAGGAATTTCAGCTCAATTTGAAACCAAAACTCATGTGCCGCCAAATGATGCTACATTTGGCGGCGCATATGAATGAGTTAAAATTTGTACTTATTGAAGTGATATTAGTTTCAAAATTATATGCGTTATGCATAACTACAATGTGAGAAAAATAATAGGCCTTAAAACTATTTTTACCATGCTAAGTCATGATTTAACAAAAATAATAATATGATAAAATTCAAAACGTTTAAAAAGAACATTAAAATAAATAAAATATCATTTTCATCATGTATACGAACACTAATGGCAAGCCACCTTTAGGGAGTCTTGCTCCTTGTTCTCTTTTAGGGAGATCTTATGAATTTCAGCACAATCTGAAACCGAAAATCATGCGCCGCCAAATGATACTACAGTTAGCGGCACATATTAATGAGTTAAAATTTGTACTTAACGAGTGATATTAGTTTCAAAATTATGTGCGTTATACATAACTACAATGTGAGAGAAATAATAGGTTTTAAAACTATTTATACCATGCTAAGTCATGATTTAACAAAAATAATAATATGATAGAAATTCAAAACGTTTAAAAAGAACATTTAAATGAATAAAATATCATTTTCATCGTCTAGACGAACTCTAACGGCAAGACACCTTCAGGGAGTCTTACTCCTTGTTATCTTTTAGGGTGATCTTAGAATTTTAGCATAACCTGAAACCGAAAATCATGTGCCATCAAATGATACTACATTTGTCGGCGCATATTAATGAGTTAAAATATGTACTTAGTGAAGTGATATTAGTTTCAAAATTATATGCGTTATACATAATTACAATGTGAGAGAAATAATAGACCTTAAAACTATTTATACCATGCTAAGTCATGCTTTAACAAAAATAATAATATGATAGAATTTTAAAACGTTTAAAAAGAACATTAAAATGAATACAATATCATTTTTGTCATCTAGACGAACTCTAATAGGAAGACACATTCAGGGAGTCTTGCTCCTTGTTCTCTTTTATGGTGATGTTACGAATTTCAATACAATCTGAAACCAAAAATCATGCGCCATCAAATGATACTACATTTAACGGCGCAGATTAATGAGTTAAAATGTGTACTTAGTGAAGTGATATTAGTATCGAAAATATATATGTTATACATAACTACAATGTGATTGAAATAATAGGCCTTAAAACTATTTATACCATGCGAAGTCATGCTTTAACAAAAATAATAATATGATAGAAATTCAAAATGTTTAAAAAGAAAATTAAAATGAATAAAATATCATTTTTATCGTCCAGATTAACTCTAATGGCAAGACACCTTCAGGGAGTCTTGTTCCTTGTTCTCTTTTAGGGTGATCTTAGAATTTTAGCACAACCTGAAATCGAAAATCAAGCGCCGCCAAATGATACTACATTTGACGGCGCATATTAATTAGTTAAAATATGTATTTAGTGAAGTGATATTAGTTTCAAAATTGTATGCGTTATACATAATTATAATGTGAGAGAAATAATAGGCCTTAAAACTATTTATACCATGCTAAGTCATGCTATACCAAAAATTTTAATATGATAAAAATTTAAAATGCTTAAAAAGAACATTAAAATAAATACAGTGTCAAATTTATTCATCCAGACGAACTCTAATAGGAAGACACCTTCAGGGAGTCTTACTCGTTGTTCTCTTTTAGTGTGATCTTAGGAATTTCAGCACAATCTGAAATCAAAAATCATGCGCCGCCAAATGATACTACATTTTGCGGTGCATATTAATGAGATAAAATTTGTACTTAGTGAAGTAATATTATTTTCAAAATTATATACATTATACATAATTACAATGTGAGAGAAATAATAGACCTTAAAACTATTTATACCATGGTAAGTCATGCTTTAACGAAAATAATAATATGATAGAAATTCAAAACATTTAAAAAGAACATTAAAGTGAACAAAATATTATTTTCATCATCTAGATGAACTTTAATGGCAAGACACCTTCAGGGAGTCTTGCTCCTTGTTCTCTTTTAGGGTGAACTTAGGAATTTTAGCACAACCTGAAACCGAAAATCAAGCGCCACCAAATGATACTACATTTGGCGGCGCATATTAATGAGTTAAAATTTGTACTTAGTGAAATAATATAAGTTTCAAAATTATATGCGTTATATATAATTACAATGTGAGAGAAATAATAGGCCTTAAAACTTTTTATACCATGCTAAGTCATGCTCTAACAAAAATAATAATAAAATAGAAATTCATTCCACTCAAAAAGAACACTAAAATGAACAAAGTATAATATTCATCATCTGGATGAACCCTAATAGGAAGACACCTTCAGGGAGTCTTGCTCCTTGTTATCTTTTAGGGTGATCTTAGGAATTTTAAAATAACTTGAAACCGAAAATAAAACGACGCCAAATGATACTACATTTGGCGGCGCATATTAATGAGTTAAAATTGGTACTTAGTGAAGTGATATTAGTTTAAATTCAAAAGCGTTATTCATAATTACAATGTCATAGCAATCATAGGCCTTAAAACTATTTTTACAATTGCCAAGTCATGCTTTAACAAAAATAATAATATGATAGAAATTCAAAAACGTTTAAAAAGAACATTAAAATGAATAATTAATAAAATATCATTTTCGTCATCTGGACGAACTCTAATGGCAAGACACCTTTAGGGAGTCTTGCTCATTGTTCTCTTTTTGGGTGGTCTTGGGAATTTCAGCACAATCTGAAACCGAAAATCATGCGCCGCCAAATGATACTACATTTGGCGGCGCAATTTAATGAGTTAAAATTTGTACTTAGTGAAGTGATATTAGTTTCAAAATTATATGCATTATACATAACTACATTGTGAGAGAAATAATAGGCATTAAAATCATTTATACCATGAAAAATCATGCTTTAACAGAAATAATAATATAATAGAAATTCAATACATTTAAAAAGAACATTAAAATGAACATTAAAATGAATACAATATTATTTTTGTCATCTAGACGAACTTTAATGGCAAGACACCTTTAGGGAGTCTTGCTCCTTGGTCTCTTTTAGGGTGATCTTATAAATTTCAGCACAATCTGAAACCGAAAATCATGCGCCGACAAATGATACTACATTTGGTTGCGCATATTAATGGGTTAAAATTTGTACTTAGGGAGTGATATTAGTTTCAAAATTATATGCGTTATACATATCTACAATGTGAGAGAAATAATAAGCCTTAAAACTATTTATACAATGCTAAATCATGCTTTAAGAAAAATAATAATATGATAGAAATTCAAAACATTTAAAAAGAACATTAAAATGCATAAAATATCATTTTTGTCGTCTAGTCGAACTCAAATGGCAAGACACCTTCATGATTTCTTGGTCCTCGTTCTTTTTATGGTGATCTTAGAATTTTAGAATAACCTGAAACCGAAAATAATGCGCCTCCAAATGATAGTACATTTGGCGGCGCTTATTAATGAGTTAAAATATGTACTTAGTGAAGTGATATTAGCTTCAAAATTATATGGGTTATACATAATTACAATGTGAGAGAAATAATAGGCTAAAAAAACTATTTATACCATGTTATTTCATGCTTTAACAAAAATAATAATATGATAAAAATTCAAAACGTTTAAAAAGATTTTTAAAATAAATAGAATTTCAGTTTCTTCATCCAGACGAACTCTAATAGGAAGACACCTTCGGGGATTCTTGTTCCTTGTTCTCTTTTAAGGTGATCTTAAGAATTTCAGCACAATCTAAAATCGAAAATCATGCGCCGCCAAATGATACTAAATTTTTCGGTTCATATTAATTTGCTAAAATTTGTACATAGTGAAGTGATATTAGTTTCAAAATTTTATAAATTATACATAGTTACAATGTGAGAGAAATAATTGGCCTTAAAACTATTTATACCATGCTAAGTCATTATAACACCCCGCCAAATTCCCATCAGACGACGTGTTAATCATAGGTCCCACAGTTAACAGTTACGCCCACTATATGAGACGTTTTAAAGCAATCGCATTTAATTTTATTAAAAAGTTGACTTTCAAAACATAAGTCAATAAATCCCAAAATAAGTAACACTGTTGTGGTCGTAACCATAAGCCAACAACATTAAACAGTTGTAAAAGATTTAAATGCGAAAGTAAATAATGTCTTTAATAAGCATTCTGACTCCACGGCCAGATCAAAGCATCAAACACAGCGGAAGATTATACCTCTTATGGACCTGAGAATAAAACACGCAAAACATGTCAACAATAATGTTGGTGAATCTACAGGTTTAAATAATGTAAAAAGGATCTGAAAAACAGTTATCAAAAAAATAGTTCAAGTTCATTGACCACGAGATTTCAATAGTACAACTCCAAGTTGCAAAATGTTTACATAATCCATGAGCACCTGAATATTAGCAATGACCAGAGTATAGTATCCACTACACTCCCTTTACCCCATAAAAACTTATACACTTGTTCGAGTGTATCTAATGTTTAAAGTAAATGCACCACAGTTAATGTAGGGTGAGGTTCGTCTAACCTAACGGACCCGTCCATCTAAATTATGCTTATCCGAAGGTAATAAATGTATTCAAGCTAGGGGCTTTGTGAACAACACTCTATATGTATAATAAGTACTCGTGTCAATATAAAAGAATTTGAAAATGTAAGTATAACAGTGTGTATTCTCATCCCTGAAAACATGTAAAAAGCGGGACTGTAGACTCACCTTTGATTAGCTCTTGAACAAAAGTAAGCAAGTAACTTGTACGATTTAGTGCTGAGTAATGTAACCTAAGTATACGTATTTAGGTTGGTCAACATATATGTCTTATAAAAAAGTGGTTCCATAGAGTAAGTTGTCTTATTGCTCGACTAGGCGCGTTTCAAACTAAAAGTCAACATACAGTCAACTAGTTCATGCAAGTCAACAAAAGTCAACTAAAGTCAAACCAAAAGTCAAACTTGGTCAAAGTAGTCAAATAAGGTCAACATCAGTAGGTTCATGTCAAATGTTAGTCAACATGTCCAACCTAGGTTAACTAACACGTTTCAGTTCATAATTTGTCAAGTATACGATCACAGGTTATCGTCAAGTATAACGTTCATGTACATGTTACAAACAACACATAATATCTCATAGCACATAATTCATGGCAACATGGAAAACTCCAGATCTTAACTATACATATAAACGTTTCCAAAAAGCATAACCAGGGTCTCATACGATGTCTACAAGTCGGGTTTCAGAAGGGGTACATTTATGGTTCACTAAATCATTTTCTGACTGTGCACCAATCTCGTAATGGCTATAAATGGAGATAGGGACATGAAATTAATGCAAGGTCAGTGGCCATGGTTTAAGAACAAGTAAAAATATTACATATCCAAGAATGAGAAACTTTGGTTTAGCCAATTGGTACAGTTTATTCAATCAAGTTGGACATTCTATTTCAGCTCAATTCAGCAGTTACCAAAACTATGGACTTAGTGTGCACAATGTATCAAGTTTTAGAGGTTTCAATAAACTAGACATTTATCACATAACATACAAAGTTCAATAATCCAAAAGGCCAAGGTCTCAAAAGGTCCAAAACTCATACTGTAAGGCTATAGGTGCATACGTTACAGATTTGGTCAGCATACAGGTCACCATTTCGACACGAACATTACACAAGCTTCACAAATCCAAATGATGCAAGGACTAGATGAAAAGTTAACTAAAACATATGAACTTTTCAGATATGAAAAGTCCTAAATCAATATCACACTTTAAATGAATTTAAAAATTCAGTTTCATGATAATGAGCAAATCAATTTTTCATGTTCATTCAATTAAGCATAACGGAAGCTATACAAATCCAAACCGCATGAAATCCTAGTCTAAATTGAGTGTTTTTAAGTCCTATATAAAATGGTTAACATGTTATATCAAGATTCACAAAGCATACAACTCAAAAAATTCGGATTCATAGCAAGATCACAACAAAACTTTAATTTAACATATCTAGAGCATATGATAACGAAATCAATTGATTCTTGAGCCTAACGTTATTAATTTTTTGACCTCTTTCCATCTAGATAATAATAATTTACATTATACAAGTCCATAATATCAGTATCGTCAATAATCAATTCGATTTTAACTCAAAACATGCAGTACGATCAAATTAACGACTAACAATGCATACAAACATGATGAATCGAACAATAGACTAACATAGACTATGAAACTTAATAAAAATCAGATTTTTAGAGTTAGGGTTTATGAAAATATACCTTTGATCAACAATTAATTCACACCAATGCGTAGAGGGCGATGCGAATTACACTTTTCGTGTTCAAGGCTTGAGCTAAAAATTAATTTTTAGTGGTGCTAGGGTTGATGGTGGTCGACAGTTTGGGAGAGGGAGGAGCCAAAAATTGACTGCCTTTTTGTGTTTAGCGATGATACAGTGGTTTTAGGATTAGGTTAGTCTTAAATACTAGGGCCTAATGTCACTAGTTAATACATAAGTCCAACATGTTAGCCCAAAACAAGAATTAAAGGGGTGGAGTAGGGCCACTCGGCCGATTGGCCCAGGAGGAGTGTTCCCGGGCTCATGTTTTGCAAAAGCGTATATTTGTGGCTCGTTTCAAGTGCTATTTAAACGTACCGAATGCCCGGAACGCTAAATCGATCGTTAAAACGCAATCAAACGTTTAATTTATTAAAATCCCAAATAAATTAAATATTTTCAAAAGTTAATAATTATTAAAATAATTATTAAAATAAACCCGAGCGATTCGTTACTCGAAAAGTAGTTATACAAATTGTATCGTTTTTATCGTATTTCTTTATCCGAAATATATTTATCATTTAATATTAACCCATATTAATTATCATAACCCTCCAAGGATCAAGTATGTATTTAATACACTTAAACACATAAAAAGTCAAATAATCGTTGTTAACTCAACTAACAGACAGTTAACGGAAATGACGAAAAAAGTAGGGTTGTTACATTACCCATCTATTATTGAAAATTTCGTCCCGAACTTTTAGTGAATGTTCGCTCAAGTAGTTCCTACTGGAAACAGTTGCTGGTATTTCTGTCTCATTTGATCTTCACGCTCCCAGGTGAACATCGACATAACTCTTTTGATGACTTCGAGCCATTCTCAATCGTTCTTGAATCTATAGGATTTTCTCCGTTGTCTCCTGAATAATCTCAGGACCTGTCAACTAACTATCCCCCAATTCACTCTAACACACGGGAGATCTACACTTTCTTCCTTACAACACTTCGAAAGGTGCAGCTTTAATGCTCGTATGGTAGCTGTTGTTGTATGAGAACTCGGCTAGCGGTAAGTACTTATCCCATCCGTTTCCGAAATCAATGACACATGTTCGCAACATGTCCTCTAGAGTTTAAATAGTCCGTTCACTTTGGCCATCAGTCTGGGGGTGATATGCTGTACTCATATCTAAACAAGTCCCCATTGCTTGTTGTAGTGATTGCCAAAATCTTGAAGTGAATCTACTGTCGCTATCGGATATAATAGATATCGGAACTCCATGCCTAGAAATGACTTCCTTTATGTAGACTTGAGCCAACTTCTCCATTTTATCAGTTTCTCTTTTCGGTAAGAAGTGTGCAGACTTAGTGAGATGATCCACGACAACCCAAATGGTGTCGTAACCTCCCACGGTTTTTAGCAGCTTCATGATGAAGTCCATTGTAATACCTTTTCATTTCCACTGGGGAATCTCTGGTTAAGTTAATAAACCTGATGGCTTCTGGTGTTCAGCCTTGACCTTAGCGCAAGTCAAGCACTTTCCAACATAGGTAGCAATGTCAACTTTCAGATTTGGCCACCAATAAAACGTCTTCAAATCTTGGTACATTTTATCTGATCCATGATGAATTGAGTACCTTGACTTGTGTGCTTCCTCCAACAATAGTTCTCTCAATTCACCATACTTTAGTACCCAGATTCGGTTAGAAAAATATCGTGTTCCGTCCTCTTTAATGCCAAATTTCTTATCCATCCCTTTGATAAATTCAACATCAACATTCTCTTGTTTCACGGCCTCCAGTGGTGCTTCGTAGATTTGTGAGGTAAGGTTCGTACGTACAACCATGTTAAGAGCTTTAACCCTGAGAGGATTCTCTCTCTCTTTTCTGCTCAAAGCATCCGCTACAAAATTCGCCTTACCCGGATGGTATTGAAGTTCACAATCGTAATTGTTAAGCAATTCCATCCAGCGTCGCTGTCTCATGTTGAGCTATTTCTGATCGAATATGTGTTGTAGGCTCTTATGGTCGGTGAAGATAGTAAACTTGGTTCCATACAGGTTATGTCTCCACATTTTAAGTGCGAAGACTACAACTCCTAGTTCAAGGTCGTGCGTTGTGTAGTTCTTCTCGTGAATCTTTAACTGTCGCGACCCATAAGCAATAACCTTGTTTCATTGTATAAGTACGCAACCCATTCCTTGACGTGAGGCATCACAATAAATAAGAAAATCCTTATTTCCCTCGGGTAGAGACAATATCGGTGCAGTTGGTAGCTTCTCCTTCAACAACTGAAATGCAGTTTCTTACGGTTCTGGCCACTCATACTTCTTGCCTTTATGAGTCAACGCGGTTAATTGTCAGGCAATCTTAAAGAATCCTTCAATGAATCTCCGGTAGTAACCAGCTAAACCCAGAAATTAAAGAATCTGAGTTGGCATTTTCGGAGTTTCCCAATTCTTAAATTGTCTCAATCTTTGCCGGATCAACTTGTATTCTATTGGCACCTACAACATGACCAAGGAATTGTACCTCTTGTAACCAAAAGTCACACTTAGAGAACGTTGCATACAACTGCTCTTCTTTAAGCATAGTCAATATCGAACGTAAATGCTGCACGTGCTCTTCTTTGTTCTTGGAGTACACTAATATGTCTTCAATAAACACAATGAAGAATTTATCTAGGTATGGCTTACAAACACGGTTCATGAGGTCCATGAACACTGCTGGTGCATTCGTTAAACTAAACGGCATCACTGTAAACTCATAATGCCCCTAGTGTGTTCTAAATGCTATCTTCGAGACATCAGCTTCCTTGACCCTCAATTGGTGATAACTGGATCTCAGATCAATCTTCGAATAACATCTAGATCTGTGTAGTTGATCGAATAAGTCATCAATCCTCAGTAGTGGATACCGATTCTTGATTGTCAACCTGTTCAATTCTCTATAGTCGATACACAATCTCATCGACCCATCCTTCTTATTAACGAACAAGACCAGAGCTCCCCAAGGTGAAGAACTCGGTTGTATAAATCCCTTGTCTAACAATTCTTGCAATTGGATAGACAACTCTTGATGCTATAGGGGTGAAAGTCTGTACGGTGCGCGAGCCACCGGTGCCGCTCCTGGCACTAAATCTATTTGAAACTCAACTTCCTGATGCGGTGGGAGACCGGTAGTTGCTCTGGAAAAACTTCAAGAAATTCCTTAACTATAGGAACATCTTGGGTCTCTTTTCTTCAGATACAACTTGGCTTACATGAGCCATAAATGCAACACATCCCTTTCTCACATACTTCTGAACTTTCAAGCAGTTAATGAGATGTAGTTATGAGCCATTCTTCTCTCCATATATCATCATAGGTTCGCCGTTAGCAATAGGAATACGATTAGCCTTTAGATCATAGATCACCTCGGCTTTGTTGTCAGCTAACCAGTCCATTCCAACCACAAGGCCAAAACTTCCCAGTTTAATAGGTATCACATCAATGCTAAAAGGCTTACCCTCTAACTTCAAAATACAACCACGATAAATCTTATCAACTCTCATCAAGTTACCATTCCCTACTTCTACAGAATACACGTTATCTAAGGGAGAAACAGGGTTCTTAATGTTGTGACAAACATCCTTACATATAAAACTTCTATCAGCACCAGTGTCAAACAAAACATAAACATGTTGATCATTGAGTAAGAACGTATCCATGACTAGCTTCGAATCATCACGAGCTGCTGCTGAGTTAATGTTGAATTCCCAGCCTTGAGCCATTCCATTGTTGTTCTTGGGACAATCCTTCTTGAAATTGAAATGTCCCGTTCTTATTGATTAAAAACGTTCCATATTAATTGATTTCGTTGCGAGGTTTTGACCTCTATATGAGACGTTTTTCAAAGACTGCATTCATTTTTAAAACAAACCATAACCTTTATTTTATAAATAAAGGTTTAAAAAGTTTTACGTAGATTATCAAATAATGATAATCTAAAATATCCTGTTTACACACGACCATTACATAATGGTTTACAATACAAATATGTTACATCGAAATCAGTTTCTTGAATGCAGTTTTTACACAATATCATACAAACATGAACTCCAAATCTTGTCCTTATTTTAGTATGCAACAGCGGAAGCTCTTAGTATTCACCTGAGAATAAACATGCTTTAAACGTCAACAAAAATGTTGGTGAGTTATAGGTTTAACCTATATATATCAAATCGTAACAATAGACCACAAGATTTCATATTTCAATACACATCCCATACATAGAGATAAAAATCATTCATATGGTGAACACCTGGTAACCGACATTAACAAGATGCATATATAAGAATATCCCCATCATTCTGGGACACCCTTCGGATATGATATAAATTTCGAAGTACTAAAGCATCCGGTACTTTGGATGGGGTTTGTTAGGCCCAATAGATCTATCTTTAGGATTCGCGTCAATTAGGGTATCTGTTCCCTAATTCTT
This sequence comes from Rutidosis leptorrhynchoides, assembly GCF_046630445.1. Classification (NCBI taxonomy): domain Eukaryota; kingdom Viridiplantae; phylum Streptophyta; class Magnoliopsida; order Asterales; family Asteraceae; genus Rutidosis; species Rutidosis leptorrhynchoides. The sequence continues at coordinate 600,674,278 of NC_092334.1, forward strand.
AGATTACCAGACTTAATAAAAAGGGGCATATTCGATTTCGATAATTCAACCATAGAATGTAGTTTCACGTACTTGTGTCTATTTTGTAAATCATTTATAAAACCTGCATGTATTCTCATCCCAAAAATATTAGATTTTAAAAGTGGGACTATAACTCACTTTCACAGATTTTTACTTCGTCGGGAAGTAAGACTTGGCCACTGGTTGGTTCACGAACCTATAACAATATATACATATATATCAAAGTATGTTCAAAATATATTTACAACACTTTTAATATATTTTGATGTTTTAAGTTTATTAAGTCAGCTGTCCTCGTTAGTAACCTACAACTAGTTGTCCACAGTTAGATGTACAGAAATAAATCCATAAATACTATCTTGAATCAATCCACGACCCAGTGTATACGTATCTCAGTATTGATCACAACTCAAACTATATATATTTTGGAATCAACCTCAACCCTGTATAGCTAACTCCAACATTCACATATAGAGTGTCTATGGTTGTTCTGAAATATATATAGATGTGTCGACATGATAGGTCGAAACATTGTATACATGTCTATGGTATCTTAAGATTACATAATATACAATACACATTGATTAAGTTATGGTTGGAATAGATTTGTTACCAATTTTCACGTAGCTAAAATAAGAAAAATTATCCAATCTTGTTTTACCCATAACTTCTTCATTTTAAATCTGTTTTGAGTGAATCAAATTGCTATGGTTTCATACTGAACTCTATTTTATGAATCTAAATAGAAAAAGTATAGGTTTATAGTCGGAAAAATAAGTTACAAGTCGTTTTTGTAAAGGTAATCATTTCAGTCGAAAGAACGACGTCTAGATGACCATTTTAGAAAACATACTTCCACTTTGAGTTTAACCATAATTTTTGGATATAGTTTCATGTTCATAATAAAAATCATTTTCTCAGAATAACAACTTTTAAATCAAAGTTTATCATAGTTTTTAATTAACTAACCCAAAACAGCCCGCGATGTTACTACGACGGCGTAAATCCGGTTTTACGGTGTTTTTCGTGTTTCCAGGTTTTAAATTATTAAGTTAGCATATCATATAGATATAGAACATGTGTTTAGTTGATTTTAAAAGTCAAGTTAGAAGGATTAACTTTTATTTGCGAACAAGTTTAGAATTAACTAAACTATGTTATAGTGATTACAAGTTTAAACCTTCGAATAAGATAGCTTTATATGTATGAATTGAATGATGTTATGAACATCATTACTACCTCAAGTACCTTGGATAAACCTACTTGAAATGAGAAAAATGGATCTAGCTTCAAAGGATCCTTTGATGGCTTGAAAGTTCTTGAAGCAGAATCATGATACGAAAACAATTTCAAGTAAGATTTCCACTCGAAATAAGATTGTTATAGTTATAGAAATTGAATTAAAGTTTGAATATGATTATTACCTTGTATTAGAAAGATAACCTACTATAAGTAACAAAGGTTTCTTGATCTTGGATGGTTACTTGGAATGGATTTAGAAAACTTGGAAGTAAACTTGCAATCTTGGAAGTATTCTTGATTTTATGAAACTAGAACTTTTGGAATTTATGAAGAACACTTAGAACTTGAAGATAGAACTTGAGAGAGATCAATTAGACGAAGAAAATTGAAGAATTAAAGTGTTTGTAGGTGTTTTTGGTCGTTGGTGTATGGATTAGATATAAAGGATATGTAATTTTGTTTTCATGTAAATAAGTCATGAATGATTACTCATATTTTTGTAATTTTATGAGATATTTCATGCTAGTTGCCAAATGATGGTTCCCACATGTGTTAGGTGACTCACATGGGCTGCTAAAAGCTGATCATTGGAGTGTATATACCAATAGTACATACATCTAAAAGCTGTGTATTGTACGAGTACGAATACGGGTGCATACGAGTAGAATTGTTGATGAAACTGAACGAGGATGTAATTGTAAGCATTTTTGTTAAGTAGAAGTATTTTGATAAGTGTATTGAAGTCTTTCAAAAGTGTATGAATACATATTAAAACACTACATGTATATACATTTTAACTGAGTCGTTAAGTCATCGTTAGTCGTTACATGTAAGTGTTGTTTTGAAACCTTTAGGTTAACGATCTTGTTAAATGTTGTTAACCCAATGTTTATAATATCAAATGAAATTTTAAATTATTATATTATCATGATATTATGATGTATGAATCTCTTAATATCATATATATACATTAAATGTCGTTACAACGATAATCGTTACATATATGTCTCGTTTCAAAATCATTAAGTTAGTAGTCTTGTTTTTACATATGTAGTTCATTGTTAATATACTTAATGATATGTTTACTTATCATAATATCATGTTAACTATATATGTATCCATATATAAGTCATCATATAGTTTTTACAAGTTTTAACGTTCGTGAATCACCGGTCAACTTGGGTGGTCAATTGTCTATATGAAACCTATTTCAATTAATCAAGTCTTAACAATTTTGATTGCTTAACATGTTGGAAACACTTAATCATGTAAATAAAAATTTCATTTAATATATATATAAACATGGAAAAGTTCGGGTCACTACAGTACCTACCCGTTAAATAAATTTCGTCCCGAAATTTTAAGCAGTTGGAGTTGTTGACGTATCTTCTGGAAATAAATGCGGGTAGTTCTTCTTCATCTGATCTTCTCGTTCCCAGGTGAACTCGGGTCCTCTACGAGCATTCCATCGAACCTTAACAATTAGTATCTTGTTTTGCTTAAGTCTTTTAACCTCACGATCCATTATTTCGACGGGTTCTTCGATAAATTGAAGTTTTTCGTTGATTTGGATTTCATCTAACGGAATAGTGAGATCTTCTTTAGCAAAACATTTCTTCAAATTCGAGACGTGGAAAGTGTTATGTACAGCCGCGAGTTGTTGAGGTAACTCAAGTCGGTATGCTACTGGTCCGACACGATCAATAATCTTGAATGGTCCAATATACCTTGGATTTAATTTCCCTCGTTTACCAAATCGAACAACGCCTTTCCAAGGTGCAACTTTAAGCATGACAATCTCTCCAATTTCAAATTCTATATCTATTCTTTTAATGTCAGCGTAGCTCTTTTGTCTACTTTGGGCGGTTTTCAACCGTTGTTGAATTTGGATGATCTTCTCGGTAGTTTCTTGTATTATCTCCGGACCCGTAATCTGTCTATCCCCCACTTCACTCCAATAAATCGGTACCTGTTGAACCTGCACTTTCTTCCATAAAGTGCTTCAAATGGCGCCATCTCAATGCTTGAATGGTTGCTGTTGTTGTAGGAAAATTCTGCTAACGGTAGATGTCGATCCCAACTGTTTCCGAAATCAATAACACAAGCTCGTAGCATGTCTTCAAGCGTTTGTATCGTTCTTTCGCTCTGCCCATCAGTTTGTGGATGATAGGCAGTACTCATGTCTAGACGAGTTCCCAATGCTTGCTGTAATGTCTGCCAGAATCTTGAAATAAATCTGCCATCCCTATCAGAGATAATAGAGATTGGTATTCCATGTCTGGAGACGACTTCCTTCAAATACAGTCGTGCTAACTTCTCCATCTTGTCATCTTCTCTTATTGGCAGGAAGTGTGCTGACTTGGTGAGACGATCAACTATTACCCAAATAGTATCATAACCACTTGCAGTCCTTGGCAATTTAGTAATGAAATCCATGGTAATGTTTTCCCATTTCCATTCTGGGATTTCAGGTTGTTGTAGTAGACCTGATGGTTTCTGATGTTCAGCTTTGACCTTAGAACACGTCAGACATTCTCCTACATATTTAGCAATATCGGCTTTCGTACCTGGCCACCAAAAATGTTTCTTAAGATCCTTGTACATCTTCCCCGTTCCAAGATGTATTGAGTATCTGGTTTTATGAGCTTCTCTAAGTACCATTTCTCTCATATCTCCAAATTTTGGTCCCAAATTCTTTCAGCCCTATACCGGGTTCCGTCTTCCCGAATATTAAGATGCTTCTCTGATCCTTTGGGTATTTCATCCTTTAAATTTCCCTCTTTTAAAACTCCTTGTTGCGCCTCCTTTATTTGAGTAGTAAGGTTAGTGTGAATCATTATATTCATAGATTTTACTCGAATGGGTTCTCTGTCCTTTCTGCTCAAGGCGTCGACTACCACATTTGCCTTCCCCGGGTGGTAACGAATCTCAAAGTCGTAATCATTCAACAATTCAATCCACCTACGCTGCCTCATATTCAGTTGTTTCTGATTAAATATGTTTTGAAGACTTTTGTGGTCGGTATATATAATACTTTTGACCCCATATAAGTAGTGCCTCCAAGTCTTTAATGCAAAAACAACCGCGCCTAATTCCAAATCATGCGTCGTATAATTTTGTTCGTGAATCTTCAATTGTCTAGACACATAAGCAATCAACTTCGTTTGTTGCATTAATACACAACCGAGACCTTGCTTTGATGCGTCACAATAAATCACAAAATCATCATTCCCTTCAGGCAATGACAATATAGGTGCCATAGTTAGCTTTTTCTTCAATAACTGAAACGCTTTCTCTTGTTCATCCTTCCATTCAAATTTCTTCCCTTTATGCGTTAATGTAGTCAAGGGTTTTGCTATTCTGGAAAAGTCTTGGATGAACCTTCTGTAGTAACCAGCTAGTCCTAAAAACTGGCGTATGTGTTTTGGAGTTTTCGGGGTTTCCCACTTTTCAACGGTTTCGATCTTTGCCGGGTCCACCTGGATACCTTCTTTGTTCACTATGTGACCGAGGAATTGAACTTCTTCCAACCAAAATGCACACTTTAAAAACTTAGCGTACAGTTTTTCTTTCCTCAATACTTCTAGCACTTTTCTCAAATGTTCTTCGTGCTCTTGATCATTCTTTGAATAAATAAGTATGTCATCGATGAAAACAATGACAAACTTGTCAAGATATGGCCCACACACTCGGTTCATAAGGTCCATGAACACAGCTGGTGCGTTAGTCAATCCAAACGGCATAACCATAAACTCATAATGACCATAACGCGTCCTAAAAGCAGTTTTTGGAATATCATGCTCCTTTACTCTCATTTGATGATATCCAGAACGTAAATCGATCTTCGAATAAACCGACGAGCCTTGTAGTTGATCAAATAAGTCATCAATTCTCGGCAGTGGATAACGGTTTTTGATGGTAAGTTTGTTCAACTCTCTGTAGTCAATACACAACCTAAATGTACCATCCTTCTTCTTGACAAACAAAACAGGAGCTCCCCATGGTGATGTGCTTGGTCGAATGAAACCACGTTCTAATAGTTCTTGCAGTTGGCTTTGCAGTTCTTTCATCTAGCTGGGTGCGAGTCTATAAGGAGCACGAGCTATTGGTGCAGCTCCTGGTACAAGATCTATTTGAAATTCAACAGATCGATGTGGAGGTAGTCCCGGTAATTCTTTCGGAAATACATCGGGAAATTCTTTTGCGACGGGAACATCATTGATGCTCTTTTCTTCAGTTTGTACTTTCTCGACGTGTGCTAGAACAGCATAGCAACATTTTCTTATTAGTTTTTGTGCCTTCAAATTACTAATAAGATGTAGCTTCGTGTTGCCCTTTTCTCCGTACACCATTAAGGGTTTACCTTTTTCTCGTATAATGCGAATTTAATTTTTGTAACAAACGATCTCTGCTTTCACTTCTTTCAACCAGTCCATACCGATTATCACATCAAAACTCCCTAACTCTACTGGTATCAAGTCAATCTTAAATGTTTCGCTAACCAGTTTAATTTCTCGATTTCGACATATATTATCTGCTGAAATTAATTTACTATTTGCTAATTCGAGTAAAAATTTACTATCCAACGGCGTCAATGGACAACTTAATTTAGCACAAAAATCTCTACTCATATAGCTTCTATCCGCACCCGAATCAAATAAAACGTAAGCAGATTTATTGTCAATAAGAAACGTACCCGTAACAAGCTCCGGGTCTTCCTGTGCCTCTGCCGCATTAATATTGAAAACTCTTCCGCGGCCTTGTCCATTCGTGTTCTCCTGGTTCGAGCAATTTCTAATAATGTGGCCCGGTTTTCCACATTTATAACAAACTACATTGGCATAACTTTCTCCGACACTACTTGCTCCGCCATTACTCGTTCCGACACCATTTGTTCCTTTTGTTCTGTTAACCCCTGGTCCGTAGACCTCACACTTCGCCGCGCTATGACCATTTCTTTTACACTTATTGCAAAATTTGGTGCAGAACCCGGAGTGATACTTTTCACACCTTTGGCATAGCTGCTTCTGATTGTTGTTGTTGTTGCAGTTATTATTGTTGTTGGGATGATTGTTGTAGTTGTAGTTGTTGTTGTTGTTGTTGTTGTTGTTGTTGTTGTTGTTGTTGTTGTTGTTGTTGTTGTTGTTGTTGTTGTTGTTGTTGTTGTTGTTGTTGTTGTTGTTGTTGTTGTTGTTGTTGTTGTTGTTGTTGTTGTTATTGTTGTTGGACCATTTGTTGTAGTTGCGATTGATGTTGCAATTGTTGGGATAGTTGTTACGATTATTGTTGTAATTGCTGTTGTTGTTGTATTGGTGATTCTTATCACCGTTTTCCTCCCACTTTCTTTTGACTTGCTTCACATTGGCCTCTTCAGCAGTCTGTTCTTTAATTCTTTCCTCAATCTGGTTCACTAGTTTGTGAGCCATTCTACATGCCTGTTGTATAGAGGCGGGCTCGTGTGAACTTATATCTTCTTGGATTCTTTCCGGTAATCCTTTCACAAACGTGTCGATCTTCTCTTCCTCATCTTCGAATGCTCCCGGACACAATAGGCACAATTCTGTGAATCGTCTTTCGTACGTGGTAATATCAAATACTTGGGTTCGTAACCCTCTAAGTTCTGTCTTGAGCTTATTGACCTCGGTTCTGGGACGGTACTTCTCGTTCATCAAGTGCTCGAATGATGACCACGGTAGTGCGTACGCATCATCTTGTCCCACTTGCTCTAGATAGGTATTCCACCATGTTAACGCAGAACCTGTGAAGGTATGCGTAGCGTACTTCACTTTGTCCTCTTCAGTACACTTACTTATGGCAAACACCGATTCGACCTTCTCGGTCCACCGTTTCAATCCGATCGGTCCTTCGGTTCCATCAAATTCCAAAGGTTTGCAGGCAGTGAATTCTTTGTAGGTGCATCCTACACGATTTCCTGTACTGCTAGATCCAAGGTTATTGTTGGTATGTAGCGCAGCCTGTACTGCGGCTATGTTTGAAGCTAGAAAAGTACGGAATTCCTCTTCATTCATATTCACGGTGTGTCGAGTAGTCGGTGCCATTTCCTTTAAAATAGTCAAATGGAACAAGTTAATCATACAAAATATTAAGAGTAGTTAATAGTATTTCGTAGCATCATATGAACTCATTTATAAAAGCTTTTTCTTCATATTAGCGTTTTATAAGTTTAAATTCGGGTAGTACCTACCCGTTAAGTTCATACTTAGTAGCTAATATACAATTCAACTACTACAATTCTATATGAAAAACTGATTATAATAATATTTCGCGTTCATACTTTTATACAATATTTTACAAACTTACAATACCGCTTATTTTACATAAAGCATGAAATATAGCACACAATAACTTTGATACAAGATAGTTCTGAAAATAATTCTAGCTAGTACACAAGTCGTTCAGCAAAGGCAATAAAGACACGTAATTCATACATCCAGAAACAAGTCATGCATTCTGGTTTTACTAGGACTACTTCCCATCCTTGGTCTTGTGGAACATAACCGTTATGGCCGTTGATAAGACAGCGTGTTGTAACGTCGTCAAAGGGACGAGGGTTACGTAATGACCAACAGTCTCGTAATAACCTAAAAACCTCATTTCTTACCCCAATTACCGACTCCGTCACTTGTGGGAACGTTTTGTTTAATAGTTGTAGCCTGATGTTCTTGTTCTCACTTTGGTGAGAAGCGAACATTACTAACCCGTAAGCATAACATGCTTCTTTATGTTGCATGTTAGCCGCTTTTTCTAAATCACGAAGTCCTATATTCGGATATATTGAGTCAAAATAATTTCTTAAACCGTTGCGTAAAATAGCACTTGGGTTCCCCGCAATATATGCGTCAAAGTAAACACATCGTAACTTATGGGTTTCCCAATGTGATATCCCCCATCTTTCAAACGAAAGTCTCTTATAAACCAAGGCATTCTTGGAACGTTCTTCGAATGTCTTACAAACTGATTTCACCGTAAATAGTTGTGCCGAAGAATTCTGACCGACTCTAGACAAGATTTCATCAATCATGTCTCCGGGTAGGTCTCTTAAAATATTGGGTTGTCTATCCATTTTGTGTTTTTATACTGTAAAATAGACAAGAGTTAGATTCATAAAAAAAATACTTATTAATACAAGCAATTTTTACATATATCATAAAACATATGCACACTATATTACATATATTACACCACACGAATACAACTATCTTATTCTGACTCGCTCGTTTCTTTTTCTTCGGTTTTGGTTCGTTTTGCCAAGTTTCTAGGGATATATGATGTTCCCCTAATACGAGCTGTCGTTTTCCACAACGGTTTAGAAAAACCTGGTGGTTTAGAGGTTCCCGGGTCATTGTTACAACTTAAGAGCTTCGGGGATTGACGATACATATAAAGTTCATCGGGGTTGGAATTAGATTTCTCTATTTTTATGCCCTTTCCCTTATTATTTTCTTTTGCCTTTTTAAATTCAGTTGGGGTAATTTCTATAACATAATCGGAATTCTCGTCGGAATCCGATTCATCGGAGAATTGGTAATCCTCCCAATATTTTGCCTCCTTGGCGGAAACACCATTGACCATAATTAACCTTGGTCGGTTGGTTGAGGATTTTCTTTTACTTAACCGTTTTATTATTTCCCCCCACCGGTTCTATTTCCTCCTCTGGTTCCTCCGCTTCCAGTTCTGATTCTTCTTCCGGTTCTGATTCTTCTTCCGGTTCTTCTTCGGGAACTTGTGAATCAGTCCAATATATATTCGACTCTTCGTTATTATTAGGTGAGTCAATGGGATTTGTGCTAGAGGTAGACATCTATCACACAATATCAAACATGTTAAGAGATTAATATATCACATAATATATACATGTTAATAATATATAGTTTCCAACAAAAATGTTAAGCAATCATTTTTAAAGAAAACACGGTCGAAGTCCAGACTCACTAATGCATCCTAACAAACTCGATAAAACACACTAATGCAAATTTTCTGGTTCTCTAAGACCAACGCTTGGATACCAACTGAAATGTCCCGTTCTTATTGATTAAAAACGTTCCATATTAATTGATTTCGTTGCGAGGTTTTGACCTCTATATGAGACGTTTTTCAAAGACTGCATTCATTTTTAAAACAAACCATAACCTTTATTTCATAAATAAAGGTTTAAAAAGCTTTACGTAGATTATCAAATAATGATAATCTAAAATATCCTGTTTACACACGACCATTACATAATGGTTTACAATACAAATATGTTACATCGAAATCAGTTTCTTGAATGCAGTTTTTACACAATATCATACAAACATGGACTCCAAATCTTGTCCTTATTTTAGTATGCAACAGCGGAAGCTCTTAGTATTCACCTGAGAATAAACATGCTTTAAACGTCAACAAAAATGTTGGTGAGTTATAGGTTTAACCTATATATATCAAATCGTAACAATAGACCACAAGACTTCATATTTCAATACACATCCCATACATAGAGATAAAAATCATTCATATGGTGAACACCTGGTAACCGACATTAACAAGATGCATATATAAGAATATCCCCATCATTCCGGGACACCCTTCGGATATGATATAAATTTCGAAGTACTAAAGCTTCCGGTACTTTGGATGGGGTTTGTTAGGCCCAATAGATCTATCTTTAGGATTCGCGTCAATTAGGGTGTCTGTTCCCTAATTCTTAGATTACCAGACTTAATAAAAAGGGGCATATTCGATTTCGATAATTCAACCATAGAATGTAGTTTCACGTACTTGTGTCTATTTTGTAAATCATTTATAAAACCTGCATGTATTCTCATCCCAAAAATATTAGATTTTAAAAGTGGGACTATAACTCACTTTCACAGATTTTTACTTCGTCGGGAAGTAAGACTTGGCCACTGGTTGGTTCACGAACCTATAACAATATATACATATATATATCAAAGTATGTTCAAAATATATTTACAACACTTTTAATATATTTTGACGTTTTAAGTTTATTAAGTCAGCTGTCCTCGTTAGTAACCTACAACTAGTTGTCCAAAGTTAGATGTACAGAAATAAATCGATAAATATTATCTTGAATCAATCCACGACCCAGTGTATACGTATCTCAGTATTGATCACAACTCAAACTATATATATTTTGGAATCAACCTCAACCCTGTATAGCTAACTCCAACATTCACATATAGAGTGTCTATGGTTGTTCCGAAATATATATAGATGTGTCGACATGATAGGTCGAAACATTGTATACATGTCTATGGTATCTCAAGATTACATAATATACAATACACGTTAATTAAGTTATGGTTGGAATAGATTTGTTACCAATTTTCACGTAGCTAAAATGAGAAAAATTATCCAATCTTGTTTTACCCATAACTTCTTCATTTTAAATCCGTTTTGAGTGAATCAAATTGCTATGGTTTCATATTGAACTCTATTTTATGAATCTAAATAGAAAAAGTATAGGTTTATAGTCGGAAAAATAAGTTACAAGTCGTTTTTGTAAAGGTAATCATTTCAGTCGAAAGAACGACGTCTAGATGACCATTTTAGAAAACATACTTCCACTTTGAGTTTAACCATAATTTTTGGATATAGTTTCATGTTCCTAATAAAAATAATTTTCTCAGAATAACAACTTTTAAATCAAAGTTTATCATAGTTTTTAATTAACTAACCCAAAACAGCCCGCGGTGTTACTACGACGGCGTAAATCCGGTTTTACGGTGTTTTTCGTGTTTCCAGGTTTTAAATCATTAAGTTAGCATATCATATAGATATAGAACATGTGTTTAGTTAATTTTAAAAGTCAAGTTATAAGGATTAACTTTTATTTGCGAACAAGTTTAGAATTAACTAAACTATGTTCTAGTGATTACAAGTTTAAACCTTCGAATAAGATAGCTTTATATGTATGAATCGAATGATGTTATGAACATCATTACTACCTCAAGTTCCTTAGATAAACCTACTAGAAATGAGAAAAATAGATCTAGCTTCAAAGGATCCTTTGATGGCTTGAAAGTTCTTGAAGCAGAATCATGATACGAAAACAATTTCAAGTAAGATTTTCACTCGAAATAAGATTGTTATAGTTATAGAAATTGAATTAAAGTTTGAATATGATTATTACCTTGTATTAGAAAGATAACCTACTGTAAGTAACAAAGGTTTCTTGATCTTGGATGGTTACTTGGAATGGATTTAGAAAACTTGGAAGTAAACTTGCAATCTTGGAAGTATTCTTGATTTTATGAAACTAGAACTTTTGGAATTTATGAAGAACACTTAGAACTTGAAGATAGAACTTGAGAGAGATCAATTAGATGAAGAAAATTGAAGAATTAAAGTGTTTGTAGGTTTTTTTGGTCGTTGGTGTATGGATTAGATATAAAGGATATGTAATTTTGTTTTCATGTAAATAAGTCATGAATGATTACTCATATTTTTGTAATTTTATGAGATATTTCATGCTAGTTGCCAAATGATGGTTCCCACATGTGTTAGGTGACTCACATGGGCTGCTAAGAGCTGATCATTGGAGTGTATATACCAATAGTACATACATCTAAAAGCTGTGTATTGTACGAGTACGAATACGGGTGCATACGAGTAGAATTGTTGATGAAACTGAATGAGGATGTAATTGTAAGCATTTTTGTTAAGTAGAAGTATTTTGATAAGTGTCTTGAAGTCTTTCAAAAGTGCATGAATACATATTAAAACACTACATGTATATACATTTTAACTGAGTCGTTAAGTCATCGTTAGTCGTTACATGTAAGTGTTGTTTTGAAACCTTTAGGTTAACGATCTTGTTAAATGTTGTTAACCCAATGTTTATAATATCAAATGAGATTTTAAATTATTATATTATCATGATATTATGATGTATGAATCTCTTAATATGATATATATACATTAAATGTCGTTACAACGATAATCGTTACATATATGTCTCGTTTCAAAATCATTAAGTTAGTAGTCTTGTTTTTACATATGTAGTTCATTGTTAATATACTTAATGATATGTTTACTTATCATAATATCATGTTAACTATATATGTATCCATATATAAGTCATCATATAGTTTTTACAAGTTTTAACGTTCGTGAATCACCGGTCAACTTGGGTGGTCAATTGTCTATATGAAACCTATTTCAATTAATCAAGTCTTAACAAGTTGGATTGCTTAACATGTTGGAAACACTTAATCATGTAAATAACAATTTCATTTAATATATATATAAACATAGAAAAGTTCGGGTCACTACAGAAATGACCCGGTTGTCCGCAACCAAAACAATTCCTAGCATTACCAGCGTTATTTGCATTGCTCGCAGTGTTGTTGAGGTTAACCTTACAATCCCTAGCCAAATGGCCAAACTTCTTACACCGGTCACAAATTACAGTAGTACAGGTTCCAGAGGGATGCTTGCCACACTTTTGAAATTGTGGCTTCTTAACCTTATACCCAGAGTTAGCTCCAGTGACCCCAGTGTCATTTCTGTAAGAATCTTTATTTTTGAATGGTTGCTGGTTATAGTTCTTATCTTGTCCACCGTTCCATTTCCTCTTACCATCATTAGTCTTAACCTCATTCACAGTAGTAGCCTTTCCTCGCTGAGTAATCTGATCCAGTAACAGACTTACCATATCAATAGCTTCATGTACAGTAGCGGGTTTGGATGTTGTAACCCCTCCTTGAATATTCTCACTTAAACCCTCGATACTGTTCAACCTTACGCTTCTCGGGAGTAACCATTTCTAGACAGATCAGTGCCAACTCAAAGAACCTCTTGTTATAGGCGGTAAGATCACTGCCTACTAACTTCAAGTTACGGAACTCACGTTCCATCTTCTTGATCTCATTCCGCAAACAGTATTCCTCAATCATTCTCTGTTTTAAAGTTTCCCATGGGCGAGCATACGCTTGATCATGACCTAGAGACTATGCATAGTTATTCCACCAAGTGAGCGCACTGTCAGAATGTGTGCTCGTAGCAAAACCTACGCGGTCAGCATCATTACACCCACTGATGCAGAAAACAGACTCTAGCTTTTCAAACCAGCGATTGAGACCAACTGGTCCCTCAGTTCCGTTGAAAGAGTGTGGGTTGCAGCTAGTGAATGTCTTGTAAGAACATCCACCATGGCCCTGAGTGTCATTACCATTGTTGTTGCTCGAACCACCACGATCGTTGCTATTGCGGGTGTTATTGAACTCTCTTAGCAATTCAGCTCTCTCGGCTGCAATGCCTTCAGCAACAAGTCTCCTGATTTGAGAAGCTGTGGATTCCTTTGGAGGCATCTTCAACACAGATAATACACCAGGTCAGTGTCAAAATAATGCTATATATAAAAATATACTAGCAACGAGTGTTGAAGACTAGTATATATTAATAGTACGAAAAGATTCATTAGTAGTGAGAAGTAGTGTTAAGTAGCACTAGTAGTAGTAAGTAGTGACAGTAGTGATGGTAGTGTCACTAGTGATAGTAGTGGCAGTAGTGACACTAGTGTTATGTAGTGATAGCAGTGGTAGTAGCGTTAAGTAGTGGCAGTAATGACAATCATAGTAGTATTATAATCACATAACATAAAGTATTATAATCATCACACAATGATGCTAAATAAAGAATACCACCGCATGCAATAAAAGATAAATGATTATTCATAAATGCAATCCACCATTATTAAAAATAATCCTAAAAGTAATAAACCAAACAGTAAACATCAAGTACTAGTAGCCCGGTTTAAAACACCCGGTAAGTCATATGTAATCAAATAATGGAAAGAATGGTGGAGGAAGAAGAAAAGAAAGCTCAAGGTCAGATGGCCCTTCACTTCCTCTTCTGTCTGGTATGAAAGGCAGGTCTATCATCCTTAGGCTTAGCTTGAGCTGCTTCTAGTGCAGCGATCCTAGCAGCCTATGTTTCTATCAGTTTCTCTTGGTCAAAGAACCTCGCCTCTATCTCATACAAATAATCGTTCATAGACCTAACCCTTGCCCGCAACCTATCAATCACATCGGGGTGTGGATAAGTTCTCATGATGTCACTTAAAGCATCCACACTATCGTGTACATCTTGGTTTCAGTTAATGTGGATTAAGTCCATGGCAAGGAGGTTAATAGGGTGGTTGGGTATCTGATGAGGTGCAGGATTAGCAGGTGCCGGAGCAGGTGCATGCACTACACTTGAGTTGCTGGCGTTTCCTGAAGCATGCGACATCTATCTCAAAAGTACAAGAACAGATAGAAAAACAGATTAGTTAATCACAAAGTGTTAGTCATAAAGTAATCATCTAATGACTAAGTCCCGATCGTAGTCTAGACTCGCTAAAGTGTCCTAATAACTCAATCAGACACACTAATGCAAGTCCTAGTTGAGACGACCCATCCTAATCCATAAGGACGAATACAATAACATATGGTTACATTGCGAGGTATTTGACCTCTATATGATACATTTTACAAACATTGCATTCGTTTTAAAAGACAAACTTTCATTACATCGAAAGTTGACAGACATGCATACCATTTCATAATATCCAACTATAAATGACCTAATCTGTCATTTACTTAGTCATAATCTTTATTGAACTCAACGACTTGAATGCAACATCTTCTGAAATATGCCATGAATGACTCCAAGTAATATCTTTAAAATGAACAAATGCACAGCTGAAGATTTCTTTCAATCCTGAGAATAAACATGCTTTAAAGTGTCAACCAAAAGGTTGGTGAGTTCATTAGTTTATCATCAATATTCATTTCCATCATTTTTAATAGACCACAAGATTTCATATTTCCATTTCTCATAAACATCATGCATGCATATAGCCATCTGTATAAAAATCATTCATATGGATTGAACACCTGGTAACCGACATTAACCATAATGCATAGAATATCCCCACAGACATCGATGTCTGTATAATAATAATCTTGAAGTACTAAAGCCATCCATAGACATGAATGGGGGTTGTTAGGCCCAATAGATCTTTCTTTAGGATTCACGTCAATTAGGGGCCATTTCCCTAATTCTCAGGTTACCAGACTTGAAGGGCGATATTCGATTTCGATAATCCAACCATAGAATGTAATTTCGATTACTTGTGTCTATTTCGTAAAACATTTATAAAAGCAGCGCATGTATTCTCAGTTTCAAAATATATATTGCAAAAGCATTTAAAAGGGAGCAAATGAAAACTCACTATACTGTATTTCGTAGTAAAAATACATATGTCGTCATTGAACAAGTGTAGGGTTGGTCTCGGATTCATGAACCTATATTAAGTATATAAATTTATATGTTGGTCAATATCTGTCTAACAATTTAGGTCAGGTCATAGTGTATCACAATCCTAATACTCGAGACTGATATGCAAAAGTCAACAAAAGTCATCTTGACCCAAAATGACTTCCAAGATCTATACATGATTTTTATATATAACTTAAATATAGTCATTTTATATATTTAAATATATTCAACAGATTTTATTAGGGTAAATAATATAAATCATTTATTAATAAATAAAATTTATATTTATATATGATAAAAATATACTTTTGTATAATTTCAAGTGATAAAAATTATAAAGTTCACTTAATATCATAAAATATAGTGATATGTATCATTAATGTAATTATATCA
Source organism: Rutidosis leptorrhynchoides (assembly GCF_046630445.1). Classification (NCBI taxonomy): domain Eukaryota; kingdom Viridiplantae; phylum Streptophyta; class Magnoliopsida; order Asterales; family Asteraceae; genus Rutidosis; species Rutidosis leptorrhynchoides. The sequence goes on from NC_092334.1 coordinate 600,690,220, forward strand.
CGTGTGGTAAAAATATCTTTGTATCGCATATTTATTTGATAAAATAATATTGATAATAATCATAAATAATAAAAGTTGTATTATTTTGTAATAATAATAATTATTATTATTCTAGTAATAAAAATAACAATATTTATATTTACTAATGATGATATTAATTATGATAATTCTAATCATGATAATTTTAATAATAATGATACTTTTTATTATTAACTGTAATAATAATAATATTTTATATAAAAATAATAATTCTATTCAAAATGATAATTTTTATTAATAATAATACTAAAATTATAATAATGATATTTTATAATAACAATAATATTTCTATTAAAAATAATAATTTTAATAAAAATGACAGTTTTAATATTAATGATACTTTTATTAATAATAATGATAAAAATAATGGAAAACGATATTTTTATCTAAATCATAATCTTAACAATATTTTAACTGAATCATGATACTCATACTCATTATTTCCTAATCGATTTGGTTCATAGTTTTTAGTTCTCTTTTATATCGCATTCATAATAATGATAATAATAATAATAGTAATAGTAATAATTAGATGATACTAATATTAGTTTTAATGATAATAATAATAATAAATAATATTAATGTTAATACAGATAATATTAATAATAATAATAATAATTATTATTATTATTATTATAATAATAATAATAATAATAGTATTGGTAATAACCTTAACAATAATAACGATAGTAATAATAATAACAATAACAATTTTTAATGATAATATTTTTATTAATAACGATAATGATAATAATAATAATAATAATAATAATAATAATAATAATAATAATAATAATAATAATAAATTGATTATAATAATGATGATAATAACGACGATAGTAATAATAATAATCATTTTTAATAATAATACTAAAATTAATGATAATATAGTTGACTATAACTTTTAATCCGTTCATCGAAACCATACGCTTTCTAAATGAAAAGTTATTAATTTTTCGTCAGCTTTCCAATGACATGTATATCATATACCTTATCTTAGTAGCATATATATTAAACTCGTGATCTATCATAAACTATTTAATGACAACATTAAAGTATACAAGCATGCATAATCATATATACTCGAGCACTAGTCAGGGATACACTATTAATATACAAAAGATAAGATATGAATGCTCACGTATCAATATTGTGATTCAATATTGCAGGAAAGTACGTAGACGCAACGGAAACGATAAACACTAGATTGACCTCACGAGCATACCCCCAAACATTACCCATAACCTCCATAGTTATAACCCATAATTTCCTTAGCTCTATCCCGCTCGAAAACCCGTTTTAAAAATAACTCGCTCATGACCTCGTCGTAGTATTTTATGTATATTCTAATAATAATAATACTAATATTAATATAACTAGATTAATAATAATAATCTTTAATAATAATAATAATAGTAATAATAATAATAATAAATTAAATAAATATTACGGAGTATGTTAAGATAGAGAGATTGATAGTTTGTGAATTAAAACCAGAACGCGTTCGAGCTTTATAGAAAATTTCTGGGATCCACTGCCCCGCAATCGTGGAGCTTTTGTGGGTAACTGCTCCACAATCGTGGAGCTACCTTTTACAGCTCACCAATTTTTTGTTTTAATCTGCTGATGGTTTATTTATATAATATATATATTCATATATATTTAATCTATATAATTAATTATATATTATATTATATTCACGTGCATAGTTGACTTGTAAAATTAGTTCCAATGACTTGTACGTTGACGCTCAACTTACGTCCCAGTTTCGGTTTCTTGAACGCTATTTCGTACGTTTAGAAAACTTGTACTTTACATTTCGCGACGAGTACCTTTATCAATAATAGACTTAGTCATCGATAGACTATATTACCCAGAGTATAACATTTACATTTGAGTGTTGTGTTCATTTGCTTCTATAAATCAATGTCTCGTTGTTTACCAAAATACATTATTTTAAATCAAAACATTTTATAACTTATGTTATTATTATATCTTATTACCTTGTAAAATATATACATATATATATATATATATATATATATATATATATATATATATATATATATATATATATATATATATATATATATATATATATTTTTATTTGAAATATTCATTTAATAGTATAATATTTAGTTTTTCAAAACTAATTATATTTCAAAGTTCATTTTATATTCGTTTAAATAATAGAAAAATATTATGTCGTATCACGTTTATGTTTTTGAAACATTATATATATACTTGTAATTTATAATATAAACTTTAGTTAAATCCTTCAAAATTCATAAACAAATTATCTTATAAAATGTTTTAATAATAAAGTTCTTTTTAAACTGAAAACGTTTTTGTACGTTTGAAACTAATTCAAATAAATATGATAACTTTGTTTTCCAAAACTAATTATATTTAAGAACCATTTTGTTAAAAGTTTAAAATAATGAAAATAGTTATTTCATAACATGTTTTAGAAAGGTAAAATCATATATGACACATTACATGTTTCAAGTTTCAAAATCATCGTTTGTTGGTGAAGCATAAGGTAAGTCCAAAGGTTAATTAAATGTATGAAATCATTTAATGTACAACGTTGATTTTCTTAGCTTGTCAATATCCAACATCTAAGCTATTTACACTACACGTTCTTACTTTCACATTAAACAAAATGGAAGTTATAATAATTATCTTATTAAAGTCATGGGGAAAATATTGTAAAGTAAGAATTGGAAATCAAACAGAAATCTTCACTAACCCTTGTCTAATTCTCGATAATTGACACATTTGTTCTTACATGTAAATCACTTTACCATTTTTCGAATGTTGTCAAAAAGAACAAATTTCTTAAATCATAGTGTACCTCATAACAGAGACCCGTAATCATAATCACAATGTATCTGATAATTCAATTATTTGATATTATCTTTTAATTCCGTCTATAATCATATATTGAAACTAATACGTTTATGTAAAGTATTATTCATCAAATACTTTGTTAACATTTTCAAGTCATAATAATAATTTCATAATTATTTTCATATCAACCAAACCGTTAAATATTTTATTAATATTTCTCAATTTAATAATCACGCATATGAATATATTCATACATATCTATTTACACATCATTGTTCGTGAATCATCGAGAGCAGTCGAAGGGTAAATGAATACATAAACATAGTTCAAAGTTTTTGAGATTTCAACATTACAGACTTTGCTTATCGTGTTGGAAACATTAAATCATCTAAAGATTAAGTTTAAATTTGGTCGGAATTTTTTGGGTTGTCACAGTACCTAACCCGTTAAAGAAATTTTGTCCCGAAATTTGATTGGAATGGTCATGGCTGATAATAAGTATGTTTTCATGACGCATACAATCTAAAAATTATCATCATTGAGTAATATGGATAAAATAATTCGATTATGTGAAGAGTACGAGTGAAGCTATCGCAAAAGAGTGAAATGAGTAAATGCAGATTCGTTTTAACCGATGACTTAGTCATGGTTGATTTCCGAAATTCAAGGAATTTAGAGGAAATCTTCATAATAAGATTTAATTCTTCGGTAATTAAGGAAATTAGGATCCGCTTTGATTAAATGCGATAATATGTTTTGATTGCTCTGTTGGATATCTTACTATATATCCACCCTCTTCATTTCCTTATTTCCACAACTCACACCTTCTATTCTTTCTCCCTCACTCATACTTTAAAGTATTCGTCAATATGCTCCATCCAGTTCTGATTCTTGATATACTCCTAACTTTCATATCTATCATTCTTCTTTTTCATCTGCCACAGGAGGAATCTATTCACTCCTGCTATACTCTTAGTTTTATAGTGTTTTTAGTTCTCCCGTGTCTTTACGTTGCAATACTTATTGATATACACGGTTTGTAATTTCTGGGTTGTTTTTGGGCTTTATATCTTCCCTAATATTTCAAAGTCCCTGCTTCTATCTTCTATAATCATTGTCATCCACAGTTAATATTTTCTCCTATTTGCTGCGATTTATACTCCAATTTCTATTTCAGAGCTTCATTCTTTTGTTTTCTCTTCTTGCCATTAAGCACTGCATGTAATGGTCCAGAATTTGTAGATATGAATTTCGGAATGAACATGGTTAATGTTCTAAGAAGGAAATTGTAATGGCACGATCTTGATTTGTCAAATTACCAGAATACCTTAGAAAAGGCCGAATCATCAAGAAAAATATTTTCTTGATATGTTTAGAGGTTAAGTAGAATACAATAGTCGTGTAACATGGAACATGATGACGTTATGATCTGTGAATCATCACGTTCCATTTAGAAAGTCAGCATGACTTACTGTAATATAATCACATTGATCAAGTGTCATTATATTATACTAACTCATGCTTTAGTTCCCAACACTACTTCAATAACATTCGTATTTTAAGTTTGAATTTTTCAGAATTTAGAAACTTAAAATGGTTTCCTTTCTGATGTAATACAGATAGCGCGAAGAGATAATTGATTTCAGATAAGAATAGTTATGAAAATATCTCCAGAAATATCGAGGATATTTATAATGAAAGATACGATGGTATCTTAGAATTTCTAATATCAGAGGATGATGAAGAATGTTGTCTGCAAGGGTTTAGAGTCAGGAGCAAGATATTCGTTAATGACTTCACCAGGCACTGAATCATTTGGATTCTTTGAAGGCATGTTTAGTCTTTGTGATTTGTCCACAGCCTCCTTCATGGTTTGCTCAATCTGTTTTTCAGTACCAAATTTTCTTTTGAGCTTTTTTAACATATTGTTCTTTATCATCAAACTTTTGGCTGTTAAGGTCGTTTATAGTTTTTTTTTTGCTGCTTCATTAAGCATTTTTTCCAAAATTCAGAGAACTAGTTCGCAGTTTAGGGTGTTTTTCAGAAAATTCACATTCGAAGTATGTCAATCTTGGAGATAGACGTTATATGTATATGTATAACTGTTGGCGTAGAATTGCTGCGAAATTCAAGAATAATGATTCAAGCTTTTTGATATGACAACTACTATTACAAGATGCATATGAGTACATGATAGAGTTTCAATGAATAAGTATAGTAATTTTTTGGAGAGGCTTGAAGATCAATGAAGTTGTCGGTAAGTTTACTGCTAATGTGGCGAGATATAAAAGGTTCTCCATTAACGATGATGAAAGGGCAACGTATATATCGAGGTTATAATAAGACTGTTTCAACTGAAAAGTCAAAGTTGACTTGCTGAAGCTGTGACAAAACTAGCTACTTTGAAAAGGAATCGCAAAGTTATTTTTTTGCTAAGAAATGCCAAAGGATCTGACACGGATACGTGTTAAACTTTTACTTAGGTTCCAGGAGTTTCCAGATGCATGATTGTAGATAACATGTGGTTGGATCATCATCTCGATTGTTTCTTAATTGAGGTGTTTTCAAGAATCATGAAGGGTTTGAATGTAGATTGTAATGAATTTTGAATGATACAAAAATTGTTTTATGGGTTTATTGAATAGTAGTAATGTTCTAGCACAATTTTGAAGTCAAAGTATAGATTTGAAAGATGTAGGAATCTAAAAGTGATGATATCAATTATATCTCGATTTGGATTCTGATCTGTTAAGGTCTAAGTATGTAACTGAATCTGGATAAGAATGGTTGTTCTGATTTTTATAAAAGAATGTATATTGTTGTGAAAGTAGTGAATATAGTTGATGATTGTTGAATCAGAATCGAAGAATGTAACATGGTAATTGTGAATTTATATATCTTCCGGGTATTACTTACCCGTTAAAAAAAATTTCACAAATAATATTTTGTACAAGAGAATTTTATCACAGTCTTTATGAAAATATATGTATATTTTCTTCAGATGTAATACAGATTTAATGAGTTAATATTAAATTAAACTCATTTGATTTTCGGCTGGAATTAGAAATGAATAATTTTTAAAACTTTATAAATTACGTAATCTTCGTGGATTATTTCTTCAAAGTAAATGAAATTATGAATCAATACTTCATTATTCATTTTTATTGATGTTTACTTGGTGAATGATGTTGGTGTTCATGGGATTCTTGTGAACTTCGCAAGGTACGAATGATGTTGTCTAGAAAGTTTTGAGTATATCGAAAGTGTAAAATCAAATATGTAATTGAATAACACACTTAGTTTATTATGAAACGGAATTCATTGAATTTTCGAAACAGAGATTGTAGTTAATGATGGTTAAATTGCTAAAGAAGGATGTACATTATAGAATATTAGTCATATGAATATGAATTAACTGAGTAGTATCTACCCCTTTTTCAATTCATACATAATAGCTTAGTACGAAAAGATATATTATGGTTCCAAAATTTATATAATATATAAATTCTTTGGAAATAATGAGTTAATACCTCATAACTCGTTATTTCAATATATCCATAGGTGATCGTGGTGTTGATATCGTTGGTGGTTATGTAACTGGCGGAGCTTGTAGTGTTACTGGTGTTGCTAGTGTTGGTAATACTGATGGTGATGCTGGCGGTACTGACGGTGCTGATGATGCTGACGGTACTGTTGATGATGTTGGTAAAGTAAATCTTGCTTGTAAATCGTGCACCATTCTGTTCAGGGTTTCTACTCTTCCTTCTATCATTTTGGTCCACTCATCTGATTTATGGTTAAAGCTAGAATAGATAATCTCTAAGACTTTAGAAATTACATAATCCTCGCAGAATGTTTCTCCAAAGAAGTTATGAATCAATACTTTATCAGTTATTGTTGTTGGTACTCCTTGGTATCTATAGTGCGTATGACGTTGATGCTCGAGGTACAGATTCTGATGTTGAGGTGTGGGATGCGGATGTTGCTATTGGTGGTGGTGATGGTACTGTTGGTGTTGCTGATGGTGGTACTGTTGCTGCCGGTGCTGCTGCTAGTGCTTGTAACCTTTGCACCATATTCTCCAAAGTCACTACTCGAGCGCGAAGATCGTTGACTTCTTCTATTACACCGGGATGATTGGCGGTTCGGACGAGCGGATGAATAAGATCCAGAATTTGAGATAATATGTAGTCGTGAAGAGATACTCTTGAAATGAGAGAGAAAATGGTGTCTCGAACAGGTTCGCAGGTAAGTGCTTCAGGTTCTTCGCCAAGAGGGCAATGTGGTGGATGGAATGGATCACTTCTTCTTGTCTCCAATGATTAAGTAGACTACAAACCCATCTCCAATTCATCCAGAATAGATGATGACTAATTGTTTGATCCATTCCGGTCACACTGCTTTCGGAGCTCGAGTGAAACTCCATATCGGAATCCGAGGGACTTGAACTAGTGGCGAGTTCCATTTCGTACAATTGAATAAAGGTTTTTTCGATATGAAATAATTTCCGGCTATCGGATGGTATTCTAATTACATAGAATATCTATATATATAGAACAAAAGATTTCGTAGATTACGGAGGAATTTACGGAATATGTCAGACAAAGTTTACAGTAACAGATACGCTAAGATATGAATTAGCAGATATGCTGAGATATGAATTTTGTCTATACACTCTTCATGTAATCAATGCAGTAAGATGTGTCTAGACTAAGAATAATAAGCAGATAATTTTTCGACAAGAAATGATAAGCAAAACTTTTTGATATGCAGACACGGTCGAAGTCCAGACTCACTAATGTATCTTAATAACTATCTGTTAGACATACTAATGCAAGACCTGGTTCGCTAAGACAACCGCTCTGATACCACATGAAGTGACCGTTCCTAAACCATAAGGACGAATACAATAACATATGGTTACATTGCGAGGTATTTGACCTCTATATGATACATTTTACAAACATTGCATTCGTTTTAAAAGACAAACTTTCATTACATCGAAAGTTAACAGGCATGCATACCATTTCATAATATCCAACTATAAATGACCTAATCTGTCATTTACTTATTCATAATCATTACTGAACTCAATGACTTGAATGCAACGTCTTTTGAAATATGCCATGAATGACTCCAAATAATATCTTTAAAATGAGCAAATGTATAGCGGAAGATTTCTTTCAATCCTGAGAATAAACATGCTTTAAAGTGTCAACCAAAAGGTTGGTGAGTTCATTAGTTTATCATCAATATTCATTTCCATCATTTTTAATAGACCACAAGATTTCATATTCCCATTTCTCATAAACATCATTCATGCATACAGCCATCTGCATAAAAATCATTCATATGGATTGAACACCTGGTAACCGACATTAACCATAATGCATAGAATATCCCCACAGACATCAACGTCTGTATAATAATAATTTCGAAGTACTAAAGCCATCCATAGACATGAATGGGGGTTGTTAGGCCCAATAGATCTATCTTTAGGATTTGCGTCAATTAGGGGCCATTTCCCTAATTCTTAGGTCACCAGACTTGAAGAGCGATATTTAATTTCGATAATCCAAAGATAGTATGTAATTTCGATTACTTGTGTCTATTTCGTAAAACATTTATAAAAGCAGCGCATGTATTCTCAGTCCCAAAATATATATTGCAAAAGCATTTAAAAAGGGAGCAAATGAAAACTCACTATACTGTATTTCGTAGTAAAAATACATATGTCGTCATTGAACAAGTGTAGGGTTGGCCTCGGATTCACGAACCTATATTAAGTATATAAATTTATATGTTGGTCAATATCTGTCTAACAATTTAGGTCAGGTCATAGTGTATCACAATCCTAATGCTCGAGACTGATATGCAAAAGTGAACAAAAGTCATCATGACCCAAATGACTTCCAAGATATATACATGATTTTTATATATAACTTAAATATAGTCGTTTTATATATTTAAATATATTCAACAGATTTTATTAGGGTAAATAATATAAATCATTTATTAATAAATAAAATTTATATTTATATATGATAAAAATATACTTTTATATAATTTCAAGTAATAAAAATTATAAAGTTAACTTGATATCATAAAATATAGTGATATGTATCATTAATGTAATTATATCACGTGTGGTAAAAATATCTTTGTATCGCATATTTATTTGATAAAATAATATTGATAATAATCATAAAGAATAAAAGTTGTATTATTTTGTAATAATAATAATTATTATTATTCTAGTAATAAAAATAACAATATTTATATTTACTAATGATGATATTAATTATGATAATTGTAATCATGATAATTTTAATAATAATAATACTTTTTATTATTAACTGTAATAATAATATTTTATATAAAAATAATAATTCTATTCAAAATGATAATTTTTAATAATAATAATAATACTAAAATGATAATAATAATGATATTTTATAATAACAATAATATTTCTATTAAAAATGATAATTTTAATAAAAATGATAGTTTTAATATTAATGGTATTTTTATTAATAATAATGATAAAAATAATGGAAAATGATATTTTTATCTAAATCATAATCTTAACAATATTTTAACTAAAACATGATACTCATACTCATTATTTCATAATCATTTTGGTTCATAGTTTTTAGTTCTCTTTTATATCGCATTCATAATAATGATAATAATATCAATAATAGTAATAATTAGATGATATTAATATTAGTTTTAATGATAATAATAATAATAAATAATATTAATGTTAATACTGATAATATTAATAATAATAATAATAATAATAATAATAATAATAATAATAATAATAATAATAATAATAATAATAATAATAATAATAATAATAATAATAGTACTGGTAATAACCTTAACAATAATAACGATAGTAATAATAATAACAATAACAATTTTTAATGATAATATTTTTATTAATAACGATAATGATAATAAGAATAATAATAATAATAATAATTAGATAATAATAACGACGATAATAACGACAATAGTAATAATAATAATCATTTTTAATAATAATACTAAAATTAATGATAATTCAGTTGACTATAACTTTTAATCCTTTCATCGAAACAATACGCTTTCTAAATGAAAAGTTATTAATTTTTCGCCAGCTTTCCAACGACATGTATATTATATACCTTATCTTATTAGCATATATATTAAACTCGTGATCTGTCATAAACTATTTAACGACGACATTAAAGTATACAAGCATGCATAATCATATATACTCGAGCACTAGTCAGGGATACACTATTAATATACAAAAGATAAGATATGACTGCTCACGTATCAATATTGTGATTCAATATTGCAGGAAAGTACGTAGACACAACGGAGACGATAAACACTAGATTGACCTCATGAGCATACCCTCGAACATTACCCATAACCTCCATAGTTATAACCCATAATTTCCTTAGCTCTATCCCGCTCGAAAACTCGTTTTGAAAATAACTCGCTCATGACCTCGTCGTAGCATTTTATGTATATTCTAATAATAATAATACTAATATTAATATAACTAGATTAATAATAATAATCTTTTATTAATAATAATAATAGTAATAATAATAAATTAAATAAATATTACGGAGTATGTTAAGATAGAGAGATTGATAGTTTGTGAATTGAAACCAGAACGCATTCGAGCTTTATAGAAAATTTCTGGGATCCACTGCTCCACAATCGTGGAGCTTTTGTGGGTAACTACTCTGCAATCACGGAGCTACCTTTTACAGCTCATCAATTTTTGTTTTAATTTGCCGACGGTTTATTTATATAATATATATATTTATATATAAATAATCTATATAATTAATTATATATTATATTATATTCACGTGCATAGTTGACCTGTAAAATTAGTTTCAATGACTTGTACGTTGACGCTCGACTTACGTCCCAGTTTCGGTTTCTTGAACGTTATTTCGTACGTTAAGAAAACTTGTACTTTACGTTTCGCGACGGGTATCTTTATCAATAATTAGACTTAGTCATCGATTGACTATATTACCCAGAGTATAACATTTACATTTGAGTGTTGTGGTCATTTGCTTCTATAAATCAATGTCTCGTTGTTTACCAAAATACATTATTTTAAATCAAAACGATTTATAACTTATGTTATTATTATATCTTATTACCTTGTAAAATATATACACAGATATATATATATATATATATATATATATATATATATATATATATATATATATATATATATATATATATATATATATATATATATTATTTGAAATATTCATTTAATAGTATAATATTTAGTTTTTCAAAACTAATTATATTTCATGTTCATTTTATAGTCGTTTAAATAATAGAAAAATATTATGTCGTATCGCGTATATGTTTTTGAAACATTATATATATACTTGTAATTTATAATATAAACTTTAGTTAAATCCTTCAAAATTCATAAACAAATTATCTTATAAAATGTTTTAATAATAAAGTTCTTTTTAAACTGAAAACATTTTTGTACGTTTGAAACTAATTCAAATAAATATGATAACTTTATTTTCCAAAACTAATTATATTTAAGAACCATTTTGTTAAAAGTTTAAAATAATGAAAATAGTTATTTCAAAACATGTTTTAGAAAGGTAAAATCATATATGACACATTACAGGTTTCAAGTTTCAAAATCATCGTTTGTTGGTGAAGCATAAGATAAGTCCAAAGGTTAATTAAATGTATGAAATCATTTAATGTACAACGTTGATTTTCTTAACTTGTCAATATCCAACATCTAAGCTATTTACACTACACGTTCTTACTTTCACATTAAACAAAATGGAAGTTATAATAATTATCTTATTAAAGTCACGGGGAAAATATTGTAAAGTAAGAATTGGAAATCAAACAGAAATCTCCACTAACCCTTGTCTAATTCTCGTTAATTGACACATTTGTTCTTACATGTAAATCACTTTACCATTTTTCGAATGTTGTCAAAAAGAACAGATTTTTTTAAATCTTAGTGGACCTCATAACAGAGACCCGTAATCATAATCACAATGTATCTAATAATTCAATCATTTGATATTATCTTTTAATTCCATCTATAATCATATATTGAAACTAATACGTTTATGTAAAGTATTATTCATAAAATACTTTGTTAACGTTTTCAAGTCATAATAATAATTTCATAAGTATTTTCATATCAACCAAACCGTTAAATGTTTTATTAATATTTCTCAATTTAATAATCACGCATATGAATATATTCATACATATCTATTTACACATCATTGTTCGTGAATCATCGAGAGCAGTCGAAGGGTAAATGAATACATGAACATAGTTCAAAGTTTTTGAGATTTCAACATTACAGACTTTTCTTATCGTGTCGGAAACATTAAATCATCTAAAAATTAAGTTTAAATTTGATCGGAAATTTCTGGGTTGTCACACTAGTTTCCCTACGAACCGTTAGCTCTGATACCAACTATAACACCCCGCCAAATTCCCATCTGACGGCGTGTTAATCATAGGTCCCACAGTTAACAGTTACGCCCTCTATATGAGACGTTTCTAAGCAATCTCATTTAATTTTATTAAAAATTTGACTTTCAAAACATAAGTCAATAAATCCCAAAATAAGTAACACTGTTGTGATCGTAACCACAAGCCAACAGTATTAAACAGTAGTAAAAGATTTAAATGTGAAAGTAAATAATGACTTTAATAAGCATGTTGACTCCACGGCCAGATCAAAGCATCAAACACCGCGGAAGATTATACCTCTTATGGACTTGAGAATAAAACACGCAAAACAGGTCAACAATAATGTTGGTGAATCTACATGTTTAAATAATGTAACAGTATCTAAAAAAGCAGTTATAAAAAAATAGGTCAAGTTCATTGACCACGAGATTTCAAAAGTACAACTCCAAGTTGCAAAACGTTTACATAATCCATAAGCACCTGAATATTAGCAATGACCAGAGTATAGTATCCACTACACTCCCTTTACCCTATAAAAGCATATACACTTGTTCGAGTGTATCTAATGTTCAAAGTAAATGCACCACAGTTAATGTAGGGTGAGGTTCGTCTAACCTAACGGATCCTTCCATCTAAATTGTGCTTACTCGAAGGTAATAAAAGTATTCAAGCAAGGGGCTTTGTGAACAACACTCAATATGTATAATAAGTACTCATGTCAACATAAAAGCATTTGAAAATGTAAGTATAACAGCGTATATTCTCATCCCTGAAAACATGTAAAAAGCGGGACTGTAGACTCACCTTTGATTAGCTCTTGAACAAAAGTAAGCAAGTAACTTGTACGGTTTAGTGCCGAGTAATGCAACCTAAGTATACGTATTTAGGTTGGTCAACATATATGTCTTATACAAAAGTGGTTCCATAGAGTAAGTTTTCATATTGCTCGACTCGATGCGTTTCAAACTAAAAGTCAACATATAGTCAACTAGTTCATGCAAGTCAACAAAAGTCAACCAAAGTCAAACCAAAAGTCAAACTTGGTCAAAGTAGTCAACTAAGGTCAACATCAGTAGTTTCATGTCAAATTTTGGTCAAAATGTCAAACCTAGGTCAACTGACACGTTTCAGTTCATAATTTGTCAAGTATGCGATCACAGGTTATCGTCAAGTATAACGTTCATGTACATGTTGCAAACAACGTATAATATCTCATAGTACATAATTCATGGCAATATGACAAACTCCAAATCTTAACTATACATATAAAAGTTTCCAAAAAGCATAACCAGGGTCTCATACGATTTCTACAAGTCGAATTTCAGAAGGGGTACATTTATGGTTCACTAAAATCAGTTTTTTGACTGCGCACCAATCTCATAATGGCTATAACTGGAGCTAGGGACATGAAATTAACACAAGGTTAGTGGCCATGGTTTAAGAACAAGTCAAATTATCACATCCAAAAATGAGAAACTTTGGTTTAGCCAATTGGTAGAGTTTATTCAATCAAGTTGGACATTCTATTTCAGCTCAATTCACAAGTTACCAAAACTATGGCCTTAGTGTGCACAATGTATCAAGTTTTAGAGGTTGCAATAAACTAGAACTGTATCACATAATATACAAAGTTCAATAATCCAGAAGGACAAGGTCTCAAAAGGTCCACAACTCATGCTATAAGGCTATAGGTGCATATGTTACAGATTTGGTCAGCATACAGGTCACTATTTCGACACGCACATTACACAAGCTTCACAAATCCAAATGATGCAAGTACTAGATGAAACATTAACTACAACATATGAAATTTTCAGATATGCAAAGTTCTAAATCAATATCACACTTCAAATGAATTTAAAAGTCAGTTTCATGATAATGAGCAAATCAGTTTTTCATGTTCATTCAAGTAAGCATAACGGAAGCTATACAAATCCAAACCGCATGAAATCTGAAATGTCCCGTTCTTATTGATTAAAAACGTTCCATATTAATTGATTTCGTTGCGAGGTTTTGACCTCTATATGAGACGTTTTTCAAAGACTGCATTCATTTTTAAAACAAACCATAACCTTTATTTCATAGATAAAGGTTTTAAAAAGCTTTACGTAGATTATCAAATATTGATAATCTAAAATATCCTGTTTACACACGACCATTACATAATGGTTTACAATACAAATATGTTACAACAAAATAAGTTTCTTGAATGCAGTTTTTACACAATATCATACAAGCATGGACTCCAAATCTCGTCCTTATTTAAGTATGCTACAACGGAAGCTCTTAATAATCACCTGAGAATAAACATGCTTAAAACGTCAACAAAAATGTTGGTGAGTTATAGGTTTAACCTATATATATCAAATCATAATAATAGACCACAAGATTTCATATTTCAATACACTTCCCATACATAGAGATAAAAATCATTCATATGGTGAACACCTGGTAACCGACATTAACAAGATGCATTTATAAGAATATCCCCATCATTCCGGGACACCCTTCGGATATGATATAAATTTCGAAGTACTAAAGCATCTGGTACTTTGGATGGGGTTTGTTAGGCCCAATAGATCTATCTTTAGGATTCGCGTCAATTAGGGTGTCTGTTCCCTAATTCTTAGATTACCAGACTTAATAAAAAGGGGCATATTCGATTTCGATAATTCAACCATAGAATGTAGTTTCACGTACTTGTGTCTATTTTGTAAATCATTTATAAAACCTGCATGTATTCTCATCCCAAAAATATTAGATTTTAAAAGTGGGACTATAACTCACTTTCACAGATTTTTACTTCATCGGGAAGTAAGACTTGGCCACTGGTTGATTAACGAACCTATAACAATATATACATATATATATCAAAGTATGTTCAAAATATATTTACAACACTTTTAATATATTTTGATGTTTTAAGTTTATTAAGTCAGCTGTCCTCATTAGTAACCTACAACTAGTTGTCCACAGTTAGATGTACAGAAATAAATTGATAAATATTATCTTGAATCAATCCACGACCCAGTGTATACGTATCTCAGTATTGATCACAACTCAAACTATATATATTTTGGAATCAACCTCAACCCTGTATAGCTAACTCCAACATTCACATATAGAGTGTCTATGGTTATTCCGAAATATATATAGATGTGTCGACATGATAGGTCAAAACATTGTATACATGTCTATGGTATCTCAAGATTACATAATATACAATACAAGTTGATTAAGTTATGGTTGGAATAGATTTGTAACCAATTTTCACGTAGCTAAAATGAAAAATTATCCAATCTTGTTTTACCCATAACTTCTTCATTTTAAATCCGTTTTGAGTGAATCAAATTGCTATGGTTTCATATTGAACTCTATTTTATGAATCTAAACAGAAAAAGTATAAGTTTATAGTCGGAAAAATAAGTTACAAGTCGTTTTTGTAAAGGTAGTCATTTTAGTCGAAAGAACGACGTCTAGAAGACCATTTTAGAAAACATACTTCCACTTTGAGTTTAACCATAATTTTTGGTTATAGTTTCATGTTCATAATAAAAATCATTTTCTCAGAATAACAACTTTTAAATCAAAGTTTATCATAGTTTTTAATTAACTAACCCAAAACAGCCCGCGGTGTTACAACGACGGCGTAAATCCGGTTTTACGGTGTTTTTCGTGTTTCCAGGTTTTAAATCATTAAGTTAGCATATCATATAGATATAGAACATGTGTTTAGTTAATTTTAAAATTCAAGTTAGAAGGATTAACTTTTGTTTGCGAATAAGTTTAGAATTAACTAAACTATGTTCTAGTGATTACAAGTTTAAACCTTCGAATAAGATAGCTTTATATGTATGAATCAAATGATGTTATGAACATCATTACTACCTTAAGTTCCTTGGATAAACCTACTGGAAAAGAGAAAAATGGATCTAGCTTCAACGGATCCTTGGATGGCTCGATGTTCTTGAAGCAGAATCATGACACGAAAACAAGTTCAAGTAAGATCATCACTTGAAATAAGATTGTGATAGTTATAGAAATTGAACCAAAGTTTGAATATGATTATTACCTTGTATTAGAATGATAACCTACTGTAAGAAACAAAGATTTCTTGAGGTTGGATGATCACCTTACAAGATTGGAAGTGAGCTAGCAAACTTGAAAGTATTCTTGATTTTATGTAACTAGAACTTGTAAAATATATGAAGAACACTTAGAACTTGAAGATAGAACTTGAGAGAGATCAATTAGATGAATAAAATTGAAGAATGAAAGTGTTTTTAGGTGTTTTTGGTCGTTGGTGTATGGATTAGATATAAAGGATATGTAATTTTGTTTTCATGTAAATAAGTCATGAATGATTACTCATATTTTTGTAATTTTATGAGATATTTCATGCTAGTTTCTAAATGATGGTTCCCACATGTGTTAGGTGACTCAAATGGGCTGCTAAGAGCTGATCATTGGAGTGTATATACCAATAGTACATACATCTAAAAGCTGTGTATTGTACGAGTACGAATACGGGTGCATACAAGTAGAATTGTTGATGAAACTGAACGAGGATGTAATTGTAAGCATTTTTGTTAAGTAGAAGTATTTTGATAAGTGTCTTGAAGTCTTTCAAAAGTGTATGAATACATATTAAAACACTACATGTATATACATTTTAACTGAGTCGTTAAGTCATCGTTAGTCGTTACATGTAAATGTTGTTTTGAAACCTTTAGGTTAACGATCTTGTTGAATGTTGTTAACCCATTGTTTATTATAACAAATGAGATGTTAAATTGTTATATTATCATGATATTATGATATATAATATATCTCAGTATGATGTATATACAGTTAAATGTCGTTACAACGATAATCGTTACATATATGTCTCGTTTCGAAATCATTAAGTTAGTAGTCTTATTTTTACATATGTATTTCATTGTTAATACACTTAATAATATATTTACTTATCATTTAACATAATTAACCAAGTGTATCAATATCTTAATATGATTCATATGTACCTAGTAAGACGTTGTTATAACGATAATCGTTATATATATCGTTTTCGAGTTTCTTAAATTAATAGTCTCATTTTTATGTATATAACTCATTGTTAAAATACCTAATGAGATACATACTTATAATAAAAACATGTTAACTATATATATAACCATATATATGTCATCGTATAGTTTTTACAAGTTTTAACGTTCGTGAATCACCGGTCAACTTGGGTGGTCAATTGTCTATATGAAACATATTTCAATTAATCAAGTCTTAACAAGTTTGATTGCTTAACATGTTGGAAACATTTAATCATGTAAATATTAATCTCAATTAATATATATAAACAATGAAAAGTTCGGGTCACTAAAGTACCTACCCGTTAAATAAATTTCGTCCCGAAATTTTAAGCTGTTGAAGGTGTTGACGAATCTTCTGGAAATAGATGCGGGTATTTCTTCTTCATCTGATCTTCACACTCCCAGGTGAACTCGGGTCCTCTACGAGCATTCCATCGAACCTTAACAATTGGTATCTTGTTTTGCTTAAGTCTTTTAACCTCACGATCCATTATTTCGACGGGTTCTTCGATGAATTGAAGTTTTTCGTTGATTTGGATTTCATCTAACTGAATAGTGAGATCTTCTTTAGCAAAACATTTCTTCAAATTCGAGATGTGGAAAGTGTTATGTACAGCCGCGAGTTGTTGAGGTAACTTCAGTCGGTAAGCTACTGGTCCGACACGATCAATAATCTTGAATGGTCCAATATACCTTGGATTTAATTTCCCTCGTTTACCAAATCGAACAACGCCTTTCCAAGGTGCAACTTTAAGCATGACCATCTCTCCAATTTCAAATTCTATATCTTTTCTTTTAATGTCAGCGTAGCTCTTTTGTCGACTTTGGGCGGTTTTCAACCGTTGTTGAATTTGGATGATCTTCTCGGTAGTTTCTTGTATAATCTCCGGACCCGTAATCTGTCTATCCCCCACTTCACTCCAACAAATCGGAGACCTGCACTTTCTACCATAAAGTGCTTCAAATGGCGCCATCTCAATGCTTGAATGGTAGCTGTTGTTGTAGGAAAATTCTGCTAACGGTAGATGTCGATCCCAACTGTTTCCGAAATCAATAACACATGCTCGTAGCATGTCTTCAAGCATTTGTATCGTCCTTTCGCTCTGCCCATCAGTTTGTGGATGATAGGCAGTACTCATGTCTAGACGAGTTCCTAATGCTTGCTGTAATGTCTGCCAGAATCTTGAAATAAATCTGCCATCCCTATCAGAGATAATAGAGATTGGTATTCCATGTCTGGAGAAGACTTCCTTCAAATACAGTCGTGCTAACTTCTCCAACTTGTCATCTTCTCTTATTGGCAGGAAGTGTGCTGATTTGGTGAGACGATCAACTATTACCCAAATAGTATCAAAACCACTTGCAGTCCTTGGCAATTTAGTGATGAAATCCATGGTAATGTTTTCCCATTTCCATTCTGGGATTTCGGGTTGTTGAAGTAGACCTGATGGTTTCTGATGCTCAGCTTTGACCTTAGAACACGTCAAACATTCTCCTACGTATTTAGCAACATCGGATTTCATACCCGGCCACCAAAAATGTTTCTTGAGATCCTTGTACATCTTCCCCGTTCCAGGATGTATTGAGTATCTGGTTTTATGAGCTTCTCTAAGTACCATTTCTCTCATATCTCCAAATTTTGGTACCCAAATCCTTTCAGCCCTATACCGGGTTCCGTCTTCCCGAATATTAAGATGCTTCTCCGATCCTTTGGGTATTTCATCCTTTAAATTTCCCTCTTTTAAAACTCCTTGTTGCGCCTCCTTTATTTGAGTAGTAAGGGTATTATGAATCATTATATTCATAGATTTTACTCGAATGGGTTCTCTGTCCTTCCTGCTCAAGGCATCGGCTACCACATTTGCCTTCCCCGGGTGGTAACAAATCTCAAAGTCGTAATCATTCAACAATTCAATCCACCTACGCTGCCTCATATTCAGTTGTTTCTGATTAAATATGTGTTGAAGACTTTTGTGGTCGGTATATATAATACTTTTGACCCCATATAAATAGTGCCTCCAAGTCTTTAATGCAAAAACAACCGCGCCTAATTCCAAATCATGCGTCGTATAATTTTGCTCGTGAATCTTCAATTGTCTAGAGGCATAAGCAATCACCTTCGTTCGTTGCATTAATACACAACCGAGACCTTGCTTTGATGCGTCACAATAAATCACAAAATCATCATTCCCTTCAGGCAATGACAATATAGGTGCCGTAGTTAGCTTTTTCTTCAATAACTAAAACGCTTTCTCTTGTTCATCCTTCCATTCAAATTTCTTCCCTTTATGCGTTAATGCAGTCAAGGGTTTTGCTATTCTGGAAAAGTCTTGGATGAACCTTCTGTAGTAACCAGCTAGTCCTAAAAATTGGCGTATGTGTTTCGGAGTTTTCGGGGTTTCCCACTTTTCAACAGTTTCTATCTTTGCCGGATCCACCTTAATACCTTCTTTGTTCACTATGTGACCGAGGAATTGAACTTCTTCCAACCAAAATGCACACTTTGAAAACTTAGCGTACAATTCTTCCTTCCTCAATACTTCTAACACCTTTCTCAAATGTTCACCGTGTTCTTGGTTATTCTTTGAGTAAATAAGTATGTCATCAATGAAAACAATGACAAACTTGTCAAGGTATGGTCCACACACTCGGTTCATAAGGTCCATGAACACAGCTGGTGCATTAGTTAAACCAAACGGCATGACCATAAACTCGTAATGACCATAACGTGTTCTGAAAGCAGTCTTTGGAATATCATCTTCTTTCACCCGCATTTGATGATACCCGGAACGTAAATCAATCTTTGAATAAACAGACGAGCCTTGTAGTTGATCAAATAAGTCGTCGATTCTCGGTAGTGGGTAGCGGTTCTTGATGGTAAGTTTGTTCAACTCTCGGTAGTCGATACACAACCTGAATGTACCATCTTTCTTCTTGACAAACAAAACAGGAGCTCCCCTCGGTGATGTGCTTGGTCGAATGAAACCACGCTCTAAAAGTTCTTGTAATTGGCTTTGCAGTTCTTTCATCTCGCTGGGTGCGAGTCTATAAGGAGCACGAGCTATTGGTGCAGCTCCTGGTACAAGATCTATTTGAAATTCAACGGATCGATGTGAGGGTAATCCCGGTAATTCTTTCGGAAATACATCGGGAAATTCTTTTGCAATGGGAACATCATTGATGCTCTTTTCTTCAGTTTGTACTTTCTCGACGTGTGCTAGAACAGCATAGCAACCTTTTCTTATTAGTTTTTGTGCCTTCAAATTACTAATAAGATGTAGCTTCGTGTTGCCATTTTCTCCGTACACCATTAAGGGTTTTCCTTTTTATCGTATAATGCGAATTACATTTTTGTAACAGACGATCTCTGCTTTCACTTCTTTCAACCAGTCCATACCGATTATCACATCAAAACTCCCTAACTCTACTGGTATCAAATCAATCTTAAATGTTTCGCTAACCAGTTTAATTTCTCGATTCCGACATATATTATCTGCTGAAATTAATTTACCATTTGCTAATTCGAGTAAAAATTTACTATCCAAAGGCGTCAATGGACAACTTAATTTAGCACAAAAATCTCTACTCATATAGCTTCTATCCGCACCCGAATCAAATAAAACGTAAGCAGATTTATTGTCAATAAGAAACGTACCCGTAACAAGCTCCGGGTCTTCCTGTGCCTCTGCCGCATTAATATTGAAAACTCTTCCGCGGCCTTGTCCATTCGTGTTCTCCTGGTTCGGGCAATTTCTAATAATGTGGCCCGGTTTTCCACATTTATAACAAACTACATTGGCATAACTTGCTCCGACACTACTTGCTCCGCCATTACTCATTCCGACACCATTTGTTCCTTTCGTTCTATTAACCCCTGGTCCGTAGACCTCACACTTCGCCGCGCTATGACCATTTCTTTTACACTTGTTGCAAAATTTGGTGCAGAACCCCGAGTGATACTTTTCACACCTTTGGCATAGCTGCTTCTGATTGTTGTTGTTGTTGCGGTTATTATTGTTGTTGGGATGATTGTTGTAGTTGCTGTTGCTGCTGTTGTTGTTGTTGTTGTTGTTGTTGTTGGGCCGTTTGTTGTAGTTGCGATTGATGTTGCGATTGTTGGGATAATTGTTGCGATTATTGTTGTAATTGATGTTGTTGTTGTATTGGTGATTCTTATCACTGTTTTCCTCCCACTTTCTTTTGACTTGCTTCACATTGGCCTCTTCAGCAGTCTGTTCTTTAATTCTTTCTTCAATCTGGTTCACTAGTTTGTGAGCCATTCTACATGCCTGTTGTATAGAGGCGGGCTCGTGTGAACTTATATCTTCTTGGATTCTTTCCGGTAATCCTTTCACAAATGCGTCGATCTTCTCTTCCTCATCTTCGAATGCTCCCGGACACAATAGGCACAATTCTGTGAATCGTCTTTCGTACGTGGTAATATCAAATCCTTGGGTTCGTAACCCTCTAAGTTCTGTCTTGAGCTTATTGACCTCGGTTCTGGGACGGTACTTCTCGTTCATCAAGTGCTTGAATGCTGACCACGGTAGTGCGTACGCATCGTCTTGTCCCACTTGCTCTAGATAGGTATTCCACCATGTTAACGCAGAACCTGTGAAGGTATGCGTAGCATACTTCACTTTGTCCTCTTTAGTACACTTACTTATGGCAAACACCGATTCGACCTTCTCGGTCCACCGTTTCAATCCGATCGGTCCTTCGGTTCCATTAAATTCCAAAGGTTTGCAGGCAGTGAATTCTTTGTAGGTGCATCCTACACGATTTCCTGTACTGCTAGATCCAAGGTTATTGTTGGTATGTAGCGCAGCCTGTACTGCGGCTATGTTTGAAGCTAGAAAAGTACGGAATTCCTCTTCATTCATATTCACGGTGTGTCGAGTAGTCGGTGCCATTTCCTTCAAAATAGTCAAATGGAACAAGTTAATCATACAGAATATTAAGAGTAGTTAATAGTATTTCGTAGCATAATATGAACTCATTTATAAAAGCTTTTTCTTCATATTAGCGTTTTATAAGTTTAAATTCGGGTAGTACCTACCCGTTAAGTTCATACTTAGTAGCTAATATACAATTCAACTACTACAATTCTATATGAAAAACTGATTATAATAATATTTCGCGTTCAAACTTTTATACAATATTTTACAAACTTACAATATCGCTTATTTTACATAAAGCATGAAATATAGCACACAATAACTTTGATACAAGATAGTTGTGAAGATAATTCTAGCTAGTACACAAGTCGTTCAGCAAAGGCAATAAAGACACGTAATTCATACGTCCAGAAACAAGTCATGCATTCTGGTTTTACTAGGACTACTTCCCATCCTTGGTCTTGTGGAACATAACCGTTATGGCCGTTGATAAGACAGCGTGTTGTAACGTCGTCAAAGGGACGAGGGTTACGTAATGTCCAACAGTCCCGTAATAATCTAAAAACCTCATTTCTTACCCCAATTACCGACTCCGTCACTTGTGGAAACGTTTTATTTAATAGTCGTAGCCCGATGTTCTTGTTCTCACTTTGGTGAGAAGCGAACATTACTAATCCGTAAGCATAACATGCTTCTTTATGTTGCATGTTAGCCGCTTTTTCTAAATCACGAAGTCCAATATTCGGATATATTGAGTCAAAATAATTTCTTAACCCGTTGCGTAAAATAGCATTTGGGTTCCCCGCAATATATGCGTCAAAGTAAACACATCGTAACTTATGGGTTTCCCAATGTGATATCCCCCATCTTTCAAACGAAAGTCTCTTATAAACCAAGACATTCTTGGAACGTTCTTCGAATGTCTTACAAACTAATCTCGCCTTAAATAGTTGTGCCGAGGAATTCTGGCCGACTCTAGACAAGATTTCATCAATCATGTCTCCGGGTAGGTCTCTTAAAATATTGGGTTGTCTATCCATTTTGTGTTTTTAAACTGTAAAATAGACAAGAGTTAGATTCATAAAAAAATACTTATTAATACAAGCAATTTTTACATATATCATAAAGCATAAGAACACTATATTACATATATTACACCACACGAATACAACTATCTTATTCCGACTCGCTGGTTTCTTCTTCTTCGGTTTTGGTTCGTTTTGACAAGTTTCTAGAGATATATGATGTTCCCCTAATACTAACTGTCGTTTTCCACAACGGTTTAGAAAAACCTGGTGGTTTAGAGGTTCCCGGGTCATTGTTACAACTTAAGGACTTCGGGGGTTGACGATACATATAAAGTTCATCGGGGTTGGAATTAGATTTCTCTATTTTTATGCCCTTTCCCTTATTATTTTCTTTTGCCTTTTTAAATTCAGTTGGGGTAATTTCTATAACATCATCGGAATTCTCGTCGGAATCCGATTCATCGGAGAATTGGTAATCCTCCCAATATTTTGCTTCCTTGGCGGAAACACCATTGACAATAATTAACCTTGGTCGGTTGGTTGAGGATTTTCTTTTACTTAACCGTTTTATTATTTCCCCCACCGGTTCTACTTCTTCATCCGGTTCCGATTCTTCTTCCGGTTCCGATTCTTCTTCCGGTTCCGACTCTTCTTCCGGTTCCTCTTCGGGAACTTGTGAATCAGTCCATGAATCATTCCAATTTACATTTGACTCTTTATTATTATTAGGTGAGTCAATGGGACTTGTTCTAGAGGTAAACATCTATCACATAATATCAAACACGTTAAGAGATTAATATATCACATAATATTCACATGTTAAAAATTTATAGTTTCCAACAAAATTTGTTAAGCAATCATTTTTCAAGTAAACACGGTCGAAGTCCAGACTCACTAATGTATCCTAACAAACTCGATAAGACACACTAATGCAAAATTCTGGTTCTCTAAGACCAACGCTCGGATGCCAACTGAAATGTCCCGTTCTTATTGATTAAAAACGTTCCATATTAATTGATTTCGTTGCGAGGTTTTGACCTCTATATGAGACGTTTTTCAAAGACTGCATTCATTTTTAAAACAAACCATAACCGTTATTTCATAGATAAAGGTTTTAAAAAGCTTTACGTAGATTATCAAATAATGATAATCTAAAATATCCTGTTTACACACGACCATTACATAATGGTTTACAATACAAATATGTTACAACAAAATAAGTTTCTTGAATGCAGTTTTTACACAATATCATACAAGCATGGACTCCAAATCTCGTCCTTATTTAAGTATGCTACAGCAGAAGCTCTTAATAATCACCTGAGAATAAACATGCTTAAAACGTCAACAAAAATGTTGGTGAGTTATAGGTTTAACCTATATATATCAAATCATAATAATAGACCACAAGATTTCATATTTCAATACACATCCCATACATAGAGATAAAAATCATTCATATGGTGAACACCTGGTAACCGACATTAACAAGATGCATTTATAAGAATATCCCCATCATTCCGGGACACCCTTCGGATATGATATAAATTTCGAAGTACTAAAGCATCCGGTACTTTGGATGAGGTTTGTTAGGCCCAATAGATCTATCTTTAGGATTCGCGTCAATTAGGGTGTCTGTTCCCTAATTCTTAGATTACCAGACTTAATAAAAAGGGGCATATTCGATTTCGATAATTCAACCATAGAATGTAGTTTCACGTACTTGTGTCTATTTTGTAAATCATTTATAAAACCTGCATGTATTCTCATCCCAAAAATATTAGATTTTAAAAGTGGGACTATAACTCACTTTCACAGATTTTTACTTCGTCGGGAAGTAAGACTTGGGCACTGGTTGATTCACGAACCTATAACAATATATACATATATATCAAAGTATGTTCAAAATATATTTACAACACTTTTAATATATTTTGATGTTTTAAGTTTATTAAGTCAGCTGTCCTCGTTAGTAACCTACAACTAGTTGTCCACAGTTAGATGTACAGAAATAAATTGATAAATATTATCTTGAATCAATCCACGACCCAGTGTATACGTATCTCAGTATTGATCACAACTCAAACTATATATATTTTGGAATCAACCTCAACCCTGTATAGCTAACTCCAACATTCACATATAGAGTGTCTATGGTTGTTCCGAAATATATATAGATTTGTCGACATGATAGGTCGAAACATTGTATACGTGTCTATGGTATCTCAAGATTACATAATATATAATACAAGTTGATTAAGTTATGGTTGGAATAGATTTGTTACCAATTTTCACGTAGCTAAAATGAAAAATTATCCAATCTTGTTTTACCCATAACTTCTTCATTTTAAATCCGTTTTGAGTGAATCAAATTGCTATGGTTTCATATTGAACTCTATTTTATGAATCTAAACAGAAAAAGTATAGGTTTATAGTCGGAAAAATAAGTTACAAGTCATTTTTGTAAAGGTAGTCATTTCAGTCGAAAGAACGACGTCTAGATAACCATTTTAGAAAACATACTTCCACTTTGAGTTTAACCATAATTTTTGGTTATAGTTTCATGTTCATAATAAAAATCATTTTCTCAGAATAACAACTTTTAAATCAAAGTTTATCATAGTTTTTAATTAACTAACCCAAAACAGCCCGCGGTGTTACTACGACGACGTAAATCCGGTTTTACGGTGTTTTTCGTGTTTCCATGTTTTAAATCATTAAGTTAGCATATCATATAGATATAGAACATGTGTTTAGTTGATTTTAAAATTCAAGTTAGAAGGATTAACTTTTGTTTGCGAACAAGTTTAGAATTAACTAAACTATGTTCTAGTGATTACAAGTTTAAACCTTCGAATAAGATAGCTTTATATGTATGAATCGAATGATGTTATGAACATCATTACTACCTTAAGTTCCTTGGATAAACCTACTGGAAAAGAGAAAAATAGATCTAGCTTCAACGGATCTTTGGATGGCTCGATGTTCTTGAAGCATAATCATGACACGAAAACAAGTTCAAGTAAGATCATCACTTGAAATAAGATTGTTATAGTTATAGAAATTGAACCAAAGTTTGAATATGATTATTACCTTGTATTAGAATGATAACCTACTGTAAGAAACAAAGATTTCTTGAGGTTGGATGATCACCTTACAAGATTGGAAGTGAGCTAGCAAACTTGAAAGTATTCTTGATTTTATGTAACTAGAACTTGTAAAATATATGAAGAACACTTAGAACTTGAAGATAGAACTTGAGAGAGATCAATTAGATGAAGAAAATTGAAGAATTAAAGTGTTTGTAGGTGTTTTTGGTCGTTGGTGTATGGATTAGATATAAAGGATATGTAATTTTGTTTTCATGTAAATAAGTCGTGAACGATTACTCATATTTTTGTAATTTTATGAGATATTTCATGCTAGTTTCCAAATGATGGTTCCCACATGTGTTAGGTGACTCACATGGGCTGCTAAGAGCTGATCATTGGAGTGTATATACCAATAGTACATACATCTAAAAGCTGTGTATTGTACGAGTACGAATACGGGTGCATACAAGTAGAATTGTTGATGAAACTGAACGAGGATGTAATTGTAAGCATTTTTGTTAAGTAGAAGTATTTTGATAAGTGTATTGAAGTCTTTCAAAAGTGTATGAATACATATTAAAACACTACATGTATATACATTTTAACTGAGTCGTTAAGTCATCGTTAGTCGTTACATGTAAATGTTGTTTTGAAACCTTTAGGTTAACGATCTTGTTGAATGTTGTTAACCCATTGTTTATTATAACAAATGAGATGTTAAATTGTTATATTATCATGATATTATGATATATAATATATCTCAGTATGATATATATACAGTTAAATGTCGTTACAACGATAATCGTTACATATATGTCTCGTTTCGAAATCATTAAGTTAGTAGTCTTATTTTTACATATGTATTTCATTGTTAATACACTTAATAATATATTTACTTATCATTTAACATAATTAACCAAGTGTATCAATATCTTAATATGATTCATATGTACCTAGTAAGACGTTGTTATAACGATAATCGTTATATATATCGTTTTCGAGTTTCTTAAATTAATAGTCTCATTTTTATGTATATAACTCATTGTTAAAATACCTAATGAGATACATACTTATAATAAAAACATGTTAACTATATATATAACCATAAATATGTCATCGTATAGTTTTTACAAGTTTTAACGTTCGTGAATCACCGGTCAACTTGGGTGGTCAATTGTCTATATGAAACATATTTCAATTAATCAAGTCTTAACAAGTTTGATTGCTTAACATGTTGGAAACATTTAATCATGTAAATATTAATCTCAATTAATATATATAAACATGGAAAAGTTTGGGTCACTACAAAATCCTAGTCTAACTTCAGTGTTTTTAAGTCCTATATATAATGGTTAACATGTTATATCAAGATTCATAAAGGATACAACTCAAAAAATTCGGATTCATAGCAAGATCACAACAAAACTTCAATTTAACATATCTAGAGCATACGATAA
Source organism: Rutidosis leptorrhynchoides (assembly GCF_046630445.1). Lineage (NCBI taxonomy): Eukaryota > Viridiplantae > Streptophyta > Magnoliopsida > Asterales > Asteraceae > Rutidosis > Rutidosis leptorrhynchoides. The sequence goes on from NC_092334.1 coordinate 600,718,175, forward strand.
CGAAATCAATTGGTTCTTGAGCCTAACGTTATTAATTTTTCAACCTCTTTCCATATAGATAATAATAATTTACAGTAGACAAGTCCATCATATCAGTATCATCAATAATCAATTCGGTTTTTACTCAAAACATGCAATACGATCAAATTAACGACTAACAATGCATACAAACATGATGAATCGAGCAATAGACTAACATAGACTATGAAACTTAAGAAAAATCATATTTTTAGAGTTAGGGTTTATGCAAATATACCTTTTGAAATGTCCCGTTCTTATTGATTAAAAACGTTCCATATTAATTGATTTCGTTGCGAGGTTTTGACCTCTATATGAGACGTTTTTCAAAGACTGCATTCATTTTTAAAACAAACCATAACCTTTATTTCATAAATAAAGGTTTAAAAAGCTTTACGTAGATTATCAAATAATGATAAACTAAAATATCCTGTTTACACACGACCATTACATAATGGTTTACAATACAAATATGTTACATCGAAATCAGTTTCTTGAATGCAGTTTTTACACAATATCATACAAACATGGACTCCAAATCTTGTCCTTATTTTAGTATGCAACAGCGGAAGCTCTTAATATTCACCTGAGAATAAACATGCTTTAAACGTCAACAAAAATGTTGGTGAGTTATAGGTTTAACCTATATATATCAAATCATAATAATATACATAGAGATAAAAATCATTCATATGGTGAACACCTGGTAACCGACATTAACAAGATGCATATATAAGAATATCCCCATCATTCCGGGACACCCTTCGGATATGATATAAATTTCGAAGTACTAAAGCATCCGGTACTTTGGATGGGGTTTGTTAGGCCCAATAGATCTATCTTTAGGATTCGCGTCAATTAGGGTGTCTGTTCCCTAATTCTTAGATTACCAGACTTAATAAAAAGGGGCATATTCGATTTCGATAATTCAACCATAGAATGTAGTTTCACGTACTTGTGTCTATTTTGTAAATCATTTATATAACCTGCATGTATTCTCATCCCAAAAATATTAGATTTTAAAAGTGGGACTATAACTCACTTTCACAGATTTTTACTTCGTCGGGAAGTAAGACTTGGCCACTGTTGATTCACGAACCTATAACAATATATACATATATATTAAAGTATGTTCAAAATATATTTACAACACTTTTAATATATTTTGATGTTTTAAGTTTATTAAGTCAGCTGTCCTCGTTAGTAACCTATAACTAGTTGTCCACAGTTAGATGTACAGAAATAAATCGATAAATATTATCTTGAATCAATCCACGACCCAGTGTATACGTATCTCAGTATTGATCACAACTCAAACTATATATATTTTGGAATCAACCTCAACCCTGTATAGCTAACTCCAACATTCACATATAGAGTGTCTATGGTTGTTCCGAAATATATATAGATGTGTCGACATGATAGGTCGAAACATTGTATACGTGTCTATGGTATCTCAAGATTACATAATATACAATACAAGTTGATTAAGTTATGGTTGGAATAGATTTGTTACCAATTTTCACGTAGCTAAAATGAGAAAAATTATCCAATCTTGTTTTACCCATAACTTCTTCATTTTAAATCCGTTTTGAGTGAATCAAATTGCTATGATTTCATATTGAACTCTATTTTATGAATCTAAACAGAAAAAGTATAGGTTTATAGTCGGAAAAATAAGTTACAAGTCATTTTTGTAAAGGTAGTCATTTCAGTCGAAAGAACGACGTCTAGATGACCATTTTAGAAAACATACTTCCACTTTGAGTTTAACCGTAATTTTTGGATATAGTTTCATGTTCATAATAAAAATCATTTTCTCAGAATAACAACTTTTAAATCAAAGTTTATCATAGTTTTTAATTAACTAACCCAAAACAGCCCGCGGTGTTACTACGACGGCGTAAATCCGGTTTTACGGTATTTTTCGTGTTTCCAGGTTTTAAATCATTAAGTTAGTATATCATATAGATATAGAACATGTGTTTAGTTGATTTTAAAAGTCAAGTTAGAAGGATTAACTTTTGTTTGCGAACAAGTTTAGAATTAACTAAACTATGTTCTAGTGATTACAAGTTTAAATCTTCGAATAAGATAGCTTTATATGTATGAATCGAATGATGTTATGAACATCATTACTACCTTAATTTCCTTGGATAAACCTACTGGAAAAGAGAAAAATGGATCTAGCTTCAATGGATCCTTGGATGGCTCGAAGTTCTTGAAGCAGAATCATGACACGAAAACAAGTTCAAGTAAGATCATCACATGAAATAAGATTGTTATAGTTATAGAAATTGAACCAAAGTTTGAATATGATTATTACCTTGTATTAGAATGATAACCTACTGTAAAAAACAAAGATTTCTTGAGGTTGGATGATCACCTTACAAGATTGGAAGTGAGCTAGCAAACTTGAAAGTATTCTTGATTTTATGAAACTAGAACTTTTGGAATTTATGAAGAACACTTAGAACTTGAAGATAGAACTTGAGAGAGATCAATTAGATGAATAAAATTGAAGAATGAAAGTGTTTGTAGGTGTTTTTGGTCGTTGGTGTATGGATTAGATATAAAGGATATGTAATTTTGTTTTCATGTAAATAAGTCATGAATGATTACTCATATTTTTGTAATTTTATGAGATATTTCATGCTAGTTGCCAAATGATGGTTCCCACATGTGTTAGGTGACTCACATGGGCTGCTAAGATCTGATCATTGGAGTGTATATACCAATAGTACATACATCTAAAATCTGTGTATTGTACGAGTACGAATACGGGTGCATACGTGTAGAATTGTTGATGAAACTGAACGAGGATGTAATTGTAAGCATTTTTGTTAAGTAGAAGTATTTTGATAAGTGTATTGAAGTCTTTCAAAAGTGTATAAATACATATTAAAACACTACATGTATATACATTTTAACTGAGTCGTTAAGTCATCGTTAGTCGTTACATGTAAGTGTTGTTTTGAAACCTTTAGGTTAACGATCTTGTTAAATGTTGTTAACCCAATGTTTATAATATCAAATGAGATTTTAAATTATTATATTATCATGATATTATCATGTATGAATATCTCTTAATATGATATATATACATTAAATGTCTTTACAAGGATAATCGTTACATATATGTCTCGTTTAAAAATCATTAAGTTAGTAGTCTTGTTTTTACATATGTAGTTCATTGTTAATATACTTTATGATATGTTTTCTTATCATAGTATCATGTTAACTATATACATATATATCCATATATATGTCATCATATAGTTTTTACAAGTTTTAACGTTCGTGAATCACCGATCAACTTGGGTGGTCAATTGTCTATATGAAACATATTTCAATTAATCAAGTCTTAACAAGTTTGATTGCTTAACATGTTGGAAACATTTAATCATGTAAATATCAATCTCAATTAATATATATAAACATGGAAAAGTTCGGGTCACTACAGTACCTACCCGTTAAATAAATTTCGTCCCGAAATTTTAAGCTGTTGAAGGTGTTGACGAATCTTCTGGAAATAGATGCGGGTATTTCTTCTTCATCTGATCTTCACAATCCCAGGTGAACTCGGGTCCTCTACGAGCATTCCATCGAACCTTAACAATTGGTATCTTGTTTTGCTTAAGTCTTTTAACCTCACGATCCATTATTTCGACGGGTTCTTCGATGAATTGAAGTTTTTCGTTGATTTGGATTTCATCTAACGGAATAGTGAGATCTTCTTTAGCAAAACATTTCTTTAACTCTAGTCGGTAAGCTACTGGTCCGACACGATCAATAATCTTGAATGGTCCAATATACCTTGGATTTAATTTCCCTCGTTTACCAAATCGAACAACGCCTTTCCAAGGTGCAACTTTAAGCATGACCATCTCTCCAATTTCAAATTCTATATCTTTTCTTTTAATGTCAGCGTAGCTCTTTTGTCGACTTTGGGCGGTTTTCAACCGTTGTTGAATTTGGATGATCTTCTCGGTAGTTTCTTGTATAATCTCCGGACCCGTAATCTGTCTATCCCCCACTTCACTCCAACAAATCGGAGACCTGCACTTTCTACCATAAAGTGCTTCAAACGGCGCCATCTCAATGCTTGAATGGTAGCTGTTGTTGTAGGAAAATTCTGCTAACGGTAGATGTCGATCCCAACTGTTTCCGAAATCAATAACACATGCTCGTAGCATGTCTTCAAGCGTTTGTATCGTCCTTTCGCTCTGCCCATCAGTTTGTGGATGATAGGCAGTACTCATGTCTAGACGAGTTCCTAATGCTTGCTGTAATGTCTGCCAGAATCTTGAAATAAATCTGCCATCCCTATCAGAGATAATAGAGATTGGTATTCCATGTCTGGAGACGACTTCCTTCAAATACAGTCGTGCTAACTTCTCCATCTTGTCATCTTCTCTTATTGGTAGGAAGTGTGCTGATTTGGTGAGACGATCAACTATTACCCAAATAGTATCAAAACCACTTGCAGTCCTTGGCAATTTAGTGATGAAATCCATGGTAATGTTTTCCCATTTCCATTCCGGGATTTCGGGTTGTTGAAGTAGACCTGATGGTTTCTGATGCTCAGCTTTGACCTTAGAACACGTCAAACATTCTCCTACGTATTTAGCAACATCGGCTTTCATACCCGGCCACCAAAAATGTTTCTTGAGATCCTTGTACATCTTCCCCGTTCCAGGATGTATTGAGTATCTGGTTTTATGAGCTTCTCTAAGTACCATTTCTCTCATATCTCCAAATTTTGGTACCCAAATCCTTTCAGCCCTATATCGGGTTCCGTCTTCCCGAATATTAAGATGCTTCTCCGATCCTTTGGGTATTTCATCCTTTAAATTTCCCTCTTTTAAAACTCCTTGTTGCGCCTCCTTTATTTGAGTAGTAATGTTATTATGAATCATTATATTCATAGATTTTACTCGAATGGGTTCTCTGTCCTTCCTGCTCAAGGCATCGGCTACCACATTTGCCTTCCCCGGGTGGTAACGAATCTCAAAGTCGTAATCATTCAATAATTCAATCCACCTACGCTTCCTCATATTCAGTTGTTTCTGATTAAATATGTGTTGAAGACTTTTGTGGTCGGTATATATAATACTTTTGACCCCATATAAGTAGTGCCTCCAAGTCTTTAATGCAAAAACAACCGCGCCTAATTCCAAATCATGCGTCGTATAATTTTGTTCGTGAATCTTCAATTGTCTAGACGCATAAGCAATCACCTTCGTTCGTTGCATTAATACACAACCGAGACCTTGCTTTGATGCATCACAATAAATCACAAAATCATCATTCCCTTCAGGCAATGACAATATAGGTGCCGTAGTTAGCTTTTTCTTCAATAACTGAAACGCTTTCTCTTGTTCATCATTCCATTCAAATTTCTTCCCTTTATGCGTTAATGCAGTCAAGGGTTTTGCTATTCTGGAAAAGTCTTGGATGAACCTTCTGTAGTAACCAGCTAGTCCTAAAAACTGGCGTATGTGTTTCGGAGTTTTTGGGGTTTCCCACTTTTCAACAGTTTCTATCTTTGCCGGATCTACCTTAATACCTTCTTTGTTCACTATGTGACCGAGGAATTGAACTTCTTCCAACCAAAATGCATACTTTGAAAACTTAGCGTACAATTCTTCCTTCCTCAATACTTCTAACACCTTTCTCAAATGTTCACCGTGTTCTTGGTCATTCTTTGAGTAAATAAGTATGTCATCAATGAAAACAATGACAAACTTGTCAAGGTATGGTCCACACACTCGGTTCATAAGGTCCATGAACACAGTTGGTGCATTAGTTAAACCAAACGGCATGACCATAAACTCATAATGACCGTAACGTGTTCTGAAAGCAGTCTTTGGAATATCATCTTCTTTCACCCGCATTTGATGATACCCGGAACGTAAGTCAATCTTTGAATAAACAGACGAGCCTTGTAGTTGATCAAATAAGTCGTCGATTCTCGGTAGTGGGTAGCGGTTCTTGATGGTAAGTTTGTTCAACTCTCGGTAGTCGATACACAACCTGAATGTACCATCTTTCTTCTTGACAAACAAAACAGGAGCTCCCCACGGTGATGTGCTTGGTCGAATGAAACCACGCTCTAAAAGTTCTTGTAATTGGCTTTGCAGTTCTTTCATCTCGCTGGGTGCGAGTCTGTAAGGAGCACGAGCTATTGGTGCAGCTCCTGGTACAAGATCTATTTGAAATTCAACGGATCGATGTGGGGGTAATCCCGGTAATTCTTTCAGAAATACATCGGGAAATTCTTTTGCAATGGAAACATCATTGATGCTCTTTTCTTCAGTTTGTACTTTCTCGACGTGTGCTAGAACAGCATAGCAACCTTTTCTTATTAGTTTTTGTGCCTTCAAATTACTAATAAGATGTAGCTTCGTGTTGCCCTTTTCTCCGTACACCATTAAGGGTTTTCCTTTTTCTCGTATAATGCGAATTGCATTTTTGTAACAAACGATCTCCGCTTTCACTTCTTTCAACCAGTCCATACCGATTATCACATCAAAACTCCCTAACTCTACTGGTATCAAATCAATCTTAAATGTTTCGCTAACCAGTTTAATTTCTCGATTCCGACATACATTATCTGCTGAAATTAATTTACCATTTGCTAATTCGAGTAAAAATTTACTATCCAAAGGCGTCAATGGACAACTTAATTTAGCACAAAAATCTCTACTCATATAGCTTCTATCCACACCCGAATCAAATAAAACGTATGCAGATTTATTGTCAATAAGAAACGTACCCGTAACAAGCTCCGGGTCTTCCTGTGCCTCTACCGCATTAATATTGAAAACTCTTCCACGGCCTTGTCCATTCGTGTTCTCCTGGTTCGGGCAATTTCTAATAATGTGGCCTGGTTTTCCACATTTATAACAAACTACATTGGCATAACTTGCTCCAACACTACTTGCTCTGCCATTACTCGTTCCGACACCATTTGTTCCTTTCGTTCTATTAACCCCTGGTCCGTAGACCTCACACTTCGCTGCGCTATGACCATTTCTTTTACACTTGTTGCAAAATTTGGTGCAGAACCCCGAGTGATTCTTTTCACACCTTTGGCATAGCTGCTTCTGATTGTTGTTGTTGTTGCGGTTATTATTGTTGTTGGGATGATTGTTGTAGTTGCTGTTGTTGTTGTTGTTGTTGTTGTTGGGCCGTTTGTTGTAGTTGCGATTGATGTTGCGATTGTTGGGATAATTGTTGCGATTATTGTTGTAATTGCTGTTGTTGTTGTATTGGTGATTCTTATCACCGTTTTCCTCCCACTTTCTTTTGACTTGCTTCACATTGGCCTCTTCAGCAGTCTGTTCTTTAATTCTTTCTTCAATCTGGTTCACTAGTTTGTGAGCCATTCTACATGCCTGTTGTATGGAGGCGGGCTCGTGTGAACTTATATCTTCTTGGATTCTTTCCGGTAATCCTTTCACAAACGCGTCGATCTTCTCTTCCTCATCTTCGAATGCTCCCGGACACAATAGGCACAATTCTGTGAATCGTCTTTCGTACGTGGTAATATCAAATCCTTGGGTTCTTAACCCTCTAAGTTCTATCTTGAGCTTATTGACCTCGGTTCTGGGACGGTACTTCTCGTTCATCAAGTGCTTGAATGCTGACCACGGTAGTGCGTACGCATTATCTTGTCCCACTTGCTCTAGATTGGTATTCCACCATGTTAACGCAGAACCTGTGAAGGTATGCGTAGCGTACTTCACTTTGTCCTCTTCAGTACACTTACTTATGGCAAACACCGATTCAACCTTCTCGGTCCACCGTTTCAATCCGATCGGTCCTTCGGTTCCATCAAATTCCAAAGGTTTGCAGGCAGTGAATTCTTTGTAGGTGCATCCTACACGATTTCCTGTACTGCTAGATCCAAGGTTATTGTTGGTATGTAGCGCAGCCTGTACTGCGGCTATGTTTGAAGCTAGAAAAGTACGGAATTCCTCTTCATTCATATTCACGGTGTGTCGAGTAGTCGGTGCCATTTCCTTCAAAATAGTTAAATGGAACAAGTTAAACATACAGAATATTAAGAGTAGTTAATAGTATTTCGTAGCATAATATGAACTCATTTATAAAAGCTTTTTCTTCATATTAGCGTTTTATAAGTTTAAATTCGGGTAGTACCTACCCGTTAAGTTCATACTTAGTAGCTAATATACAATTCAACTACTACAATTCTATATGAAAAACTGATTGTAATAATATTTCGCGTTCAAACTTTTATACAATATTTTACAAACTTACAATACCGCTTATTTTACATAAAGCATGAAATATAGCACACAATAACTTTGATACAAGATAGTTGTGAAGACAATTCTAGCTAGTACACAAGTCGTTCAGCAAAGGCAATAAAGACACGTAATTCATACGTCCAGAAACAAGTCATGCATTCTGGTTTTACTAGGACTACTTCCCATCCTTGGTCTTGTGCAACATAACCGTTATGGCCGTTGATAAGACAGCGTGTTGTAACGTCATCAAAGGGACGAGGGTTACGTAATGTCCAACAGTCCCGTAATAATCTAAAAACCTCATTTCTTACCCCAATTACCGACTCCGTCACTTGTGGAAACGTTTTGTTTAATAGTTGTAGCCCGATGTTCTTGTTCTCACTTTGGTGAGAAGCGAACATTACTAATCCGTAAGCATAACATGCTTCTTTATGTTGCATGTTAGCCGCTTTTTCTAAATCACGAAGTCCAATATTCGGATATATTGAGTCAAAATAATTTCTTAACCCGTTGCGTAAAATAGCATTTGGGTTCCCTGCAATATATGCGTCAAAGTAAACACATCGTAACTTATGGGTTTCCCAATGTGATATCCCCCATCTTTCAAACGAAAGTCTCTTATAAACCAAGACATTCTTGGAACGTTCTTCGAATGTCTTACAAACTGATCTCGCCTTAAATAGTTGTGCCGAAGAATTCTGGCCGACTCTAGACAAGATTTCATCAATCATGTCTCCGGGTAGGTCTCTTAAAATATTGGGTTGTCTATCCATTTTGTGTTTTTAAACTGTAAAATAGACAAGAGTTAGTTTCATAAAAAAATACTTATTAATACAAGCAATTTTTACATATATCATAAAGCATAAGAACACTATATTACATATATAACACCACACGAATACAACTATCTTATTCCGACTCGCTCATTTCTTCTTCTTCGGTTTTGGTTCGTTTTGCCAAGTTTCTAGGGATATATGATGTTCCCCTAATACGAGCCGTCGTTGTCCACATTGGTTTAGAAAAACATGGTGGTTTAGAGGTTCCCGGGTCATTGTTACAACTTAAGGACTTCGGGGGTTGACGATACATATAAAGTTCATCGGGGTTGGAATTAGATTTCTCTATTTTTATGCCCTTTCCCTTATTATTTTCTTTTGCCTTTTTAAATTCAGTTGGGGTAATTTCTATAACATCATCGGAATTCTCGTCGGAATCCGATTCATCGGAGAATTGGTAATCCTCCCAATATTTTGCTTCCTTGGCGGAAACACCATTGACCATAATTAACTTTGGTCGGTTGGTTGAGGATTTTCTTTTACTTAACCGTTTTATTATTTCCCCCACCGGTTCTATTTCTTCATCCGGTCCCGATTCTTCTTCCGGTTCCGATTCTTCTTCCGGTTCCGACTCTTCTTCCGGTTCCTCTTCAGGAACTTGTGAATCAGTCCACAAATCATTCCAATCTACATTTGACTCTTCATTATTATTAGGTGAGTCAATGGGACTTGTTCTAGAGGTAGACATCTATCACATAATATCAAACACGTTAAGAGATTAATATATCACATAATATTCATATGTTAAAAATATATAGTTTCCAACAAAAATGTTAAGCAATCATTTTTAAAGAAAACACGGTCGAAGTCCAGACTCACTAATGCATCCTAACAAACTCGATAAGATACACTAATGCAAATTTTCTGGTTCTCTAAGACCAACGCTCGGATACCAACTGAAATGTCCCGTTCTTATTGATTAAAAACGTTCCATATTAATTGATTTCATTGCGAGGTTTTGACCTCTATATGAGACGTTTTTCAAAGACTGCATTCATTTTTAAAACAAACCATAACCTTTATTTCATAAATAAAGGTTTAAAAAGCTTTACGTAGATTATCAAATAATGATAATCTAAAATATCCTGTTTACACACGACCATTACATAATGGTTTACAATACAAATATGTTACATCGAAATCAGTTTCTTGAATGCAGTTTTTACACAATATCATACAAACATGGACTCCAAATCTTGTCCTTATTTTAGTATGCAACAGCGGAAGCTCTTAATATTCACCTGAGAATAAACATGCTTTAAACGTCAACAAAAATGTTGGTGAGTTATAGGTTTAGCCTATATATATCAAATCATAATAATAGACCACAAGATTTCATATTTCAATACACATCCCATACATAGAGATAAAAATCATTCATATGGTGAACACCTGGTAACCGACATTAACAAGATGCATATATAAGAATATCCCCATCATTCCGGGACACCCTTCGGATATGATATAAATTTCGAAGTACTAAAGCATCCGGTACTTTGGATGGGGTTTGTTAGGCCCAATAGATCTATCTTTAGGATTCGCGTCAATTAGGGTGTCTGTTCCCTAATTCTTAGATTACCAGACTTAATAAAAAGGGGCATATTCGATTTCGATAATTCAACCATAGAATGTAGTTTCACGTACTTGTGTCTATTTTGTAAATCATTTATAAAACCTACATGTATTCTCATCCCAAAAATATTAGATTTTAAAAGTGGGACTATAACTCACTTTCACAGATTTTTACTTCGTCGGGAAGTAAGACTTGGCCACTGTTGATTCACGAACCTATAACAATATATACATATATATTAAAGTATGTTCAAAATATATTTACAACACTTTTAATATATTTTGATGTTTTAAGTTTATTAAGTCAGCTGTCCTCGTTAGTAACCTATAACTAGTTGTCCACAGTTAGATGTACAGAAATAAATAGATAAATATTATCTTGAATCAATCCACGACCCAGTGTATACGTATCTCAGTATTGATCACAACTCAAACTATATATATTTTGGAATCAACCTCAACCCTGTATAGCTAACTCCAACATTCACATATAGAGTGTCTATGGTTGTTCCGAAATATATATAGATGTGTCGACATGATAGGTCGAAACATTGTATACGTGTCTATGGTATCTCAAGATTACATAATATAAAATACAAGTTGATTAAGTTATGGTTGGAATAGATTTGTTACCAATTTTCACGTAGCTAAAATGAGAAAAATTATCCAATCTTGTTTTACCCATAACTTCTTCATTTTAAATCCGTTATGAGTGAATCAAATTGCTATGGTTTCATATTGAACTCTATTTTATGAATCTAAACAGAAAAAGTATAGGTTTATAGTCGGAAAAATAAGTTACAAGTCGTTTTTGTAAAGGTAGTCATTTCAGTCGAAAGAACGACGTCTAGATGACCATTTTAGAAAACATACTTCCACTTTGAGTTTAACCATAATTTTTGGATATAGTTTCATGTTCATAATAAAAATCATTTTCTCAGAATAACAACTTTTAAATCAAAGTTTATCATAGTTTTTAATTAACTAACCCAAAACAGCCCGCGGTGTTACTACGACGGCGTAAATCCGGTTTTACGGTGTTTTTCGTGTTTTCAGGTTTTAAATCATTAAGTTAGCATATCATATAGATATAGAACATGTGTTTAGTTGATTTTAAAAGTCAAGTTAGAAGGATTAACTTTTGTTTGCGAACAAGTTTAGAATTAACTAAACTATGTTCTAGTGATTACAAGTTTAAACCTTCGAATAAGATAGCTTTATATGTATGAATCGAATGATGTTATGAACATCATTACTACCTTAATTTCCTTGGATAAACCTACTGGAAAATAGAAAAATGGATCTAGCTTCAATGGATCCTTGGATGGCTCGAAGTTCTTGAAGCAGAATCATGACACGAAAACAAGTTCAAGTAAGATCATCACATGAAATAAGATTGTTATAGTTATAGAAATTGAACCAAAGTTTGAATATGATTATTACCTTGTATTAGAATGATAACCTACTGTAAGAAACAAAGATTTCTTGAGGTTGGATGATCACCTTGCAAGATTGGAAGTGAGCTAGCAAACTTGAAAGTATTCTTGATTTTATGAAACTAGAACTTTTGGAATTTATGAAGAACACTTAGAACTTGAAGATAGAACTTGAGAGAGATCAATTAGATGAAGAAAATTGAAGAATGAAAGTGTTTGTAGGTGTTTTTGGTCGTTGGTGTATGGATTAGATATAAAGGATATGTAATTTTGTTTTCATGTAAATAAGTCATGAATGATTACTCATATTTTTGTAATTTTATGAGATATTTCATGCTAGTTGCCAAATGATGGTTCCCACATGTGTTAGGTGACTCACATGGGCTGCTAAGAGCTGATCATTGGAGTGTATATACCAATAGTACATACATCTAAAAGCTGTGTATTGTACGAGTACGAATACGGGTGCATACGAGTAGAATTGTTGATGAAACTGAACGAGGATGTAATTGTAAGCATTTTTGTTAAGTAGAAGTATTTTGATAAGTGTATTGAAGTCTTTCAAAAGTGTATAAATACATATTAAAACACTACATGTATATACATTTTAACTGAGTCGTTAAGTCATCGTTAGTCGTTACATGTAAGTGTTGTTTTGAAACCTTTAGGTTAACGATCTTGTTAAATGTTGTTAACCCAATGTTTATAATATCAAATGAGATTTTAAATTATTATATTATCATGATATTATCATGTATGAATATCTCTTAATATGATATATATACATTAAATGTCTTTACAACGATAATCGTTACATATATGTCTCGTTTAAAAATCATTAAGTTAGTAGTCTTGTTTTTACATATGTAGTTCATTGTTAATATACTTTATGATATGTTTTCTTATCATAGTATCATGTTAACTATATATATATATATATATATATATATATATATCCATATATATGTCATCATATAGTTTTTACAAGTTTTAACGTTCGTGAATCACCGATCAACTTGGGTGGTCAATTGTCTATATGAAACATATTTCAATTAATCAAGTCTTAACAAGTTTGATTGCTTAACATGTTGGAAACATTTAATCATGTAAATATCAATCTCAATTAATATATATAAACATGGAAAAGTTCGGGTCACTACACCTTTGATCAACAATTAATTCACACCAATTCGTAGAGGGCGATGCGAATTACACTTTTCGTTTTCAAAGCTTGAGCTAAAAATTAATTTTGAGTGATGCTAGGGTTGATGGTGGTCGACGGTTTGGGAGAGGGAGGAGGAGCCAAAAATCGACTGTTTGTGTTTAGGGATGATACAGTGTTTTTAGGTTTAGGTTAGTCTTAAATACTAGGGCCTAATGTCACTAGTTAATACATAAGTCCAACATGTTAGCCCAAATCAAGAATTAAAGGGGTGGAGTAAGGCCATTTGGCGATTGGCCCAAGAGGAGTGTTCCCGGGCTCATGTTTTGCAAAAGCATGTATTCGTGGATCGTTTCAAGTGCCGTTTAAACGTACCGAAGGCCCAAAACGCTAAACCGGTCGTTAAAACGCAACCAAACATTTAATTTATTAAAATCTCAAATAAATTAAATATTTTCAAAAGTTAATAATTATTAAAATAAACTCGAGCGTTTTGTTACTCGAAAAGTAATTATCCAAACCGTATCATTTTTATCGTATTTATTTATCCGAAATATATTTATCATTTAATATTAACCCATATTAATTATCATAACCCTCCAAGGATCAAGTATGTATTTAATACACTTAAACACATAAAAAGTCAAATAATCGCCGTTAAATCAACTAACCGACAGTTAACGGAAATGACGAAAAAAGCATGGTTGTTACAGTCATGCTTTAACAAAAATAATAATATGATAAAAATTCAAAACGTTTATAAACAACATTAAAATGAATAAAATATCAATTTCGTCATTCCGACGAACTCTAATGGCAAAACACCTTTTGGGAGTCTTAATACTTGTTCTCTCTTTGGGTGATCTTAGGAATTTCAGCACAATCTAAAACCGAAAATCATGTGCCTTTAAATAGACGGTGCATATTAATGAGTTGAAATTTGTACTTAGTGAAGTGACATTAGATTCAAAATTATATGCGTTATACATAATTACAATGTGAGAGAAATAATAGGCCTTAAAACTATTTAGACCATGCTAACTCATGCTTTAAGAAAAACTATAATATGATAGAATTTCAAAATGTTTAAAAAGAACGTTAAAATAAATACAATATTATTTTCGGCATCTAGACGAACTCTAATCGGAAGACACCTTCAGGGAGTCTTGCTCCTTGTTCTCTCTTAGGGTAATCTTATGAATTTCAGCACAATCTGAAACAAAAAACCATGCGCCGCCAAAAGATAATACATTTGGCGGTGCTTATTAATGAGTTAAAATATGTACTTAGTGAAGTGATATTAGTTTCAAAATTATATGCGTTATACAAAATTACAATGTGAGAGAAAATAATAGGCCTTAAAACTATTTATACCATGCTATTTCATGCTTTAACAAAAATAATAATATGATAAGAATTCAAAATGTTTAAAAAGATTTTTAAAATAAATACAATGTCATTTTCTTCATCCAGATGAACTCTAATAGGAAGACACCTTCAGGGATTCTTGCTCCTTGTTCTCTTTTAGGGTTATCTTAGGAATTTCAGTACAATCTAAAATCGAAAATCATGTGTCGCCAAATGATACTACATTTTGCAGCGCATATTAATTAGATAAAATTTGTACTTAATGAAGTGATATTAGTTTCAAAATTATATACATTATACATAATTACAATGTGAGAGAAATAATAGGCCTTAAAACTATTTATACCATGCTAAGTTATGCTTTAACAAAAATAATAATATGATAGAAATTCAAAACATTTATAAACAACACTAAAATGAATAGAATATCATTTTCGTCATTCAGACAAACTCTAATGGCAAAACACCTCTAGGGAGTCTTGCTACTTGTTCTCACTTAGGGTGATCTTAGAAATTTCAGCATAATCTGAAACCGAAAATCATGCGCCGCTAAATGATACTACATTTGGCGGCTCATATTAATGACTTAAAATTGTACTTAGTGAAGTGTTATTAATTTCAAATTTATATGCGTTATACATAACTACAATGTGAGAGAAATAATTGGTCTTAAAACTATTTATATCATGCTAAGTCGTGCTTTAACAAAAATAATATTATGATAGAAATTCAAAACGTTTAAAAAGAACATTAAAATGAATAAAATATCATTTTCATCATCTAGACAAACTCTAATGTAAAGACACCTTCAGGGAGTCTTACTCCTTCTTCTCTTTTAGGGTGATCTTAGGAATTTAGCACAACCTGAACATCAAGCTCCACCAAATGATACTATATTTGGCGGCGCATATTAATGAGTAAAATTTTTTACTTAGTGAAGTGATATAAGTTTCAAAATTATACGCGTTATACTTAATTATAATTTGAGAGAAATAATAGGTCTTAAAACTATTTATACCATGCTAAGTCATGCTTTAACAAAAATAATAATATAATAGAAATTCAATCCACTCAAAAAGAACATTAAAACGAATAAAATGTTAATTTCGTCATCTAGATGAATTCTAATAGGAAGACACCTTCAGGGAGTCTTGCCCCTTGTTCTTTATTAGGATGATCTTAGAAATTTTAACACAATCTGAAACTGAAAATCAAGCGCCACAAAATGATACTACATTTTGCGGCGCATATTAATGAATTAAAATTTGTACTTTGTGAAGTGATATTAGTTTCAAAATTATATGCGTTATACATAATTACAATGTGAGAGAAATCATATGCCTTAAAACTATTTATATCATTGCTAAGTCATGAATAAACAAAAATAATAATATGATAGAAATTCCAACCGTTTAAAAAGAACATTAAAATGAATAATTAATAAAACATCATTTTTGTCATCTTGACGAACTCTAATGGCAAGACACTTTCATGGAGTCTTGCTCATTGTTCTCTTTTAAAGTGGTCTTAGGAATTTCAACACAACCTGAAACCGAAAATCATGTGCCTTTAAATGGGCGGTGCATATTAATGAGTTAAAATTTGTACTTAATGAAGTGACATTAGTTTTAAAATTATATGCGTTATACATAATTACAATGTGAGAGAAATAATAGGCCTTAAAACTATTTAGACCATGCTAACTCATGCTTTAAGAAAAATAATAATATGATAGAATTTCAAAACGTTTAGAATGAACATTAAAATAAATACAATATAATTTTCGGCATCTAGACGAACTCTAATCGGAAGACACCTTCAGGGAGTTCCTTGTTCTCTTTTAGGGTAATCTTACGAATTTCAACACAATCTGAAACCAAAAATCATGCGCCGCCAAATGATACTACATTTAACAGCTCATGTTAATGAGTTAAAATATGTACTTAGTGAAGTGATATTAGTTTCAAAATTATATGCGTTATACATAATTACAATGTGAGAGAAATAACAGGCCTTAAAACTATTTATACCATGCTATTTCATGCTTTAACAAAAATAATAATATGATAAAAATTCAAAACATTTAAAAAGATTTTTAAAATAAATACAATGTCATTTTCTTCATCCAGACGAACTCTAATAGGAAGACACCTTCAGGGATTCTTGCTCCTTGTTCTCTTTTAGGGTGATCTTAGGACTTTTAGCACAATCTAAAATCGAAAATCATGCACCGCCAAATGATACTACATTTTACGGCGCATATTAATTAGATAAAAGTTGTACTTAGTGAAGTGATATTAGTTTCAAAATTATATACATTATACATAATTACAATGTGAGAGAAATAATAGGACTTAAAACTATATATACCATGCTAAGTCATGCTTTAACATAAATAATAATATGATAGAAATTTAAAACATTTATAAACATTAAAATGAATATAATATCATTTTCGTCATTCAGACGAACTCTAATGGCAAAACACCTTTAGGGAGTCTTGCTAATTGTTCTCTCTTAGGGTGATCTTTGGAATTTCAGCATAATCTGAAACCGAAAATCATGCGCCGCCAGATGATACTACATTTGGCGTCGCATATTAATGACTTAAAATTGTACTTAGTGAAGTGATATTAGTTTCAAAATTATATGCGTTATACATAACTACAAGGTGAGAGAAATAATAGGCCTTAAAACTAATTATACCATGCTAAGTCGTGCTTTAACAAAAATAATATTATGATAGAAATTCAAAACGTTTAAAAAGAACATTAAAATGTATAAAATATCATTTTTTTCATCTAGACGAACTTTAATGGCAATACACTTTCAGGGAGTGTTACTCCTTGTTCTCTTTTAGGGTAATCTTAGGAATTTAGCACAACCTGAACATCAAGCGTCACAAAATGATACTACATTTGGCGGCGCATATTAATGAGTTAAAATTTTTACTTAGTGAAGTGATTTGGTTTTAAAATTATATGCGTTATACATAATTACAATGTGAGAGAAATAATAGGTCGTAAAACTATTTATATCATGCTAAGTCATGCTTTAACAAAAATAATAATATAATAGAAATTCAATCCGCTCAAAAAGAAAATTAAAATGAATAAAATGTTATTTTCGTCATATAGATGAACTCTAATAGCAAGACACCTTCAGGAATTCTTGCTCTTTGTTCTTTTTTAGGGTGATCTTAGGAATTTTAACACAATCTAAAACTGAAAATCAAGCGCCACAAAATGATACTACATTTGGTGGCGCATATTAATGAGTTAAAATTTGTACTTTGTGAAGTGATATTAGTTTCAAAATTATATGTGTTATACATAATTACAATGTGAGAGAAATCTTAGGCCTTAAAACTATTTATATCATTGCTAAGTCAAGCTTTAACAAAAATAATAATATGATTGAAATTCAAAACGTTTAAAAAGAACATTAAAATGAATAATTAATAAAATATCATTTTTGTCATCTAGACGAACTCTAACGGCAAGACACCTTCAGGGAGCCTTGCTCATTGTTCTCTTTTAGGGTGGTCTTACGAATTTCAACACAATCTGAAACCGAAAATCATGTGCCTTTAAGTGGGCGGTGCATATTAATGAGTTAAAATTTGCACTTAGTGAATGACATTATGTAATACCCCGTCAGAATCCACTAACGGCGTATTAACTCTAGTCCCAATGCTTGGCTCGACTTCTACATAACAACAATATTCTACAGCGGAAGCAACTAATACCTGAGATAAAACATTCAAAACGGATCAACATAAAGTTGAGTGAATCTACAGGTTTGAGTAATTAGTTCTCGTATGTTTCATAAAACAGTTTCCATAAATCGTTGTCGAAAATCAGTTCTTAAAATCGTTTATCAGAATAAACCACTAAGGTTTAATCTCCAAAGTTTGCATATAGCAAATGCTAAGTAATAAACTATTTGTAAGATGTCAAGTTTCAACTGTGAGTAACATCAAAAAGTTCTTTTTGTTTCATCTGTTTGTAGACATTACCATGTCTAGTTTCAAGTATGTAAACATCATGTTTAAGTAACATTCATCGTAAGTTAGGCCACGAGATTTCTGAAAAGCTTCGTAAAAGTATACACTTATCATGAGCACTTAATTATAAAGCTTTAACCTTTGCGTATAGCCGAGCTACACGTCTTCAGTTTACCCTATCTAAGCGATACACCGATCAAGTGTACGAGTAACAACAAAATAAGCACCAGTTATGTTGCGGTGAGGTTTGTCAAACCTAACGGTACCGTCCCTATAAGTCGAGCTTACTAAAAGTAATTAATATAATCAAACTAAGGGATTTTTGATCTGAACTCATATGTATATTCTGGTAAGTTACTCGTGCCTAATATGTAAAATTGTAAAAACATTTTAAGAAATAGTTTCAAAAGCAGCATGTATCTCATCCCAAAAATGTTAATGAAAAAGGGACTGTAGACTCACCTTTGCAAAAGCACTTGAAATATCTTAGCAAAATGTACTGTAGTCGAACAATCTCGACCGAACAACGCAACCTAATCATGTAAGTCATCTTATGCATACACTTATAGGTCATACTATGTCAACTCATAGTGTACGCAAAGTCCTAGTGCTCATACTGACTCAACGAACAAGTAAAAGTTAACTAATCCAAGCAAGTCAACTAAAGTCAAACCAAAAGTCAACTCGGTCAAAGTGGTCAACTAAAGTCAAACATCTCAGTAGGTCATGCAAACATGGTCAAAATGTCAAACCTAGGTCAAGTAACACTTTACAACTCATAGTTAAGCAAATTGCACATTCGCAGTTTAAAGCATGCCTTTAAATTACGTACATCGTAGAAAGATACAACTATAGCTCATAGCACATAACTCATAAAATTATGACCAACTACAGATCACAACTAGACTTAAAATAAATTCCAAAAAGTCTGGCCAAAGCCTCATGCAACATTTAAATGTCAAAAATCAGAAGAGGTCTAGTTATGGTTTACTAAATCAGTTTCGGCACGCGCATCAGTTTTGAAATATTTCTCAGAAACTATAGAAAATATATTTTAATGAACGGCCAATTGGAGTCATCTCAAAACATCCCAAAATTGTAGTGATAAAATAATCAAAGACATCTCTTTAGCCAATTCGTACAGTTTAATCAATCTTTACAGACATTCCAGTTTTAAATAGCAAACAGACATGTCACTTAGATGAGCATATATCTCATGGCAAATAACGTTCTCGCAAGTTCTCATACAAATGAAACACATCAAGTAACATATAAAATAACATATTCCAGAAGATAAAAGTCTCAATCAACTTCTAGTTCACTCTAGAGATTTTCTTTCACATTCGAAAACAGATTCAGCTCACTTAACAACTCGAATCTTTGTTTTGACATAACGGAAGCATTACGAAAGCGTTTAACGTAAATCTTAAGTCTAACATGCATGATTTTTTGCAAGGAATAAAATAGTACACTTTTCATTAACTAAATCACAAAGCATACAAGTCAGAAAATTCGGATATCATGTAAACCCTAACAAAAACTTCGATTAAGCATATCTTGAGCATACGATAGCAAAATCAAGGAAAATCAAAGTCCAAACTCAATAGTTTTTCAATAACTTTCCATCTATACACATTATATGATCAGTAAAAAGTCATTTTTATCAGATCATTAAAATACAAATTCATTTTTCATGCAAACAACATCAATCGAGCAATTAAACGATAAATGATAACACAAGACATCATTAATTGAGAACTAGACTTGATTACACTATAAAATTGAATAAAAATCAGATCTAAAATAATTAGGGTTATCAATTATACCTCTAGAGAACAATTAACTTATATCAATTTGACGATCAAGGCTATCACTTTCGTGTAGAACGCAGGAGCAAATAATCAAAATTGAAGGGAGGATGATGATGATGATGATGAAGTCGACGATGGGAGGGTGTTGGGGACTGATTTGAGTCATGGATTTAGGGTTAGAGTGAAAGAGTTGGGATTAATTGCCTTTTTATACTAATTCCTTAATTAGGTTAGGGCTTAAATCACTAGTTAGCAACATGGGCTCAATTTAATCACATAAATGGGTGGGGTTAGGGGAATTTCGGCCATAAGAGTCCAAGAGGGTCCAAGAGGGAGTTCATAGCCTTGTATTGACTAGTTGATGCATTCCTTGTGTAGCCCGTTAGGTGTCGTTAGCCGAAAATGCAAACCGAAACGTTAAACGTCAATTTCTCGCGTTTTTAATCTATATAAATTCTAATAAATTGGAAGTACTTTTAAAACATAATAATTATATAAAATAATTATTAAAATTAAATTAAATAATGCTTTGGCTTGCTAGTATGCTAAGTGTGGTTCGTTTCTAGTTGCCGTTAACCGTACCGGGTTCCCGGAACGTTAACCGGTCGTTAAAATGCATCCCACCAAGTTTAATTCATTACATATATAATAAATTAAATATGTTTTTCTTAAATTTAATAATTATTAAAAATAATTATTTTATCGTTTAACTAAGTTCCATAAACTGAAAAGTTTTCTAGGCGATTTTCTTAATCGTAACGTTTTCTAGTTATTTCGCTAACCGAAATAAGTTCATAAATTAATATAACATATTAATTTAAGTAATCCACTAAGATCAAGTATGAATTTAATACTATTAAATATACAAAGTGTAAGTAATCACCGTTAAATATTTAACGAACAAGTAACGATAGTAAACGGAAAAAGTCGGGTTGTTACATTACCCACCTGTTATGTAAAATTTCATCTTGAAATTTTAGTGCACGTCCGCCGTAGCCATATCCTCAGAAAACAATTGCGGATGTCTTTGTTGCATCTTCTCTTCACGCTCCTACGTGAATTCTGGTCCTCTACGGGCGTTCCTCCGATCTTTTACAATCGGTATGTTGCTCTGCTTTATACGTTTGACCTTACGGTCCGTAATTTCAATAGGTTCCTCTAGGAAATGAAGTCTACTATCAACTTGTATCTTTTCCAAAGGAATTATTTGATTCTCGTCGGTCAAGCTCTTCTTCAAGTTCGACACATGAAACGTGGCATGAATTTTGCTGGGTTCCTAAGGTAGATTCAATCTGTAGCTTACGGGTCTAATTTGTTCAGTGATCTCAAAGGGTCCAATGTACCTTGGACTCAACTTACCTCGTTTCTAAAACGTAATACACTTTCTCCCGTATAGCATCTCGAAAGGTGCAACTTTTATGTTCGTGTGATAACTATTGTTATAGAAAAATTCCGCTAACGGTAGATGTCTATCCCATCCAATTCCAATCAGTTTGTGGGTGATATGTTGTACTCATGTCTAAACGGGTTCCCATGGTATCTTGCAAAGCTTACCAGAATCTAGATGTAAATTTGTTGTCTCTGTCGAAAATAATGGATATCGTCACTCCATGTCGAGAAACTACCTCCTTTATGTAGATTTGTGCTAACTTCTCCATCTTATCCCCGTTTCCTTAATCGGTAGAAAATGAGCTAACTTTGTGAGACGATCAATGATAACCCAAATCGTATCATAACCTCCCACAGTCTTGGGTAACTTAGTGATGAAATCCATAGTAATACATTCCCATTTCCACTGGGAAATCTCTAGCTGTGTCAGCAGTCCTGATGGTTTCTGATGTTCTGTTTTTACCTTAGCATACGTTGAGAACTTACTAACATAGGTTTCTATAACTGCTTTCATATTAGGCCACCAATACAGTGCCATAAGATCTTGGTAGATCTTGTTGGATCTAGGGTGAATAGAATACCTCGTCTTGTGTGCTTCATCTAGCACTAGTTCCCTTAATCCACCAAACTTCGGTACCCAAATTCTATCTATGAAATATCGAGTTCCATCTTCTTGAACATCGAATTTCTTATCCATTCCTCTGAGTGACTCAATATCAACGTTATCTTCTTTTAATGCCTCTAGCTGTGCATCGTGTATCTGAGAAGTAAGATTCGTTCGGACAGTCATGTTCAATGTTCTAACTTGGATAGGTTTAACCTTATCCTTCCTACTTAAGGCATCTGCAACTACATTAGCCTTGCCAGGATGATAGCAAATGTCACAGTCGTAGTCCTTCAATAGCTCTATCCAACGTCTCTGCCTCATATTAAGCTGTTTCTGGTCAAAGATATGTTGCAAACTCTTATGATCCGTGAAAACAGTAAACTTAGTACCATACAAGTAATGGCTCCACATCTTCAGTGCAAAGACCACAGCACCAAGTTCCAAATCATGAGTCGTATAGTTCTGTTCGTGTATCTTTAGTTGTCGTGATCCGTAAGCAATCACTTTCTTCCGTTGCATCAACACGCAACCAAAACCCTGTCGTGAAGCATCACAATAATCACGAAGTCCTCGATTCCTTCGGGCTAAGGCAAAATTAGGGCAGCAGTTATTTTCTCTGTTTTTAAACAACTGAAATGCGGACTCATGCAGCTCAGTCCATTCATACTTCTTACCCCTGTGAGTCATTGTTGTCAATGGCCGGGCAATATTAGCAAATTCCTCAATGAATCTTCTATAATAACCGGCAAGACCTAAGAATTTCCGAACATGTATTGGTGACTTAGGAGTCTCCCACTTCTTGACCGTTTCTATCTTCGCAGTATCAATGTGAATACCATTGACACCTACGATATGACCCAAAAATTGAACTTCATGTAATCAAAAGTCACACTTTGAAAACTTCGCATACATCTGCTCCTTCCTGAGCATCTCTAGTATTAAACGGAGATGTTGTTCATGTTCTTCCTCGTTCTTTGAATATACCAGAATATCATCAATAAACACAATAACAAACTTGTCCAGATATGACTTACACACACGGTTCATGAAATCCATGAACACTGCCGGTGCGTCCGTCAATCGAAACGGCATTACGGTAAATTCATGATGTCTATAGCGTGTTTTAAACGTTGTCTTCGGTATATCTGTCTCTTTTACTCTCATCTGATGGTAACCTGACCTCAGATCAATCTTAGAGTAACATCCAGATCCTTACAACTGATCTAACAGATCATTGATTCTCCGTAGCGGGTATCTATTCTTGATACAAGGTTTCATAGATCTATCCTTTTTCCTGATAAAGATAACAGGTGCTCTCTATGGTGAAGAGCTCGGTTGAATGAATCCCTTTTCTAAAAGCTCTTGTAGTTGACTAGACAACTCTTGCAATTATGGGGGTGCAAGTCTATACGGTGCACGTGCTACAGGCGCCAATCCCAGCATTAAGTCAATTTGAAATTCTACATCTCTATGCGGTGGAAGACATGGAAATTCTCACGGAAGGACCTTAAGGAAAATTTCTAACGGTTGGGACATCTTCAGGTCTCTTAACTACTGATTCAACTTTGCTCACATGTGCCAGAATTGCGAGACATCCTTATCCCATGTATTTCTGGATCTTTGAGAAATTAAAGTAACGCAACGGTGTACTGATCTTCTCTCTGTATACCATCATTGATTCTTCTTCGGTAAAAGGAATTCGAATGGCCTTCTGGTTGCAACAGCCTCTGTTGTGTCGTCAGATAACCAGTCCATTCAAACCACAAGGTCAAATAAAGAAATATGGTAGTCCAAGTAAAATAATTTAACTCCAAACATCACTAAAGTAGATTTTTATTGTAATGGCTCGCTAATCATCGAAAAAAGTAATGTTCGGTCCAAAAAGTTGTTATGAGCTTAACAGTATGGATCTTAGCTTATAATTTGCAAAGGATTAGGAGCAATCATCGATTAAAGTTTAGCGTGAGTTTCGGGTGAAAGACGTTTACGATGGGAGTATACAATCAAACTTCTTAAAATAGGACATCCTTAAATCAAAATGACATCATTCTTGATGCGTTTTATTCCCAGTTGATATTTCTATAGGGTTCACGTTGTCTAAGGCAGATATTAAATTCCAAATGTTGTGATAGAATTCTCTAGCGATAAAGTTTCTATCGGCACCGGTGTTGACAGTATTTAAAGATTATGATTGATGAGTAAGAACGAACTCGTGACGAACTTCACTGAAGTTAAGGTTGAGAGCATGGTGAGTTATCCGACTTGTCCCGCATCGGTGGGGAAGAAGAACGAAATACCCTTTATGAGGGAAGGTGTGAATACCTCTTCCGGTAGACTAGTATTGAAAAGCAAAATCGTGAAGCCGCGGGTGGCTGAATGATAAGTAAGTTGAAAGTCAAGTAGACAATATCTACTATAGATTACGTGAGCTGTTACAGGGAGTCCATCCTCTAAAGATATATCAGAAATGAGTCATGATGCATAATATCTAGTAGTGAATCGTAGAGGTGCTAGTAGTGATGAGTAGTATTTAGTAGTCGTAAGTAGCAATGGGTGGCATCAAGTAGTAACTAGTAATGATAAGCAGTGAGAAAGTAGTGATCAGTCGTGTCTAGCAGTGAGATGCGACGTTGTGTAGTAGTTAGCAACGATAAGTAGTAAGGAGTAGTAGTATGAGATGATAAGTATGTTCCAAGCAGTGTCTTCGTAGTGCCAAGTAATGATCGGTGGTGACGAACAGTGTCTAGTAGTGACGAGTTGTGACATGATTTCACGCTCCTTATAGGTTATAATAACAAATAATGCGCACAGTGTAACTTTCTACTCATGTATGAGATTATACGGTTTGTGTTCTAACGGTATTTATCCAAATAACCTACTTGACTCGCTCCCAATTCCTTATTTTGCAATGTCAGAACTTCTATATGAGTTACCGTAATGTAATCCCGGTCATTACATTACGCTATCTCACATATCCATTCGACATTACTCCATAGGTTCAAGATAGCGTAGTCAACTTAATTCTCTTAAGTGTCGCGTCATGTGTACGTATGTGATTTGTGATATCATATATCTAGTCCAAGTCTATATCATTATGTGTATAGATGTGTATATGCACGTGATATATAATATGTGGCCCTACGTATAGCATAGTTGAGCAAAAAGTGCAAGCATGGCGTATAACAGTCATTCTAAGTACATGGCTATAGACTTGACCCACTAATGCGCCCTACTGTTAGACACACTAATGTATCCTAGTTCCCTATAGCCAAAGCTCTGATACCAAATGTAATATCCCGTCAGAATCTACTAATGGCGTATTAACTCTAGTCCCAATGTTTGGCTTGACTTCTACATAACAACAATGTTCTACTGCGGAAGCAACTAATACCTAAGATAAAACATGCAAAACGGATCAACATAAAGTTAAGTGAATCTATAGGTTTGAGTAATTAGTTCTCATATGTTTCAAAACACAGTTTCCATAAATCGTTTGTCGCAAATCAGTTCTTAAAATCGTTTATCAGAATAAACCACTAAGGTTTAATCTCAAAAGATTGCATATAGCAAATGCTAAGTAATAAACTGTTTGTAAGATGTCAAGTTTCAACTGTGAGTGACATCAAAAAGTTCTTTTTGTTTCATATGTTTGTAGGTATTACCATGTCTAGTTTCAAGTTTGTAAACATCATGTTTAAGTAACATTCATCGTAAGTTAGGCCACGAGATTTCTGAAAAGCTTCATAAAAGTATACACTTATCATGAGCACTTGATTATAAAGCTTTAACCTTTGCGTATAGTCGAGCTACACGTCTTCAGTTTACCCTATCTAAGCGATACACCGAAGAAGTGTACGAGTAACAACAAAATAAGCACCAGTTATGTTACGGTGATGTTTGTCAAACCTAACAGTACCGTCCCTATAAGTCGAGCTTACTAAAAGTAATTAATATAATCAAGCTAAGGGATTTTTTATCTTGAAGCGACCCGTCCTAATCCATCTGGACGAATACATTATATTTGGTTACATCGCGAGGTACTTGACCTCTATATGATACATTTTTCAAACATTGTATTCGTTTTTAAAAGACAAACTTTCTTTACATCAAAAGTTGACGGCATGCATACCATTTCATAATATATCCAACTATAAATGACTTAATAATATTCTTGATGAACTCAATGTCTCGAATGCAACGTCTTTTGAAATACGTCATGAATGACTCCAACTAATATCTCTAAAATGAGCGAATGCACATCGGAAGATTTCTTTTATACCTGAGAATAAACATGCTTTCAAGTGTCAACCAAAAGGTTGGTGAGTTCATAAGTTTATCGTTATCAATCATTTCCATAATTTTTAATAGACCACAAGATTTCAATTTTTCCATAAATATACATCTCATATCAGGCATTTCGCAAACTGCATAGAGATAAAAATCATTCATATGGTGAACACTGTAGTGACCCGAACTTTTCCATGTTTATATATATTAATTGAGATTGATATTTACATGATTAAATGTTTCTAACATGTTAAGCAATCAAACTTGTTAAGACTTGATTAATTGAAATATGTTTCATATAGACAATTGACCACCCAAGTTGACCGGCGATTCACGAACGTTAAAACTTGTAAAAACGATATGACGATATATATATGGATATACATATGGTTAACATGAGATTATGATAAGTAAGTATCTCCATAAGTATATTAATAATGAGTTATATACATATAAACAAGACTACTAACTTAAGGATTTCGAAACGAGACATATATGTAACGATTATCGTTGTAACGACATTTAAATGTATATATATCATATTAAGATATATTAATATATCATAATATCATGATAATATAATAATTTAACATCTCATTAGATATAATAAACAATGGGTTAACAACATTAATTGAGATCGTTAACTTAAAGGTTTCAAAACAACACTTACATGTAACGACTAACGATGACTTAACGACTCAGTTAAAATGTATATACATGTAATGTATTTAGATGTATTAAAATACTTTTGGAAGACTTCAAGACATATATCAAAACACTCATACTTAACGAAAATGGTTACAGTTACTTCTCCATTCTTTTCTTTCATCAAGAATTCTAGTCGTATTCTTACCCGTATTATACACAGCTTCAAAACGTACTTACTATGAGTATATACCAATAGGAACTAGCATGGGATTTCACTCTTGATTATGTCATGTATGACTAATCAATTTTAACTTCTACCATGAGCTAGTCAACTAACTAGAACTCCTTTTAACCCCACTCACCACTCACCAATTACCACTCATCATTCACTCCATTTCACTTCCAATTCTCTTTCTAATTCTCTCTCAACACACCCACACTATTATGAACGTATTTTTCCAGTAGTTAATCATCATATTCATCAAAAATCACTTCAAGAATCAAGCTATAATCATCATAGGAAGAACACTTCAAGAACACTTCAAAAATCCCTTCAAGTTTACTAATTTACTTCCAAGCTTTCTAATCCATTCCAAGTAATCATCTAAGATCAAGAAACCTTTGTTATATTCAGTAGGTTATCTTTCTTATTCAAGGTAATATTCATATTCAAACTTTGATTCAATTTCTATAACTATAAACTATCTTAATTCGAGTAAAAATCTTACTTGAACTTGTTTTTGTGTCATGATCCTACTTCAAGAACTTTCAAGCCATCCAAGATCCTTTGAAGCTAGATCATTTCTTGTCACTTTCAGTAGGTTTACCTACTAAACTTGAGGTAGTAATGATGTTCATAACATCATTCGATTCATATATATAAAACTATCTTATTCGAAGGTTTAAACTCGTAATCACTAGAACATAGTTTAGTTAATTCTAAACTTGTTCGCAAATAAAAGTTAATCCTTCTAACTTGACTTTTAAAATTAACTAAACACATGTTCTATATCTATATGATATGCTAACTTAATGATTTAAAACCTGGAAACACGAAAAACACCGTAAAACCGGATTTACGCCGTCGTAGTAACACCGCGGGCTGTTTTGGGTTAGTTAATTAAAAACTATGATAAACTTTGATTTAAAAGTTGTTATTCTGAGAAAATGATTTTTATTATGAACATGAAACTATATCCAAAAATTATGGTTAAACTCAAAGTGGAAGTATGTTTTCTAAAATGGTCATCTAGACGTCGTTCTTTCGACTGAAATGACTACCTTTACAAAAACGACTTGTAACTTATTTTTCCGACTATAAACCTATGCTTTTCTGTTTAGATTCATAAAATAGAGTTCAATATGAAACCATAGCAATTTGATTCACTCAAAACGGATTTAAAATGAAGAAGTTATGGGTAAAACAAGATTGGATAATTTTTCTCATTTTAGCTACGTGAAAATTGGTAACAAATCTATTCCAACCATAACTTAATCAACTTGTATTGTATATTATGTAATCTTGAGATACCATAGACACGTATACAATGTTTCGACCTATCATGTCGACACATCTATATATATTTCGGAACAACCATAGACACTCTATATGTGAATGTTGGAGTTAGCTATACAGGGTTGAGGTTGATTCCAAAATATATATAGTTTGAGTTGTGATCAATACTGAGATACGTATACACTGGGTCGTGGATTGATTCAAGATAATATTTATCGATTTATTTCTGTACATCTAACTGTGGACAACTAGTTGTAGGTTACTAACGAGGACAGCTGACTTAATAAACTTAAAACATCAAAATATATTAAAAGTGTTGTAAATATATTTTAAACATACTTTGATATATATGTATATATTGTTATAGGATCGTGAATCAACCAGTGGCCAAGTCTTACTTCCCGACGAAGTAAAAATCTGTGAAAGTGAGTTATAGTCCCACTTTTAAAATCTAATATTTTTGGGATGAGAATACATGCAGGTTTTATAAATGATTTACAAAATAGACACAAGTAAGTGAAACTACATTCTATGGTTGAATTGAATTATCGAAATCGAATATGCCCCTTTTTATTAAGTCTGGTAATCTAAGAATTAGGGAACATACACCCTAATTGACGCGAATCCTAAAGATAGATCTATTGGGCCTAACAAACCCCATCCAAAGTACCGGATGCTTTAGTACTTCGAAATTTATATCATATCCGAAGGGTGTCCCGGAATGATGGGGATATTCTTATATATGCATCTTGTTAATGTCGGTTACCAGGTGTTCACCATATGAATGATTTTTATCTCTATGTATGGGATGTGTATTGAAATATGAAATCTTGTGGTCTATTATTATGATTTGATATATATAGGCTAAACCTATAACTCACCAACATTTTTGTTGACGTTTTAAGCATGTTTATTCTCAGGTGATTATTAAGAGCTTCCGCTGTCGCATACTTAAATAAGGACGAGATTTGGAGTCCATGCTTGTATGATATTGTGTAAAAACTGCATTCAAGAAACTTATTTTGTTGTAACATATTTGTATTGTAAACCATTATGTAATGGTCGTGTGTAAACAGGATATTTTAGATTATCATTATTTGATAATCTACGTAAAGCTTTTTAAACCTTTATTGATGAAATAAAGGTTATGGTTTGTTTTAAAATGAATGCAGTCTTTGAAAAACGTCTCATATAGAGGTCAAAACCTCGCAACGAAATCAATTAATATGGAACGTTTTTAATCAATAAGAACGGGACATTTCAGTTGGTATCCGAGCGTTGGTCTTAGAGAACCAGAAAATTTTCATTAGTGTGTCTTATCGAGTTTGTTAGGATGCATTAGTGAGTCTGGACTTCGACCGTGTTTTCTTTAAAAATGATTGCTTAACATTTTTGTTGGAAACTATATATTTTTAACATATGAATATTATGTGATATAATAATCTCTTAACGTGTTTGATATTATGTGATAGATGTATACCTCTAGAACAAGTCCCATTGACTCACCTAATAATAATGAAGAGTCAAATGTAAATTGGAATGATTCGTGGACTGATTCACAAGTTCCCGAAGAGGAACCGGAAGAAGAGTCGGAACCGGAAGAAGAATCGGATCCGGAAGAAGAATCGGAACCGGAAGAAGAAATAGAACCGGTGGGGGAAATAATAAAACGGTTAAGTAAAAGAAAATCCTCAACCAACCGACCAAGGTTAATTATGGTCAATGGTGTTTCCGCCAAGGAAGCAAAATATTGGGAGGATTACCAATTCTCCGATGAATCGGATTCCGACGAGAATTCCGATGATGTTATAGAAATTACCCCAACTGAATTTAAAAAGGCAAAAGAAAATAATAAGGGAAAGGGCATAAAAATAGAGAAATCTAATTCCAACCCCGATGAACTTTATATGTATCGTCAACCCCCGAAGTCCTTAAGTTGTAACAATGACCCGGGAACCTCTAAACCACCAGGTTTTTCTAAACCAATGTGGAAAATTACGGCTCGTATTAGGGGAACATCATATATCCCTAGAAACTTGGCAAAACGAACCAAAACCGAAGAAGAAGAAACAAGCGAGTCGGAATAAGATAGTTGTATTCGTGTGGTGTAATATATGTAATATAGTGTGCTTATGCTTTATGATATATGTAAAAATTGCTTGTACTAATAAGTATTTTTTTTTTTTTATGAATCTAACTCTTGTCTATTTTACAGTATAAAAACACAAAATGGATAGACAACCCAATATTTTAAGAGACCTACCCGGAGACATGATTGATGAAATCTTGTCTAAAGTCGGTCAGAATTCTTCGGCACAACTATTTAAGGCGAGATCAGTTTGTAAGACATTCGAAGAACGTTCCAAGAATGCCTTGGTTTATAAAAGGCTTTCGTTCGAAAGATGGGGGATATCACATTGGGAAATCCATAAGTTACGATGTGTTTACTTTGACGCATATATTGCGGGGAACCCAAATGCTATTTTACGCAATGGGTTAAGAAATTATTTTGACTCAATATATCCGAATATTGGACTTCGTGATTTAGAAAAAGCGGCTAACATGCAACATAAAGAAGCACGTTATGCTTACGGATTAGTAATGTTCGCTTCTCACCAAAGTGAGAACAAGAACATCGGCCTACAACTATTAAACAAAACGTTCCCACAAGTGACGGAGTCGGTAATTGGGGTAAGAAATGAGGTTTTTAGGTTATTACGAGATTGTTGGACATTACGTAACCCTCGTCCCTTTGACGACGTTACAATACGCTGTCTTATCAACGGCCATAACGGTTATGTTCCACAAGACCAAGGATGGGAAGTAGTCCTAGTAAAACCAGAATGCATGACTTGTTTCTGGACGTATGAATTACGTGTCTTTATTGCCTTTGCTGAACGACTTGTGTACTAGCTAGAATTATCTTCACAACTATCTTGTATCAAAGTTATTGTGTGCTATATTTCATGCTTTATGTAAAATAAGCGGTATTGTAAGTTTGTAAAATATTGTATAAAAGTTTGAACGCGAAATATTATTATAATCAGTTTTTCATATAGAATTGTAGTAGTTGAATTGTATATTAGCTACTAAGTATGAACTTAACGGGTAGGTACTACCCGAATTTAAACTTATAAGACGCTAATATGAAGAAAAAGCTTTTATAAATGAGTTCATATTATGCTACGAAATACTATTAACTACTCTTAATATTCTGTATGATTAACTTGTTCCATTTGACTATTTTGAAGGAAATGGCACCGACTACTCGACACACCGTGAATATGAATGAAGAGGAATTCCGTACTTTTCTAGCTTCAAACATAGCCGCAGTACAGGCTGCGCTACATACCAACAATAACCTTGGATCTAGCAGTACAGGAAATCGTGTAGGATGCACCTACAAAGAATTCACTGCCTGCAAACCTTTGGAATTTGATGGAACCGAAGGACCGATCGGATTGAAACGGTGGACCGAGAAGGTCGAATCGGTGTTTGCCATAAGTAAGTGTACTGAAGAGGATAAAGTGAAGTACGCTACGCATACCTTCACAGGTTCTGCGTTAACATGGTGGAATACCTATCTAGAGCAAGTGGGACAAGACGATGCGTACGCACTATCGTGGTCAGCATTCAAGCACTTGATGAACGAGAAGTACCGTCCCAGAACCGAGGTCAATAAGCTCAAGACAGAACTTAGAGGGTTACGAACCCAAGGATTTGATATTACCACGTACGAAAGACGATTCACAGAATTATGCCTATTGTGTCCGGGAGCATTCGAAGATGAGGGAGAGAAGATCGACGCGTTTGTGAAAGGATTACCGGAAAGAATCCAAGAAGATATAAGTTCACACGAGCCCGCCTCCATACAACAGGCATGTAGAATGGCTCACAAACTAGTGAACCAGATTGAAGAAAGAATTAAAGAACAGACTCCTGAAGAGGCCAATGTGAAGCAAGTCAAAAGAAAGTGGGAGGAAAACGGTGATAAGAATCACCAATACAACAACAACAGCAATTACAACAATAATCGCAACAATTATCCCAACAATCGCAACATCAATCGCAACTACAACAAACGACCCAACAACAACAACAACAACAACAACAACAGCAACTACAACAATCATCCCAACAACAATAATAACCGCAACAACAACAACAATCAGAAGCAGCTATGCCAAAGGTGTGAAAAGTATCACTCGGGGTTCTGCACCAAATTTTGCAACAAGTGTAAAAGAAATGGTCATAGCGTGGCGAAGTGTGAGGTCTACGGACCAGGGGTTAATAGAACGAAAGGAACAAATGGTGTCGGAACGAGTAATGGCGGAGCAAGTAGTGTCGGAGCAAGTTATGCCAATGTAGTTTGTTATAAATGTGGAAAACCGGGCCACATTATTAGAAATTGCCCGAACCAGGAGAACACGAATGGACAAGGCCGCGGAAGAGTTTTCAATATTAATGTGGCAGAGGCACAGGAAGACCCGGAGCTTGTTACGGGTACGTTTCTTATTGACAATAAATCTGCTTACGTTTTATTTGATTCGGGTGCGGATAGAAGCTATATGAGTAGAGATTTTTGTGCTAAATTAAGTTGTCCATTGACGCCTTTGGATAGTGAATTTTTACTCGAATTAGCAAATGGTAAATTAATTTCAGCAGATAATATATGTCGGAATCGAGAAATTAAACTGGTTAGCGAAACATTTAAGATTGATTTGATACCAGAAGAGTTAGGGAGTTTTGATGTGATAATCGGTATGGACTGGTTGAAAGAAGTGAAAGCAGAGATCGTTTGTTACAAAAATGCAATTCGCATTATACGAGAAAAAGGAAAACCCTTAATGGTGTACGGAGAAAAGGGCAACACGAAGCTACATCTTATTAGTAATTTGAAGGCACAAAAACTAATAAGAAAAGGTTGCTATGCTGTTCTAGCACACGTCGAGAAAGTACAAACTGAAGAAAAGAGCATCAATGATGTTCCCATTGCAAAAGAATTTCCCGATGTATTTCCGAAAGAATTACCGGGATTACCCCCACAGCGATCCGTTGAATTTCAAATAGATCTTGTACCAGGAGCTGCACCAATAGCTCGTGCTCCTTACAGACTCGCACCCAGCGAGATGAAAGAACTGCAAAGCCAATTACAAGAACTTTTAGAGCGTGGTTTCATTCGACCAAGCACATCACCGTGGGGAGCTCCTGTTTTGTTTGTCAAGAAGAAAGATGGTACATTCAGGTTGTGTATCGACTACCGAGAGTTGAACAAACTTACCATCAAGAACCGCTACCCCCTACCGAGAATCGACGACTTATTTGATCAACTACAAGGCTCGTCTGTTTATTCAAAGATTGACTTACGTTCCGGGTATCATCAAATGCGGGTGAAAGAAGATGATATTCCAAAGACTGCTTTCAGAACACGTTACGGTCATTACGAGTTTATGGTCATGCCGTTTGGTTTAACTAATGCACCAGCTGTGTTCATGGACCTTATGAACCGAGTGTGTGGACCATACCTTGACAAGTTTGTCATTGTTTTCATTGATGACATACTTATTTACTCAAAGAATGACCAAGAACACGGTGAACATTTGAGAAAGGTGTTAGAAGTATTGAGGAAGGAAGAATTGTATGCTAAGTTTTCAAAGTGTGCATTTTGGTTGGAAGAAGTTCAATTCCTCGGTCACATAGTGAACAAAGAAGGTATTAAAGTGGATCCGGCAAAGATAAAAACTGTTGAAAAGTGGGAAACCCCGAAAACTCCGAAACACATACGCCAATTTTTAGGACTAGCTGGTTACTACAGAAGGTTCATCCAAGACTTTTCCAGAATAGCAAAACCCTTGACTGCACTAACGCATAAAGGGAAGAAATTTGAATGGAAGGATGAACAAGAGAAAGCGTTTCAGTTATTGAAGAAAAAGCTAACTACGGCACCTATATTGTCATTGCCTGAAGGGAATGATGATTTTGTGATTTATTGTGACGCATCAAAGCAAGGTCTCGGTTGTGTATTAATGCAACGAACGAAGGTGATTGCTTATGCGACTAGACAATTGAAGATTCACGAGCAAAATTATACGACGCATGATTTGGAATTAGGCGCGGTTGTTTTTGCATTAAAGACTTGGAGGCACTACTTATATGGGGTCAAAAGTATTATATATACCGACCACAAAAGTCTTCAACACATATTTAATCAGATACAACTGAATATGAGGCAGCGTAGGTGGATTGAATTGTTGAATGATTACGACTTTGAGATTCGTTACCACCCGGGGAAGGCAAATGTGGTAGCCGATGCCTTGAGCAGGAAGGACAGAGAACCCATTCGAGTAAAATCTATGAATATAATGATTCATAATAACCTTACTACTCAAATAAAGGAGGCGCAACATGGAGTTTTAAAAGAAGGAAATTTAAAGGATGAAATACCCAAAGGATCAGAACAGCATCTTAATATTCGGGAAGACGGAACCCGGTATAGGGCTGAAAGGATTTGGGTACCAAAATTTGGAGATATGAGAGAAATGGTACTTAGAGAAGCTCATAAAACCAGATACTCAATACATCCTGGAACGGGGAAGATGTACAAGGATCTCAAGAAACATTTTTGGTGGCCGGGTATGAAAGCTGATGTTGCTAAATACGTAGGAGAATGTTTGACGTGTTCTAAGGTCAAAGCTGAGCATCAGAAACCATCAGGTCTACTTCAACAACCCGAAATCCCGGAATGGAAATGGGAAAACATTACCATGGATTTCATCACTAAATTGCCAAGGACTGCAAGTGGTTTTGATACTATTTGGGTAATAGTTGATCGTCTCACCAAATCAGCACACTTCCTGCCAATAAGAGAAGATGACAAGATGGAGAAGTTAGCAAGACTGTATTTGAAGGAAGTCGTCTACAGACATGGAATACCAATCTCTATTATCTCTAATAGGGATGGCAAATTTATTTCAAGATTCTGGCAGACATTACAGCAAGCATTAGGAACTCGTCTAGACATGAGTACTGCCTATCATCCACAAACTGATGGGCAGAGCGAAAGGACGATACAAATGCTTGAAGACATGCTACGAGCATGTGTTATTGATTTCGTGTACAGTTGGAATCGACATCTACCGTTAGCAGAATTTTCCTACAACAACAACTACCATTCAAGCATTGAGATGGCGCCGTTTGAAGCACTTTATGGTAGAAAGTGCAGGTCTCCGATTTGTTGGAGTGAAGTGGGGGATAGACAGATTACGGGTCCGGAGATTATACAAGAAACTACCGAGAAGATCATCCAAATTCAACAACGGTTGAAAACCGCCTAAAGTCGACAAAAGAGCTACGCTGACATTAAAAGAAAAGATATAGAATTTGAAATTGGAGAGATGGTCATGCTTAAAGTTGCACCTTGGAAAGGCGTTGTTCGATTTGGTAAACGAGGGAAATTAAATCCAAGGTATATTGGACCATTCAAGATTATTGATCGTGTCGGACCAGTAGCTTACCGACTTGAGTTACCTCAACAACTCGCGGATGTACATAACACTTTCCACGTCTCGAATTTGAAGAAATGTTTTGCTAAAGAAGATCTCACTATTCCATTAGATGAAATCCAAATCAACGAAAAACTCCAATTCATCGAAGAACCCGTCAAAATAATGGATCGTGAGGTTAAAAGACTTAAGCAAAACAAGATACCAATTGTTAAGGTTCGATGGAATGCTCGTAGAGGACTCGAGTTCACCTAGGAGCGTGAAGATCAGATGAAGAAGAAATACCCGCATCTATTTCCAGAAGATTCGTCAACACCTTCAACAGCTTAAAATTTCGGAACGAAATTTATTTAACGGGTAGGTACTGTAGTGACCCGAACTTTTCCATGTTTATATATATTAATTGAGATTGATATTTACATGATTAAATTTTTCTAACATGTTAAGCAATCAAACTTGTTAAGACTTGATTAATTGAAATATGTTTCATATAGACAATTGACCACCCAAGTTGACCGGCGATTCACGAACGTTAAAACTTGTAAAAACGATATGACGATATATATATGGATATACATATGGTTAACATGAGATTATGATAAGTAAGTATCTCCATAAGTATATTAATAATGAGTTATATACATATAAACAAGACTACTAACTTAAGGATTTCGAAACGAGACATATATGTAACGATTATCGTTGTAACGACATTTAAATGTATATATATCATATTAAGATATATTAATATATCATAATATCATGATAATATAATAATTTAACATCTCATTAGATATAATAAACAATGGGTTAACAACATTAATTGAGATCGTTAACTTAAAGGTTTCAAAACAACACTTACATGTAACGACTAACGATGACTTAACGACTCAGTTAAAATGTATATACATGTAATGTATTTAGATGTATTAAAATACTTTTGGAAGACTTCAAGACATATATCAAAACACTCATACTTAACGAAAATGGTTACAGTTACTTTTCCATTCTTTTCTTTCATCAAGAATTCTAGTCGTATTCTTACCCGTATTATACACAGCTTCAAAACGTACTTACTATGAGTATATACCAATAGGAACTAGCATGGGATTCCACTCTTGATTATGTCATGTATGACTAATCAATTTTAACTTCTACCATGAGCTAGTCAACTAACTAGAACTCCTTTTAACCCCACTCACCACTCACCAATTACCACTCATCATTCACTCCATTTCACTTCCAATTCTCTTTCTAATTCTCTCTCAACACACCCACACTATTATGAACGTATTTTTCCAGTAGTTAATCATCATATTCATCAAAAATCACTTCAAGAATCAAGCTATAATCATCATAGGAAGAACACTTCAAGAACACTTCAAAAATCCTTTCAAGTTTACTAATTTACTTCCAAGCTTTCTAATCCATTCCAAGTAATCATCTAAGATCAAGAAACCTTTGTTATATACAGTAGGTTATCTTTCTTATTCAAGGTAATATTCATATTCAAACTTTGATTCAATTTCTATAACTATAAACTATCTTAATTCGAGTAAAAATCTTACTTGAACTTGTTTTTGTGTCATGATCCTACTTCAAGAACTTTCAAGCCATCCAAGATCCTTTGAAGCTAGATCATTTCTTGTCACTTTCAGTAGGTTTACCTACTAAACTTGAGGTAGTAATGATGTTCATAACATCATTCGATTCATATATATAAAACTATCTTATTCGAAGGTTTAAACTCGTAATCACTAGAACATAGTTTAGTTAATTCTAAACTTGTTCGCAAATAAAAGTTAATCCTTCTAACTTGACTTTTAAAATTAAATAAACACATGTTCTATATCTATATGATATGCTAACTTAATGATTTAAAACCTGGAAACACGAAAAACACCGTAAAACCGGATTTACGCCGTCGTAGTAACACCGCGGGCTGTTTTGTGTTAGTTAATTAAAAACTATGATAAACTTTGATTTAAAAGTTGTTATTCTGATAAAATGATTTTTATTATGAACATGAAACTATATCCAAAAATTATGGTTAAACTCAAAGTGGAAGTATGTTTTCTAAAATGGTCATCTAGACGTCGTTCTTTCGACTGAAATGACTACCTTTACAAAAACGACTTGTAACTTATTTTTCCGACTATAAACCTATGCTTTTCTGTTTAGATTCATAAAATAGAGTTCAATATGAAACCATAGCAATTTGATTCACTCAAAACGGATTTAAAATGAAGAAGTTATGGGTAAAACAAGATTGGATAATTTTTCTCATTTTAGCTACGTGAAAATTGGTAACAAATCTATTCCAACCATAACTTAATCAACTTGTATTGTATATTATGTAATCTTGAGATACCATAGACACGTATACAATGTTTCGACCTATCATGTCGACACATCTATATATATTTCGGAACAACCATAGACACTCTATATGTGAATGTTGGAGTTAGCTATACAGGGTTGAGGTTGATTCCAAAATATATATAGTTTGAGTTGTGATCAATACTGAGATACGTATACACTGGGTCGTGGATTGATTCAAGATAATATTTATCGATTTATTTCTGTACATCTAACTGTGGACAACTAGTTGTAGGTTACTAACGAGGACAGCTGACTTAATAAACTTAAAACATCAAAATATATTAAAAGTGTTGTAAATATATTTTAAACATACTTTGATATATATGTATATATTGTTATAGGATCGTGAATCAACCAGTGGCCAAGTCTTACTTCCCGACGAAGTAAAAATCTGTGAAAGTGAGTTATAGTCCCACTTTTAAAATCTAATATTTTTGGGATGAGAATACATGCAGGTTTTATAAATGATTTACAAAATAGACACAAGTAAGTGAAACTACATTCTATGGTTGAATTGAATTATCGAAATCGAATATGCCCCTTTTTATTAAGTCTGGTAATCTAAGAATTAGGGAACAGACACCCTAATTGACGCGAATCCTAAAGATAGATCTATTGGGCCTAACAAACCCCATCCAAAGTACCGGATGCTTTAGTACTTCGAAATTTATATCATATCCTAAGGGTGTCCCGGAATGATGGGGATATTCTTATATATGCATCTTGTTAATGTCGGTTACCAGGTGTTCACCATATGAATGATTTTTATCTCTATGTATGGGATGTGTATTGAAATATGAAATCTTGTGGTCTATTATTATGATTTGATATATATAGGCTAAACCTATAACTCACCAACATTTTTGTTGACGTTTTAAGCATGTTTATTCTCAGGTGATTATTAGGAGCTTCCGCTGTCGCATACTTAAATAAGGACGAGATTTGGAGTCCATGCTTGTATGATATTGTGTAAAAACTGCATTCAAGAAACTTATTTTGTTGTAACATATTTGTATTGTAAACCATTATGTAATGGTCGTGTGTAAACAGGATATTTTAGATTATCATTATTTGATAATCTACGTAAAGCTTTTTAAACCTTTATTGATGAAATAAAGGTTATGGTTTGTTTTAAAATGGATGCAGTCTTTGAAAAACGTCTCATATAGAGGTCAAAACCTCGCAACGAAATCAATTAATATGGAACGTTTTTAATCAATAAGAACGGGACATTTCAAACACCTGGTAACCGACATTAACAAGATGCATATAGAATATCCCCAAAACAGAATGCTCTCGTCTGTATAATAAAAAATCGAAGAACTAAAGCATCCGTACCTCGGATGGGGTTTGTTAGGCCCATAGATCTATCTTTAGGATTCGCGTCAATTAGGGGTACTGTTCCCTAATTCTTAGGCTACCAAGCTAAAAAGGGCAATATTCGATTTCAATAATCCAACCATAGAATGTAGTTTCAATTACTTGTGTCTATTTCGTAAAATATTTATAAAAGCAGCGCATATATACTCGGTTCCAAAAATATATATTGCAAAAGCATTTAAAAAGGGAGCAAATGAAACTCACTATTCGATATTTTGTAGTAAAAATATTCATACGGCGAAACTGAATAATGCAGGGTTGGCCTCGGATTCACGAACCTATATCATTTATATATATATATATATATATATATATATATATATATATATATATATATATATATATATATATATATATATATATATATATATATATATATATATATATATATATATTAACACATATAATTATCATGTAATAATAATCAAACCAGTTTATACATATTAATTATATAATATATTACTTATTTAAGATAGTAATGTATTTATTATTTCAACTATTATATATCTATATATGTTATTTTTATATTAAAATAGTACATTAGATATACTTATGATATATATAATAACTTTATTTTTATATAAATATCTTTTATTTGTTAAGATAATTATGATAATACTAAAATAATAATAGTAATAGTAATAGTAATAATAATAATAATAATAATAATAATAATAATAATAATAATAATAATAATAATAATAATAATAAAAATAATAATAATAATGTTAAAAATAGTAATAATAATAAAAATAATACTTATAATAATAATAATAATATGATATATGATAATAATAACAATAATTTTGATAAAAAATGATAATCTTAATAATCATGTTACTTTAAATAAAAATAATAACTTTTCTAATAATGATAATAATAATGATGATGATAATAATAATAATAATAATAATAATAATAATAATAATAATAATAATAATAATAATAATAATAATAATAGTATTATTAATAATAATAAGAAGAATGATAATAATTATAAGAATAATGAAAATGATAATTTTAATAAAAATACTTTTGTTATTAATAATAATTTTAAAAATGATAATTTTATTGATAATACTAATAATAATAATAATAATAATAATAATAATAATAATAATAATAATAATAATAATAATAATAATAATAATAATAATAATAATAATAATAATAATAATAATAATAATAATAATAATAAAAATAATAAAAATTATAAAAGAGTACAACCTTTGAAGAAACATGATCGCAAAAATAAAATGCCACTGCCCAGACTCGAACCCACGACCTCTCGGGTAAACCAAAACACCACTAACCACTGCACTACTTAATGTTTTCCTAATTATATTTTTACGAAATTTCTTTTAACCCTCAAATATGTACGGCCCAGAATTTAGTTCATCACAAGCCCAAATATACGTAGCCCAATTATAAAAGTCCAGTAACCAGCCCAGTGTACCCAATCATCAAACGCTCAATCGTTTTTGTAGTTTTATGAAGTGGCAGCTCAACAAAAAATAAAAATAAAAAATAGGGTTTACAAAAGAAGCAGCAATAATCGATCACCATCTCATTCATCTTCATCAATTATCATATCATTATCTTTCGTTCTTCCTAAACATCAACAACATAAAATCATAATCATCAAATCATAATCATCATCACAGCGTCCTCTATATACCATCATCCTCATTATCTATTTATCATCTCATCGTCCTCGTTCATCACATCATCACCGTAGCTTCATCTCCATCTCATCTTCAATCATCATCAATATGA
Source organism: Rutidosis leptorrhynchoides (assembly GCF_046630445.1). NCBI lineage: Eukaryota > Viridiplantae > Streptophyta > Magnoliopsida > Asterales > Asteraceae > Rutidosis > Rutidosis leptorrhynchoides. Next base: position 600,760,147 of record NC_092334.1, read on the forward strand.
AATCACTATTCATCATCATCTTCATTCTTTCATCATCTGGATCGAAACCTCCCATCATTATCATGAATCGTTAGCAGCGGTATTAGATTTGTTTGGTTAGGTTACAGTAACGCAGCAGTAATAATCAACGAATATGATGGAAAGTTGGTTCGTGGTGGTCGACTTGTGGTGATGGAAGGGGTTGTAGGTGGAAAGTAGTGGTGTCGGTTGTGAGTCGAAACAGAAAAAGATAACTTGCAGTAACAATGAGAGTTTCGCAGTGGTGATGGGTTATACTATGGTGTGGCGTTTTTGTGATTCAAATAGAAATAGAAAACGAAAATAATAAGAATGTTTCGGTTGTTATGATGGTTACAAGGTGGTTTAGTCTCGGTTCATTAGCCGAAATAGAAATAACAAGTAAACCATAAAATTTTAGTTTGGTTGTAGTCGAACAACATAAATAACAAGTCGTAGTTGCAGCAATTGTTCGAGTTCTGGTTTTCATAAAGGTGGTTGTTTTGGTGGTCTCACGCCGGTGATGGGTTTTATAAAGAAGAAGGAGGGTGGAGGGTTTGTAAGGTGGTGGAAGGTGCTCATGGTGATCTTGATGAAAGAAGCAAGAAGGAGAATGGAATGAGTGTGGATATATCTCCCCTTCACTGCATACATACACTTATCTATATATATTAATTATATAATATAATATTAATAATAATAATTAATAATAATAATAATATAATAATATCAATCATAAGAATAATGCAAATGAAAAAGCAAATTGGGTGAATGAATTCAAACTCAGGGATAAACATACTATTACTCTAGCCGACAGTTTTTGCGGATATCATTTCGTACTCCGTTGTAAATTAGTGGCGGACAAAAGTGTTCGGAAAAATCTCAAATTTTTATTTTAAGTTTCATTATTTATTTCGGTCATTATGATATAAAATTAGATCATTAACTATTAAATAAAAATTACATTAATTATTCACTCCCAACCTCAAGTAAAAATATATAAAGTTTTAAAATTCAACAAATAGTTCCTAAATACATTTTTAATAAGTCTATAATTTGTAAAACTCGTTTTCGGATCATCATTTATTTTAAAATCACATAAGTTCGAATTTAATTTATTTAATATCAATCGGAACTTTAAACGAGTATTACAATCATTTAACATTTATTTTTAATATACATTATATATATATATATATATATATATATATATATATATATATATATATATATATATATATATATATATATATATATAGATTCATTTTAAAGTATAACTTCATTATCTTATATTATTTTATTTTACATATTTATTTCTAATACATAAATAGTATTTTATTTCAATTTATATTTCAAATTATTATATAGATACATTTTAATATATATGTATCTATTTATAATTAGTTGTTCGTGAATCGTCGGAAATGGTCGAAGGTCAAATGAATCAATGTAAACAGTTCAAAACTCTCTGAGACTCAATAGTACAGACTTTGATTATCGTGTCAAAATCATATTTAGATTAAGTTTAAATTTGATCGGAAATTTTCGGGATGTCACAGTACCTACCCGTTAAATAAATTTCGACCCAAAATTTGATCGAGATCGTCATGGCTAACAATAAAAATGTTTTCATGGCGAATATGAGTTGATAAATAGAGTTTTATCATCATTGAGTAATATGGATAAAACAATTTGATTAAGTGAAGAGTGCGAGTGAAGCTATCGCAAAAGAGTGAAATGAGTAATTGCATATTTGACTTAACCGGTGACGTAGTCACGGTTGAATTTAGAAAATAAGGTGCGTCTTAACTTTTGACGTTGTCTTGGTTGAATTCCGAAATTCAAGCGATTTAAAGAAAATCTTTGAAATCTAAAAGATTTGATTCTTCGGCGAGTAAGGAAATTAAGATCTCTATAATTAAATACGGTGATCTACCTCGATTACTCTGTCTGATATTTCCATTATAAATTAAACTTTTCCGTTCCATTATTCTCACCATTCCTATACTTTCTTTCTTAGTTCATACATCCAAAAGATTGTGAAAATGCTTAATCCTGTTCCAATCCTTGATATTTTCCTAATTATCATTTATGTCATCCTTCTTTTCAATCTTCCACCTGAAAAATCTGTTTACTTCTACTATTACCTTGGGGTGATACTATTCTTAATTCTACCGTGTCTTTATATTGCTATTTGTATTAATATCCACTGTTTGTAACCTCCGTGTTGTTATTGGGCTTTATATTTTCTCTTATATTTTAAAGCTCTTTGCCTTTTTATTCTCTTCTCGACCTCTAGTAAAGCGAGTAATGGTCCAGAATTCGTAGATATGAATTTTTGAATGAACATGACTAATGTTCTAAGAGAGAGATTGTAATTGCACGATCTTGATTGGTTAAATTACCAGAATTCAAAAGAAAAGATAGGACTATCAAGAAAATATGTTCTTGATATGTTTATAGGTTAGATAGAATGTAAGAGTCGTGTAACATGGCACACGGTGACGTTATGATCTGTGAATCATCACGTTCCATTTAGAAACTCAGCATGACTTATTGTAATATAATCACGTTGATCAAGTGTCATTATATTATACTAACTCATGCATCAATTTCCAACACTACTTGAAAACATTCATAATTCAAATTCAAATTTTTCAGAATTTTAGAAACTTAAACAGTTTCTTTTATGATTCAACATGGATAGCGCGGAGAGATAATTAATATTGGACAAGAATATTTATGAAGATACCTTCAGAAATATAGAGGATATTTATAATGAAAGATACAATAGTATCTTATAATTCTACAATCAAAATGTGATGAAGAAATTCATTCACAATGATTTAGAACAATTACGGAACAATGTATTTGCTAAAGATTCCATCGGAAAGAGAATCATCTGGATTCTTTACGTACAAGTTTAGTCCTTGTGATTTGTTCAAATTATGGTTGGCTCAATTCAATTTTTTTCAGTATCAAAATTTTTGAGCTTTTTCAGCATGCCATTCTTTATTATCAAACTTTTGATGGTTAAGACAGTCTTCAGTTTTCACTGCTTCATCAACTTTTTCAAAACTCAGAAAACTGATTCATAGGCTAAAACGCTCTTCAGAAATTCAGAATGGAAGTTCGTAAGTCCAGGAGATAGGATATATATATATATATATATATACATATATATATATATATATATATATATATATATATATATATATATATATATATATATATATATATATATATATATATATATATATATATATATATATAAAATTGTTGCCTTAGAATCGCTGAGAAATTCGAGATTATCGATTGATGCTTCCCGGTATTTAGTATGGTAATTATCGTTACAAGATGCCAATGAGTTCATGATATGACTTCAATAGATAAATATAGTGATTTTGTCGGACAGAGCTAAGCCAAGGAGTAACGACGTTGCTCGTACGTCTGCTGGTAATATGGTGGAATATAAAAGGTTCCCCGGAAACAATAAAAGAGCACGCATATATATCAAGGTTATAATAAGGTTGTTTCGAACGAAAAGTCGAAGTTAACTTGTTGGAGCTGTGACAAAAATGACTATCTCGAACAGGAGTTACAAAGTTATTTTCGGTAATAATAACGCTAAAGGAATTAGCACAGCTACGTGTTAAACGTTTACTCAGGTTCCGAGAGTTTTTCAGGTGCATAACTATATGCATAAATCTTTCCTTCTGTAGATGAAGTGCGGTTGATTCATCTTCTCGATTGAGGTGTTTTCAAGAATCATGAAAGGTTTGAACGCAGATTGTAATTGTCAAGATACAAATGAGGTTTAAGATGAAATCAAGTGGAAAACTTGAAAAATTGTTTAGTTTCATATGTTATAATCAATATTTTAATTCATTTTTAATTGTCCACTGTTGGTAGTCCACAGTTAGTAATTCAATAATTCATACATAATATTCGAATTAATTAATACGTATCGTGACCCATTGTATACATGTCTCAGACTCGATCACAACTCAAAGTATATATATTATTGTAGAATCAACATCAATCATGTATAGCTAACTCAAGCATTACTGTATATAGAGTGTCTATGGTTATTCCAAATAATATATATAGATGCGTCGATATGATATGTCAAAACCTTGTATACGTGTCCCGATATTTAAAGTGCGTAAAATAAATAACAGAAATTAAATGACGATAAATAAAATTGCGAGAATATAAATTGCGATAATTAAATTGCTATAAATAAAATGTAATCAGTTAGCTAGAAACAGTTAGCTAGGAATAGTTAGCGTGGATTCTTAACAAAATTTCTTATAGTTAATTTGTTTGTTTCTTACAAATTTTGTTTTTTCCAATGTTTTCTTCATTATGCCACTTGTTGGATTCTGATAGGTCAAAATCCAAATATGAAATTGAATGAAAATGGTTATTCTGCTGTGAACGGATTCGTATCTCTGTAGATGTAAGTAGGATAGTAAATGAATGTTGAATCAGATTCGAAGAATGTATAGTATAACTTATTAAAGTGAAATCTAAATATTCCTCGGGTATTACGTACCCGTTAAAATATTTTCACCATTAACAGTTTGTCCAAAAGAATTTTTAATTACAATCTTTATGAAAACATATATACATATATATTTTCTTCAGATGTAATCATGGATTTAATGAGTCAATATAATATTAAACTCATTTGATTTACCGTTAGAACTAGAATACATAATTTCTAAAACATTAGAGATTACATAATCACCATGTAGAACGAAGATTATGCTCGGGGTATAGATTATGATGTTGAGGTGTGTGATGTTGAGGGTACTGGAGCTGGTGGTACTGTTGGTGTTGCTGATGGTGGTACTGTTGATGCCGGTGATGTTGCTGAAGCTGGTACGTTTTGCACCATATTCTCCAAATTGATTACTCGAGCGCGAAGCTCGTTGACTTCTTCGATTACTCCGGGATGATTGTCAGTAGGAACGAGCGGATGAATAAGGTTTAGAATTGTGGATAGAATATAATCATTGTGAAATATACTGACAATGAGGGTGAATATGATGTTTCGGACAGGTTCGCCGGTAAGTGCTTCAGGTTCTTCATCAAGAGGTGAATTCGGTTGATAGAAGGGATCACCTTCTTCTTGTCTCCATTGGTTAAGTTGACTACAAACCCATCAGATAAATTGGGGATAGATGATTTGTTGATTCATTCTGGTGACGCTGCTTCCGGAGCTTAGGTGAACATCCATGTCGGAATAGCTGTCGGGTTCTGAAGAACTTAAATTAGTGATAAGTTCCATTTTGTACGATTGAATAAAGGGTTTTTCAGTATGAAATGAGTTTTGGATATTGGATGGTATTCTAATTATATAGAATATCTATATATAGAACAAAAGATTTCGTAGATTACGAAGGAATTTGCTGAATATATCATGAAATGTCCCGTTCTTATTGATTAAAAACGTTCCATATTAATTGATTTCGTTGCGAGGTTTTGACCTCTATATGAGACGTTTTTCAAAGACTGCATTCATTTTTAAAACAAACCATAACCTTTATTTCATAAATAAAGGTTTAAAAAGCTTTACGTAGATTATCAAATAATGATAATCTAAAATATCCTGTTTACACACGACCATTACATAATGGTTTACAATACAAATATGTTACAACAAAATAAGTTTCTTGAATGCAGTTTTTACACAATATCATACAAGCATGGACTCCAAATCTCGTCCTTATTTAAGTATGCGACAGCGGAAGCTCTTAATAATCACCTGAGAATAAACATGCTTAAAACGTCAACAAAAAATGTTGGTGAGTTATAGGTTTAACCTATATATATCAAATCATAGTAATAGACCACAAGATTTCATATTTCAATACACATCCCATACATAGAGATAAAAATCATTCATATGGTGAACACCTGGTAACCGACATTAACAAGATGCATATATAAGAATATCCCCATCATTCCGGGACACCCTTCGGATATGATATAAATTTCGAAGTACTAAAGCATCCGGTACTTTGGATGGGGTTTGTTAAGCCCAATAGATCTATCTTTAGGATTCGCGTCAATTAGGGTGTCTGTTCCCTAATTCTTAGATTACCAGACTTAATAAAAAGGGGCATATTCGATTTCGATAATTCAACCATAGAATGTAGTTTCACGTACTTGTGTCTATTTTGTAAATCATTTATAAAACCTGCATGTATTCTCATCCCAAAAATATTAGATTTTAAAAGTGGGACTATAACTCATTTTCACAGATTTTTACTTCGTCGGGAAGTAAGACTTGGCCACTGGTTGATTCACGAACCTATAACAATATATACATATATATCAAAGTATGTTCAAAATATATTTACAACACTTTTAATATATTTTGATGTTTTAAGTTTATTAAGTCAGCTGTCCTCGTTAGTAACCTACAACTAGTTGTCCACAGTTAGATGTACAGAAATAAATCGATAAATATTATCTTGAATCAATCCACGACCCAGTGTATACGTATCTCAGTATTGATCACAACTCAAACTATATATATTTTGGAATCAACCTCAACCCTGTATAGCTAACTCCAACATTCACATATAGAGTGTCTATGGTTGTTCCGAAATATATATAGATGTGTCGACATGATAGGTCGAAACATTGTATACGTGTCTATGGTATCTCAAGATTACATAATATACAATACAAGTTGATTAAGTTATGGTTGGAATAGATTTGTTACCAATTTTCACGTAGCTAAAATGAGAAAAATTATCCAATCTTGTTTTACCCATAACTTCTTCATTTTAAATCCGTTTTAAGTGAATCAAATTGCTATGGTTTCATATTGAACTCTATTTTATGAATCTAAACAGAAAAAGTATAGGTTTATAGTCGGAAAAATAAGTTACAAGTCGTTTTTGTAAAGGTAGTCATTTCAGTCGAAAGAACGACGTCTAGATGACCATTTTAGAAAACATACTTCCACTTTGAGTTTAACCATAATTTTTGGATATAGTTTCATGTTCATAATAAAAATAATTTTCCCAGAATAACAACTTTTAAATCAAAGTTTATCATAGTTTTTAATTAACTAACCCAAAACAGCCCGCGGTGTTACTACGACGGCGTAAATCCGGTTTTACGGTGTTTTTCGTGTTTCCAGGTTTTAAATCATTAAGTTAGCATATCATATAGATATAGAACATGTGTTTAGTTGATTTTAAAAGTCAAGTTAGAAGGATTAACTTTTATTTGCGAACAAGTTTAGAATTAACTAAACTATGTTCTAGTGATTACAAGTTTAAACCTTCGAATAAGATAGCTTTATATGTATGAATCGAATGATGTTATGAACATCATTACTACCTTAAGTTCCTTGGATAAACCTACTGGAAAAGAGAAAAGTGGATCTAGCTTCAATGGATCCTTGGATGGCTCGAAGTTCTTGAAGCAGAATCATGACACGAAAACAAGTTCAAGTAAGATCATCACTTGAAATAAGATTGTTATAGTTATAGAAATTGAACCAAAGTTTGAATATGATTATTACCTTGTGTTAGAATGATAACCTACTGTAAGAAACAAAGATTTCTTGAGGTTGGATGATCACCTTACAAGATTGGAAGTGAGCTAGCAAACTTGAAAGTATTCTTGATTTTATGAAACTAGAACTTTTGGAATTTATGAAGAACACTTAGAACTTGAAGATAGAACTTGAGAGAGATCAATTAGATGAAGAAAATTGAAGAATGAAAGTGTTTATAGGTGTTTTTGGTCGTTGGTGTATGGATTAGATATAAAGGATATGTAATTTTGTTTTCATGAAAATAAGTCATGAATGATTACTCATATTTTTGTAATTTTATGAGATATTTCATGCTAGTTGCCAAATGATGGTTCCCACATGTGTTAGGTGACTCACATGGGCTGCTAAGAGCTGATCATTGGAGTGTATATACCAATAGTACATACATCTAAAAGCTGTGTATTGTACGAGTACGAATACGGGTGCATACGAGTAGAATTGTTGATGAAACTGAACGAGGATGTAATTGTAAGCATTTTCGTTAAGTAGAAGTATTTTGATAAATGTATTGAAGTCTTTCAAAAGTGTATAAATACATATTAAAACACTACATGTATATACATTTTAACTGAGTCGTTAAGTCATCGTTAGTCGTTACATGTAAGTGTTGTTTTGAAACTTTTAGGTTAACGATCTTGTTAAATGTTGTTAACCCAATGTTTATAATATCAAATGAGATTTTAAATTATTATATTATCATGATATTATCATGTATGAATATCTCTTAACATGATATATATACATTAAATGTCTTTACAACGATAATCGTTACATATATGTCTCGTTTAAAAATCATTAAGTTAGTAGTCTTGTTTTTAGATATGTAGTTCATTGTTAATATACTTAATGATATGTTTACTTATCATAGTATCATGTTAACTATATATATATCCATATATATGTCATCATATAGTTTTTACAAGTTTTAACGTTCGAGAATCACCGGTCAACTTGGGTGGTCAATTGTCTATATGAAACATATTTCAATTAATCAAGTCTTAACAAGTTTGATTGCTTAACATGTTGGAAACATTTAATCATGTAAATATCAATCTCAATTAATATATATAAACATGGAAAAGTTCGGGTCACTACAGTACCTACCCGTTAAATAAATTTCGTCCCGAAATTTTAAGCTGTTGAAGGTGTTGACGAGTCTTCTGGAAATAGATGCGGGTATTTCTTCTTCATCTGATCTTCACGCTCCCAGGTGAACTCGGGTCCTCTACGAGCATTCCATCGAACCTTAACAATTGGTATCTTGTTTTGCTTAAGTCTTTTAACCTCACGATCCATTATTTCGACGGGTTCTTCGATGAATTGAAGTTTTTCGTTGATTTGGATTTCATCTAACGGAATAGTGAGATCTTCTTTAGCAAAACATTTCTTCAAATTCGAGACGTGGAAAGTGTTATGTACAGCCGCGAGTTGTTGAGGTAACTCAAGTCGGTAAGCTACTGGTCCGACACGATCAATAATCTTGAATGGTCCAATATACCTTGGATTTAATTTCCCTCGTTTACCAAATCGAACAACGCCTTTCCAAGGTGCAACTTTAAGCATGACCATCTCTCCAATTTCAAATTCTATATCTTTTCTTTTAATGTCAGCGTAGCTCTTTTGTCGACTTTGGACAGTTTTCAACCGTTGTTGAATTTGGATGATCTTCTCGGTAGTTTCTTGTATAATCTCCGGACCCGTAATCTGTCTATCCCACACCTCACTCCAACAAATCGGAGACCTGCACTTTCTACCATAAAGTGCTTCAAACGGCGCCATCTCAATGCTTGAATGGTAGCTGTTGTTGTAGGAAAATTCTGCTAACGGTAGATGTCGATCCCAACTGTTTCCGAAATCAATAACACATACTCGTAGCATGTGTTCAAGCGTTTGTATCGTCCTTTCGCTCTGCCCATCAGTTTGTGGATTATAGGCAGTACTCATGTCTAGACGAGTTCCTAATGCTTGCTGTAATGTCTGCCAGAATCTTGAAATAAATCTGCCATCCCTATCAGAGATAATAGAGATTGGTATTCCATGTCTGGAGACGACTTCCTTCAAATACAGTCGTGCTAACTTCTCCATCTTGTCATCTTCTCTTATTGGCAGGAAGTGTGCTGATTTGGTGAGACGATCAACTATTACCCAAATAGTATCAAAACCACTTGCAGTCCTTGGCAATTTAGTGATAAAATCCATGGTAATGTTTTCCCATTTCCATTCCGGGATTTCGGGTTGTTGAAGTAGACCTGATGGTTTCTGATGCTCAGCTTTGACCTTAGAACACGTCAAACATTCTCCTACGTATTTAGCAACATCAACTTTCATACCCGGCCACCAAAAATGTTTCTTGAGATCCTTGTACATCTTCCCCGTTCCAGGATGTATTGAGTATCTGGTTTTATGAGCTTCTCTAAGTACCATTTCTCTCATATCTCCAAATTTTGGTACCCAAATCCTTTCAGCCCTATACCGGGTTCCGTCTTCCCAAATATTAAGATGCTTCTCCGATCCTTTGGGTATTTCATCCTTTAAATTTCCCTCTTTTAAAACTCCTTGTTGCGCCTCCTTTATTTGAGTAGTAATGTTATTATGAATCATTATATTCATAGATTTTACTCGAATGGGTTCTCTGTCCTTCCTGCTCAAGGCATCGGCTACCACATTTGCCTTCCCCGGGTGGTAACGAATCTCAAAGTCGTAATCATTCAACAATTCAATCCACCTACGCTGCCTCATATTCAGTTGTTTCTGATTAAATATGTGTTGAAGACTTTTGTGGTCGGTATATATAATACTTTTGACCCCATATAAGTAGTGCCTCCAAGTCTTTAATGCAAAAACAACCGCGCCTAATTCCAAATCATGCGTCGTATAATTTTGTTCGTGAATCTTCAATTGTCTTGACGCATAAACAATCACCTTCGTTCGTTGCATTAATACACAACCGAGACCTTGCTTTGATGCATCACAATAAATCACAAAATCATCATTCCCTTCAGGCAATGACAATATAGGTGCCATAGTTAGCTTTTTCTTCAATAACTGAAATGCTTTCTCTTGTTCATCATTCCATTCAAATTTCTTCCCTTTATGCGTTAATGCAGTCAAGGGTTTTGCTATTCTGGAAAAGTCTTGGATGAACCTTCTGTAGTAACCAGCTAGTCCTAAAAACTGGCGTATGTGTTTCAGAGTTTTCGGGGTTTCCCACTTTTCAACAGTTTCTATCTTTGCCGGATCCACCTTAATACCTTCTTTGTTCACTATGTGACCGAGGAATTGAACTTCTTTCAACCAAAATGCACACTTTGAAAACTTAGCGTACAATTCTTCCTTCCTCAATACTTCTAACACCTTTCTCAAATGTTCACCGTGTTCTTGGTCATTCTTTGAGTAAATAAGTATGTCATCAATGAAAACAATGACAAACTTGTCAAGGTATGGTCCACACACTCGGTTCATAAGGTCCATGAACACAGCTGGTGCATTAGTTAAACCAAACGGCATGACCATAAACTCGTAATGACCGTAACGTGTTCTGAAAGCAGTCTTTGGAATATCATCTTCTTTCACCCGCATTTGATGATACCCGGAACGTAAGTCAATCTTTGAATAAACAGACGAGCCTTGTAGTTGATCAAATAAGTCATCGATTCTCGGTAGTGGGTAGCGGTTCTTGATGGTAAGTTTGTTCAACTCTCGGTAGTCGATACACAACCTGAATGTACCATCTTTCTTCTTGACAAACAAAACAGGAGCTCCCCACGGTGATGTGCTTGGTCGAATGAAACCACGCTCTAAAAGTTCTTGTAATTGGCTTTGCAGTTCTTTCATCTCGCTGGGTGTGAGTCTGTAAGGAGCACGAGCTATTGGTGCAGCTCCTGGTACAAGATCTATTTGAAATTCAACGGATCGATGTGGGGGTAATCCCGGTAATTCTTTCGGAAATACATCGGGAAATTCTTTTGCAATGGGAACATCATTGATGCTCTTTTCTTCAGTTTGTACTTTCTCGACGTGTGCTAGAACAGCATAACAACCTTTTCTTATTAGTTTTTGTGCCTTCAAATTACTAATAAGATGTAGCTTCGTGTTGCCCTTTTCTCCGTACACCATTAAGGGTTTTCCTTTTTCTCGTATAATGCGAATTGCATTTTTGTAACAAACGATCTCTGCTTTCACTTCTTTCAACCAGTCCATACCGATTATCACATCAAAACTCCCTAACTCTACTGGTATTAAATCAATCTTAAATGTTTCACTAACCAGTTTAATTTCTCGATTCCGACATATATTATCTGCTGAAATTAATTTACCATTTGCTAATTCGAGTAAAAATTTACTATCCAAAGGCGTCAATGGACAACTTAATTTAGCACAAAAATATCTACTCATATAGCTTCTATCCGCACCCGAATCAAATAAAACGTAAGCAGATTTATTGTCAATAAAAAACGTACCCGTAACAAGCTCCGGGTCTTCCTGTGCCTCTGCCACATTAATATTGAAAACTCTTCCACGGCCTTGTCCATTCGTGTTCTCCTGGTTCGGGCAATTTCTAATAATGTGGCCCGGTTTTCCACATTTATAACAAATTACATTGGCATAGCTTGCTCCGACACTACTTGCTCCGCCATTACTCGTTCCGACACCATTTGTTCCTTTCGTTCTATTAACCCCTGGTCCGTAGACCTCACACTTCGCCGCGCTATGACCATTTCTTTTACACTTGTTGCAAAATTTGGTGCAGAACCCCGAGTGATACTTTTCACACCTTTGGCATAGCTGCTTCTGATTGTTGTTGTTGTTGCGGTTATTATTGTTGTTGGGATGATTGTTGTAGTTGCTGTTGTTGTTGTTGTTGTTGTTGGGCCGTTTGTTGTAGTTGCGATTGATGTTGCGATTGTTGGGATAATTGTTGCGATTGCTGTTGTTGTTGTATTGGTGATTCTTATCACCATTTTCCTCCCACTTTCTTTTGACTTGCTTCACATTGGCCTCTTCAGCAGTCTGTTCTTTAATTCTTTCTTCAATCTGGTTCACTAGTTTGTGAGCCATTCTACATGCCTGTTGTATGGAGGCGGGCTCGTGTGAACTTATATCTTCTTGGATTCTTTCCGGTAATCCTTTCACAAACGCGTCGATCTTCTCTTCCTCATCTTCGAATGCTCCCGGACACAATAGGCACAATTCTGTGAATCGTCTTTCGTACGTGGTAATATCAAATCCTTGGGTTCGTAACCCTCTAAGTTCTGTCTTGAGCTTATTGACCTTGGTTCTGGGACGGTACTTCTCGTTCATCAAGTGCTTGAATGCTGACCACGGTAGTGCGTACGCATCGTCTTGTCCCACTTGCTCTAGATAGGTATTCCACCATGTTAACGCAGAACCTGTGAAGTTATGCGTAGCGTACTTTACTTTGTCCTCTTCAGTACACTTACTTATGGCAAACACCGATTCGACCTTCTCGGTCCACCGTTTCAATCCGATCGGTCCTTCGGTTCCATCAAATTCCAAAGGTTTACAGGCAGTGAATTCTTTATAGGTGCATCCTACACGATTTCCTGTACTGCTAGATCCAAGGTTATTGTTGGTATGTAGCGCAGCCTGTACTGCGGCTATGTTTGAAGCTAGAAAAGTACGGAATTCCTCTTCATTCATATTCACTGTGTGTCGAGTAGTCGGTGCCATTTCCTTCAAAATAGTTAAATGGAACAAGTTAATCATACAGAATATTAAGAGTAGTTAATAGTATTTCGTAGCATAATATGAACTCATTTATAAAAGCTTTTTCTTCATATTAGCATTTTATAAGTTTAAATTCGGGTAGTACCTACCCGTTAAGTTCATACTTAGTAGCTAATATACAATTCAACTACTACAATTCTATATGAAAAACTGATTATAATAATATGTCGCGTTCAAACTTTTATACAATATTTTACAAACTTACAATACCGCTTATTTTACATAAAGCATGAAATATAGCACACAATAAATTTGATACAAGATGGTTGTGAAGATAATTCTAGCTAGTACACAAGTCGTTCAGCAAAGGCAATAAAGACACGTAATTCATACGTCCAGAAACAAGTCATGCATTCTGGTTTTACTAGGACTACTTCCCATCCTTGGTCTTGTGCAACATAACCGTTATGGCCGTTGATAAGACAGCGTGTTGTAGCGTCGTCAAAGGGACGAGGGTTACGTAATGTCCAACAGTCCCGTAATAATCTAAAAACCTCATTTCTTACCCCAATTACCGACTCCGTCACTTGTGGGAACGTTTTGTTTAATAGTTGTAGGCCGATGTTCTTGTTCTCACTTTGGTGAGAAGCGAACATTACTAATCCGTAAGCATAACATGCTTCTTTATGTTGCATGTTAGCCGCTCTTTCTAAATCATGAAGTCCAATATTCGGATATATTGAGTCAAAATAATTTCTTAACCCATTGCGTAAAATAGAATTTGGGTTCCCCGCAATATATGCTTCAAAGTAAACACATCGTAACTTATGGATTTCCCAATGTGATATCCCCCATCTTTCAAACGAAAGCCTTTTATAAACCAAGGCATTCTTGGAACGTTCTTCGAATGTCTTACAAACTGATCTCTCCTTAAATAGTTGTGCCGAAGAATTCTGACCGACTCTAGACAAGATTTCATCAATCATGTCTCCGGGTAGGTCTCTTAAAATATTGGGTTGTCTATCCATTTTGTATTTTTAAACTGAAAAATAGACAAGAGTTAGATTCATAAAAAAAAAAATACTTATTAATACAAGCAATTTTTACATATATCATAAAGCATAAGCACACTATATTACATATATTACACCACACGAATACAACTATCTTATTCCGACTCGCTTGTTTCTTCTTCTTCGGTTTTGGTTCGTTTTGCCAAGTTTCTAGGGATATATGATGTTCCCCTAATACGAGCCGTAATTTTCCATATTGGTTTAGAAAAACCTGGTGGTTTAGAGGTTCCCGGGTCATTGTTACAACTTAAGGACTTCGGGGGTTGACGATACATATAAAGTTCATCGGGGTTAGAATTATATTTCTCTATTTTTATGCCCTTTCCCTTATTATTTTCTTTTGCCTTTTTAAATTCAGTTGGGGTAATTTCTATAACATCATCGGAATTCTCGTCGGAATCCGATTCATCGGAGAATTGGTAATCCTCCCAATATTTTGCTTCCTTGGCGGAAACACCATTGACCATAATTAACCTTGGTCGGTTGGTTGAGGATTTTCTTTTACTTAACCGTTTTATTATTTCCCCCACCGGTTCTATTTCTTCATCCGGTTCCGATTCTTCTTCCGGTTCCGACTCTTCTTCCGGTTCCGACTCTTCTTCCGGTTCCTCTTCGGGAACTTGTGAATCAGTCCACGAATCATTCCAATTTACATTTGACTCTTCATTATTATTAGGTGAGTCAATGGGACTTGTTCTAGAGGTAGACATCTATCACATAATATCAAACACGTTAAGAGATTAATATATCACATAATATTCACATGTTAAAAATATATAGTTTCCAACAAAATTTGTTAAGCAATCATTTTTCAACTAAACACGGTCGAAGTCCAGACTCACTAATGCATCCCAACAAACTCGATAAGACACACTAATGCAAAATTCTGGTTCTCTAAGACCAACGCTCTGATACCAACTGAAATGTCCCGTTCTTATTGATTAAAAACGTTCCATATTAATTGATTTCGTTGCGAGGTTTTGACCTCTATATGAGACGTTTTTCAAAGACTGCATTCATTTTTAAAACAAACCATAACCTTTATTTCATAAATAAAGGTTTAAAAAGCTTTACGTAGATTATCAAATAATGATAATCTAAAATATCCTGTTTACACACGACCATTACATAATGGTTTACAATACAAATATGTTACAACAAAATAAGTTTCTTGAATGCAGTTTTTACACAATATCATACAAGCATGGACTCCAAATCTCGTCCTTATTTAAGTATGCGACAGCGGAAGCTCTTAATAATCACCTGAGAATAAACATGCTTAAAACGTCAACAAAAAATGTTGGTGAGTTATAGGTTTAACCTATATATATCAAATCATAGTAATAGACCACAAGATTTCATATTTCAATACACATCTCATACATAGAGATAAAAATCATTCATATGGTGAACACCTGGTAACCGACATTAACAAGATGCATATATAAGAATATCCCCATCATTCCGGGACACCCTTCGGATATGATATAAATTTCGAAGTACTAAAGCATCCGGTACTTTGGATGGGGTTTGTTAAGCCCAATAGATCTATCTTTAGGATTCGCGTCAATTAGGGTGTCTGTTCCCTAATTCTTAGATTACCAGACTTAATAAAAAGGGGCATATTCGATTTCGATAATTCAACCATAGAATGTAGTTTCACGTACTTGTGTCTATTTTGTAAATCATTTATAAAACCTGCATGTATTCTCATCCCAAAAATATTAGATTTTAAAAGTGGGACTATAACTCACTTTCACAGATTTTTACTTCGTCGGGAAGTAAGACTTGGCCACTGGTTGATTCACGAACCTATAACAATATATACATATATATCAAAGTATGTTCAAAATATATTTACAACACTTTTAATATATTTTGATGTTTTAAGTTTATTAAGTCAGCTGTCCTCGTTAGTAACCTACAACTAGTTGTCCACAGTTAGATGTACAGAAATAAATCGATAAATATTATCTTGAATCAATCCACGACCCAGTGTATACGTATCTCAGTATTGATCACAACTCAAACTATATATATTTTGGAATCAACCTCAACCCTGTATAGCTAACTCCAACATTCACATATAGAGTGTCTATGGTTGTTCCGAAATATATATAGATGTGTCGACATGATAGGTCGAAACATTGTATACGTGTCTATGGTATCTCAAGATTACATAATATACAATACAAGTTGATTAAGTTATGGTTGGAATAGATTTGTTACCAATTTTCACGTAGCTAAAATGAGAAAAATTATCCAATCTTGTTTTACCCATAACTTCTTCATTTTAAATCCGTTTTAAGTGAATCAAATTGCTATGGTTTCATATTGAACTCTATTTTATGAATATAAACAGAAAAAGTATAGGTTTATAGTCGGAAAAATAAGTTACAAGTCGTTTTTGTAAAGGTAGTCATTTCAGTCGAAAGAACGACGTCTAGATGACCATTTTAGAAAACATAATTCCACTTTGAGTTTAACCATAATTTTTGGATATAGTTTCATGTTCATAATAAAAATCATTTTCCCAGAATAACAACTTTTAAATCAAAGTTTATCATAGTTTTTAATTAACTAACCCAAAACAGCCCGCGGTGTTACTACGACGGCGTAAATCCGGTTTTACGGTGTTTTTCGTGTTTCCAGGTTTTAAATCATTAAGTTAGCATATCATATAGATATAGAACATGTGTTTAGTTGATTTTAAAAGTCAAGTTAGAAGGATTAACTTTTATTTGCGAACAAGTTTAGAATTAACTAAACTATGTTCTAGTGATTACAAGTTTAAACCTTCGAATAAGATAGCTTTATATGTATGAATCGAATGATGTTATGAACATCATTACTACCTTAAGTTCCTTGGATAAACCTACTGGAAAAGAGAAAAGTGGATCTAGCTTCAATGGATCCTTGGATGGCTCGAAGTTCTTGAAGCAGAATCATGACACGAAAACAAGTTCAAGTAAGATCATCACTTGAAATAAGATTGTTATAGTTATAGAAATTGAACCAAAGTTTGAATATGATTATTACCTTGTGTTAGAATGATAACCTACTGTAAGAAACAAAGATTTCTTGAGGTTGGATGATCACCTTACAAGATTGGAAGTGAGCTAGCAAACTTGAAAGTATTCTTGATTTTATGAAACTAGAACTTTTGGAATTTATGAAGAACACTTAGAACTTGAAGATAGAACTTGAGAGAGATCAATTAGATGAAGAAAATTGAAGAATGAAAGTGTTTGTAGGTGTTTTTGGTCGTTGGTGTATGGATTAGATATAAAGGATATGTAATTTTGTTTTCATGTAAATAAGTCATGAATGATTACTCATATTTTTGTAATTTTATGAGATATTTCATGCTAGTTGCCAAATGATGGTTCCCACATGTGTTAGGTGACTCACATGGGCTGCTAAGAGCTGATCATTGGAGTGTATATACCAATAGTACATACATCTAAAAGCTGTGTATTGTACGAGTACGAATACGGGTGCATACGAGTAGAATTGTTGATGAAACTGAACGAGGATGTAATTGTAAGCATTTTCGTTAAGTAGAAGTATTTTGATAAATGTATTGAAGTCTTTCAAAAGTGTATAAATACATATTAAAACACTACATGTATATACATTTTAACTGAGTCGTTAAGTCATCGTTAGTCGTTACATGTAAGTGTTGTTTTGAAACTTTTAGGTTAACGATCTTGTTAAATGTTGTTAACCCAATGTTTATAATATCAAATGAGATTTTAAATTATTATATTATCATGATATTATCATGTATGAATATCTCTTAATATGATATATATACATTAAATGTCTTTACAACGATAATCGTTACATATATGTCTCGTTTAAAAATCATTAAGTTAGTAGTCTTGTTTTTACATATGTAGTTCATTGTTAATATACTTAATGATATGTTTACTTATCATAGTATCATGTTAACTATATATATATATCCATATATATGTCATCATATAGTTTTTACAAGTTTTAACGTTCGTGAATCACCGGTCAACTTGGGTGGTCAATTGTCTATATGAAACATATTTCAATTAATCAAGTCTTAACAAGTTTGATTGCTTAACATGTTGGAAACATTTAATCATGTAAATATCAATCTCAATTAATATATATAAACATGGAAAAGTTCGGGTCACTACATATCAGGCAAAGTTTATAGTAACAGATATGCTAAGATATGGATTAGCAGATACGCTAAGATATGAATTTTGCCTATACACTATTCATGCAGTCAATGCAGTAAGATGTGTCTAGACTAAGAATGATAAGCAAGTGATTCCCTAAGAATGATAAGCAGGTAATTTTCGACACGAAATGATAAGCAAAACTTTTGACATGCAGACACGGTCGAAGTCCAGACTCACTAATGCATCTAAGCAACTATCAGTTAGACACACTAATGCAAGAACTGGTTCTCTAAGACCACCGCTCTGATACCACATGAAGTGACCCGTCATAATCCATCTGGACGAATACATTACATTTGATTACATCGCGAGGTACTTGACCTCTATATGATACATTTTTCAAACATTGTATTCGTTTTTAAAAGACAAACTTTCATTACATCGAAAGTTGACGGTATGCATACCATTTCATAATATATCCAACTATAAATGACTTAATAATAATAATATTCTTGATGAACTCAATGTCTCGAATGCAACGTCTTTTGAAATATGTCATGAATGACTCCAAGTAATATCTCTAAAATGAGCGAATGCACAGCGGAAGATTTCTTTTATACCTGAGAATAAACATGCTTTCAAGTGTCAACCAAAAGGTTGGTGAGTTCATAAGTTTATCGTAATCAATCTTTTCCATAATTTTTAATAGACCACGAGATTTCAATTTTTCCATAAATATACATCTCATATCATGCATTTCGCAAACTGCATAGAGATAAAAATCATTCATATGGTGAACACCTGGTAACCGACATTAACAAGATGCATATAGAATATCCCCAAAACAGAATCCTCTCGTCTGTATAATAATAAATCGAAGTACTAAAGCATCCGTACCTCGGATGGGGTTTGTTAGGCCCATAGATCTATCTTTAGGATTCGCGTCAATTAGGGGTACTGTTTCCTAATTCTTAGGCTACCAAGCTAAAAAGGACGATATTCGATTTCGATAATCCAACCATAGAATGTAGCTTCGATTACTTGTGTCTATTTCTTAAAACATTTATAAAAGCAGCGCATGTATTCTCAGTCCCACATATAATTATCATGTAATAATAATCAAACCAGTTTATATATATTAATTATATAATATATTACTTATTTAAGATAGTAATGTATTTATTATTTCAACTATTATATATATATATATATATATATATATATATATATATATATATATATATATATATATATATATATATATATATATGTTATTTTTATATTAAAATAGTACATTAGATATACTTATGATATATATAATAACTTTATTTTTATATAAATATCTTTTGTTTGTTAAGATAATTATGATAATACTAAAATAATAATAGTAATAATAATAATAATAATAATAATAATAATAAAATAACAATAATGTTAAAAATAGTAATAATAATAAAAATATTACTTATAATAATAATAATATGATATATGATAATAATAATAATAATTTTGCTAAAAAAATGATAATCTTAATAATCATGTTACTTAAAATAAAAATAATAACTTTTCTAATATTGATAATAATAATGATGATGATGATGATGATAATAATAATAATAATAATAATAATAATAATAATAATAATAATAATAATAATAATAATAATAATAATAATAATAATAATAATAATAATAATAGTATTATTAATAATAATAATAAGAAGAATATTAATACTTATAATAATAATGAATGATAATTTTAATAAAAATACTTTTGTTATTAATAATAATTTTAAAAAAGATAATTTTATTGATAATACTAATAATAATATTTACATTAATAATAATAATAATAATAATAATAATAATAATAATAATAATAATAATAATAATAATAATAATAATAATAATAATAATAAAAATTATAAAAGAGTACATCCTTTGAAGAAACATGCTCCCAAAAATAAAATGCCACTGCCCAGACTCGAACCCACGACCTCTCGGTTAAACCAAAACACCACTAACCACTGTACTGCTTAATGTTTTCCTAATTATATTTTTATGAAATTTCTTTTAACCCTCAAATATGTACGGCCCATAATTTAGTTCATCACAAGCCCAAATATACGTAGCCCAATTATAAAAGTCCAGTAACCAGCCCAGCGTATCCAATCATCAAACACTCGATCGTTTTTGCAGTTTTATGAAGTGGCAGCTCAATAAAAAAAAATAGGGTTTACAAAAGAAGCAGCTATAATTGATCACCATCTCATTCATCTTCATCAATTATCGTATCATTATCTTTCATTCTTCCTAAACATCAACAACATAAAATCATAATCATCAAATCATAATCATCATCACAGCGTCCTCTATATACCATCATCCTCATTATCTATTTATCATCTCATCGTCCTCGTTCATCACATCATCACCGTAGGTTCATCGCCATCTCATCTTCAATCGTCATCATTACGAAATCACTATTCATCATCATCTTCATTCTTTCATCATCTGGATCGAAACCTCCCATCATTATCATGAATCGTTTGCAGCGGTATTAGATTTGTTTGGTTAGGTTACAGTAACGCAGCAGTAATAATCAACGAATATGATGGAAAGTTGGTTCGTGGTGGTCGACTTGTGGTGATGGAAGGGGTTGTAGGTGGAAAGTAGTGGTGTTGGTTGTGAGTCGAAACAGAAAAAGATAACTTGCAGTAACAATGAGAGTTTCGCAGTGGTGATGGGTTACACTATGGTGTGGCATTTTTGTGATTCAAAGAGACATAGAAAAAAAAATAATAAGAATGTTTCGGTTGTTATGATGGTTACAAGGTGGTTTGGTCTCGGTTCATTAGCCGAAATAGAATTAGCAAGTAAACCATAAAATTTTAGTTTGGTTGTAGTCGAACAACATAAATAACAAGTCGTAGTTGCAGTAATTGCTCAAGTTCTGGTTTTCATAAAGGTGGTTGTTTTGGTGGTCTCACGGCGGTGATGGGTTTCATAAAGAAGAAGGAGGGTGGAGGGTTTGTAGGGTGGTGGAAGGTGCTCATGGTGATCTTGATGAAAGAAGCAAAAAGGAGAATGGAATGAGTGTGGATATATCTCCCCTTCACTGCATACATACACTTATCTATATATATTAATTATATAATTATAATATTAATAATAATAATTAATAATAATAATAATAATAATAAATAATATAATAATATAAATCATAAGAATAATGCAAATGAAAAAGCAAATTGGGTGAATGAATTCAAACTCACGGATAAACATACTATTACTCTAGCCGATAGTTTTTGCGGATAGCATTTCATACTCCGTTGTAAATTAGTGGCGAACAAAAGTATTCGGAAAAATCTCAAATTTTTATTTTAAGTTTCATTAATTATTTCGGTCATTATGATATAAAATTCGATCATTAACTATTAAATAAAAATTACATTAATTATTCACTCCCAACCCCAAGTAAAAATATAAAAAGTTTTAAAATTCAAAAAATAGTTCCTAAATACATTTAATAAGTCTATAATTTGTAAAACTCATTTTCGGATCATCGTTTATTTTAAAATCACATAAGTTCGAATTTAATTTGTTTAATATCAATCAAAACTTTAAACGAGTATTACAATCATTTAACATTTATTTTTAATATACATTATATATATATATATTCATTTTAAAATATAACTTCATTATCTTATATTATTTTATTTTACATATTTATTTCTAATACTTAAATAGTATTTTATTTCAATTTATATTTCAAATTATTATATAGATACATTTAAATATATATGTATCTATTTATAATTAGTTGTTCGTGAATCGTCGGAAATGGTCGAAGGTCAAATGAATCCATGTAAACTGTTCAAAACTCTCTGAGACTCAATAGTACAGACTTTGCTTATCGTGTCAAAATCATATTTAGATTAAGTTTAAATTTGATCGGAAATTTTCGGGTCGTCACAGATCTGAACTCATATGTATATTCTGGTAAGTTACTCGTGCCTAATATGTAAAATTGTAAAACCATTTTAAGAAATAGTTTCAAAATCAATATGTATCTCATCCCAAAAATGTTAATGAAAAAGGGACTGTAGACTCACCTTTGTAAAAGCACTTGAAATATCTTAGCAAAATGTACTGTAGTCGAACAATCTAGACCGAACAATGCAACCTAATCATGTAAGTCATCTTATGTATACACATATAGGTCATACTTTGTCAACTCATAGTGTACGCAAAGTCCTAGTGCTCAGACTGACTCAACGAACAAGTAAAAGTCAACTAATCCAAGCAAGTCAATTAATCCAAGCAAGTCAACTAAAGTCAAACCAAAAGTCAACTCGGTCAAAGTGGTCAACTAAAGTCAAACATCTCAGTAGGTCATGTAAACATGGTCAACATGTCAAACCTAGGTCAAGTAACACTTTACAACTCATAGTTAAGCAAATTGCACATTCACAGTTTAAAGCATGCCTTCAAATTACGTACATCGTAGAAAGATACAACTATAGCTCATAGCGCATAATTCATAAAATTATGACCAACTACAGATCACAACTAGACTTAAAATCAATTCCAAAAAGTCTGGCCAAAGCCTCATACGACATTTAAAAGTCAGAAATCAGAAGAGGTCTAGTTATGGTTTACTAAATCAGTTTCAGCACGCGCATCAGTTTTGAAATATTTCTCAGAAACTATAGAAAATAGACTTTAACGAACGGCCAATTGGAGTCATCTCAAAACATCCCAAAATTTTAGTGATAAAATAATCAAAGACATCTCTTTAGCCAATTCTTATTACAGACATTCAAGTTTTAAATAGCAAACAGACATGTCACTTAGATGAGCATATATCTCATGGAAAATCACGTTCTCGCAAGTTCGCATATAAATGAAACACATCAAGTAACATATAAACTAACATATTCCAGAATATCAAAGTCTCAATCAACATATAGTTCACTCTAGAGAGTTTCTTTCACATTCGAAAACAGATTCAGCTAACTTAACAACACGAATCTTTGTTTTGACATAACGGAAGCATTACGAAAGCGTTTAACGTAAATCTTAAGTCTAACATGCATGATTTTTCACAAGGATTACAATAGTAAACTTTTCGTTAACTAAATCACAAAGCATACAAGTCATAAAATTCGGATATCATGTAAACCCTAACGAAAACTTCGATTAAGCATATCTTGAGCATACGATAACGAAATCAAGCAAAATCAAAGTCCAAAATCAATAGTTTATTGATACCTTTCCATCTATACACATTATATGATCAGTCCACAAGTCAAGTTTATTAGATCATTAAAATACAAATTCGTTTTTCATGCAAACAACATCAATCGAGCCATTAAACGATAAACGATAACACAAGACATCATTAGTTGAGCACTAGACTTGATTACACTATGAAATTGAATAAAAATAAGATCTAAAATAATTAGGGTTATCAATTATACCTCTAGAGAACAATTAACTTATATCAATGCGTAGATGACGATCAAGGCTATCACTTTCGTGTAGAACGCAAGAGCAAATAATCAAAATTGAATGGAGGATGATGATGATGATGATGAAGTCGACGATGGGAAGGTGTTGGGGACTAATTTGAGTCATGGATTTAGGGTTAGAGTGAAAGAGTTGGGATTAATTGCCTTTTTATACTAATTCCTTAATTAGGTTAGGGCTTATATCACTAGTTAGCAACATGGGCTCAATTTAATCACATAAATGGGTGGGGTTAGGGGAATTTCGGCCACGAAGGTCCAAGAGGGAGTCCTTGGGCTTGTCTTGACTAGTTGATGCATTCCTTGTGTAGCCCGTTAGGTGTCGTTAGCCGAAAACGCAAACCGAAACGTTAAACGTCAATTTCTCGCGTTTTTAATCTATATAAATTCTAATAAATTGAAAGTAATTTTAAAACATAATAATTATATAAAATAATTATTAAAATTAAATTACATTATGCTTTGGCTTGCTAGTACGCTAAGTGTGGTTCGTTTCTAGTTGCCGTTAACCGTACTGGGTTCCTGGAACGTTAACCGGTCGTTAAAACGCATCCCACCAAGCTTAATTCATTACATATATAATAAGTTAAATATGTTTTTCTTAAAGTTAATAATTATTAAAAATAATTATTTTACCGTTTAACTGAGTTCCGTAAACTGAAAAACTTTCTAGGCGATTTTCTTAACCGTAACGTTTTCTTGTTATTTCGCTAACCGAAATAAGTTCATAAATTAATATAACATATTAATTCAAGTAATCAACTAGGATCAAGTATGCATTTAATACTATTAAATACACAAAGTCTAAGTAATCACCGTTAAATATTTTAACGGAAAAGTAACGATAGTAAACGGAAAAAGTCGGGTTGTTACACATTAGTTTCAAAATTATATGCGTTATACATAATTATAATGTGAGAGAAATAATAGGCCTTAAAACTATTTAGACCATGCTAACTCATGCTTTAAGACAAATAATAATATGATAGAATTTCAAAACGTTTAAAATGAACATTAAATTAAATACAATATAATTTTCGGCATCTAGACGAACTCTAATCGGAAGACACCTTCAAGGAGTCTTGATCCTTGTTCTCTTTTAGGGTAATCTTACGAATTTCAGCACAACCTAATACCAAAAATCACGCGCCGCCAAATGATACTACATTTAACGGCGCATATTAATGAGTTAAAATTTGTACTTAGTGAAGTGATATTAGTTTCAAAATTATATGCGTTATACATAATTAAAAAATGAAAGAAATCATAGGCCTTAAAACTATTTATATCATTGTTAAGTCATGCTTTAACAAAAATAATAATATGATAGAAATTCAAAACGTTTAAAAAGAACATTAAAATGATTAATTAATGAAATATCATTTCCGTCATCTAGACGAACTCTAATGACAAGACACCTTCTGGGAGTCTTGCTCATTGTTCTCTTTTAGGGTGGTCTTAGGAATTTCAGTACAATCTGAAACCGAAAATCATGCGCCGCCAAATGGTACTACATTTAGCGGCACATATTAATGAGTTAAAATTTGTACTTAGTGAAGTAATATTAGTTTCAAAATTATATGCGTTATACATAATTACAATATGAGAGACATAATAGGCCTTAAAACTATTTATGTCATGCAAGGTCATGCTTTAACAAAAATAATAATATGATAGAATTTTAAAATGTTTAAAAAGAACATAAAAATGAATACAATATCATTTTCATCATCTAGACGAACTCTAATAGGAAGACACCTTCAGGGAGTCTTACTTCTTGTTCTCTTTTAGGGTGATCTTACGAATTTCAGTACAATCTGAAACCAAAAATCATGCACCGCCAAAAGATACTACATTTAACGGCGCATATTATTGAGTTAAAATTTGTACTTATTAAAGTGATATTAGTTTCAAAATTATATGCGTTATACATAACTACAATGTGAGAGAAATAATAGGTCTTAAAACTATTTATATCATGCTAAGTCATGCTTAAAAAAAATAATAATATGAAAGAAATTCAAAACATTTAAAAATGTAACGACCCAACTTCGATTACCAAAACATGCCACAATTTTTTTTTTAAAAGCAAAACAGTGGTCTGGCCTGGGAAATTGCGCGGTGCGCATCAGTTTGCGCGGCGCGCATTAACGCCTGAAACCAGGTCAGAACCCAATCCTGGCACCAGGTACCTGTGCTCCTCCATTTGCGCGGTGCGCAACTTTGTGCGCGGCGCGCAACTTTGTGCGCGGCTCGCATTACTACATAAAGGATAGTTTTGGACAGTTTTTACATACAAAACCAAATTTCCCAAAAACACAATCACTTACATCATGAAATCGTTACGACCAAAAGTAGTTTAATCAAATTCAAAGGTTTCGAGTTTACAAAAAGGGTACGATGACCCGTACATCATCAATAGTATTTTCGACCCACGAGTTTAAATACCAAACAAAATACGAGCATGGTGTTTGGGGTTAAACTACCCAAAACCTAGGTCAAATCATAGAAGCCTCCACTATCATAACAAGAGTGGATGAATCTCTAATCCAAACGAATACCCTTGCCTTTCTCCACGCCGGAGCCTAAAAAGAGTAAACAACGAGAGGGTAAGCAAAACGCTTAGTGAATGCAATAGTTATACATATACATATATAACCTACTTACTTGCAACCACTTAAACAATTACCGCATACACGCTAGCAATATAATTAGCATACCATCGCAAAGTATAACGCTAAATCTCCAATATCACAAGCTAGCACAACAATAGCATATGACACGAACGATAGAATATGCTACACTACAACATACAACCAAGGTTAACCAATCGTATGAGGGAATGGCGCTCGCGAAAGGCCATCAGAGTTCACAACATCCATTAGTGTACTTAACACCGCGTATCACTAACCTTCGGGTGGCATCTTAACACCTCGATACTTCACCTCGGGTGGTGTCTTAACACCTCGACACTTCACTCTTCATATTTCTTAGAGTAGCATCTTAACACCTCGATGCTTCACCCCTTCATAATTCCCGGAGTGGTGTCTTAGCACTTCGACACTTCACTCGTCACGTAAAACGTGGTGTCTTAGCACCTCGACACTTCACATCTCACGCTACACAAATAAATGCATTATATACGTACACGCATAATTATTCCACTCACCTCTTATCCACAAGAAGTGAAAGCAAGTAAGCACGCACGCTTCGATTATCAATGAAATTTACCTATTACATTATTACAATCATCAACACATATCCCCTTGGACTCACAAACCGCCCAATTCACCACAAAGTGCAATATTCACCCTTTTTGCACTTTTAACGCTACCCAAAGGTCCAATTTCATCAAGGTTAGTGTCCGCGTTCCCAAAATACGCATTTACACCTCTTTTGACCCTTAAACACATTCTAGCCCATTTCATTCACAAAATCCATTTTGACACCCAAAATGGGTCAAACTCAAGCTTTCACTAATTTCACACAAAAAACTCTTTTAACCAAGTTTACCAAGTGTTTTGACACTTACAAGTTCAAAATATACACACACTTAAACTTTTGAACACAAAACACAACAAATCGGGTTTTCACATAACTAATCAAACCCTTAAACCCTAAATCTTGCCCCAATTAGGGTTGAAACACAAATAAGTCTCACTTATGAACTTTAAACATGAATTAACCTCAAAATCGATTTAGAGACTTACCACAACGCTAAAGGAGATGCTAGGAAGCAAGAACACCAAGATTTGAGCTTGATCTAGTGAAAAACCCACTTGAATCACTCAAGATCTCACTTTCTCACTCTACTCTCTCTAAACTTGAATGAGAAGAAGATGAGGTTGGTGTGTGAGAGTAAATGAGTTTTGGATAACCCTTGTGACGACCCAGAAATTTCTGACTAAATTTAAACTTTATCTTTATATTATTCTGACACGATAAGCAATGTTTGTTAAGTTAAATCTCAAGGATTTTAAACTATGTTTATACATTCATTTAAACCTCGACCAAATTCCCATGATTCATGAACCATTAAATGAACATATATGAATATGTATGTATATGTGTATATGTTATAAATTGAAAATGTCAACAAAGTATTTAAACGTATAATGCTTTATATGAACGTATTTGTTTCAATATGATTATCGACGAAAAAAAATATATTAAATGATTAAATTATCAGAAACATTGAATTATGATTACAAGTCTCTGTTGAGAGGTCCACTATGAT
Organism: Rutidosis leptorrhynchoides; assembly: GCF_046630445.1. Classification (NCBI taxonomy): domain Eukaryota; kingdom Viridiplantae; phylum Streptophyta; class Magnoliopsida; order Asterales; family Asteraceae; genus Rutidosis; species Rutidosis leptorrhynchoides. Next base: position 600,788,420 of record NC_092334.1, read on the forward strand.
TTGAGAAAATCTATTCCTCTTAACGATATTCAGAATAATTTTTAAAGCTATTTATAAATAAAAATAAAAAGTGTCATTTACGAAAGTTAGACAAAAGCTAGTGGAAAATTGGTTTCCATAATATTCTATTAATCTATTTTCAAACGTACAAAAATATTTTCAGTTTAAAAAGAACTTTATTATTAAAACGTATATAACTTTTATAAATATCTAGAATCACTTTTGACAACTCATTACTTAACCAGTATAATAAATATAACGATATTTATATTTTATTTCATTAAATATATATAACGATTTAAATTAATATTATATATATTTATACGCGTATTATATATATATAGTTTTTATACTTTTACTATACTTTAACTTTACCTTTACTTTACTTTTACTTTACTTTAACTTTAATAATTCACTTTAATAATTCATACTTTAATAATTCACTTTAATAATTCATACTTTAATAATTCACTTTAATAATTCATACTTTAATAATTCATTTTAATAATTCATTATTTAATAATTCACTTTAATAATTCATACTTTAATAATTCACTTTAATAATTCATACTTTAATAATTCACTTTAATAATTTATACTTTAATAATTCACTTTAATAATTCAAAAATCTATTATAAATAGAATTCAATAGGTTTCATTATTTCATAGAAACTTGAAAATATATTTCTCTAAACTCTCTCAATCGATTTATATATATATATATATATATATATATATATATATATATATATATATATATATATATATATATATATATATATATATATATATATATATATATATATTTGCTCTGTATTATTTCAAGATATTATTAGTATACATAAAATATTACGACGGAGTGATGTCCGAGTGATTTCAAAATAGTTTTTTGAATGAGTCGAAGCTAAGGAATTTGTCGGTTATAGCTATGGAGGTGATGGGTATGGTTCATGGGTATGCTCGTGAGGTCAATCTAGTGTTTATCATCTCCGTTGCGTCTACGTACTTTCCTGCAATATTGAATCTCAATATTGATACGTGAGCACTCATAACTTAACTTTTATATATCAATAGTGTATCCCTGACTAGTGCTCGAGTATATAGGATTATGCATGCTTGTACATTCGATATTGTCCTTAGATAGGTTTGTTGAATCCTGAATTAGATACATATGCTACTGAGATAGGGTATATGATATGCATGTCATTGGAAAGCTAGTAAAAAATTAAGAACTTTTCATTTAGATATCAAATGGTTTCGATGAACGGATTAGAAGTTATAGTCAACTGAATTTTTGTATTATTGTTAAAATGATTATTAATACTATCGTCGTTATTATTTTAATAGAAATATCATTGTTATTATAAAATATTATTATTACTATTATGTTAGTATTATCATTTTATCATAATACCATTTTCAGTAAATATAAATATTGTTATTTTTTTATAAAATAATAATAATTATTATTATAAAATAATACAACTTTTACTTATTATTATTATGATCAATATTATTTTATCAAATAAATAGGGGATACAAAGATATTTTTCACCACGCGTAATATAATTACATTAATAATACTTATCACTATAGTTTTACGATATTAAGTGAACTTTATAAATTTTACTACATAAGATATATAAAAGTATATTTTATCATATATAAACGTTAATATAAATTTTTATTAATAAATGACTTTTATTATTATAAAATCTAATAAATATATTTAAATATATAAAACGACTATAGTTAAGTTATATAATAAACACGTATAAATTTTAGAAGTCATTTTGGGTCAAGTTGACTTTTGTTGACTTTTGCATATTAGTCTCGAGCATTAGGATTGTGGTACACTATGACTTGACCAAAAATTGTTAGACAAATATTGACCAACGTAAAAATATATATAATTAATATAGGTTCGTGAATCCGAGGCCAACCTTGCACTCGTTAAATGACGTCATATATATTTTTACTACGAAATACAGTACGGTGAGTTTCATTTGCTCCCTTTTATATATATTTTTGGGACTGAGAATACATGCGCTGTTTTTATAAATGTTTTACGAAATAGGCACAAGTACTAAAACTAATTCTACGTGGGTTTAAACCAGAAATATACCCTTAGCTTGGTAACATTAAACTACTTGTCTATGTACGATAGGCGCGAATCCTAAAGATAGATCTATTGGGCCTGACAAACCCCATCCTGACTATGGGATGCTTTAGTACTTCGAGGTTATTTTAAATACACCTGATCAGGTGTACTTCAGAGGGTAAAACATGAGTGTTAAGGCTTGTTACCGGGTGCCTACAACTTATAGAATATTTTTATACACTTGCGAGTGTACATAATTTATAAACGGAAATCTTGTGGTCTATTAATATATTGAAATGATTGTTATGATAAACCTATGAACTCACCAACTTTTTAGTTGACACTTTAAAGCATGTTTATTCTCAGGTATTAAAGAAATCTTCCGCTGTGCATTAGCTCATTTTAAGGATATTACTTGAAGTCATTCATGGCATATTTTGAAAGACGTTGCATTCGAGTCATTGAGTTCATCAAGATTATTATTATGTCAATTATAGTTGGATGTATTATGAAATGGTGCGCATGCCGTCAACTTTCGTTGTAAAGAAAGTTTTTCTTTTAAAAATGAATGCAATGTTTGTAAAATGTATCATATAGAGGTCAAATACCTAGCGATGTAATCAACTATTGTGAATGGTTTATAATGTATATGAACGGGTCCTTTCAATTGGTATCAGAGCGGTGGTCTTAGCGAACCAGGTCTGCATTAGTGTGTCTAATTGATAGTCGTTAAGTTGCATTAGTGAGCCTGGACTTCGACCGTGTCTGCATGTCAAAAGTTTTGCTTATCATTTTTGTCGGAAATTGCCTGCTTATCATTCTTAGTCTAGACACGTCTTACTGCATTGATTGCATGAATAGTGTATAGACAAAATTCATATCTTAGCGTATCTGCTAATCCATATCTTTGCGTATCTGTTACTGTAAACTTTGCCTGACATATCCCGTAAATTCCTCCGTAATCTACGAAATCTTTTGCGCTATATATATAGATATTCTATGTAATTAGAATACCACCCGATAGCCGAAAAATCATTTCATATCGAAAAATCCTTTATTCAATCGAACGAAATGGAATTCGTCATTAGTTCAAGTCCCTCGAATTCCGATATGGAATCCCACTCAAGCTCCGAAAGCAGTGTGACCGGAATGGATCAACCAATTAGCCATCATCTATTCTGGTTGAATTGGGGATAGGTTCGTAACCTCCTTAATAATTGGAGACAAGAAGAAGGTGATCCCTTCCATCCACCACATTGCCCTCTTGGCGATGAACCTGAAGCACTTACCGGCGAACCGGTACGAAACACCATTTTCTCTCTCATTTCCAGAGTATCTCGTCACGATTATATACTACATCAAATTCTAGATTTTATTTATCCGCTCATCCGAACCGACAATCACCCCGGTGTAATAGAAGAAGTCAACGCGCTTCGCGCTCGAGTAGTGGCTTTAGAGAATATGGTGCAAGAGTTACAAACACTAACAAATAACGAAGTATTAATTCATAATTTCAATTTTATTGAATAAATACTCCGTAAAAGTTATGTAAATTCTAAAGTCTTTAGGGATTATTCAGTTCTAGTTTCAACCGTAAATCAAATGAGTTTAATTTAATATTAACTTATTAAATCTATGTTACATCTGAAGAAAATATGCACATATATATTTTCATAAAGACTGTAATAAAATTCTGTTGTACAAAATATTAATTATGAATTTTTTTTTTAACGGGTAGGTAATACCCGAGAGATATATAAATTCACAATTAATGTGTTACATTTTTCGAATCTGATTAAGCAAATCATCAACTATACTCCCAAAATCTCACAACAATATACATTCTTGTAGAGTAATCAAAACAACCATTCTCACCCAAATTTGATTACGCATTCTGATTTTGACAAATCAAAATCCAAGTCATGATTTAACAGAAGACATCACTCTTAGATTCCTACATCTTTCAAAGCTATACTTTGACTTCAAAACTGTGTTAGAACATCATATGTATATTAATGATTTCAAACTGTGTTCAAACTCTCCGAAGTTTTCGAAGACACTTCAAACAATGAACAATCGAGATGATGATCCAACCACATATTACCAACATTTATGTACCTAAAAAGCTCTCGAAGCCAAAGTCATAGTTTGACGCGTATCCGTGTCAGACCCTTTGGCATTTATTAGCTAAAATGACTTTTCAATTCCTTTTCAAAGTAGACAGTTTTGTCACAGATCCAGCAAGTCAACTTCAACTTTTCAGTCGGACTAGTCTTATTAAAACCTCGATAGATACGTTGCCCTTTCGTCATCGTTACTGGGGACATTTCATATCTTGCCACCTTAGCAATAAACTTACCAACAACTTCAATTATCTTTGACTTTTCGAAAAATCATTATATTTATTGAAATCACATCATTTACTCATTCGCATCTTGTAACGAGAATTGTCATACGAATCATCGGAAAACAGTAACCAGTATTTTGAAATCTCGCAGCATGTCTACGTCAACAGTTATATGTGTACGTAAAACGTCTATCTCCTGGACTTACATACTTTGAATGTGAAGTTCTGAAAAATATTTTGAACTGCAAACTAGTTCTTGAAATGTTGACGAAGCATCAAAAACTGTAAACGATCTTAACAGTAAAAAGTTTGATGACAAAGAATAGTAAGGTGGTAAAGCTGAGAAAAAGAGAAGGTTTGGAACTGGAAAACGGATTGAACAGACTATGAAGGAGGCTGTGGACAAATCACAAAGACTAAATCTGCCTTCAAAGAATCCAAATGATTCAGTGCCTGCTAAAATCAATAACGAATACCTTACTCTTTATTCTAAACCTTTACAGACAAATCTTCATCATCATCCATCAATATTAGAAATTCTAAGATATTATCATATCTTTCATTATAAATATCCGCGATATTTCTGAAGATATTTTCACAACTAATCTTATCTGAAGTCATTTATCTCTTTGCGCTATCAGTGTTACATCATATAAGAAACTATTAGTTTCTATATGCTATAAACTTTCGAGTTTAAATTATGAATGTTTTGAAGTAGTGTTGGGAACTGAAGCATGAGTTAGTATAATATAATGACACTTGATCAACGTGATTATATTACAGTAAGTCATGCTGAGTTTCTAATGGGACATGACGATTCACAGACCATGCCGTCATCATGTTCCATGTTACACGACTCTTGTATTCTATTTAATCTCTAAAAATATCAAGAATATATTTTCTTGATGATTCGGTCTTTTCAGGGTATTCTGGTAAATTAACAAATCAAGATCGTGCCATTACCATTTCCTTCTTAGAACATTAACTATGTTCATTCTGAAATTCATATCTGCGAATACTGGACCATTACAAACGTTGCTTAATCGCAAGAAGAAGAAACGAAAGAACAAAACTCCAAAATAGAAATTGGAGTATAAATCGCAGCAAATAGAAGGGAGCATTAACTATAGATGTCAATGATTATAGAAGACAAAAGCAGGGGCTTTGAAATATAAGGGAAGATATAAAACCCAACAACCACCCAAAAATTATACACCGTATATATCGATGCATATAGCAATATAAAGACATGGAAGAACTAAAAATACTATAAAACCGAGAGTATAGTAGAAGTAAATAGATTCTTCCGGAGGCAGATGAAAAAGAAGTATGACAGATATGAAAGTGAGGAGTATATCGAGAATCAGTACTGGATGAAGCATATTGACAAATACTTTAAAATATGAGTTGAGGGAGAAAGAATAGAAGGTGTGAGTTGTAAGGAAACGAAGGAGGTGGATTTATAGTGAAATACCCGACAGAGAAATCAAGATGGATTATCGTATTAATTCGAAGAGAATCATAATCTCCTTAATCACCGAAGCATCAAATCCAACATAGATTACAAAGATTTTCTTTAAATTCGGAGATCAATTGTGATGACGTCAAAAGATATGACGAATCACTATAATCTTATTTCCTTCATTTACGATAACTTCCCTCATACGCTTCGAGTAATCGAATTATTTTATCCATACTTCTTAGACATGATAAAACTTCATAATCGTTACGTCATAATAACATTCTCATTGTTAGCCATAATGACCTCTATCAAATTTCGGGGACGAAATTTCTTTAACGGGTAGGTACTGTGACGACCCAAAAATTTCTGACTAAATTTAAACTTTATCTTTATATTATTCTGACACGATAAACAACGTTTGTTAAGTTAAATCTCAAGGATTTTAAACTATGTTTATACATTCATTTAAACCTCGACCAAATTCCCATGATTCACGAACCATTAAATGAACATATATGAATATGTATGTGTATGTGTATATGTTATAAATTGAAAATGTCAACAAAGTATTTAAACGTATAATGCTTTATATGAACGTATTTGTTTCAATATGATTATCGACGAAAAAAAAATATATTAAATGATTAAATTATCAGAAACATTGAATTATGATTACAAGTCTCTGTTGAAAGGTCCACTATAATTTGAGAAAATCTATTCCTCTTAACGATATTCGGAATAATTTGTAAAGCTATTTATAAATAAAAATAAAAAGTGTCATTTACGAAAGTTAGACAAAAGCTAGTGGAGAATTGGTTTCCATAATATTCTATTAATCTATTTTCAAACGTACAAAAATGTTTTCAGTTTAAAAAGAACTTTATTATTAAAACGTATATAACTTTTATAAATATCTAGAATCACTTTTGACAACTCATTACTTAACCAGTATAATAAGTATAACGATATTTATATTTTATTTCATTAAATATATATAACGATTTAAATTAATATTATATATATTTATACGCGTATTATACATACATAGTTTTTATACTTTTACTATACTTTAACTTTACCTTTACTTTACTTTTACTTTACTTTAACTTTAATAATTTACTTTAATAATTCACTTTAATAATTCATACTTTAATAATTCATTTTAATAATTCATTATTTAATAATTCACTTTAATAATTCATACTTTAATAATTCACTTTAATAATTCATACTTTAATAATTCACTTTAATAATTCAAAAATCTATTATAAATAGAATTCAATAGGTTTCATTATTTCATAGAAATTTGAAAATATATTTCTCTAAACTCTCTCAATCGATTTATATATATATATATATATATATATATATATATATATATATATATATATATATATATATATATATATATATATATATATATATATATATATATATATATATATATATATATATATATTTGCTCTGTATTATTTCAAGATATTATTAGTATACATAAAATATTACGACGGAGTGATGTCCGAGTGATTTCAAAATAGCTTTTTTGAATGAGTCGAAGCTAAGGAAATTATGGGTTATAGTTATGGAGGTGATGGGTATGGTTCATGGGTATGCTCGTGAGGTCAATCTAGTGTTTATCATCTCCGTTGCGTCTACGTACTTTCCTGCAATATTGAATCTCAGTATTGATACGTGAGCACTCATAACTTAACTTTTATATATCAATAGTGTATCCCTGACTAGTGCTCGAGTATATAGGATTATGCATGCTTGTACATTCGATATTGTCCTTAGATAGGTTTGTTGAATCCTGAATTAGATACATATGCTACTGAGATAGGGTATATGATATGCATGTCATTGGAAATCTAGCAAAAAATTAAGAACTTTTCATTTAGATATCGAATGGTTTCGATGAACGGATTAGAAGTTATAGTCAATTGAATTTTAGTATTATTGTTAAAATGATTATTATTACTATCGTCGTTATTATTTTAATAGAAATATCATTCTTATTATAAAATATCATTATTACTATTATGTTAGTATTATCATTTTAGCATAATACCATTTTTAGTAAATATAAATATTGTTATTTTTTTATAGAATAATAATAATTATTATTACAAAATAATACAACTTTTACTTATTATTATTATGATCAATATTATTTTATCAAATAAATAGGGGATACAAAGATATTTTTCACCACGCGTAATATAATTACATTAATAATACTTACCACTATAGTTTTACGATATTAAGTGAACTTTATAAATTTTACTACTTAAGATATATAAAAGTATATTTTATCATATATAAACGTTAATATAAATTTTTATTAATAAATGACTTTTATTATTATAAAATCTAATAAATATATTTAAATATATAAAACGACTATAGTTAAGTTATATAATAAACACGTATAAATTTTAGAAGTCATTTTGGGTCAAGTTGACTTTTGTTGACTTTTGCATATTAGTCTCGAGCATTAGGATTGTGGTACACTATGACTTGACCAAAAATTGTTAGACAAATATTGACCAACGTATAAATATATATAATTAATATAGGTTCGTGAATCCGAGGCCAACCTTGCACTTGTTAAATGACGTTATATGTATTTTTACTACGAAATACAGTATGGTGAGTTTCATTTGCTCCCTTTTATATATATTTTTGGGACTGAGAATACATGCGCTGTTTTTATAAATGTTTTACGAAATAGGCACAAGTACTAAAACTAATTCTACGTGGGTTTAAACCAAAAATATACCCTTAGCTTGGTAACATTAAACTACTTGTCTATGTACGGTAGGCGCGAATCCTAAAGATAGATCTATTGGGCCTGACAAACTCCATCCTGACTATGGGATGCTTTAGTACTTCGAGGTTATTTTAAACACACCTGATCTAGTGTACTTCAGATGGTAAAACATGAACGTTAAGGCTTGTTACCGGGTGCCTACAACTTATAGAATACTTTTATACATTTGCGAGTGTACATAATTTATAAACGGAAATCTTGTGGTCTATTAATATATTGAAATGATTGTTATGATAAACCTATGAACTCACCAACCTTTTGGTTGACACTTTAAAGCATGTTTATTCTCAGGTATTAAAGAAATCTTCTGCTGTGCATTAGCTCATTTTAAGGATATTACTTGGAGTCATTCATGGCATATTTTAAAAGACGTTGCATTCGAGTCATTGAGTTCATCAAGATTATTATTATGTCAATTATAGTTAGATGTATTATGAAATGGTGTGCATGCCGTCAACTTTCGTTGTAAAGAAAGTTTGTCTTTTAAAAACGAATGCAATGTTTGTAAAATGTATCATATAGAGGTCAAATACCTCACGATGTAATCAACTATTGTGAATCGTTTATAATATATATGAAAGGGTCCTTTCAACCCTTGACCAGTTTTGTGGCCTCAAACCTGGATCCAAAGTAAAAAGTCCAAAATACCCACTTTAAAGTGGAATAAAAACGAGATGAGCTGTCAGCAGGTTCTGCGCGCCGCGCAGACAGATATGCGCCGCGCATTTCCTCTGTCACGAAATTCAGCCAGCATTTATTATATATACAATATGTACAAATCGGTTTTGGGTCTTACAAACAAGAACATTAAAATCAATAAAATATCATTTTCATCATATAGACGAACTCTAATGGCAAGACACTTTCAGGGAGTCTTGCTCCTTGTTCACTTTTAGGGTGATCTTAGGAATTTCAGTATAATCTGAAACCGAAAGTCATGCGCCGCCAAATGATACTACATTTGGCGGCGAATATTAATGAGTTAAAAATTTTACATTGCGCAATGATATTAGTTTCAAAGTCATGCGCCGCCAAAACGCTCAAAAAGAACAATAAAATGATAAAATATTATTTTCGTCATCTAGACGAACTCTAATAGGAAGACACCTTCAGGGAGTCTTGTTCATTGTTCTCTGTTAGGGTGATCTAAGAAATTTTAGCACAACCTGATGAAATGTCCCGTTCTTATTGATTAAAAACGTTCCATATTAATTGATTTCGTTGCGAGGTTTTGACCTCTATATGAGACATTTTTCAAAGACTGCATTCATTTTTAAAACAAACCATAACCTTTATTTCATAAATAAAGGTTTAAAAAGCTTTACGTAGATTATCAAATAATGATAATCTAAAATATCCTATTTACACACGACCATTACATAATGGTTTACAATACAAATATGTTACATCGAAATTAGTTTCTTGAATGCAGTTTTTACACAATATCATACAAACAAGGACTCCAAATCTTGTCCTTATTTTAGTATGCAATAGCGGAAGCTCTTAGTATTCACCTGAGAATAAACATGCTTTAAACGTCAACAAAAATGTTGGTGAGTTATAGGTTTAACCTATATATATCAAATCGTAACAATAGACCACAAGATTTCATATTTCAATACACATCCCATACATAGAGATAAAAATCATTCATATGGTGAACACCTGGTAACCGACATTAACAAGATGCATATATAAGAATATCCCCATCATTCCGGGACACCCTTCGGATATGATATAAATTTCGAAGTACTAAAGCATCCGGTACTTTGGATGGGGTTTGTTAGGCCCAATAGATCTATCTTTAGGATTCGCATCAATTAGGGTGTCTGTTCCCTAATTCTTAGATTACCAGACTTAATAAAAAGGGGCATATTCGATTTCAATAATTCAACCATAGAATGTAGTTTCACGTACTTGTGTCTATTTTGTAAATCATTTATAAAACCTGCATGTATTCTCATCCCAAAAATATTAGATTTTAAAAGTGGGACTATAACTCACTTTCACAGATTTTTACTTCATCGGGAAGTAAGACTTGGCCACTGGTTGATTCACGAACCTATAACAATATATACATATATATCAAAGTATGTTCAAAATATATTTACAACACTTTTAATACATTTTGATATTTTAAGTTTATTAAGTCAGCTGTCCTCGTTAGTAAACCTACAACTAGTTGTCCACAGTTAGATGTACAGAAATAAATCGATATATATTATCTTGAATCAATCCACGACCCAGTGTATACATATCTCAGTATTAATCACAACTCAAACTATATATATTTTGGAATCAACCTCAACCCTGTATAGCTAACTCCAACATTCACATATAGAGTGTCTATGGTTGTTCCGAAATATATATAGATGTGTCGACATGATAGGTCAAAATATTGTATACGTGTCTATGGTATCTCAAGATTACATAATATACAATACAAGTTGATTAAGTTATGGTTGGAATAGATTTGTTACCAATTTTCACGTAGCTAAACTGAGAAAAATTATCCAATCTTGTTTTACCCATAACTTCTTCATTTTAAATCCGTTTTGAGTGAATCAAATTGCTATGGTTTCATATTGAACTCTATTTTATGAATCTAAACAGAAAAAGTATAGGTTTATAGTCGAAAAAATAAGTTACAAGTCATTTTTTTAAAGGTAGTCATTTCAGTCGAAAGAACGACGTCTAGATGACCATTTTAGAAAACATACTTCCACTTTGAGTTTAACCATGATTTTTGGATATAGTTTCATGTTCATAATAAAAATCATTTTCCAAAAATAACAACTTTTAAATCAAATTTTATCATAGTTTTTAATTAACTAACCCAAAACAGCCCGCGGTGTTACTATGACGGCGTAAATCCGGTTTTACGGTGTTTTTCGTGTTTCCAGGTTTTAAATCGTTATGTTAGCATATCATATAGATATAGAACATGTGTTTAGTTGATTTTAAAAGTCAAGTTAGAAGGATTAACTTTTATTTGCGAACAAGTTTAGAATTAACTAAACTATGTTCTAGTGATTACAAGTTTAAACCTTCGAATAAGATAGCTTTATATGTATGAATCGAATGATGTTATGAACATCATTACTACCTCAAGTTCCTTGGATAAACCTACTGGAAATGAGAAAAATGGATCTAGCTTTAAAGGATCCTTGGATGGCTTGAAAGTTCTTGAAGCAGAATCATGACACGGAAATAGTTCAAGTAAGATTTTCACTCGAAATAAGATTGTTATAGTTATAGAAATTAAATTAAAGTTTGAATATGATTATTACCTTGTATTATAAAGATAACCTACTGTAAGTAACAAAGGTTTCTTGATCTTGGAAGATTACTTGGAATGGATTTAGAAAACTTGGAAGTAAACTTGCAATCTTGGAAGTATTCTTGATATTATGAAACTAGAACTTTTGGAATTTATGAAGAACACTTAGAACTTGAAGATAGAACTTGAGAGAGATCAATTAGATGAAGAAAATTGAAGAATTAAAGTATTTGTAGGTGTTTTTGGTCGTTGGTGTATGGATTAGATATAAAAGATATGTAATTTTGTTTTCATGTAAATAAGTCATGAATGATTACTCATATTTTTGTAATTTTATGAGATATTTCATGCTAGTTGCCAAATGATGGTTCCCACATGTGTTAGGTGACTCACATAGGCTGCTAAGAGCTGATCATTGGAGTGTATATACCAATAGTACATACATCTAAAAGCTGTGTATTGTACGAGTACGAATACGGGTGCATACGAGTAGAATTATTGATGAAACTGAACGAGGATGTAATTGTAAGCATTTTTGTTAAGTAGAAGTATTTTGATAAGTGTCTTGAAGTCTTTCAAAAGTGTATGAAAACATATTAAAACACTACATGTATATACATTTTAACTGAGTCGTTAAGTCATCGTTAGTCGTTACATGTAAGTGTTGTTTTGAAACCTTTAGGTTAACGATCTTGTTAAATGTTGTTAACCCAATGTTTATAATATCAAATGAGATTTTAAATTATTATATTATCATGATATTATGATGTATGAATATCTCTTAATATGATATATATACATTAAATGTCGTTACAACGATAATCGTTACATATATGTCTCGTTTCAAAATCATTAAGTTAGTAGTCTTGTTTTTACATATGTAGTTCATTGTTAATATACTTAATGATATGTTTAATTATCATAATATCATGTTAACTATATATGTATCCATATATATGTCATCATATAGTTTTTACAAGTTTTAACGTTCGTGAATCACCGGTCAACTTGGGTGGTCAATTGTCTATATGAAACCTATTTCAATTAATCAAGTCTTAACAAGTTTGATTGCTTACCATGTTGGAAACACTTAATCATGTAAATAAAAATTTCATTTAATATATATATAAACATGGAAAAGTTCGGGTCACTACAGTACCTACCCGTTAAATAAATTTCGTCCCGAAATTTTAAGCAGTTGGAGGTGTTGACGTATCTTTTGGAAATAAATGCGGGTATTTCTTCTTCATCTGATCTTCTCATTCCCAGGTGAACTCGGGTCCTCTATGAGCATTCCATCGAACCTTAACAATTGGTATCTTGTTTTGCTTAAGTCTTTTAACCTCACGATCCATTATTTCGACGGGTTCTTCGATGAATTGAAGTTTTTCGTTGATTTGGATTTCATCTAACGGAATAGTGAGATCTTCTTTAGCAAAACATTTCTTCAAATTCGAGATGTGGAAAGTGTTATGTACAGCCACGAGTTGTTGAGGTAACTCAAGTCGGTAAGCTACTGGTCCGACACGATCAATAATCTTGAATGGTCCAATATACCTTGGATTTAATTTCCCTCGTTTGCCAAATCGAACAACGCCTTTCCAAGGTGCAACTTTAAGCATGACCATCTCTCCAATTTCAAATTCTATATCTTTTCTTTTAATGTCGACGTAGCTCTTTTGTCGACTTTGGGCGGTTTTCAACCGTTGTTGAATTTGGATGATCTTCTCGGTAGTTTCTTGTATTATCTCCGGACCCGTAATCTGTCTATCCCCCACTTCACTCCAACAAATCGGAGACCTGCACTTTCTACCATAAAGTGCTTCAAACGGTGCCATCTCAATGCTTGAATGGTAGCGGTTGTTGTAGAAAAATTCTGCTAACGGTAGATGTCGATCCCAACTGTTTCCGAAATCAATAACACATGCTCGTAGCATGTCTTCAAGCGTTTGTATCGTCCTTTCACTCTGCCCATCAGTTTGTGGATGATAGGCAGTACTCATGTCTAGACGAGTTCCTAATGCTTGCTGTAGTGTCTGCCAGAATCTTGAAATAAATCTGCCATCCCTATCAGAGATAATAGAGATTGGTATTCCATGTCTGGAGACGACTTCCTTCAAATACAGTCGTGCTAACTTCTCCATCTTGTCATCTTCTCTTATTGGCAGGAAGTGTGCTGACTTAGTGAGACGATCAACTATTACCCAAATAGTATCATAACCACTTGCAGTCCTTGGCAATTTAGTAATGAAATCTATGGTAATGTTTTCCCATTTCCATTCCGGGATTTCAGGTTGTTGTAGTAGACCTGATGGTTTCTGATGTTCAGCTTTGACCTTAGAACACGTCAAACATTCTCCTACATATTTAGCAATATCGGCTTTCATACCTGGCCACCAAAAATGTTTCTTAAGATCCTTGTACATCTTCCCCGTTCCAGGATGTATTGAGTATCTGGTTTTATGAGCTTCTCTAAGTACCATTTCTCTCCTATCTCCAAATTTTGGTACCCAAATTCTTTCAGCCCTATACCGGGTTCCGTCTTCCTGAATTTTAAGATGCTTCTCCGATCCTTTGGGTATTTCATCCTTTAAATTTTCCTCTTTTAAAACTCCTTGTTGCGCCTCCTTTATTTGAGTAGTAAGGTTAGTGTGAATCATTATATTCATAGATTTTACTCGAATGGGTTCTCTGTCCTTTCTGCTCAAGGCGTCGGCTACCACATTTGCCTTCCCTGGGTGGTAACGAATCTCAAAGTCATAATCATTCAACAATTCAATCCACCTACGCTGCCTCATATTCAGTTGTTTCTGATTAAATATGTGTTGAAGACTTTTGTGGTCGGTATATATAATACTTTTAACCCCATATAAGTAGTGCCTCCAAGTCTTTAATGCAAAAACAACCGCGCCTAATTCCAAATCATGCATCGTATAATTTTGCTCGTGAATCTTCAATTGTCTAGACGCATAAGCAATCACCTTTTTCCGTTGCATTAATACACAACCGAGACCTTGCTTTGAGGCGTCACAATATATCACAAAATCATCATTCCCTTCAGGTAATGACAATATAGGTGTTGTAGTTAACTTTTTATTCAATAACTGAAACGCTTTCTCTTGTTCATCCTTCCATTCAAATTTATTCCCTTTATGCGTTAATGCAGTCAAGGGTTTTGCTATTCTGGAAAAGTCTTGGATGAACCTTCTGTAGTAACCAGCTAGTCCTAAAAACTGGCGTATGTGTTTCGGAGTTTTTGGGGTTTCCCACTTTTCAACGGTTTCAATCTTTGCTGGATCCACCTGAATACCTTCTTTGTTCACTATGTAACCGAGGAATTGAACTTCTTCCAACCAAAATGCACACTTTGAAAACTTAGCGTACAGTTTTTCTTTCCTCAATACTTCTAGCACTTTTCTCAAATGTTCTTCGTGCTCTTGATCATTCTTTGAGTAAATAAGTATGTCATCGATGAAAACAATGATAAACTTGTCAAGATATGGCCCACACACTCGGTTCATAAGGTCCATGAACACAGCTGGTGCGTTAGTCAATCCAAACGGCATAACCATAAACTCGTAATGACCATAACGCGTCCTAAAAGCAGTTTTTGGAATATCATCCTCCTTTACTCGCATTTGATGATATCCAGAACATAAATCGATCTTCGAATAAACCGACGAGCCTTGTAGTTGATCAAATAAGTCGTCAATTCTCGGCAGTGGATAACGGTTTTTGATGGTAAGTTTGTTCAACTCTCTGTAGTCAATACACAACCTAAATGTACCATCCTTCTTCTTGACAAACAAAATAGGAGCTCCCCATGGTGATGTGCTTGGTCGAATGAAACCACGTTCTAATAGTTCTTGCAGTTGGCTTTGCAGTTCTTTCTTCTCGCTGGGTGCGAGTCTATAAGGAGCACGAGCTATTGGTGCAGCTCCTGGTACAAGATCTATTTGAAATTCAACATATCGATGTGGAGGTAATCCCGGTAATTCTTTCGGAAATACATCGGGAAATTCTTTTGCGACGGGAACATCATTGATGCTCTTTTCTTCAGTTTGTACTTTCTCGACGTGTGCTAGAACAGCATAGCAACCTTTTCTTATTAGTTTTTGTGCCTTCAAATTACTAATAAGATGTAGCTTCGTGTTGTCCTTTTCTCCGTACACCATTAAGGGTTTTCCTTTTTCTCGTATAATGCGAATTGCATTTTTGTAACAAACGATCTCTGCTTTCACTTCTTTCAACCAGTCCATACCGATTATCACATCAAAACTCCCTAACTCTACTGGTATCAAGTCAATCTTAAATGTTTCGCTAACCAGTTTAATTTCTCGATTCCGACATATATTATCTGCTGAAATTAATTTACCGTTTGCTAATTCGAGTAAAAATTTACCATCCAACGGTGTCAATGGACAACTTAATTTAGCACAAAAATCTCTACTCATATAGCTTCTATCCGCACCCGAATCAAATAAAACGTAAGCAGATTTATTGTCAATAAGAAACGTACCCGTAACAAGCTCCGGGTCTTCCTGTGCCTCTACCGCATTAATATTGAAAACTCTTCCGCGGCCTTGTCCATTCGTGTTCTCCTGGTTCGGGCAATTTCTAATAATGTGGCCCGGTTTTCCACATTTATAAAAATTACATTGGCATAACTTGCTCCGACACTACTTGCTCCGCCATTACTTGTTCCGACACCATTTTTTCCTTTCGTTCTGTTAACCCCTGGTCCGTAGACCTCACACTTCGTCGCGCTATGACCATTTCTTTTACACTTGTTGCAAAATTTGGTGCAGAACCCCGAGTGATACTTTTCACACCTTTGGTATAGCTGCTTCTGATTGTTGTTGTTGTTGTTGCGGTTGTTATTGTTGTTGGGATGATTGTTGTAGTTGCTGCTGTTGTTGTTGTTATTGTTGTTGTTGTTGTTGTTGTTGGGCCGTTTGTTGTAGTTGCGATTGATGTTGCGATTGTTTGGATAATTGTTGCGATTATTGTTGTAATTGCTGTTGTTGTTGTTGTATTGGTGATTCTTATCACCATTTTCCTCCCACTTTCTTTTGACTTGCTTCACATTGGCCTCTTCAGCAGTCTGTTCTTTAATTCTTTCCTCAATCTGGTTCACTAGTTTGTGAGCCATTCTACATGCCTGTTGTATGGAGGCGGGCTCGTGTGAACTTATATCTTCTTGGATTCTTTCCGGTAATCCTTTCACAAATGCGTCGATCTTCTCTTCCTCATCTTCGAACGCTCCCGGACACAATAGGCATAATTCTGTGAATCGTCTTTCGTACGTGGTAATATCAAATCCTTGGGTTCGTAACCCCCTAAGTTCTGTCTTGAGCTTATTGATCTCGGTTTTGGGACGGTACTTCTCGTTCATCAAGTGCTTGAATGCTGACCACGGTAGTGCGTAAGCATCATCTTGTCCCACTTGCTCTAGATAGGTATTCCACCATGTTAACGTAGAACCTGTGAAGGTATGCGTAGCGTACTTCACTTTGTCCTCTTCAGTACACTTACTTATGGCAAACACCGATTCGACCTTCTCGGTCCACCGTTTCAATCCGATCAGTCCTTCGGTTCCATCAAATTCCAAAGGTTTGCAGGCAGTGAATTCTTTGTAGGTGCATCCTACACGATTTCCTGTACTGCTAGATCCAAGGTTATTGTTGGTATGTAGCGCAGCCTATACTGCGGCTATGTTTGAAGCTAGAAAAGTACGGAATTCCTCTTCATTCATATTCACGGTGTGTCGAGTAGTCGGTGCCATTTCCTTCAAAATAGTCAAATGGAACAAGTTAATCATACAGAATATTAAGAGTAGTTAATAGTATTTCATAGCATAATATGAACTCATTTATAAAAGCTTTTTCTTCATATTAGCGTTTTATAAGTTTAAATTCGGGTAGTACCTACCCGTTAAGTTCATACTTAATAGCTAATATACAATTCAACTACTACAATTCTATATGAAAAACTGATTATAATAATATTTCGCGTTCAAACTTTTATACAATATTTTACAAACTTACAATACCGCTTATTTTACATAAAGCATGAAATATAGCACACAATAGCTTTGATACAAGATAGTTGTGAAGATAATTCTAGCTAGTACACAAGTCGTTCAGCAAAGGCAATAAAGACACGTAATTCATACGTCCAGAAACAAGACATGCATTCTGGTTTTACTAGGACTACTTTCCATCCTTGGTCTTGTGGAACATAACCATTATGGCCGTTGATAAGACAGTGTATTGTAACGTCGTCAAAGGGACGAGGGTTACGTAATGACCAACAGTCTCGTAATAACCTAAAAACCTCATTTCTTACCCCAATTACCGACTCCGTCACTTGTGGGAACGTTTTGTTTAATAGTTGTAGCCCGATGTTCTTTTTCTCACTTTGGTGAGAAGTGAACATTACTAACCCGTAAGCATAGCATGCTTCTTTATGTTGCATGTTAGCCGCTTTTTCTAAATCATGAAGTCCTATATTCGGATACATTGAGTCAAAATAATTTCTTAACCCGTTGCGTAAAATAGCATTTGGGTTCCCCGCAATATATGCGTCAAAGTAAACACATCGTAACTTATGGGTTTCCCAATGTGATATCCCCCATCTTTCAAACGAAAGTCTCTTATAAACCAAGGCATTCTTGGAACGTTCTTCGAATGCCTTACAAACTGATTTCGCCGTAAATAGTTGTGCCGAAGAATTCTGACCGACTCTAGACAAGATTTCATCAATCAAGTCTCCGGGTAGGTCTCTTAAAATATTGAGTTGTCTATCCATTTTGTGTTTTTATACTGTAAAATAGACAAGAGTTAGATTCATAAAAAAAATACTTATTAATACAAGCAATTTTTACATATATCATAAAGCATAAGCACACTATATTACATATATTACACCACACGAATACAACTATCTTATTCCGACTCGCTCGTTTCTTCTTCTTCGATTTTGGTTCGTTTTGCCAAGTTTCTAGGGATATATGATGTTTCCCTAATACTAGCTGTCGTTTTCCACAACGGTTTAGAAAAACCTGGTGGTTTAGAGGTTCCCGAGTCATTGTTACAACTTAAGGACTTCGGGGGTTGACGATACATATAAAGTTCATCGGGGTTGGAATTAGATTTCTCTATTTTTATGCCCTTTCCCTTATTATTTTATTTTCCCTTTTTAAATTCAGTTGGGGTAATTTCTATAACATCATCGGAATTCTCGTCGGAATCCGATTCATCGGAGAATTGGTAATCCTCCCAATATTTTGCTTCCTTGGCGGAAACACCATTGACCATAATTAACCTTGGTTGGTTGGTTGAGGATTTTCTTTTACTTAACCATTTTATTATTTCCCCCACCGGTTCTATTTCCTCCTCCGGTTCCTCCTCTTCCGGTTCAGATTCTTCTTCCGGTTCTGATTCTTCTTCCGGTTCCTCTTCGGGAACTTGTGAATCAGTCCAATATATATTCGACTCTTCGTTATTATTAGGTGAGTCAATGGGATTTGTGCTAGAGGTAGACATCTATCACACAATATCAAACATGTTAAGAGATTAATATATCACATAATATATACATGTTAATAATATATAGTTTCCAACAAAAATGTTAAGCAATCATTTTTAAAGAAAACACGGTCGAAGTCCAGACTCGCTAATGCATCCTAACAAACTCGATAAGACACACCAATGCAAATTTTCTGGTTCTCTAAGACCAACGCTCGGATACCAACTGAAATTTCCCGTTCTTATTGATTAAAAACGTTCCATATTAATTGATTTCGTTGCAAGGTTTTGACCTCTATATGAGACGTTTTTCAAAGACTGCATTCATTTTTAAAACAAACCATAACCTTTATTTCATAAATAAAGATTTAAAAAGCTTTACGTAGATTATCAAATAATGATAATCTAAAATATCCTGTTTACACACGACCATTACATAATGGTTTACAATACAAATATGTTACATCAAAATCAGTTTCTTGAATGCAGTTTTTACACAATATCATACAAACACGGACTCCAAATCTTGTCCTTATTTTAGTATGCAACAGCGGAAACTCTTAGTATTCACCTAAGAATAAACATGCTTTAAACGTCAACAAAAATGTTGGTGAGTTATAGGTTTAACCTATATATATCAAATCGTAACAATAGCCCACAAGATTTCATATTTCAATACACATCCCATACATAGAGATAAAAATCATTCATATGGTGAACACCTGGTTACCGACATTAACAAGATGCATATATAAGAATATCCCCATCATTCTGGGACACCCTTCGGATATGATATAAATTTTGAAGTACTAAAGCATCCGGTACTTTGGATGGGGTTTGTTAGGCCCAATAGATCTATCTTTAGGATTCGCGTCAATTAGGGTGTCTGTTCCTTAATTATTAGATTACCAGACTTAATAAAAAGGGGCATATTCGATTTCGATAATTCAACCATAGAATGTAGTTTCACGTACTTGTGTCTATTTTGTAAATCATTTATAAAACCTGCATGTATTCTCATCCCAAAAATATTAGATTTTAAAAGTGGGACTATAACTCACTTTCACAGATTTTTACTTCGTCGGGAAGTAAGACTTGGCCACTGGTTGATTCATGAACCTATAACAATATATACATATATATCAAAGTATGTTCAAAATATATTTACAACACTTTTAATACATTTTGATGTTTTAAGTTTATTAAGTCGGCTGTCCTCGTTAGTAACCTACAACTAGTTATCCACAGTTAGATGTTCAGAAATAAATCGATATATATTATCTTGAATCAATCCACGACCCAGTGTATACATATCTCAGTATTGATCACAACTCAGACTATATATATTTTAGAACCAACCTCAACCCTGTATAGCTAACTCCAATATTCACATATAGAGTGTCTATGGTTGTTCCGAAATATATATAGATGTGTCAACATGATAGGTCGAAATATTGTATACGTTTCTATGGTATCTCAAGATTACATAATATACAATACAAGTTGATTAAGTTATGGTTGGAATAGATTTGTTACCAATTTTCACGTAGCTAAAATGAGAAAAATTATCCAATCTTGTTTTACCCATAACTTCTTCATTTTAAATCCGTTTAGAGTGAATAAAATTGCTATGGTTTCATATTGAACTCTATTTTAGGAATCTAAACAGAAAAAGTATAGGTTTATTGTCGGAAAAATAAGTTACAAGTCGTTATTGTAAAGGTAGTCATTTCAGTCGAAAGAACGACGTCTAGATGACCATTTTAGAAAACATACTTCCACTTTGAGTTTAACCATGATTTTTGGATATAGTTTCATGTTCATAATAAAAATAATTTTCCCAGAATAACAACTTTTAAATCAAAGTTTATCATAGTTTTTAATTAACTAACCCAAAACAGCCCGCGGTGTTACTACGACGGCGTAAATCCGGTTTTACGGTGTTTTTCGTGTTTCCAGGTTTTAAATTATTAAGTTAGCATATCATATAGATATAGAACATGTGTTTAATTGATTTTAAAAGTCAAGTTAGAAGGATTAACTTTTATTTGCGAACAAGTTTAGAATTAACTAAACTATGTTCTAGTGATTACAAGTTTAAACCTTCGAATAAGATAGCTTTATATGTATGAATCGAATGATGTTATGAACATCATTACTACCTCAAGTTCCTTGGATAAACCTACTGGAAATGAGAAAAATGGATCTAGCTTCAAAGGATCCTTGGATGGCTTGAAAGTTCTTGAAGCAGAATCATGACACGAAAACAGTTCAAGTAAGATTTTCATTTGAAATAAGATTGTTTTAATTATAGAAATTGAATTAAAGTTTGAATATGATTATTACCTTGTATTATAAAGATAACCTACTGTACGTAACAAAGGTTTCTTGATCTTGGATGATTACTTGGAATGGATTTAGAAAACATGGAAGTAAACTTGCAATCTTGGAAGTATTCTTGATTTTATGAAACTAGAACTTTTGGAATTTATGAAGAACACTTAGAACTTGAAGATAGAACTTGAGAGAGATCAATTAGATGAATAAAATTGAAGAATTAAAGTGTTTGTAGGTGTTTTTGGTCTTTGGTGTATGGATTAGATATAAAGGATATGTAATTTTGTTTTCATGTAAATAAGTCATGAATGATTACTCATATTTTTGTAATTTTATGAGATATTTCATGCTAGTTGCCAAATGATGGTTCCAACATGTGTTAGGTGACTCACATGGGCTGCTAAGAGCTGATCATTGGAGTGTATATACCAATAGTACATACATCTAAAAGCTGTGTATTGTACGAGTACGAATACGGGTGCATACGAGTAGAATTGTTGATGAAACTGAACGAGGATGCAATTGTAAGCATTTTTGTTAAGTAGAAGTATTTTGATAAGTGTCTTGAAGTCTTTCAAAAGTGTATGAAAACATATTAAAACACTACATGTATATACATTTTAACTGAGTCGTTAAGTCATCGTTAGTCGTTACATGTAAGTGTTGTTTTGAAACCTTTAGGTTAACGATCTTGTTAAATGTTGTTAACCCAATATTTATAATATCAAATGAGATTTTAAATTATTATATTATCATGATATTATGATGTATGAATATCTCTTAATATGACATATATACATTAAATGTCATTACAACGATAATCGTTACATATATGTCTCGTTTCAAAATCATTAAGTTAGTAGTCTTGTTTTTACATATGTAGTTCATTGTTAATATACTTAATGATATGTTTAATACATCATAATATCATGTTAACTATATATGTATCCATATATATGTCATCATATAGTTTTTACAAGTTTTAACGTTCGTGAATCACCGGTCAACTTGGGTGGTCAATTGTCTATATGAAACCTATTTCAATTAATCAAGTCTTAACAAGTTTGATTGCTTAACATGTTGGAAACACTTAATCATGTAAATAACAATTTTATTTAATATATATATAAACATGGAAAAGTTCGGGTCACTACACTTGAAACTCAAAATCAAGCGCCACCAAATGATACTACATTTGGCGGCGCATATTAATGAGTTAAAATTTGTACTTAGTGAAGTGATATTAGTTTCAAAATTATAAGCGTTATACATAATTACAATGTGAGAGAAATAATAGACCTTAAAATTATTTATACCATGCTAAGTCATGCTTTAACAAAAATAATAATATGATACAAATTCAAAACGTTTAAAAACAACATTTAAATGAATAATTAAAAATATCATTTTTTTCATCTAGACGAACTCTAATGGCAAGACACATACGGGAGTCTTGCTCATTGTTCTCTTTTAGGGTGATCTTAGGAATTTCAGCACAATCTGAAACCGAAAATCATGTGCTGCCAAATGATACTACATTTGGCGGCGCATATTAATGAGTTAAAATTTGTACTTAGTGAAGTGATATTAGTTTCAAAATTTTATGCGTTGTACATAATTACAATGTGAGAGAAATAATAGGATTTAAAATTATTTATACCATGCTAAGTCATGCTTTAACAAAGATAATAATATGATAGAAATTCAAAACGTTTAAAAAGAATATTAAAATAAATAAAATATCATTTTCATCATGTAGACCAACTCTAAAGGCAAGACACCTTTAGAGAGTCTTGATCCTTGTTCTCTTTTAGGGTGATCTTTGAGATTTTAGCACAACTTGAAATCGAAAATCAAGCGTCGCCAAATGATGCTACATTTGGCGGCGCATATTAATGAGTTAAAATATGTACTTAGTGAAGTGATATTAGTTTCAAAATTATATGCGTTATACATAATTATAATGTGAGAGAAATAAAGGCCTTATAACTATTTATACCATGCTAATTCATGCTTTAACAAAAATAATAATATGAGAGAAATTCAAAACATTTAACAACATTAAAATGAATACAATATCATTTTCTTCATCTAGACGAACTCTAATAGGAAGACAGCTTCAGGGAGTCTTACTCCTTGTTCTCTTTTACGGTGATTTTAGGAATTCAGCACAATCTGAAACCAAAAATCATCCTCCACCAAAAGGTGCTACATTTTTCGAATCATATTAATGAGTTAAAATTTGTACATGGTGAAATGATATTAGATTCAAAATTATATACGTTATACCTAATTACAATGTGAGAGAAATAATAGGTCTTAAAACTATTTATACCAGGCTAAGTTATGATTTAACAATAATAATAATATGATATGTCACAACCCTGAATTTTTCGACTAGGTTTTTGATATCAGCTAAAAAGTCACGTTTTTAACCCCGATATTTTCCCCATTTATGATAAAGTAAATGAATTTATCATCTAAATAAGCATTTATTTGCTTCATTTAGTAGATTATGTTATTACAAAGGCTATGTTTCAAGAATCACTAAAAACGGATGAAAAACGAGAAAAACGAGCAAAACCGGCTAAAACGATTAACTCGCGTTTAAATAACTTATTTTATAATTTTTGGAAAAGTTTATTTACTTAATCTCATCTTGTAGGATATTCAATTACGAACGCGTGGGCGCAAGAATCTTCAGAAACGGAGCTAAAATGAAGATTCTAGAGTAAAAACAGTGAAAGACTAGAAATCAAGTTACGATCCAGCAAATCAGCAAGCCAAACGGCCTGCCAAATGGCCTGCCAGTATCAAAAATGACCTGCCACATACCCAAGGCAAACGAGCATGGTAAACAGGCTGACTGGTCAAACGGGACCTGCAAACGGCTTGCCAAACGGCCTGCCAGCCGTTTGCCAGCCATTTTTTCAACGAAAATCCTACCTGCCGTCCTACTTTCCAGGGGTTTAGACATACCCCCTATGCATACCACCTGCCATCTCACTTGCCAGGGATTTTCCAGGCATTTTTTTACAACTTTGCCATCAAGCTTTCCTATAAATAGGTGGCTCATCCCACCATTTCAACACACACCAATTCTTCACTTCTCTCTCAAATATCTCTCTGTAGTCACTCTCTAGTGATCTATAGGAGATTAGTTCTCTCTACTTTCTCTCTAGATTCTAGAGAGAGAAAAGTACAGAGATTAGAAAAATAATTATATCTCTATTGTCGCTCTCTAGTGATCAATAGGAGATTAGTATGTAGTTAGTAGTAGAAGCTATCAAGCATTGCAACGCTATGGATATTATAAAGAAATACAAGTTTTATTCTGCCGACATTATACGGTAACATCTATCATATCTTTTATTAATTTATTATAATATTCTTGTTAGATGTTTGTGATTTGTTAATATTAGAAATGGTTGTTGCCATGATGTGTGAGTAACTACTTGATTGTTTGCGATGATTTAATAATGTTAGTTAGGGATGATTATCATTTCGTATTCACTTTCTGTCTATGATATTAAACCTCGTTATTATCGTCCTTCCACCAATAAACGTGATTAAAACCCTTTATAAAGTCGATAATTATAAGGTAATTAATTATCCGTGTTTATACATTGGTCAAGGTATGAACCCTTTGGGAATACTATAAAGTACTTGGGGAATTACCGTAGGACCAGATTAAGACATTGGTCAAGATTATAAGACTCATGTCGATGTACTCTAGGACCACTTGGGTATGGTCAAGGTTAGAAGCTATGGAACCACTATAAGTCTAGTACATGATGGATAACTAAGGAATTTATTGGGTAGATTTAAGTAAGGGCTGGTTTAAGTCATAAATGGGAATTTAACGCACTAGAATACAAACTAAGCTTATAAATCTTTAAGGATGACTGAGAACTATCAGAGGTTCTAATTTGTCTACAAACCCTTAGATTTTACCAAACCGTTGACAGAAAGGGACATATATATATATATATATATATATATATATATATATATATATATATATATATATATATATATATATATATATATATATATATATATATATATATATATATATATATATATATATATATATATGGCTATGCTACTTTATTCGTGCACCCAACAAGGTATGCATTGCATCCAAGATGGGCCGCTTATATCCTTAAACCGGATAAAACGTCGAGAGTTGAGCATAGTCCATTCGATCAGAATCACAATAGCCTAGTAAATCAATTAGTAAGGAATCTAGTGTTTACACCAAGGTATATCTATTCAATGATTGTCTCGCAATCATCTCGACACTACATTATCCTAAATCATGGTGAACCACGTCTTCTCTGTTCTTAGCTGTTGCATGCTAGCTAGCTTTTTTTAATTATATTGCTTTAATATTTTAAATATAATTATACGTCAAATCAACCCAACTATTGCCTTTACATAATTTATTATTCTGGATAAAGTGGTGTCTAGAAAAAACCGGCTGGACTTGGTTGTTGAATTTTCCGAACAGTCGCCAATTTATTAGGACCAAAAGGATCCTGCCTTTCCACACAAGGTGTGATGACCCGGAAATTTCCGATCAAATTTAAACTTAATCTTTATATAATTCTGACACGATAAGCAAAGTCTGTAATGTTGAGTCTCGAAAATTTGGAAACTATGTTCATATATTTAAATGACCCTTTGACTATTACCAACGATTTACGAACAACTATTTGTAAATAGGTGTGTATATATATTTAAATATATATATATATATATATATATATATATATATATATATATATATATATATATATATATATATATATATTTATATATATATGATTTGAAATATAATTTATGATGTAATTGTTAGAAATTAATTATGTAAAAATAATAATTATTATTTAAAACATATGTATATACAAATAAAGTATAATAAAAATAAATATTAAATAATAGTAATACTCATTGATGTTCCGATTAATATTAAGCAAGTTAAATTCAAACTGATATTATTTTAAAATAAACTGTGATCAAAAAATGAGTTCTATAAATTTTAGGCTTATTAAAGATATATTTAGGAACCATTTGTTGAATTTTAAAACTTTTCATATTTGACTTGGGGTTGGGAGTGAATAATTAATGTAATTTTTATTTAATAGTTAATGCTCAAATTTTATATCAAAATGACCAAAATAAATAAATATAGTTAATTTAAAAATATGAGATTTTTCTGAACACTTTTATTCGCCACTAATTAACAACGGAGCCCGATATTCCAGTCCGTAAAGTTAAAGTGAAATAGTGTTGGCAGAGTAATATTATTGAATTCACGAGAAATTAGATTATTAACTAAATCACTGTACTTTCTTGGTTTCTTCCTATATATTTATATGTATATGTATTATATGTAAACATAAAAATATTGCATCAATCTGCACGTTTCATTAGAGTGAATTATTATTATTATTATTATTATTATTATATTATTAAAATTAATTATTAGATTAACTTTATAAGTTATGCTTATATATATAACTATTGTATTTATGCATTACACTTTTATAGAAAGAACACCCTTGATCTTCAACTCTCACGACAACCGACACTATCACATCCTCCACTCTACCACAATCACATGAACCTCCGACCACCTCTGCTACTGTTCCGACTATCCACTGTCACCGACAACAACCACCATCCGTCATCACTCTCTCTCTCTCTCTCTCATGTTGTTTTCATGTTTCTAGTTGATGAATAAGGTAACTACTTCAATCATTTTTCTGTTTCTATTAACCTGGCCGAGAATCACCCTCACAAGAACCATGATAAACCGCCACTCTATCAACCACGATTCATCACTATAATACGTTTATATTTCTGTTTCTTTTCATTGATCAACAAGTCCACACCCTCGTTTATATTGGTTTCTTGATTTACAAAGAAAACATGAAAGATATGATGAACAAGAGTTTACTAATACTACGCTATTGCTGTTAGTTGTTTTCTATATTAATATCAACCGATCAACACCTTCCATCTTCAATAATCACCCAACCTACCACCTTCTTGAACCCAAACCACCGCCACCACAACCCTGATCTCCACCGCAGGCCACCATCTCCTTTACCATCCTCCTTCTTTCTCTATATCTCTCTCTCCTTAAAATGTAGCTGTTACTACGATACAGCAAATTTCTGTTTTCTAATTTCTGTTGCAAACGAACCCAAGCAATCACCAAATCACCACTACTGCTATTACGCTTTTATGCCTATACTTTTATAGCTGTGAAACAACCTCAAACAACAACCAATCCTACTGTTGTTGCTGCAGTTTAATCTGTTTATGTTTCAGCCAGAAAACACTCACCAAACAACCACACGACACTCTTCAACCGCCATCCTGTTAATGCCACTGCTACTTTATTTTTAAACAACGGTTGTTTCTTTCTTTTACTTTCGGTTATGATAATAAAGGGTAAATAAAGGCGATGATGCTGGACAGCAATTATACATGAATTCCACTTGGACGTGAATGGTTGCTACTTTATAATTTTGTCGTGGGTTGCAGGGCCAAAACCGAATAATCTACTTGCAAGATTACAACTCCTAGAATCGATTTTATTTTGTTACTTGGGCCACGTATAACAAACGTATCTATTTTTGTTTTCTCATCCAACGACAACAATCATACTATCTAAATGACGGGATGATGTATGATGATAACATATGGAGGATGATGGTGGTATGATTATGATGAAAGTGACTGCGTAATAAAGAAGATGATGATTATCATGATTGAGATGTTGATGTGTTTGTGTTCCTGTTTCCAAACGAACCCTACAACCACTAATTCATCGAGCAAATTATGATATTGGACTGATAATTGAGCCGTGTATAAATTATTGGGCCTGCACACGAATGGTAGCCCATAGCCTAGCAAATAAAAGCCCATCAATATTACCTTATAGGATACGTGATGTTGGATTGATACTAAGAAGGTGATAAAACAAAACGGTTACGAATTAAAACAAAAAAATGTGAATGGTGCAGTGGTCTTGGGTGTTGTCTGAGAGCGAGAGGTTGTGGGTTCGAGTCCTGGAATAGACAGTTTTATTTTTTTGGGAGCTTATACTTTTAAGGTAGTAATTTATAATAATTATTATTATTTTCATTATTAGTATTATTGTTAGTAAAAGTATTACTATTATTATTATTAATATCATTAACATTATTATTATGACAAGTATTATTAATATCATTATTATTATTATTAACATTATAATTATTATTATTTTATTTGTATTTGTTATAATTCAGTAGGCTTATAACTACCTTTAGTGGCCTGGTTTTTGACTGTAGACTAATAAGTATATAGAGAGAATATGAGAGAAGTATGTGTTTTATATATGTTTGAAGTGTATGAATTATGAACTCATAACACACATATTTATACTCAAAAAAATCTACTATACAATATCTATAATAATAATAAAATTAGCATCCAATATTGACTTTTATAACACTCCCCCTTGGATGACAATTTTATTAGAGAATAACTAGTACTGCCTCGTTAAAAACCTTGCTAAAGAAAACCCATTGGGATAAAACTTTAGCTAAGAGAAAAAGAGTGCAGCATAGAGTTGACTCCCCCTCAAGTAGGCAACGCCTGAGTTGTTACATCTTCTGAACATGCCTCATGCCAATATTATGAACATGTGTTCTGAAAATAGCAGTTGGAAGTGCTTTGGTGAAAAGGTCAGCAGAGTTTTTGCTTGACTGAACATATCACATTTCAATCTGGTTGTCCTTAATGAGATTTTGAGTGTATGAGAAGAATCTAGGAGGTATGTGTTTTGTTCGGTCACTTTTGATATACCCTTCTTTCATCTATGTTATGCAAGCTACATTATCTTCATAGATAGTTGTTGGACTTTTATCGCGTTCTAGTCCACAAGAATCAGTAATGAGTTGTGTCATTGATCTCAACCAAAAACATTCCCGAGTAGCTTCATGTAATGTAATCACTTCGGCATGATTTGATGATGTTGCAACAAGTGTTTGTTTTTGAGAACGCCATGATATTGCGGTACCTCCATTTAGGAATACATATCCATTTTGAGATTTAGCTTTATGTGGATCAGATAAATAACCTGCATCTGTATAACCAAACAAATCTTGTTTCAATTCGTTAGAATAAAATAATCCTAAATCAGTAGTTCCTTGAAGGTATCGAAATATGTGTTTGATCCCATTCCAGTGTCTTTTGGTAGGAGCTGAGCTGAACCTTGCCAAAAAATTAAGTGCAAAAGAAATGTCAGGTCTTGTACAATTTGTAAGATACATAAAAGCTCCAATTGCACTAAGATATGGTACTTCTGGTCCCAGGATATCTTCATGATCTTCACAGGGACGAAATGGATCAGTGTCAACATTAAGTGATCTAACAACCATAGGAGTACTTAATGGTTTTGCCTTGTCCATATTAAAACGTTTTAAAATCTTTTCAGTATATGTTGTTTGATGTACAAGTAAACCATTAGGCATATGTTTAATTTGTAAACCAAGGCAATACTTGGTTTTTCCGAGATCTTTCATTTCAAATTCTTTCTTTAGAAGTTGAATGGCTTCATGGATCTCTTTATTTGTACCTATGATATTAAGATCATCAACATAAACAGCTATGATCACATATCCGGATGTTGTTTTCTTAATGAAAACACATGGGCAAATAAGATTATTGGTATACCCTTTGCTTATCAAGTAATCACTTAATCGTTTATACCACATGCGACCCGATTGTTTTAACCCATATAAAGACCTTTGTAACTTGATTGAGTACATTTCTTTGGGTTTTGCATTGGTTGCTTCTGATACCTTAAATCCTTCAGGTATCTTCATATATATATCACTATCAAGTGATCTATAAAGATAAGCAGTCACAACATCCATGAGATGCATTTCTAAATTTTTAGAAACTGTCAGGCTGATTAAGTATCTAAAAGTAATTGCATCCATAACAGGAGAATAAGTTTCCTCATAATCAATTCCTGGTCTTTGAGAAAAACCTTGAGCTACAAGTCTAGCTTTATACCTTGTAACTTCATTTTTCTCATTTCTTTTTCGCATAAAAACCCATCTATATCCCACAGGTTTCACATCTTTAGGTGTGAGAATGATAGATCCGAAAACTTTTCTTTTATTGAACGATTCAAATTCAGCTCGTATTGCTTCTTTCCAATGATCCCAATCATGTATATTTTGACATTCCATGACAGATTTTGGTTCTGGATCATCATCATCATTCATGATGTCATATGCAACATTATATGAAAATATCTCATCAAGATTTTTCATTTCATTTCGGTTCCATAATATTTTTGAATGTGCATAATTGATTGAAAATTCTGTATTGACATCATCAATCTCCTCTGCAGAAGGAGTATTGATTTGTAGTTCTTCTTGAACACTTTCTTTTACCTCATTATCAGCTGATTTTCTTTTTCGAGGATTTTTATCTTTGGAACCAATTGATCTCCCACGTTTCTGGCGTGGCAACTGAAATGTCCCGTTCTTATTGATTAAAAACGTTCCATATTAATTGATTTCGTTGCGAGGTTTTGACCTCTATATGAGACGTTTTTCAAAGACTGCATTCATTTTAAAACAAACCATAACCTTTATTTCATCAATAAAGGTTTAAAAAGCTTTACGTAGATTATCAAATAATGATAATCTAAAATATCCTGTTTACACACGACCATTACATAATGGTTTACAATACAAATATGTTACAATAAAATAAGTTTCTTGAATGCAGTTTTTACACAATATCATACAAGCATGGACTCCAAATCTCGTCCTTATTTAAGTATGCGACAGCGGAAGCTCTTAATAATCACCTGAGAATAAACATGCTTAAAACGTCAATAAAAATGTTGGTGAGTTATAGGTTTAACCTATATATATCAAATCATAATAATAGACCACAAGATTTCATATTTCAATACACATCCCATACATAGAGATAAAAATCATTCATATGGTGAACACCTGGTAACCGACATTAACAAGATGCATATATAAGAATATCCCCATCATTCCGGGACACCCTTCGGATATGATATAAATTTCGAAGTACTAAAGCATCCGGTACTTTGGATGGGGTTTGTTAGGCCCAATAGATCTATCTTTAGGATTCGCGTCAATTAGGGTGTCTGTTCCCTAATTCTTAGATTACCAGACTTAATAAAAAGGGGCATATTCGATTTCGATAATTCAACCATAGAATGTAGTTTCACGTACTTGTGTCTATTTTGTAAATCATTTATAAAACCTACATGTATTCTCATCCCAAAAATATTAGATTTTAAAAGTGGAACTATAACTCACTTTCACAGATTTTTACTTCGTCGGGAAGTAAGACTTGGCCACTGTTGATTCACGAACCTATAACAATATATACATATATATTAAAGTATGTTCAAAATATATTTACAACACTTTTAATATATTTTGATGTTTTAAGTTTATTAAGTCAGCTGTCCTCGTTAGTAACCTATAACTAGTTGTCCACAGTTAGATGTACAGAAATAAATAGATAAATATTATCTTGAATCAATCCACGACCCAGTGTATACGTATCTCAGTATTGATCACAACTCAAACTATATATATTTTGGAATCAACCTCAACCCTGTATAGCTAACTCCAACATTAACATATAGAGTGTCTATGGTTGTTCCGAAATATATATAGATGTGTCGACATGATAGGTCGAAACATTGTATACGTGTCTATGGTATCTCAAGATTACATAATATAAAATACAAGTTGATTAAGTTATGGTTGGAATAGATTTGTTACCAATTTTCACGTAGCTAAAATGAGAAAAATTATCCAATCTTGTTTTACCCATAACTTCTTCATTTTAAATCCGTTATGAGTGAATCAAATTGCTATGGTTTCATATTGAACTCTATTTTATGAATCTAAACAGAAAAAGTATAGGTTTATAGTCGGAAAAATAAGTTACAAGTCGTTTTTGTAAAGGTAGTCATTTCAGTCGAAAGAACGACGTCTAGATGACCATTTTAGAAAACATACTTTCACTTTGAGTTTAACCATAATTTTTGGATATAGTTTCATGTTCATAATAAAAATCATTTTCTCAGAATAACAACTTTTAAATCAAAGTTTATCATAGTTTTTAATTAACTAACCCAAAACAGCCCGCGGTGTTACTACGACGGCGTAAATCCGGTTTTACGGTGTTTTTCGTGTTTCCAGGTTTTAAATCATTAAGTTAGCATATAATATAGATATAGAACATGTGTTTAGTTGATTTTAAAAGTCAAGTTAGAAGGATTAACTTTTGTTTGCGAACAAGTTTAGAATTAACTAAACTATGTTCTAGTGATTACAAGTTTAGACCTTCGAATAAGATAGCTTTATATGTATGAATCGAATGATGTTATGAACATCATTACTACCTTAAGTTCCTTGGATAAACCTAATAGAAAAGAGAAAAATGGATCTAGCTTCAACGGATCCTTGGATGGCTCGAAGTTCTTGAAGCAGAATCATGACACGAAAACAAGTTCAAGTAAGATCATCACTTGAAATAAGATTGTTATAGTTATAGAAATTGAACCAAAGTTTGAATATGATTATTACCTTGTATTAGAATGATAACCTACTGTAAGAAACAAAGATTTCTTGAGGTTGGATGATCACCTTACAAAATTGGAAGTGAGCTAGCAAACTTGAAAGTATTCTTGATTTTATGTAACTAGAACTTGTAGAATTTATGAAGAACACTTAGAACTTGAAGATAGAACTTGAGAGAGATCAATTAGATGAAGAAAATTGAAGAATGAAAGTGTTTGTAGGTGTTTTTGGTCGTTGGTGTATGGATTAGATATAAAGGATATGTAATTTTGTTTTCATGTAAATAAGTCATGAATGATTACTCATATTTTTGTAATTTTATGAGATATTTCATGCTAGTTGCCAAATGATGGTTCCCACATGTGTTAGGTGACTCACATGGGCTACTAAAAGCTGATCATTGGAGTGTATATACCAATAGTACATACATCTAAAAGCTGTGTATTGTACGAGTACGAATACGGGTGCATACGAGTAGAATTGTTGATGAAACTGAACGAGGATGTAATTGTAAGCATTTTTGTTAAGTATAAGTATTTTGATAAGTGTCTTGAAGTCTTTCAAAAGTGTATGAATACATATTAAAACACTACATGTATATACATTTTAACTGAGTCGTTAAGTCATCGTTAGTCGTTACATGTAAATGTTGTTTTGAAACCTTTAGGTTAACGATCTTGTTGAATGTTGTTAACCCATTGTTTATTATAACAAATGAGATGTTAAATTGTTATATTATCATGATATTATGATATATAATATATCTCAGTATGATGTATATACAGTTAAATGTCGTTACAACGATAATCGTTACATATATGTCTCGTTTCGAAATCATTAAGTTAGTAGTCTTATTTTTACATATGTATTTCATTGTTAATACACTTAATAATATATTTACTTATCATTTAACATAATTAACCAAGTGTATCAATATCTTAATATGATTCATATGTACCTAGTAAGACGTTGTTATAACGATAATCGTTATATATATCGTTTTCGAGTATCTTAAATTAATAGTCTCATTTTTATGTATATAACTCATTGTTAAAATACCTAATGAGATACATACTTATAATAAAAACATGTTAACTATATATATAACCATATATATGTCATCGTATAGTTTTTACAAGTTTTAACGTTCGTGAATCACCGGTCAACTTGGGTGGTCAATTGTCTATATGAAACATATTTCAATTAATCAAGTCTTAACAAGTTTGATTGCTTAACATGTTGGAAACATTTAATCATGTAAATATCAATCTCAATTAATATATATAAACATGGAAAAGTTCGGGTCACTACAGTACCTACCCGTTAAATAAATTTTGTCCCGAAATTTTAAGCTGTTGAAGGTGTTGACGAATCTTCTGGAAATAGATGCGGGTATTTCTTCTTCATCTGATCTTCATGCTCCCAGGTGAACTCGGGTCCTCTACGAGCATTCCATCGAACCTTAACAATTGGTATCTTGTTTTGCTTAAGTCTTTTAACCTCACGATCCATTATTTCGACGGGTTCTTCGATGAATTGAAGTTTTTCGTTGATTTGGATTTCATCTAACGGAATAGTGAGATCTTCTTTAGCAAAACATTTCTTCAAATTCGAGACGTGGAAAGTGTTATGTACAGCCGCGAGTTGTTGAGGTAACTCAAGTCGGTAAGCTACTGGTCCGACACGATCAATAATCTTGAATGGTCCAATATACCTTGGATTTAATTTCCCTCGTTTACCAAATCGAACAACGCCTTTCCAAGGTGCAACTTTAAGCATGACCATCTCTCCAATTTCAAATTCTATATCTTTTCTTTTAATGTCAGCGTAGCTCTTTTGTCGACTTTGGGCGGTTTTCAACCGTTGTTGAATTTGGATGACCTTCTCGGTAGTTTCTTGTATAATCTCCGAACCCGTAATCTGTCTATCCCCCACTTCACTCCAAAAAATCGGAGACCTGCACTTTCTACCATAAAGTGCTTCAAACGGCGCCATCTCAATGCTTGAATGGTAGCTGTTGTTGTAGGAAAATTCTGCTAACGGTAGATGTCGATCCCAACTGTTTCCGAAATCAATAACACATGCTCGTAGCATGTCTTCAAGCGTTTGTATCGTCCTTTCGCTCTGCCCATCAGTTTGTGGATGATAGGCAGCACTCATGTCTAGACGAGTTCCTAATGCTTGCTGTAATGTCTGCCAGAATCTTGAAATAAATCTGCCATCCCTATCAGAGATAATAGAGATTGGTATTCCATGTCTGGAGACGACTTCCTTCAAATACAGTCGTGCTAACTTCTCCATCTTGTCATCTTCTCTTATTGGCAGGAAGTGTGCTGATTTGGTGAGACGATCAACTATTACCCAAATAGTATCAAAACCACTTGCAGTCCTTGGCAATTTAGTAATGAAATCCATGGTAATGTTTTCCCATTTCCATTCCGGGATTTCGGGTTGTTGAAGTAGACCTGATGGTTTCTGATGCTCAGCTTTGACCTTGGAACACGTCAAACATTCTCCTACGTATTTAGCAACATCGGCTTTCATACCCGGCCACCAAAAATATTTCTTGAGATCCTTGTACATCTTCCCCGTTCCAGGATGTATTGAGTATCTGGTTTTATGAGCTTCTCTAAGTACCATTTCTCTCATATCTCCAAATTTTGGTACCCAAATCCTTTCAGCCCTATACCGGGTTCCGTCTTCCCGAATATTAAGATGCTTCTCCGATCCTTTGGGTATTTCATCCTTTAAATTTCCCTCTTTTAAAACTCCTTGTTGCGCCTCCTTTATTTGAGTAGTAAGGTTATTATGAATCATTATATTCATAGATTTTACTCGAATGGGTTCTCTGTCCTTCCTGCTCAAGGCATCGGCTACCACATTTGCCTTCCCCGGGTGGTAACGAATCTCAAAGTCGTAATCATTCAATAATTCAATCCACCTACGCTGCCTCATATTCAGTTGTTTCTGATTAAATATGTGTTGAAGACTTTTGTGGTCGGTATATATAATACTTTTGACCCCATATAAGTAGTGCCTCCAAGTCTTTAATCCAAAAACAACCGCGCCTAATTCCAAATCATGCGTCGTATAATTTTGTTCGTGAATCTTTAATTGTCTAGACGCATAAGCAATCACCTTCGTTCGTTGCATTAATACACAACCGAGACCTTGCTTTGATGCGTCACAATAAATCACAAAATCATCATTCCCTTCAGGCAATGACAATATAGGTGCCGTAGTTAGCTTTTTCTTCAATAACTGAAACGCTTTCTCTTGTTCATCATTCCATTCAAATTTCTTCCCTTTATGCGTTAATGCTGTCAAGGGTTTTGCTATTCTAGAAAAGTCTTGGATGAACCTTCTGTAGTAACCAGCTAGTCCTAAAAACTGGCGTATGTGTTTCGGAGTTTTCGGGGTTTCCCACTTTTCAACAGTTTCTATCTTTGCCGGATCCACCTTAATACCTTCTTTGTTCACTATGTGACCGAGGAATTGAACTTCTTCCAACCAAAATGCACACTTTGAAAACTTAGCGTACAATTCTTCCTTTCTCAATACTTCTAACACCTTTCTCAAATGTTCACCGTGTTCTTGGTCATTCTTTGAGTAAATAAGTATGTCATCAATGAAAACAATGACAAACTTGTCAAGGTATGGTCCACACACTCGGTTCATAAGGTCCATGAACACAGCTGGTGCATTAGTTAAACCAAACGGCATGACCATAAACTCGTAATGACCGTAACGTGTTCTGAAAGCAGTCTTTGGAATATCATCTTCTTTCACCCGCATTTGATGATACCCGAAACGTAAGTCAATCTTTGAATAAACAGACGAGCCTTGTAGTTGATCAAATAAGTCATCGATTCTCGGTAGTGGGTAGCGGTTCTTGATGGTAAGTTTGTTCAACTCTCGGTAGTCGATACACAACCTGAATGTACCATCTTTGTTCTTGACAAACAAAACAGGAGCTCCCCACGGTGATGTGCTTGGTCGAATGAAACCATGCTCTAAAAGTTCTTGTAATTGGTTTTACAGTTCTTTCATCTCGCTGGGTGCGAGTCTGTAAGGAGCACGAGCTATTGGTGCAGCTCCTGGTACAAGATCTATTTGAAATTCAACGGATCGATGTGGGGGTAATCCCGGTAATTCTTTCGGAAATACATCGGGAAATTCTTTTGCAATGGGAACATCATTGATGCTCTTTTCTTCAGTTTGTACTTTCTCGACGTGTGCTAGAACAGTATAGCAACCTTTTCTTATTAGTTTTTGTGCCTTCAAATTACTAATAAGATGTAGCTTCGTGTTGCCCTTTTCTCCGTACACCATTAAGGGTTTTCCTTTTTCTCGTATAATGCGAATTGCATTTTTGTAATAAACGATCTCTGCTTTCACTTCTTTCAACCAGTCCATACCGATTATCACATCAAAACTCCCTAACTCTACTGGTATCAAATCAATCTTAAATGTTTCGCTAACCAGTTTAATTTCTCGATTCCGACATATATTATCTGCTGAAATTAATTTACCATTTGCTAATTCGAGTAAAAATTTACTATCCAAAGGCGTCAATGGACAACTTAATTTAGCACAAAAATCTCTACTCATATAGCTTCTATCCGCACTCGAATCAAATAAAACGTAAGCAGATTTATTGTCAATAAGAAACGTACCCGTAACAAGCTCCGGGTCTTCTTGTGCCTCTGCCGCATTAATATTGAAAACTCTTCCGCGGCCTTGTCCATTCGTGTTCTCCTGGTTCGGGCAATTTCTAATAATGTGGCCCGGTTTTCCACATTTATAACAAACTACATTGGCATAACTTGCTCCGACACTACTTGCTCCGCCATTACTCGTTCCGACACCATTTGTTCCTTTCGTTCTATTAACCCCTGGTCCGTAGACCTCACACTTCGCCGCGCTATGACCATTTCTTTTACACTTGTTACAAAATTTGGTGCAGAACCCCGAGTGATACTTTTCACACCTTTGGCATAGCTGCTTCTGATTGTTGTTGTTGTTGCGGATATTATTGTTGTTGGGATGATTGTTGTAGTTGCTGTTGTTGTTTTTGTTGTTGTTGTTGGGCCGTTTGTTGTAGTTGCGATTGATGTTGCGATTGTTGGGATTATTGTTGCGATTATTGTTGTAATTTCTGTTGTTGTTGTATTGGTGATTCTTATCACCGTTTTCCTCCCACTTTCTTTTGACTTGCTTCACATTGGTCTCTTCAGCAGTCTGTTCTTTAATTCTTTCTTCAATCTGGTTCACTAGTTTGTGAGCCATTCTACATGCCTGTTGTATGGAGGCGGGCTCGTGTGAACTTATATCTTCTTGGATTCTTTCCGGTAATCCTTTCACAAACGCGTCGATCTTCTCTTCCTCATCTTCGAACGCTCCCGGACACAATAGGCACAATTCTGTGAATCGTCTTTCGTACGTGGTAATATCAAATCCTTGGGTTCGTAACCCTCTAAGTTCTGTCTTGAGCTTATTGACCTCGGTTCTGGGACGGTATTTCTCGTTCATCAAGTGCTTGAATGCTGACCACGGTAGTGCGTACGCATCGTCTTGTCCCACTTGCTCTAGATAGGTACTCCACCATGTTAACGCAGAACCTGTGAAGGTATGCGTAGCGTACTTCACTTTGTCCTCTTCAGTACACTTACTTATGGCAAACACTAATTCGACCTTCTCGGTCCACCGTTTCAATCCGATCGGTCCTTCGGTTCCATCAAATTCCAAAGGTTTGCAGGCAGTGAATTCTGTGTAGGTGCATCCTACACGATTTCCTGTACTGCTAGATCCAAGGTTATTGTTTGTATGTAGCGCAGCCTGTACTGCGGCTATGTTTGAAGCTAGAAAAGTACGGAATTCCTCTTCATTCATATTCACGGTGTGTCGAGTAGTCGGTGCCATTTCCTTCAAAATAGTCAAATGGAACAAGTTAATCATACAGAATATTAAGAGTAGTTAATAGTATTTCGTAGCATAATATGAACTCATTTATAAAAGCTTTTTCTTCATATTAGCGTTTTATAAGTTTAAATTCGGGTAGTACCTACCCGTTAAGTTCATA
Organism: Rutidosis leptorrhynchoides; assembly: GCF_046630445.1. Classification (NCBI taxonomy): domain Eukaryota; kingdom Viridiplantae; phylum Streptophyta; class Magnoliopsida; order Asterales; family Asteraceae; genus Rutidosis; species Rutidosis leptorrhynchoides. The sequence continues at coordinate 600,828,045 of NC_092334.1, forward strand.
CTTAGTAGCTAATATACAATTCAACTACTACAATTCTATATGAAAAACTGATTATAATAATATTTCGCGTTCAAACTTTTACACAATATTTTACAAACTTACAATACCGCTTATTTTACATATATCATGAAATATAGCACACAATAAATTTGATACAAGATGGTTGTGAAGATAATTCTAGCTAGTACACAAGTCGTTCAGCAAAGGCAATAAAGACACGTAATTCATACGTCCAAAAACAAGCCATGCATTCTGGTTTTACTAGGATTACTTCCCATCCTTGGTCTTGTGGAACATAACCGTTATGGCCGTTGATAAGACAGCATGTTGTAACGTCGTCAAAGGGACGAGGGTTACGTAATGTCCAACAGTTCCGCAACAATCTAAAAACCTCATTTCTTACCCTAATTACCGACTCCGTCACTTGTGGAAACGTTTTGTTTAATAGTTGTAGCCCGATGTTCTTGTTCTCACTTTGGTGAGAAGCGAACATTACTAATCCGTAAGCATAACATGCTTCTTTATGTTGCATGTTAGCCGCTTTTTCTAAATCACGAAGTCCAATATTCGGATATATTGAGTCAAAATAATTTCTTAACCCATTGCGTAAAATAGCATTTGGGTTCCCCGCAATATATGCGTCAAAGTAAACACATCGTAACTTATGGGTTTCCCAATGTGATATCCCCCATCTTTCAAACAAAAGTCTCTTATAAACCAAGACATTCTTGGAACGTTCTTCGAATGTCTTACAAACTGATCTCGCCTTAAATAGTTATGCCGAGGAATTCTGACCGACTCTAGACAAGATTTCATCAATCATGTCTCCGGGTAGGTCTCTTAAAATATTGGGTTGTCTATCCATTTTGTGTTTTTAAACTGTAAAATAGACAAGAGTTAGATTCATAAAAAAAATACTTATTAATACAAGCAATTTTTACATATATCATAAAGCATAAGCACACTATATTACATATATTACACCACACGAATACAACTATCTTATTCCGACTCGCTCGTTTCTTCTTCTTCGGTTTTGGTTCGTTTTGCCAAGTTTCTAGGGATATATGATGTTCCCCTAATACGAGCCGTCGTTTTCCACATTGGTTTAGAAAAACCTGGTGGTTTAGAGGTTCCCGGGTCATTGTTACAACTTAAGGACTTCGGGGGTTGACGATACATATAAAGTTCATCGGGGTTGGAATTAGATTTCTCTATTTTTATACCCTTTCCCTTATTATTTTCTTTTGCCTTTTTAAATTCAGTTTAGGTAATTTCTATAACATCATCGGAATTCTCGTCGGAATCCGATTCATCGGAGAATTGGTAATCCTCCCAATATTTTGCTTCCTTGGCGGAAACACCATTGACCATAATTAACCTTGGTCGGTTGGTTGAGGATTTTCTTTTACTTAACCGTTTTATTATTTCCCCCACCGGTTCAATTTCTTCATCCGGTTCCGATTCTTCTTCCGGTTCCGACTCTTCTTCCGGTTCCTCTTCGGGAACTTGTGAATCAGTCCACGAATCATTCCAATTTACATTTGACTCTTCATTATTATTAGGTGAGTCAATGGGACTTGTTCTAGAGGTAGACATCTATCACATAATATCAAACGCGTTAAGAGATTAATATATCACATAATATTCACATGTTAAAAATATATACTTTCCAACAAAATTTGTTACGCAATCATTTTTCAAGTAAACACGGTCGAAGTCCAGACTCACTAATGCATCCTAACAAACTCGATAAGACACACTAATGCAAAATTCTGGTTCTCTAAGACCAACGCTCTGATACCAACTGAAATGTCCCGTTCTTATTGATTAAAAACGTTCCATATTAATTGATTTCGTTGCGAGGTTTTGACCTCTATATGAGACATTTTTCAAAGACTGCATTCATTTTAAAACAAACCATAACCTTTATTTCATCAATAAAGGTTTAAAAAGCTTTACGTAGATTATCAAATAATGATAATCTAAAATATCCTGTTTACACACGACCATTACATAATGGTTTACAATACAAATATGTTACAATAAAATAAGTTTCTTGAATGCAGTTTTTACACAATATCATACAAGCATGGACTCCAAATCTCGTCCTTATTTAAGTATGCGACAGCGGAAGCTCTTAATAATCACCTGAGAATAAACATGCTTAAAACGTCAACAAAAATGTTGGTGAGTTATAGGTTTAACCTATATATATCAAATCATAATAATAGACCACAAGATTTCATATTTCAATACACATCACATACATAGAGATAAAAATCATTCATATGGTGAACACCTGGTAACCGACATTAACAAGATGCATATATAAGAATATCCCCATCATTCCGGGACACCCTTCGGATATGATATAAATTTCAAAGTACTAAAGCATCCGGTACTTTGGATGGGGTTTGTTAGGCCCAATAGATCTATCTTTAGGATTCACGTCAATTAGGGTGTCTGTTCCCTAATTCTTAGATTACCAGACTTAATAAAAAGGGGCATATTCGATTTCGATAATTCAACCATAGAATGTAGTTTCACGTACTTGTGTCTATTTTTTAAATCATTTATAAAACATACATGTATTCTCATCCCAAAAATATTAGATTTTAAAAGTGGGACTATAACTCACTTTCACAGATTTTTACTTCGTCGGAAAGTAAGACTTGGCCACTGTTGATTCACGAACCTATAACAATATATACATATATATTAAAGTATGTTCAAAATATATTTACAACACTTTTAATATATTTTGATGTTTTAAGTTTATTAAGTCAGCTGTCCTCGTTAGTAACCTATAACTAGTTGTCCACAGTTAGATGTACAGAAATAAATAGATAAATATTATCTTGAATCAATCCACGACCCAGTGTATACGTATCTCAGTATTGATCACAACTCAAACTATATATATTTTGGAATCAACCTCAACCCTGTATAGCTAACTCCAACATTCACATATAGAGTGTCTATGGTTGTTCCGAAATATATATAGATGTGTCGACATGATAGGTCGAAACATTGTATACGTGTCTGTGGTATCTCAAGATTACATAATATAAAATACAAGTTGATTAAGTTATGGTTGGAATAGATTTGTTACCAATTTTCACGTAGCTAAAATGAGAAAAATTATCCAATCTTGTTTTACCCATAACTTCTTCATTTTAAATCCGTTTTGAGTGAATCAAATTGCTATGGTTTCATATTGAACTCTATTTTATGAATCTAAACAGAAAAAGTATAGGTTTATAGTAGGAAAAATAAGTTACAAGTCGTTTTTGTAAAGGTAGTCATTTCAGTCGAAAGAACGACGTCTAGATGAGCATTTTAGAAAACATACTTTCACTTTGAGTTTAACCATAATTTTTGGATATAGTTTCATGTTCATAATAAAAATCATTTTATCAGAATAACAACTTTTAAATCAAAGTTTATCATAGTTTTTAATTAACTAACCCAAAACAGCCCGCGGTGTTACTACGACGGCGTAAATTCAGTTTTACGGTGTTTTTCGTGTTTCCAGGTTTTAAATCATTAAGTTAGCATATAATATAGATATAGAACATGTGTTTAGTTGATTTTAAAAGTCAAGTTAGAAGGATTAACTTTTGTTTGCGAACAAGTTTAGAATTAACTAAACTATGTTCTAGTGATTACAAGTTTAAACCTTCGAATAAGATAGCTTTATATGTATGAATCGAATGATGTTATGAACATCATTACTACCTTAAGTTCCTTGGATAAACCTACTAGAAAAGAGAAAAATGGATCTAGCTTCAACGGATCCTTGGATGGCTCGAAGTTCTTGAAGCAGAATCATGACACGAAAACAAGTTCAAGTAAGATCATCACTTGAAATAAGATTGTTATAGTTATAGAAATTGAACCAAAGTTTGAATATGATTATTACCTTGTATTAGAATGATAACCTACTGTAAGAAAAAAAGATTTCTTGAGGTTGGATGATCACCTTACAAAATTGGAAGTGAGCTAGCAAACTTGAAAGTATTCTTGATTTTATGTAACTAGAACTTGTAGAATTTATGAAGAACACTTAGAACTTGAAGATAGAACTTGAGAGAGATCAATTAGATGAAGAAATTTGAAGAATGAAAGTGTTTGTAGGTGTTTTTGGTCGTTGGTGTATGGATTAGATATAAAGGATATGTAATTTTGTTTTCATGTAAATAAGTCATGAATGATTACTCATATTTTTGTAATTTTATGAGATATTTCATGCTAGTTGCCAAATGATGGTTCCCACATGTGTTAGGTGACTCACATGGGATGCTAAGAGCTGATCATTGGAGTGTATATACCAATAGTACATACATCTAAAAGCTGTGTATTGTACGAGTACGAATACGGGTGCATACGAGTAGAATTGTTGATGAAACTGAACGAGGATGTAATTGTAAGCATTTTTGTTAAGTAGAAGTATTTTGATAAGTGTCTTGAAGTCTTTCAAAAGTGTATGAATACATATTAAAACACTACATGTATATACATTTTAACTGAGTCGTTAAGTCATCGTTAGTCGTTACATGTAAATGTTGTTTTGAAACCTTTAGGTTAACGATCTTGTTGAATGTTGTTAACCCATTGTTTATTATAACAAATGAGATGTTAAATTGTTATATTATCATGATATTATGATATATAATATATCTCAGTATGATGTATATACAGTTAAATGTCGTTACAACGATAATCGTTACATATATGTCTCGTTTCGAAATCAATAAGTTAGTAGTCTTATTTTTACATATATATTTCATTGTTAATACACTTAATAATATATTTACTTATCATTTAACATAATTAACCAAGTGTATCAATATCTTAATATGATTCATATGTACCTAGTAAGACGTTGTTATAACGATAATCGTTATATATATCGTTTTCGAGTTTCTTAAATTAATAGTCTCATTTTTATGTATATAACTCATTGTTAAAATACCTAATGAGATACATACTTATAATAAAAACATGTTAACTATATATATAACCATATATATGTCATCGTATAGTTTTTACAAGTTTTAACGTTCGTGAATCACCGGTAAACTTGGGTGGTCAATTGTCTATATGAAACATATTTCAATTAATCAAGTCTTAACAAGTTTGATTGCTTAACATGTTGGAAACATTTAATCATGTAAATATCAATATCAATTAATATATATAAACATGGAAAAGTTCGGGTCACTACAGCAAAGATTCAAGAATGACATTATTGCCAGTTTTTAGAATTTCAATTCGAGCTGGAGCATTTGCTGCTGGTATATATGATTTAGTCACTCTTTTTGTATTTGTAAATGCATCAGGAAATTTATTCGCAAGTTCTTGCATATGCATTATTTTTTGAACTTCGGTCTCGCATTCTTTTGTGCAAGGATCAAGATACATTAATTGAGGTTCACACCATGAAACATCATTTTCTTTATTTTTTATTTCTCCCCCTAATCTAGGGAATAATGTTTCATTAAAGTGACAATCAGCAAAACGTGCTGTAAAAACATCACCCGTCATGGGTTCAATATATCTTATTATTGAAGATGTTTCATATCCAACATATATTCCCATCCTTCTTTGAGGACCCATTTTAGTGCGTTGTGGTGGTGCGATAGGGACATAAACCGCACAACCAAATGTTCTAAGGTGGGAAATATTTGGCTGATGGCCAAAAGCAAGTTGCAAGGGAGAATATGTATGACTTGCGCTTGGTCTAATGCGAATCAATGATGCAGCATGCAAAATTGCATGGCCCCATACAGATACTGGGAGTTTTGTTCGCATTATCAATGGTCTGGCTATTAGCTGCAATCGTTTAATTAATGATTCAGCTAAACCATTTTGTGTATGCACATGGGCAACGGGATGTTCAACAATAATCCCAATAGACATGCAAAAGTTATTAAATGCTTGAGACGTAAACTCACTGGCATTATCTAGTCTCACCCTTTTAATAGTATAATCAGGCAAATGTGCTCTCAATTTAATAATTTGAGCAAGAAATTTTGCAAATGCCATATTTCGACTTGATAATAGACAAACATGAGACCATCTACTAGATGCGTCTATTAGAACCATAAAATATCTAAATGGTCCACATGGTGGATGAATTGTTCCACATATATCACCTTGAATTCTTTCAAGAAACATTGGTGATTCTTTTTCAACCTTAAGAGGTGATGGTCTTATTATCAACTTTCCAAGTGAGCATGATGTACATGGGATAAGTGCATCATGAGGGATCATTTGATCCGCCAATGGATGTCCATGTGTATTTTGTATTATTCTTTTCATCATTGTTGATCCTGAGTGGCCTAATCTCTCATGCCACAAGCTGATCATTACAGGATCACATGATTTTTCTTTAACTACCACATTTACTTCAGGTACATTTATATGTGTATAATGTAAACCAGAATGAAGTCTTGGTAGTTTTTCAATTACACGATTCTTATCAGTGATACTTAAATATTTTTCATTTTCTGTTGTCACTGACTGGTAATCATATCCATTTTGGTATATGTCAGAGAAACTTAACAAATTTCTCTTTGACATGGGAGAAAATAAGGCATTATTTATCAGAAAATTCGTACCATTTGGTAACATGAATTTTGCCTTTCCTATTCCTTTTATTAAGTCCACAGGACCTGATATAGTGTGTATAGTTCCTTCCGTTGCTTTCATGTCTGTGAAATATTTTTTAGATTTGAGTATGGTGTGAGTGGCACCACTGTCTGCAATACAAATATCTCCACCATTTGACTGATTTTTTACTCCAGCAGTATACATCATGAACTTCAAAAAAAATATGAGAAACAAATAATGAGTACATAATTCATCAATATATTACATTCAAAACATGTTACAAACGATAGCACATAATAAGGAAATATGTAGTAAACTAGATATGGTGTAGATTGAAAATCTACAACCATTTATTTAACGGGAACATATAATAGGATATCTATATATATAGATATTAGAAATTTATTCATTAAAGTAGTCACAAGTTGGCTCAGTGATTTTTGTATCAAGGTCATCCACAAGATTTGCTTCTTTTCATTTTTCCTTTAGGGATTCTTGATACCGATTAACAGAATGCTGATTTATTCGGCAGTTTTTAGACCAGTGGCCAATTTTACCACATCGATAACAAGAATCTTCAACATTCTTTGAGGAGCCTTCTTCAACATTGTGATTTGTGGGATTGTATGGTGTTTGGATTTTATAATTTTGTGGATTATTATTTCTTTGTCCACGACCACCACGACCACCACCACCACCACTACCATTACCATAAGGGTGATTTCGAACATAGTTATGATTTTTATTATTGTTATGGTAATTTCCATGATGATGGTTTTGGCCAATATGGCCACGACCTTGTCCACGCCCTCGTCCATGTGCATTTCTTCTTTTATTATTATTATTGTTAATGGCATTAACTTCAGGTAATGCTAGCGCACCGGTAGGACGAGATTCTTAATTTTTCATCAGTAATTCTTTATTAACTTCTGCAACTAAGAGATAAGTTTGAAGTTTGGAAAAAGTTTTATAATTCTGCAATCTTAAATTTTCTTGCACAGTTATGTTTGCAGAATGCATTGTGGAGAAAGTTTTCTCCACCATATCAGCATCACTTATTTCTTGACCACAGAATTGAAACTTTGAACGAATCTTGAACATGGCCGAGCTGTATTCACTTACCTTTTTGAAATCTTGGAACCTTAGATTTCTCCATTCTTCCCTCGCAGCTGGGAGTAATATTTCCTTTTGATTATCGAATCTACTCTTGATACTTTCCCATAAAACATGTGGATCTTTGATAGTGAGGAACATATGTTTTAAGGTGGTATCAATATGTTTGCGAATAAAAGCAATTGATTTTAATTTATCTTGATCGGAACAAGTATTGTTTTCTTTTAAAGTTTCTAGAATACGCAATGATCCAAGATTTATTTCTACGTCCATAACCCATGATGTGTAGTTTGTTCCCGATACGTCTAAGGCATCAAACTCAAGTTTTGATAAGTTTGACATTTTCTATTTTCAGAAAGATGAACCACATAAATCATAATCATAATCATAATCAATTTTTTTCATAGACAAATAACAACATGAAATTAGAATTAGTTTAGATTCATAAGTAGTAAACAAAGGAATAATGGTATGATTACAAATAATAAAACCATAAGGGAAGGATAGAATATAGGTTCATCTAGTTGTGTACAAGCAACAAGGATGATAGCTATTATGACCAATACAGTAGGAAAAATCATCCTTGAGTTAATCATCTTTTAATAAAAAATTTGGAGAGTAGTAATTTGAGAAAATGAAGATTGATTTGTGAAAATGTGAAAACGGGGATGTTTAATTTATATTTGAAAAATATAGTCGTTGTAACGTCTTCAATCGACGTTAACAACCATTATGTATATATGACCGTTGTAACGTCGTTAATTAATGTTAACGATCGTTATGTTGCCGTTGTATTAAAATAATTTTAATAAAAGAATTTTATTAGTATAAACATGATTACTATAAAATACATTTAGTATAAATACGTTTAGTATAAATACGAAGATTAAGAGAATAAACATATTATGCATAAATAATAAATTTAAGAATAAACATTAGTATGCATGAAATAAATAATGATTAATTGCATAAGTAATCATAAATGTTAGATAACATAAATATAAATATTAGTGAAGTTAATAAGAGTTAGATTATAGAAAATATAATTAATGCGGTATAACCGACCATATATAACTTAAATAACATAAATATAAATGTTAGTGAAGTTAATAAAAGTTAGATTACAGAAATATAATTCAGGCAGTATAATCGACCATATATAACTTAAATAACATAAATATAAATGTTAGTGAAGTTAATAAAATTTAAACAATTTCTTACCTTAATTAGTGACGTGTGCTTGCTTAGATAAACCTTGATTAAACGGAGCACTTCGTGATGATAACGTGTTATAATTCAGTAGGCTTATAACTACCTTTAGTGGCCTAGTTCTTGACTGTAGACTAATAAGTATATAGAGAGAATCTGAGAGAAGTATGTGTTTTATATATGTTTGAAGTGTGTGAATTATGAACTCATAACACACATATTTATACTCAAAAAAATCTACTATACAATATCTATAATAATAATAAAATTAGCATCCAATATTGACTTTTATAACAGTATTATTATTATTGTTATAGCATTTTTATTATTAAAACTATCATATAACATTATTATTAAAGTTATCATCCTTATTAAAATTTTCATTTTTAAAATTAACATTTTTATTATTACTATTATTACTATTACTATTATCATTATCCTTAAGCCAGTATTACTATAATTTATTAATTTTGCAAATAAAAGATATTTATATAAAAAATATATATAAAGTATACTAATATTACATAAGATTTTGTTTTATCTAATATTATTGATGTAACATTAATTAGATATCAAATAAGTATCATAACGTATTATAAGTATTAATGAAATTATATATAAGAATATTAATCTTAATACATAACCGAATATATATAAACTTAGTTGATTTATATTATTATGTGTTAATATATATACATGATATAGGTTCGTGAATCCAAGGCCAACTTTGCACTTGTTCAATGACGTCATATGTATTTTTACTACAAAATACAGTATAGTGAGTTTCATTTGCTCCCTTTTTAAATGCTTTTGCAATATATATTTTTGAGACTGAGAATACATGCGCTTTTATAAATGTTTGACGAAATAGACACAAGTAATTGAAACTACATGAAATGTCCCGTTCATATTGATTATAAACATTCCATATTAATTGATTTCGTTGCGAGGTTTTGACCTCAATATGAGACGTTTTTCAAAGACTGCATTCATTTTTAAAACAACCATAACCTTTATATTATCAATAAAGGTTTCAAAAGCATTACGTAGATTATCAAATAATGATAATCTAAAATATACTGTTTACACACGACCATTACATAATGGTTTACAATAGAAATATATTACATCGACATATGTTTCTTGAATGCAGTTTTTACATAATATCATACACACATGGACTCCAAATCTTGTCCTTATTTTAGTATGCAACAGCGGAAGCTCTTAATATTCACCTGAGAATAAACATGCTTTAAACATCAACAAAAATGTTGGTGAGTTATAGGTTTAACCTATATATATCAAATCGTACCAATAGACCACAAGATTTCATATTTCAATATACATCCCATACATAGAGATAAAAATCATTCATATGGTGAACACCTGGTAACCGACATTAACAAGATGCATATATAAGAATATCCCCATCATTCCGGGATCCTCCCTCGGACATGATATAAATTTCGAAGTACTAAAGCATCCGGTACTTTGGATGGGGCTTGTTGGGCCCGATAGATCTATCTTTAGGATTCGCGTCAATTAGGGTGTCTGTTCCCTAATTCTTAGATTACCAAACTTAATAAAAAGGGGCATATTCAATTTCAATAATTCAACCATAGAATGTAGTTTCATGTACTTGTGTCTATTTTGTAAATCATTTATAAAACCTGCATGTATTCTCTTCCCAAAAATATTAGATTTTAAAAGTGGGACTATAACTCACTTTCACAGATTTTTACTTCGTCGGGAAGTAAGACTTGGCCACTGGTCGATTCACGAACCTATAACAAATATGTACATATATATCAAAGTATATTCAAAATATATTTACAACACTTTTAATACATTTTGATGTTTTAAGTTTATTAAGTCAGCTGTCCTCGTTAGTAACCTACAACTAGTTGTCCAACGTTAGATGTACAGAAAAAAATTGATATATATTATCTTGAATCAATCCACGACCCAGTGTATACATGTCTCAGGCTAGATCACAACTCAAAGTATATATATTTGTGGAATCAACCTCAAGCCTGTATAGCTAACTCCCACATTACTGCATATAGAGTGTCTATGGTTGTTCCAAATAATATATTCACATGGGTCGATATGATATGTCATAACATTTGCATACGTGTCTATGGTATCCCAAGATTACATAATATATTAGAATACATGTATAATACAATATAAGTTAGCTAGGATATGATTAATATATATTTGTTACCAATTTTCACGTTGCTACAACAAGAAAAATTATCCAATCTTGTTTTACCCATAACTTCTTCATTTTAAATCCGTTTTGAGTGAATAAAATTGCTATGGTTTCATATTGAACTCTATTTTATGAATCTAAACAGAAAAAGTATAGGTTTATAGTCGGAAATATAAGTTACAAGTCGTTTTTGTAAAGGTAGTCATTTCAGTCGAAAGAACGACGTCTAGATGACCATTTTAGAAAACATACTTCCACTTTGAGTTTAATCATGATTTTTGGATATAGTTTCATGTTCATAAGAAAAATCATTTTCCCAGAAGAACAACTTTTAAATCAAAGTTTATCATAGTTTTTAATCAACTAACCCAAAACAGCCCGCGGTGTTACTACGACGGCGTATGTCCGGTTTTACAGTGTTCTTCGTGTTTCCAGGTTTTAAATCATTAAGTTAGCATATCATATAGATATAGAACATGTGTTTAGTTGATTTTAAAAATCAAGTTAGAAGGATTAACTTTTGTTTGCGAACAAGTTTAGAATTAACTAAACTATGTTCTAGTGATTACAAGTTTAAACCTTCAAATAAGATAGCTTTATATGTATGAATCGAATGATGTTATGAACATCATTACTACCTCAAGTTTTCTAGATAAAGCTACTTGAAATGATAAAAATGGATCTAGCTTCAAAGGATCCTTGGATGGCTTGAAAGTTCTTGAAGCAGAATCATGACACGAAAACAAGTTCAAGTAAGATTTCCACTCGAAATAAGATTGTTATAGTTACAGAAATTGAATCAAAGTTTGAATATGAGTATTACCTTGTATTAGAAAGATATATTACTGTAAATAATAAATATTTCTCGAGGTTGGATGATCACTCTACAAGATCGGAAGTAAGCTAGCAAACTTGGAAGTATTCTTGATTTTATGAAACTAGAACTTGTAGAATTTATGAAGAACACTTAGAACTTGAAGATAGAACTTGAGAGCGATTAATTAGATGAAGAAAATTGAAGAATGAAAGTGTTTGTATGTATTTTTGGTCGTTGGTATATGGATTAGATATAAAGGATGTGTAATTTTGTTTACATGTAAATAAGTCATGAATGATTACTCATATTTTTGTAATTTTATGAGATATTTCATGCTAGTTGCCAAATGATGGTTCCCACATGTGTTAGGTAACTTACATGGGCTGCTAAAAGCTGATCATTGGATTGTATATACCAATAGTACATACATCTAAAAGCTGTGTATTGTACGAGTACGAATACGGGTGCATACGAGTAGAATTGTTGATGAAACTGAACGAGGATTTAATTGTAAGCATTTTTGTTAAGTAGAAGTATTTTGATAAGTGTCTTGAAGTCTTTCAAAAGTGTATGAATACATATTAAAACACTACATGTATATACATTTTAACTGAGTCGTTAAGTCATCGTTAGTCGTTACATGTAAGTGTTGTTTTGAAACCTTTAGGTTAACGATCTTGTTAAATGTTATTAACCCATTGTTTATTAAAACAAATGTGATGTTAAATTATTACATTATCATGATATCATGATGTATTAATATATCTTAATATGATATATATACATTAAATGTCGTTACAACGATAATCGTTACATATATGTCTCGTTTCAAAATTATTAAGTTAGTAGTCTTGTTTTTACATATGTAGTTCATTGTTAATATACTTAATGATATGTTTACTTATCATAATATCATATTAACTATATATATATATATATATCCATATATATGTCATCATATAGTTTTTACAAGTTTTAACGTTCGTGAATCGCCGGTCAACTTGGGTGGTCAATTGTCTATATGAAACCTATTTCAATTAATCAAGTCTTAACAAGTTTGATTGCTTAACATGTTGGAAACATTTAATCATGTAAATATCAATTTCATTTAATATATAAAAACATGGAAAATTTAGGGTCACTACAGTACCTACCCGTTAAATAAATTTTGTCCAGAAATTTTAAGCCGTTGAAAGTGTTGACGAATCTTCTGGAAATAGATGCTGGTATTTCTTCTTCATCTGATCTTCATGCTCCCAGGTGAACTCGGGTCCTTTACAAGCATACCATCGAACCTTAAGAATCGGTATCTTGTTTTGTTTAAGTCTCTTAACCTCATGATCCATTATTTCGACGGGTTCTTCAATGAATTGAAGTTTTTCATTGATTGGGATTTTGTCCAACGGAATAGTGAGATCTTCTTTAGCAAAACATTTTTTCAAATTCGAGACGTGGAAAGTGTTATGTACATTCGCAAGTTGTTGAGGTAACTCAAGTCGGTAAGCTACTGGTCCGACACGATCAATAATCTTGAATGGTCCAATATACCTTGGACTTAATTTCCCCCGTTTACCAAATCGAACAACACCTTTCCAAGGTGAAACCTTAAGCATGACCATTTCTCCAATTTTAAATTCGATGTCTTTTCTTTTAATGTCGGCGTAGCTCTTTTGTCGACTTTGAGCGGTTTTCAACCGTTGTTGAATTTGGATGATCTTCTCGGTAGTTTCTTGTATTATCTCCGGACCCGTAATCTGTCTATCCCCCACTTCACTCTAAAAAATCGAAGACCTGCACTTTCTACCATAAAGTGCTTCAAACGGCGCCATCTCAATGCTTGAATTATAGCTGTTGTTGTAGGAAAATTCTGCTAACGGTAGATGTCGATCCCAACTGTTTCCGAAATCAATAACACATGCTCGTAGCATGTCTTCAAGCGTTTGTATCGTCCTTTAGCTCTACCCATCAGTTTGTGGATGATAGGCAGTACTCATGTCTAGACGAGTTCCTAATGCTTGCTGTAATGTCTGCCAGAATCTTGAAATAAATCTGCCATCCCTATCAGAGATAATAGAGATTGGTATTCCATGTCTAGAGACGACTTCCTTCAAATACAGTCATGCTAACTTCTCCATCTTGTCATCTTCTCTTATTGGCAGAAAGTGTGCTGACTTGGTGAGACGATCAACTATTACCCAAATAGTATCATAACCACTTGCAGTCCTTAGCAATTTAGTAATGAAATCTATGGTAATGTTTTTCCATTTCCATTCCGGGATTTCAGGTTGTTGTAGTAGACCTGATGGTTTCTGATGTTCAGCTTGGACCTTAGAACACGTCAAACATTCTCCTACATATTTAGCAATATCGGCTTTCATACCTGGCCACCAAAAATGTTTCTTAAGATCCTTGTACATCTTCCCCATTCCAGGATGTATTGAGTATCTGGTTTTATGAGCTTCTCTAAGTACCATTTCTCTCATATCTCCAAATTTTGGTACCCAAATTCCTTCAGCCCTATACCGGGTTCCGTCTTCCCGAATATTAAGATGCTTCTCCGATCCTTTGGGTATTTCATCCTTTAAATTTCCCTCTTTTAAAACTCCTTGTTGTGCCTCCTTTATTTGAGTAGTAAGGTTAGTGTGAATCATTATATTCATAGATTTTACTCGAATGGGTTCTCTGTCCTTTCTGCTCAAGGCGTCGGCTACCACATTTGCCTTCCCCGGGTGGTAACGAATCTCAAAGTCGTAATCATTCAACAATTCAATCCACCTACGTTGCCTCATATTCAGTTATTTCTGATTAAATATGTGTTGAACACTTTTGTGGTCGGTATATATAATACTTTTGACCCCATATAAGTAGTGCCTCCAAGTCTTTAATGCAAAAACAACCGCGCCTAATTCCAAATCATGCGTCGTATAATTTTGCTCGTGAATCTTCAATTGTCTAGACGCATAAGCAATCACCTTCGTCCGTTGCATTAATACACAACCGAGACCTTGCTTTGATGCGTCACAATAAATCACAAAATCATCATTCCCTTCAGGCAATGACAATATAGATGTCGTAGTTAGATTTTTCTTCAATAATTGAAACGCCTTCTCTTATTCATCCTTCCATTCAAATTTCTTCCCTTTATGCGTTAATGCAGTCAAGGGTTTTGCTATTTTGGAGAAATCTTGGATGAATCTTCTGTAGTAACCAGCCAATCCTAAAAATTGACGTATATGCTTCAGAGTTTTTGGGGTTTCCCACTTTTCAACGGTTTCGATCTTTGCCGGGTCCACCTGGATACCTTCTTTGTTCACTCTGTGACCGAGGAATTGAACTTCTTCCAACCAAAATGCACACTTTGAAAACTTAGCGTACAGTTTTTCTTTCCTCAATACTTCTAGCACTTTTCTCAAATGTTCTTTGTGCTCTTGATCATTCTTTGAGTAAATAAGTATTTCATCGATGAAAACAATGACAAACTTGTCAAGATATGGCCCACACACTCAGTTCATAAGGTCCATGAACACAGCTGGTGCGTTAGTCAATCCAAACGGCATAACCATAAACTCGTAATGACCATAACGCGTCCTAAAAGCAGTTTTTGGAATATCATCCTCCTTTACTCGCATTTGATGATATCCAGAACGTAAATCGATCTTCGAATAAACCGACGAGCCTTGTAGTTGATCAAATAAGTCGTCAATTCTCGGCAGTGGATAACGGTTTTTGATGGTAAGTTTGTTCAACTCTCTGTAGTCAATACACAACCTAAATGTACCATCCTTCTTCTTGACAAACAAAATAGGAGCTCCCCATGGTGATGTGCTTGGTCGAATGAAACCACGTTCTAATAGTTCTTGCAGTTGGCTTTGCAGTTCTTTCATCTCGCTGGGTGCGAGTCTATAAGGAGCACGAGCTATTGGTATAGCTCCTGGTACAAGATCTATTTGAAATTCAACAGATCGATGTGGAGGTAGTCCCGGTAATTCTTTCGGAAATACATCGGAAAATTCTTTTGCGACGGGAACATCATTGATGCTCTTTTCTTCAGTTTGTACTTTCTCGACGTGTGCTAGAACAGCATAGCAACCTTTTCTTATTAGTTTTTGTGCCTTCAAATTACTAATAAGATGTAGCTTCGTGTTGCCCTTTTCTCCGTACACCATTAAGGGTTCTCCTTCTTCTTGTACAATGCGAATTGCATTTTTATAACATATGATCTCTGCTTTCCCCTTCTTCAACAAGTCCATGACAACTATTACATCAAAACTCCCTAACTCTACGGGTATCAAATCAATCTTAAATATTTCGCTACCCAGTTTAATTTCTCGATTCCGGCATATATAATCTGCTAAAATTAATTTACCGTTTGCTAATTCGAGTAAAAAATTACTATCCAACGGCGTCAATGGACAACTTAATTCAGCACAAAAATCTCTACTCATATAGCTTCTATCCGCACCCGAATCAAATAAAACGTAAGCAGATTTATTGTCAATAAGAAACGTACCCGTAACAAGCTCCGGGTCTTCCTGTGCCTCTGCCGCATTAATATTGAAAACTCTTCCACGGCCTTGTCCATTCGTGTTCTCCTGGTTCGGGAAATTTCTAATAATGTGGCCCGGTTTTCCACATTTATAACAAACTACATTGGCATACTTGCTCCGACACTACTTGCTCCGCCATTACTCGTTCCGACACCATTTGTTCCTTTCGTTCTGGTAACCCCTGGTCCGTAGACCTCAAACTTTGCCGCATTATGACCATTTCTTTTACACTTGTTGCAAAATTTGGTGCAGAACCCCGAGTGATACTTTTCACACCTATGGCATAGCTGCTTTTGATTGTTGTTGTTGTTGCGGTTGTTATTGTTGTTGGGATGATTGTTGTAGTTGCTGTTGTTGTTGTTGCTGTTGTTGTTGTTGTTGTTGGGCCATTTGTTGTAGTTGCGATTGATGTTGCGATTGTTGGGATAGTTGTTGCGATTATTGTTGTAATTGCTGTTGTTGTTGTATTGGTGATTCTTATCACCGTTTTCCTCTCACTTTCTTTTAACTTACTTCACATTGGCCTCTTCAGCCGTCTGTTCTTTAATTCTTTCCTCAATCTGGTTCACTAGTTTGTAAGCCATTCTACATGCCTGTTGTATGGAGGCAGGCTCGTGTGAACTTATATCTTCTTGGATTCTTTCCGGTAATCCTTTCACAAATGCGTCGATCTTCTCTTCCTCATCTTCGAACGCTCTCGGACACAATTGGCACAATTCTGTGAATCGTATTTTGTACGTGGTAATATCAAATCCTTGGGTTCGTAACCCTCTAAGTTCTGTCTTGAGCTTATTGACCTCGATTCTGGGACGGTACTTCTCGTTCATCAAGTGCTTAAATGCTGACCACGGTAGTGCGTAAGCATCATCTTGTCCCACTTGCTCTAGATAGGTATTCCACCATGTTAACGCAGTACCTGTGAAAGTATACGTAGCGTACTTCACTTTGTCCTCTTCAGTACACTTACTTATGGCAAACACCTATTCGACCTTCTCGGTCCACCGTTTCAATCCGATCGGTCCTTCGGTTCCATCAAATTCCAAAGGTTTGCAGGCAGTGAATTCTTTGTAGGTGCATCCTACACGATTTCTTGCGCCGTTAGCTGCGTTGCTAGATTCGGAGTTATTGTTAGTATGTAGCGCAGCCTGTACTGCGGCTATGTTTGAAGCAAGAAAGGCACGAAATTCCTCTTCGCTCATATTCAAGGTGTGTCGAGTAGTCGGTGTCATTTCTGTCAAAATAGTCAAATGAAACGAGTTAATCATATAGAATATCAAGAGTAGTCAATAGTATTTCGTTGCGTAATATGAACTTATTTATAAAAGCTCTTTCTTCATATTAGCGTTTTATACTCTTTAATTCAGGTAGTACCTACCCGTTAAGTTCATACTTAGTAGCTAACATACCATTTCAACTACTACAATTCTATATGAAAAACTAATCACAAAAAAAAAAAAAAAAAAAAAAAAAAAAAATCATATTCAAACCTTTATACAATAACTTGCAAACTTACAATACCGCTTTTTTTTTTTTTTTACATATAGCATGAAATATAGCACATAAAACTTTGATACAAAGTAGTTGCGAAGATAATTCTAGTTAATAAATAAGGCGTTCAGCAAAGACAATAAAGACACGTAATTCATACGTCCAGAAACAAGTCATGCATTCTGGTTTTACTAATACCACTTCCCATCCTTGGTTTTGTTGTAACGTCGTCAAAAGGATGAAGGTTACATAATGACCAACAGTCTCGTAATAACCTAAAAACCTCATTTCTTACCCCAATTACCGACTCCGTTGAAATGTCCCGTTCTTATTGATTAAAAACGTTCCATATTAATTGATTTCGTTGCGAGGTTTTGACCTCTATATGAGACGTTTTTCAAAGACTGCATTCATTTTTAAAACAAACAATAACCTTTATTTCATAAATAAAGGTTTAAAAAGCTTTACGTAGATTATCAAATAATGATAATCTAAAATATCCTGTTTACACACGACCATTACATAATGGTTTACAATACAAATATGTTACATCGAAATCAGTTTCTTGAATGCAGTTTTTACACAATATCATACAAACATGGACTCCAAATCTTGTCCTTATTTTAGTATGCAACAGCGGAAGCTCTTAATATTCACCTGAGAATAAACATGCTTTAAACGTCAACAAAAATGTTGGTGAGTTATAGGTTTAACCTATACATATCAAATCGTAACAATAGACCACAAGATTTCATATTTCAATACACATCCCATACATAGAGATAAAAATCATTCATAAGGTGAAAACCTGATAACCGACATTAACAAGATGCATATATAAGAATATCCCCATCATTCCGGGACACCCTTCGGATATGATATAAATTTCGAAGTACTAAAGCATCCGGTACTTTGGATGGGGTTTGTTAGACCCAATAGATGTATCTTTAGGATTCGCGTCAATTAGGGTGTCTGTTCCCTAATTCTTAGATTACCAGACTTAATAAAAAGGGGCATATTCGATTTCGATAATTCAACCATAGAATGTATTTTCACGTACTTGTGTCTATTTTGTAAATCATTTATAAAACCTGCATGTATTCTCATCCCAAAAATATTAGATTTTAAAAGTGGGACTATAACTCACTTTTACAGATTTTTACTTCATCGGGAAGTAAGACTTGGCCACTGGTTGATTCACGAACCTATAACAATATATACATATATATCAAAGTATGTTCAAAATATATTTACAACACTTTTAATATATTTTGATGTTTTAAGTTTATTAAGTCAGCTGTCCTCGTTAGTAACCTACAACTAGTTGTCCATAGTTAGATGTACAGAAATAAATCGATAAATATTATCTTGAATCAATCCATGACCCAGTGTATACGTATCTCAGTATTGATCACAACTCAAACTATATATATTTTGGAATCAACCTCA